>NW_027266267.1:29604582-30340734 GCF_022045235.1 Haliotis cracherodii
AACAAAACAAACACCCAACCAACATGAATTATTTGATTGGCAGAATTTGACTCTTAATCCTTTGAATACAAACTGAATTGGACCAAACGTGGTCTTTGTTTATTTAAATTTTATATATGTCGGCGTTTTTGATAATTTTGCATAAGTATGTGTATAAATAAGTTCAAATCTAATTTGATTGGCTGCATTTGAAATAGCTCTAAATCGTGAATAGTTTAAATATTTTAACATCTCTGAGTTTTTAATACTTGCAGTTAAATGTGATCAGTGTATGTGTGTGTGCATGTCGTATTAACGTGATGAATGGAGAGGCGGGCAATATATACGGAAAATATCGTTAATATCTGGAGAATGATGTTTTTACATAATTAATTCAAAATTGTTGTTGGTATGTTGCAAATGTAACGCCAATAGTTAGGCAGTTTGAGGGGGGAATCAGGCAATCAGGATCCGACATTCATGTGAAGGTAAGATGATAGCTTGTGGCCTACGTGTATTGACAACAAGATTTCTTCTACGTATGTGTGACTGTTACAGTGTTCTAGCACACACAGGCACACACAAACATCCTATAGAATGACTTGTAGCATATTTAACTCCTTTTAAACACATTTTAGATGGGGCGACAATACTACATATTTTGTCCTTTCAAGCGCGACAGTGCTACAAATCTATAATGCTGCCAGTGGTGGATATGATACATTGTCGCGTTTGGGGTAATTGTAATTGTGAAAACGTAAGGGTGACAACTCGACGTTGTCTCTTCTAGGATTCCATACTGGGATAGTTAAAGTTGAAAGTACGAAGTCAGTCATCAAGGCCTATGGGCCATTGTTTGCCGGTGTTGGTGTGACATAGTCAAGATATCACACCGCCTGACCAGTCTGCCTGTACAATCAGCCCAGAGAGCACTTTAAGGGAGTGATTTGAGCCTGCTATAACTGCGCGGAAGATGATGGGTGTCTTATTTGAGCTGAAGCCAAACAGCAACACACTGAAGCGACAGAGTGATTTTGTACAATGTACATCCCGTTTCGTTTGTGTTAATACAAGACTTATTCACTGTAATCTTGTGCAGGATTCGGTGTCATTTAAGGAGTTGTGGCAATGGTTTCATAATACAATCAAAGTGTGAGAAACTAAATCACAAGGTTGTTGACAGATTCTAACAAGGCATTATTATTGAATAGTGTCATAAGATATCGTGACCAGACAATACGAAATAAATATTGGCTTATTAATATTGGAACTTTATTTGGTGCAACGTGAACAAAGTATGTAGCATAAATTCTCCTCTGAATGTTGTTCAGAAGGTATTGCAAGAGGTTGCCACAACTGACCTGACGCGTTTACAACTTTCAGATGAGGTGAGGTGGAAATGGGTTTAACGTCGCGTCTAAGATTATTGCACTTATATAGCGACGTGCTGGCCCACCGAAATACCATGCCCAACTTTAACATGAATGCCCCACTCAGACACAGTTTACCGACTTCAAGCCGACTAGTCCTCGTTTTAGCCCCTTCATGCCGAACGCCAGGCAGGGTAACAACAAATACCATCTTTTGGTATGACGAGGCCCTGCATCGAACCCCGAACCTTCTACCCTCCGGCCGCAGGCTCTCCTTTAGACCACGGAGGCCGTCTTACAACTTTCAGACGACATGATTCAACAATTTTTTTAGTCCACTAGTTTTGTTACAGGATAAACCATTCCAGTATTCCCATCGATTGTTGAGTAGCATATGATCAGAATGTAGGGTAATTGTAAACTGTCTCATACACGATTTAGTTTCTGCGACCACGTAACTTGAGATCAAAGAGTCAACTACAAGATAACGTTGTTGCCATGGTAATATACAGATAAACCTACTCACATGTTCAGTTTAAAATAACAGTTGTAGGTCCTGAATAACACGACTAATTGACAAAACGTAAGTGCTTTAAGGCAAATGTGTGTATTGTGTAGATCAGTTCACTTTCCTCCAAATACCGGTATTTGGCGGTATCTCATAGTCGCCTGCATCATTGTACAGCAGGAAGATGACACAACCTTAATGTCGCAATGGACTGTCCCAGCTGCCTCTACTCACGATAAGAGCAGAGTGGGTATAAAGAAGCGCATGTATTACCTGGGCAGAACCCAGAACGTCCGATACTGCCGCATCCGGTAACAGGTCAGGTATGGATCATTTCTCATTTTCATATTGTCCCCAACGCGATGTATTAAAGATGAGTGCCCAGCATGGTAATATTCGTGAAGGGGTGGCAGGAGATGGAGGCTATGCGATTTTTGCTTCATTATTTGTTGAGTCATAGTTTCGAGATATACAATTGTTTTCAGTGAAAGGAGTTATACAATAGTGACTAGAGATAGTGAGTGTAATAGCTACGGAAGAGATCTGATTGAAGTTTGTTGCACCTATGATATACATATGTTAAATGGACCGTGTCCAGGAGACAGGGATGGTTCATTTACATGTTTTAAGACAGGTGGCGCCAGAATGCTGATTATTGTCATCAGAAATTGTTGCCCTAAATATTGATTTTAGTATAGTTCCCCGCTGTGAATCGGAACATTTTCCCATGGTATCCTCACTGAAGAACGAAGCTTTACCCAAGATATCTGTTGGTGAAAATATCGCTGAAGTTGATGGTATACAGAACATAAAAAGATGTATTTGGAAAGAAGTAGTAGCAGATGAGTTTGTCGCCGATGCCCTTAGTACATATACTATTGGATAATGTATGCAGGACATTTATCAAGATGTTAATATGGCTGTTGCCAACTGGAATATTTGTGCTTCTGTCAGTAGTTTGAATGTGAAGAGTAAGCAGACTGACATTTCATTCAAAAACCATGAGTGGTATGATCTAGAGTGTGAAAGGATAAAAAGGGAGATATCTAGGTACTTGGATCAATTTAGAATATCTGGTTATTTAGAGGACCTTAGAACTTATCATACTTTAAGGAATCGATATCGGTGTATGTGCAGAAGAAAGAAGGAAGCATACGAAGACAATCAGATTAATGGTCTACGTAGTGCACGGCGTTTTCGGAAGGAGGTTAAAAATCTAACGAAATATAGAAATATGACGCCATCGTCAATATCTTCCTCACAATGGGCTGAATATTTCCAACATGTGTTGAAGTTATCTGACATACCAGTTAATGATGATTTAATGGATGCAGCTGGTATTTTTATTTCAAATCATTCAGAAGATGCTTGTGATAAATGTATGAACGATCGATATATAGAAATTCTAACTGCTGACATTAGCAGTAAAGAAGTAGAAATTGCCATTAATTGTTTAAAAACAGGTAAAGCTGCTGGTCCTGATGGAACTTTGCCGGAAATGTTAATATCCTGTAAGACTCATATTATTCCATATTTGACGGTCATACTTAACCACGTAATGAACACTGGGTGTTATCCGGATGAGTGGACAATGGGCATTATTCAACCATTACACAAAAAAGGTTCCATCAATGAAGTAAATAATTATAGGGGAATAAGTTTAATGGATGTGTTTGGTAAATTGTTTATGTCAATTATTAATCAACGACTACAGTTATTTGCCGATATAAGCAATGTAATACCTGAAGCACAGGCAGGATTCAGAAGCGGGTACAGCACAATGGACAATATATTTACCTTACAATGTTTAATTGAAAAATATCTCTCAAAGCGTAGAGGACGTTTCTACTGCCTTTTTGTAGACTTCCGGAAAGCTTTTGACTATAAATAGAAAATTATTATGGTATTCCGTTATGAAGAAGGGTATCCATGGAAGGTTTTGACAGTGCTACAAGCTATGTATACAAAAATACAGTGTGCCGTAAAAGTTTCTAGGAGCTCTGTCACAGAATATTTTAGATAATTGAGTGGGGTAAGACAAGGGTGTATGGTTAGCCCCTTTCTTTTCACTATGTTTATTTTAGAACTACAGAATGATCTCGAACAATCTAATCATAGGGGTATAAATGTCGGTCAAGAATATTTGGAAATTCTACGTTTACTATATGCTGATGATCTGTGCCTGGATGATACTGTAATAGGGCTTCAACGTAAAATTGCTGTCCTCGAGGGTTATTGCAAATCCTGGGGTTTGGAAGTAAATATGGATAAAATAGAAATAATAGTTTTTAGAAGAGGAGGTTAATCACGAAAGACAGAGAAGTGGTACTTTAATGGGAAGGTTATGAAAACAAGTTATTACAATTACCTTGGAGTTATATTTTCAAGTAGATTATCTTTGACTAAAGGAGTGGAAACGTTGGTTGCTAAGGGAAATAGGGCGTTGCTTGCTCTCAAAAAAGTTATATACCCACTAATATTCTTTTTTTAGTTATTTGATGTTAAAATAAAACCTGTAATATTATATGGTGTGGAAATATGGGGTTTTCATATGTATCAATGTAATGAATCATTTCATACTAGTTTTTGTAAATTTGTATTGGGTGTGGGTACACATGTATCAAGTACTGCGATTTTGCTAAAGTGTGGAAGAAACAATTTGTCTGTTGATTATCATATAAAATGTAATAAATTTTGGTGTAAGATTGTTCATATGGATAACCAAAGAGACCCTTATCAATGTTACCAATTAATGAAAAGACTGGATGAAAGTGGTAGAACAACGTGGTCACTCATGTTAAACATCTTTTTTATATGTATGGTTTTGGTGATGTATGGAATGCACAGTGTGTGTCGGATGTAAAACATTTTGTTTCAATATTTAAGCAACGATTGATAGATTGTAACTGGCAGACTCTTCACGCTTCTATGCTTGATTCTGGGAAATTGCGATATTATTCCAAGTTTAAAACTACTTTCTTTACTGAATATTATATCACTGCGTAGAGAAATAAGACGATATTTATGCTTATTACGGTTAAGTGAGTTACCATTAAGATGTAATATAGGAAGACGAGATGGAATAGATCATTCCTTAAGAATTTGTAAACATTGTAATACTGGTGAAATAGATGATGAACTACATTTTCTGTTTAGCTGCCCTGCATTTAATGATTTACGAAGTAATCATTTATGTTTTTTGCAAACTGGATATGAATGGGTGGTATTTACACTAAGTTAATGAACACAAGGAATATCACATGGTTGACGAAGCTTGTAACATTTATCAAGAAAATGTTGTATTCTGAACAATAATATCATGTAACATTTGTCTCTTGTCACAATGTAAATCTATCTTTCATATGTATATGTACCACCAAACATGACATTCAACACGTCCAAAGGATGTTGTTTTTAAACTCAAAATCTGAGAACAAAGTTCTGTTTCCAGCGTTTACGGGAGCAGAAGATTTGTTTAAATCCTAGACATACCCATGAGTCCAACGTCCATTTTTTGGGGCGTTTATACCAAACATTTCCACCACCATACTACCCCAGCTCAAACTATATATTGGTATCAGTATTTGACAGTTTCGCGTACACTGCGTCCCTCCATCAGCCGTGCCCACACACTGCCGCCTTGCGGTGAAGCCACGGCCAGCTTCCAATGACGGTTCAGTTGACATCGCATTCACGAAAAAATGAATGACACAGCGTGCAAAATGTGCCATAGTCTTGTGGTGCTTCACACGTTTCAATATCAGGCCCCCCTTACCTCATTTCACGAGTACAACTAAACACACGTCTCCTTCAGTCAGCGTGTCGGCCCAATGTATTCATGGGTATTCAGGACGGTCGTGTATGGCAGGAGTGCTGCTGTGCGGCGTCAGACAACAAACAAACACGTTCCTTCCCACACAACATATGTGAGGGGCCGGTGCTACCAGTAGGGCAGGAAGTGCTCACCCTTTTCGCGAACACCGGGTGTCACTGATGTCCAGCGATTCATTCGTGTATATTTCATCTTTGACGTTTACACCATATAGAATCTGTTGCGGAGAACAAGCAAAACTGGTTAGTCCTTGTCTTTAACGTTTTATATTAAATTTTACATATCCATGAAGTGTTGATGATGTCTTTAACTGATACAGGGAGTTGTTTGACATCGCCGTAGGGTGCACGACTGATACCGGGTTTACCTCTTCCAGGTGCAGGGAGCTCCCACATTGGATCAAAACTAATACCGATATCTATTACGGTATCACTATGAAACAATTGCCGTACATATACTCTTAAAAGGTATGGGACAATAAAATATGAATGTTAACACCAAGTATTAGAACAAAGATAAGTGTTGACGACAAACGTCTTATCCAAGAAGACCGCCTCCGTGGCCTAGGGGTAGAGCGTCTGCCCAGAGAGCGGGAGGTCGGGTTTCGAACCCGGCCGCGTCATACTAAAAGATATTAAAAGATGGTACTTGACGTAACCTGTCTGGCGCTCGTATTTAAGGGGCTAAAACAAGTACTGGTCGGCCTGGAGTCAGTATACTGTGTCTGAACGGGGTATTCATGTTAAACTGCGGCATGGTATCTTAGTGGGCAAGCACTATAAATCGGCATTGGTCCGGACTTGTACACACACACACACACACACACACACACACACATAAACACACACGTGCATATGCACGTCGCAATATAAGTGCAATAATCTGGACCGCGACCTTAAGCCCAGTTTCACCTCACCTCGCCATTTATAACACGTTTAGCTCTAGAAAAGAGATGGAGTGGCGAGCTAGGTAAAACAACAAGAAGTAGGTAGTTTCAAGCATGTGTTTGAGGCATTCATAATGATGACTGGGTGTTGCCCTGAAAAGGGCCGTTGGAATGGTGGGAAGGAACAGTATTTACTGACAGCTGCACACGAGATACAGGCTTCTGAAAATGAATTGGAAACCTGCACATGCTGACGAGCAATTGTTGTTGAGTCTTACTAACTATCCCCCACACTACATGCAGACATACAAGGTGGCTGCCGGGAAAAAGTCGAATATGTTGAGGAGAATCCCTTTAGCACCTGGTGCATATGAGGCACCCCCAATTCTGAGGGGACACTTTAACCTGGGTCGAATCGGTTGGTGTTGGTGTTGCTATTCCAGAGGTATCAACGCCAGTCTCTTCTGACCTCCTGTTTCGCATCTTTCTGGGGGACGGACTGCACCCCAGACACAGTTCCTTCGGTGAGGCTGCTGTCTTGTGGACTGGCAGGGAGCTCTGGCTTCCATGTTGTCAACAGTTAGCTGGACTGACAGCCTACTCCCGAGCTTATATTGGTGCGTGCGCCGATGACGTCACAGATGCGCGAGAATGTCATGACATCGTCGGTGCGCGTGTGATGACATCATGCCTTAGGAGGCTTTTTCTGATTGAGCCCTGCTATATAATGAGGGGCGGAGGGACGTCATTGTATTCTATGACAGCAACATGGCAATGTACAATGTGCAAAGGCTGCCTTCCTGTGAACACCCATGGCACTTTAGCATATTCTCAGCATATGATGGGACATTTCTTGGAGAAATAAGTCAGATTGTACACGACCTGTCACTTCCACTTTTCTGGTGGGCAGAATGCCCCGTCGTTGTGCTACTCTCCCTGTGTTTGGCTACAGCATTGTATTGATCCATCCAGCTTCATCTGTATTCCATCCTTCGCACTAGGGAAACTATTGAATACAACATGACGCCTGAAAACAACCACAGACCACACCTCAGTACAGATCAATACAAGAGAATTACAACGCATTCATGTTTAGACGAGTCTGTTTAGCGAGTGGGGCTGATAAATGTTACGTCTGTAGATCTGCAATTTCCCTATTTATTTCAAATATTTCAATTTCATAATTCAGTATATTTTATCACATTTCTCTTACACAAATACATGAAGGTTAAATGTTTCACGTTTACAGTTATCATTAGAAACAGTGATGAGTCAGTGGAGTCAGTATTGATTCTATTCTCAAAACGTTGAACTGCATGAAGAAAATATTTAGAAATGTTACAACATTTACATGTTGAATGGTGAGTGAGAGTTGGGGTTCTGATTCTGACAGTGTTTAGATCAGATCATGACAGTAAGTTGTAAATGGGGAAGGAATCCCGAAGTTAGCAATGGCGTTGACAGATATTGACAAGCTCTCAGAATGTTTTTTTCCAATCATCACTTTATATTTAAATGTGAAAAAACGTTTATAAATATCCTCAAGAGATGCAGGTATTTACTATATAAGTAATACATCTTTTTATTTATTTATTTATTTATTTAATGTTGATGTATTTTACCTGTCTGTCTGTCACAGATGCGCGAGAATGTCATGACATCGTCGGTGCGCGTGTGATGACATCATGCCTTAGGAGGCTTTTTCTGATTGAGCCCTGCTATATAATGAGGGGCGGAGGGACGTCATTGTATTCTATGACAGCAACATGGCAATGTACAATGTGCAAAGGCTGCCTTCCTGTGAACACCCATGGCACTATAGCATATGATGGGACATTTCAGTATCTTTATTGCCATACCAAGTGAAGGACACGTACGTGCGACGTTTTACCCACGGCAGTAAGCGTCCCATCAGAAGAAAGATGGCGACCCATCAATGTATGTGTCGCGTCGTGTGACTCTCACGATCCAATGGTCCCTTTTAGGACCAACTCCAAAATCTCTCTGATCATTGCAAACAAAAAACAATAACAATGTCATCACTTTTCAAAATTTCTTTGCCCCTATAACAAGAACACTCCACAAAAGACACAGGATAGGGGCGTCCCTGGTCTTTGTTTGCAAACTCTGAGAACTCATAGGAGACTTTTATCATGAGAGCCATAACATGAGAACCATAACATGTCTAAGATCGAGTCCTTCATTATTTGTGGTATCGTGGGGATCAAACTGTTCCATTGCACCTTCAAAAGACCACCCACAGGCACGATAGGTCAACACTGACAAACAGTACATACCACAACGTGTGCTGTACCAGGCTTGAAGAGAATGAAATTCCAATGTTTCATTTGCCATCCAGCGAAGGTCTGAACGTCTGGGTGTTGTTGGTAGCGATCGAATCCATCCGATGTTGTCCTGGGAGATGACTGGGGTCCGTGTTGACAATGTATGCCTCGGGATACCGTCCCTGCGGTTGTTCACTCATCACTGTGGCTGTTCAGTGATCTCTGGCAAATGTGCCTTCGTAGAGAGATTTGAGCACAGGGTCTCGTTGCTCATCTCGTTTGTGGAACATGTTCATAGAAAGATGTTTGAGGGCTGCACTGTTGTCCTCGGTGTCCTCGGCTTGGTGTTTTGATTTCAGTTCCATGCACCTTCTGCCTATTGAGTTTCAACTTGAGGCTGTCCACTTTGAAGTGCTGGAAATGGAAGGGATTTTGTTCTTGCTGCCAGCAAAGGGTTCGTTGTCCACAAGTCCCAGGACATCCATGTGGGCAGTTGGCCTCCAATCAATTGATCTTCGTGGAAATCATGCCCTCCTCCGTGACTTGGACTCGGATCAAATTGTTTGGGGCCGTTACTCCTGGTGACATGTGTTTCACATGTTGTTCCCGTAGGGCAGGATTAATTTTGATGTACGTAAAAATCGGCTTTGGTTAGTCCAAATCGACAATTGACATCTCCAGCACTGATCAAGTAGAAATCCTTGGGACTGCGAATCAGTTCTTATGTCATGGTGACCCCATCTCCCAAATAACGTTCTTGGAGAAATAAGTCAGATTGTACACGACCTGTCACTTCCACTTTTCTGGTGGGCAGAATGCCCCGTCGTTGTGCTACTCTCCCTGTGTTTGGCTACAGCATTGTATTGATCCATCCAGCTTCATCTGTATTCCATCCTTCGCACTAGGGAAACTATTGAATACAACATGACGCCTGAAAACAACCACAGACCACACCTCAGTACAGATCAATACAAGAGAATTACAACGCATTCATGTTTAGACGAGTCTGTTTAGCGAGTGGGGCTGATAAATGTTACGTCTGTAGATCTGCAATTTCCCTATTTATTTCAAATATTTCAATTTCATAATTCAGTATATTTTATCACATTTCTCTTACACAAATACATGAAGGTTAAATGTTTCACGTTTACAGTTATCATTAGAAACAGTGATGAGTCAGTGGAGTCAGTATTGATTCTATTCTCAAAACGTTGAACTGCATGAAGAAAATATTTAGAAATGTTACAACATTTACATGTTGAATGGTGAGTGAGAGTTGGGGTTCTGATTCTGACAGTGTTTAGATCAGATCATGACAGTAAGTTGTAAATGGGGAAGGAATCCCGAAGTTAGCAATGGCGTTGACAGATATTGACAAGCTCTCAGAATGTTTTTTTCCAATCATCACTTTATATTTAAATGTGAAAAAACGTGTATAAATATCCTCAAGAGATGCAGGTATTTACTATATAAGTAATACATCTTTTTATTTATTTATTTATTTATTTAATGTTGATGTATTTTACCTGTCTGTCTGTCTGAATTGCTGCTAAATCGACAATATACGACCACTAACACCAGTCAACCGTCAGGATCTGGAGACATAGCAACGGATTGACGCTAACGTCATCAGACGTTTGGCGTCATCGGTGCGGCGACGTATTGTGGCCTGCATTGATGCAAGATGTAGACATATTCAATAGTAAACCGGTGATATAGGACTAAGAATTGACTTTCAAGTCTGTTGTTACACATGTGTTTTGCCAATGGCAATATGAAGGAACTGAGTTTAACCCTCTGTATCTTTGTGTCATTGTTATTCGTTCAGTTTCCACTTTTATAGAGTGATGATGCTAAAGTGCCAATCCCATTTTATTTGTTTGTTGTTTAACGCGACACTCAGCAATATTCCAACTATATGACGCCGGTCTGTAAATAATCGAGCCTGGACCAGGCAATCAAGTGATTGGTATCATGAGCATCGATCCACACAATAGGGATACGATGACATGCATCGACCAAGTCCTGACCACCCGATCCCATTAGTCGCCTTTTACGACAAGCATGGGTTGCCGAAGACCAATTCTAACAGGGATCTTCACAGGTCGTATTTTCTAAGTGATCTGACGATCAGGTCTCAGACGTTTACCATTTCGTTGAAACCCAAGAGCACGGTATGGCTGACAAACCTAGAAACATAATCGGGGAGAACCGGGATTCGAACCCACTATCATAGGTTTCTGGTGTGCCGAACTCTGCATAGCGAATATACAAATATGATACGATATACATTATGATTGGCGCATACATTGCCAAGGGACAACATCAAAACCCAACCTTCAACAGCTTTAATTCTTCAAAGCATTGATATAAAACTTGCAGGACACTTCAAGCAAGACAATGAAGATTTATCTGAGTTCAAGTTTTAACGTGTGTTTTTTGATAGCAAGTTGACATGATCAAAACACGAAGTCCATACAGCTGGAATTGCAACAGAGTTATCAATCCCTGAAGTGTACTGTCAAAACAAAACTGGAGCTAACAAATAGTCCATGTTATCATTACCCACGTGGTGAAGATACAGGTGGTAAGATACTTAATCCGTATGTACGTCACACGTGTGTCGTACAAGGCTTGCCTCGTTCTATTCGTTTTGATTGGATGACCGTGACCTCTGTCACGACGGGACTACTTTTTGCATTCATAAAAAAATCACGAGGCGTCATTCACTTTTACAACAAAAAGGCAGAACTGAAGGAATCTCATGAAAGCGAGAAACATTTGCGCACACTTTATTGAACCAAACAAGACCGTCACACGCATCTAATTTGCTTTGCAGTCTATATTAGTTATATAATCGAGCTATGTCCATATGCAATGTAAGACTACCGATAGATCGAGGGACCCTATAAGCGTGACTCAAACGACCACTTTCGCGACTTTCAATTTTATTTAACTTAAAAAGTTAAGCATGGTGAAATGAAGTCAGTTTAAACTATCTGGACAGATATCTAGACTTACGTTGGATGCTCCGGTTGTGCCATTAGTGTACGCTATGGGTAGATCACGATTGTCTCTTCTTATTCCGACGATGACATTGCCCTTGGTTCGAAGCTGTCTCTTTCATGTAAGCAGACACTGAGTTTGTTGATTTTCACGTCTTCAGTATAGGGTCGCACAGTTCACATATCGAGCGACCTGCATTCTGATTTCCCGGGTCCCGTCTGAGCGAAGGATCGAGTGTTGTTCCGAGATTCAACGCGTGGCGCTAATGACGTTCTAAGTTTTCTTACATTTGTCATGCGTACTAACGACAATGCACTTCAATTACCATAAGTTGAATAAACAGCAGGAACATGTAGTTAATGCGTATGCGTATGGAATTCGGCGAGACTTTGACTACAACTTATGATCTCTGAGATTTGGTCTCAATCACATCAATTTCCAGGTAACCCCTTCTAAGGTCAAGGGCACAAGAGGTCACTTCATGGAACACCAAAGCCTGTTTCCAGTTTGGTAACAAATCCCTCAACCAACTGTTAATATGAACTAAATAATCAACTCAGCACCTGTAATATAACCTGGTTTTATCAATGTCACTTTGAAGATGATTCATCAATGAAGATCAATGATAGATCATTTCATTCAGGAAGTACTGTCAGTGTGATACGGAGACATGGCATCAAGTTGTGTTTTATGGGGCATGATCGAGGAAATCGTTTTAACTTTATGATCACAAATCAGTAACATAATAATATACCGATCGACTCATATCTCAGTTACACCGTACATTTACTCAATAATGAATTCATTTACAGGAGACTTATAACCCCTCCACACATTATCATAATGTTTCAGATTAGTCTGCCACCCAAAGTGTGTTACCCAGGTGTTGATAAGACGAACTGTCGCTAATGAGTATTAGTACTTATGCAGTTGCTGTAGGCAACACAAAACATGATTTGAATTTATATGTGGTTTGATCAAATTTCATGACAGTTTGGGATACCCAAACATGCGATGTATTTAATGCGCATGTTGTTGTGTGGATTAGGTTAGTATGACGTGTTATCTCATACGGCTGTGGCGAAACGTCCAGCTTTACAGTGCGTTCTGTTCACAACAGTATAAAACCATAACTGTGAACCGGCTCATCGTTAACTTTGGGAGGCTGGCTTTATGGCGGAGACAGGAGCTGAACAAGTCTGCAGCATGTCCGGCGAAGAAATATTTTTTTATTAACTCTACTGCCGTATTTAATATTGACAACTAACTATTAGTGACTAAGAGTGGAAATTTCAACAACCATTGATGTATACATCCTCAAAAATGCATTTAAGAATGGACGGATGTCATGCATGAAAATCCAAGAAACCAACGCCGGAGAGTAATCTAGTCTATCTGCCGAAACAGATTCCATAGCACGTGAAGGTAATATAATGATGAAAATATTATCACTGGATCACTTATGACACCTGATGTTCCTTAGTAAGGCAAACACACATGTTCACTCTTCACATAGTACCCGCTTTTCACATATAATTTAATTTGATGGTAGAGTAAGAATAAGTGTGTTAAAACTCTATTTTAAGGCCATAGTATGGGACAGCATTGTGCATCATTGTGACATGTGACGTGTCATATTTCGTAACTTCCTTTCAGTGTCTGCCATAAGGAATCTGTGGCCTTCTGTCTGTATATATATACTGGACTATTCCATTCGTATTATACAAGACATTAGGCTGTGGATGAGTGGCGCGCTCACATAATTCATATGGGTGATTTTAAGGTGCAGATATTTGTCAGTTATGCATTTTAGGAGTGAAACCTACATGTGCCTCATATCTGCATCTTTACAGTCATGACAATCAATAATATTCTCATTCCTATCATCGATTAGCGAGCATATGGCGGGTATTTTAAAATATGCAAGATGACAGAGACAATACAAATTGTAACAGCCCACAAGCAAGACAACCATTTGTTGATACACAGGCTGTTCAAAATAGTTTCTTCTTAAATCTTGTATATATCCCATAGTGTGAAGTCCTTTTATTCCTTGGCTCAAGAGGAAAAGAGTGGTGTTAAGAATTAAAAGAAAACATAAAAAGAAAGAAAAAAAACTAGAACTTCAACAGACAGGGAAACACACAACGCTTGTGCCGACGATCGACGTCCATATTACTAATTAGTCCCTCAAAAAGGGGAAATTAGTTTCACAAATATCTGCAGTAATTCTGCGTACTCACCACGCAGCTACGCGGTAACAAAATAAAGGCAATAGAATCACTGTCTTGGGCGTCCTTTTACAGAACATGTATTCACTGTAAATATACTGAACCACGTCTCATTGTAACTGTGTAACTTTAACTAATTCATTTGAAGTATTTCCAGTTTGTGACTAGTTTCATCTCTTGCAGAATGAAGTTGCTCCTGCTTGCCTTGCTCGTTGCTGTGTGCCTGGAGGATAGTACACAGGTAAGTGTCGATCTGTTAACCAAATAATGATCCATGTATCGAAAACAGAACAGAAATGTGGATGTGATAACTGAAGTATACAATCCTATTGTCCTATGTACGTTTAGCATCCTTACTGTATGTTCCAGCCGCCAACTAAATTTCAACATTTGTTTTCTTAGTTTGGGTGTATAAATATGCAAGCAATCTGTCGTAGAACTTTATTTTGCTTTGAATATTGACTATTTGCGCGTCTTTTGTGTACATTCTACGATATAAGTTCATGGAGTATTTTCATAAACAAGATGCTTCCGTTCTCGCTTTGTGACGGGCTTCGAACAAAAAAACATTATCGTATGAAACATATTTTAAGTACACGTTGTCAATACCTTACTAAATCAAACCTTGCTTACAGTTTAACAAATGCTACACGACTGTTTCACTGAAGCCTTTCTGATCACCTCTGTCCTTGTGTTGCTCACATGGCTGAGAGTTCCATGTGAGCTTACTGTGTATTCATGCATTGTCAGCCATCCGCCAGATTTAAACTTGGGTTTTCCGACAATTAAAACAAGGCCTGCGGACTGAGCATTGTGTGGCTGATCCTGACCATGTCCTGCATCCCTATTCTCATACAAGTGCTCTGATACCACCTAGCTGACCAAACTGAAATGTTAATGATCCCAGCTGTCTCATAATGTTCTTCCGAAAATCTAAAATTATTTTTATACAAGGCTGCAAGAGCACTCATATCCAACTAAGCCATATCTCCATGTTGATATGCGATGTGTATGTGATATGTGCAAAATCTGTCACCGCGTGTACGCATTGTTAACTTGCCAGTGGTTTACTCGCATGAAACTGCGGCTATTGTGAAATTGCACAATCAGTTATCCTTGCAATGACAACGCCCATTACATTATAACACTGAGTGTTAAAAATATCGAATTGGAAGCTGACTTTGCGTACCTTGACATGAACTACGGTAAGCCGTCCTTCCGGTGCTGACGATTTGGGATGAGCGACAGGTACATTGTCAATACCAGAGGGACCTTGGATCTTTGTTACCGTAGTTCTCCCAGCAATCACAAAAGGAGTTCTTCTTTTGACAGCTTTTATTCACACATTTTGTTGCATGTCAACCCACTCTATTTGTCACTTAATTCAGGGACTTCGGCCGCAAAGCTTCTGTCTCAGTCGAAATGCTGGTGCCGCAGGTTGGTTTCTGATTCGAAAGATCGTGACAACACATAGCGAGAGCGGGCGGGCACCAGACTCCAGATTTCGGGTCCGCCCTCACCTTAAAAACCCGGGTTCCTACGTCACAGCAATAATATTGATCGTTTCCAATTGGTCGGTAACCTTTTCCCCCTCCAACAGACCATTCTACTTTACTCATAGTTCTTTTGCCACGAGTCCTTATTTGGTCCTCTGTAAAATAAAGTCCACGATTTCTAGGCATCTGAGCTCGCCTCCCTAATACCATATATGTTTTATTTGTTTGTCGGTCTCTTATCATTTCTGCTCTATTTCTGGCAGTTAAGATTGTTTGTTTTCTTAACATATTACTCTTACCACGATATCTGATAGATCCCTTGCCCTCGTGGCCTGGTGCTGCTCTTACTTCGGAGAGGTGGATATCTACTCAAGGACGATACCTATTCTCATCATAATAACTGCTATATAAATTCCCTTCTTTTCCATGACTCAATGATATAGATTCCCTTTAATTATCTAATTATATATTACAATATCATGCCTAAAATACGACACAGAATTTAATGGATCTCATTGTGGATAGGTTTTAATGAGAGCATAGTGAAAAAAATACAGATGATTTCACGTAAATATGTATATACCCCGCTTCACTTTAATCAGTAAGCATAACTTGACGAGATGGATTCTTGTCAAAGGAGACATATAGCCCGGTTCACTTGAATAAGTAAGCATATTATTGTGTCAAGAACTAACGTGAGTTTCCTCATGTCAAAGTGCTGTTTATAATAGTTATCAACGCGAAATAGCACATCATGAGGATGTCATGAAGGGCCTGCCTCCATGTAAACTCGCAACGAAGCCATTGTTGCCGGGTTCACTACTCATCTTCTGCAAGGATGACGGGAAGCTCTGTCAGTAAAAGACAGGACACCAATGATTATTGTCGTTACGATAAGACCAACTCTGTTGATAGTGTGTGAGGTTACAGTTAGAATAGCTTGAGGCCACTAAGGAGATGGAGACAACTAACAGATATGTGGTTGGTAACAAACTACAACAACAGAGTGACATCAAAAACTGGAATTCACAAGAGAACATGTGAAAGTAGGTGTCAGGCGGAAAGAAACACATTCTGGTATTACAGTTAAACCAATATTATCAACATTCCTTTTTGTTTAAAGGAAAAGAAAAAGAGTCTCTTTGATCTGAAATGGAAAAGAAGCATTCAGTAACACAAATTTAAGGTAATTTCACTTCAGCAGGAATCTCTGGAATCTTCAGAATAGTCACTGTTAAACATCACACATGTTTCATTTACTTATTTGCATACAAAGCGAATCGGACGTTCTAATCGTGGTATTGGTTGGAGCTTGCGAGGTGTTCAGACTGGTTCTTGTGGATCGACGGGAACTTTGGGAGTGGCATTGTCATTGTTGACGTTAGACTTTTTGCTTCCATATTGTTCGCTGTTTTCAGCAGTGTTGCATTGAGGGCTCGGCATCGGTCGACGAGGAGTACTCTGGTTACTTGGAGTACTTGGCTTTGAAGTCGTATGTTTTGGTGTACATGGGACTTAGATTCCAAATATCCTTTCTGAATGTCGCTCTGGAGACTTGTCACGGATAACACCTTCCACTTTGGTTGGACGGATATGAATCATGCTTCGTCTGAATTGAGCACCGTCCTGTGCTTGAACTCTGTAAGCATAATTTTCAAGCCACTCTATCACTTTACCCAGAACCAATCTACCATTCTCCTCTCTCTGGAAATATACATTCTCTCAAATTGACATGAATGGCAGGTCAGGAGCTGTTTTGTTGTAGTATTTCCGTACACTCTCCTTTCTCCGTTGCCGTTTATGCTTGACCTCATCATTTCCAACTAGTTGGAAGTAGTGTTCTTGTATGTCGGCCAAACACCATTTGACAGGGACTAAGTCCTGTATCCTGACAAGGTGTGTTTCTCTGTTTCATTAGAGCTTCAAATCGATCCTCACCATTTTTCAAACATTTCAGCATCATGTGTTTGATGACTTTAACCGCTGACTTGGCCTTTCCATTTGCCCGTTGATGTTGTGGTTATGAAGTGGTGTGTGAGATTTCCCACTTCTTGATAAACTATTCAAATTCACCAGATGTGAATTGGGGCCCACTGTCAGACGCAATAGTTTGTGGAATCCCAAATCGAGCAAACTGTTTCTTGGGAATAACAACTACCGCACTGGGGTTGTTCTCTGGGGATCGTCAACTTCCATAAAGTTGGAGTAATAGTCGACCACGATCAGGTACTGTCTAACTTTGATTTCGAAGAGATCAAGTCCGATTTCCATCCAGGGAGCATCACTACCGTGTGCTGTTTCAGAAGTGGTTTAGTAGTATGAGCTGCCATTTCCTGACAGGCTTCCCAACATTGAGCCATTTGTTTCAGTTCTTGGGTCATTCCGGGCCAGTACACCGTTCCTATCGCAAGTCAAGTCATTGCATCAGTTCCATTTTACAACTTGTGAAGTTTCTGCTTGATGTCAGGACTTCTTGAGGCCTCTCCCTTAACAATGACATCACAACTGCTCAATGCATTTAAAGCAACAGAAACATCAGTATCACTGGGTCACATTACTGAGTGCTGTATTGACATTAAGTCGTTAATGTCATCAAGGAGGCGTACGTTAAATGATGACAAAACCGAAGCCCTACTTTCGCTGGAACGAAACTTCAACTTGCAGTTTAGCAGAGACAACCATTACCATTGGACAATTGCAGATTGACTTCATGGACAAAGTGAAAAGTCTAGATATAATCATTACCTTACACTTGATGCCCAAGCTCACCAGCGTTGCAGATGCTACTTTCACTTAAGATGTATTAGTCAGTTGAGGAACCACATCACCACAGGAGCGACTAAGAACCTGATTGGTGCTGTCTCGGCTAGACTATGGGAACAGCTTGTTCAAAGCAAACGCTAGACCGTCTCCAGTTAGTGCAGAACATGGCAGCCAGGACTGTGACAAGGACATCACGTACGTCACACATCTCTCCTGTCCTCAAGCATCTACACTGGCTTCCATTTGAGTCAAGGGTCATATACAAAATGTTGTCTTTGACATTCAAGTGTGTCAGCAACCAGGCTCCAGCTTATCTCTCCACTCTGCTCCAGCTGCTCCAGTGTCTCTCACATCAAAATACGGTGTACAAACTTCTGGTACTTGGTCCTTACTATTAGGTCAGCCATATGTGATGACCTTGATTAGTATTTACAAGTTTTCATCCTCAGCAGTTGCCCGGCGTATTTCATCAAGCCTGGAATCCTTGATGTTGTCATTCACCTTGATGCTCATCACTCAGTGAGATACGTCCTACTTAGAGTATGATGTGATGTGCCTTTCTTGTAACTGAAGTCAACATCATGATGTCCTTGAGTCTACGTGGAGCATTACTCAGGGGTTCTCGTAGAATTACTTCTGGTGGCATGTGATCACTCTCAACGATTACCTTGCGGCCATATGTGTACTGTTCAAAGCAGACAACACCATACAGAGTTTCCAGGGCCTCTTTCTGAGCCCATTTCTTTTCAGAAGCAGTCAGAGCACGAGATGCATATTCTATCGGCTTTCCTTTCTGGAGCATTACAACAATGATACCATCCTTGCTGCTGTCGACCTGGATAACAAGTTTTTTGTTAGGGTCATAATATGCCAGGACTGGTGTGTTTTCATCTGTTGAAAAGTACTTTCATGTTCAGATGTCCATCTGAAATCTGTATCCTATCGAGTTACTGCTTGAGGAAATGTTGACATATACTGGACCATGCCGTAGAATCTTCCCAATCGCCTCGGTTTTAGACTGGTCAGCTTTTATGCCATCAGCAGTGATTATGTCTCCATAGAATGAGATTTCCTTAAGGCCAGTTACAGCTTTAACGACATCTCTGGTACAGGAGTTAAAGTTTCCTTTCATTATCTTTCAGGGCTTTGTCATCAGTAGTTCCCTGACCAGGAATAATGATGTCATCGGCTATAGTAAATGCTCTATCGAGACCTTCCAACGCCTCATTCAGCTTACGTTGGAATATTTTACATGACACCTTTAGACCGAATCACATATACAGGTAAAGTGATTGATTGCTCATTATAGTCAATCTGTATTTTTCCCCAAACAGGTAACGTTTCTGCAGTATAAGTCTCCAGGCAAGGCAGGTTGGCGGTTTTCAGCGGAATATGCCTGAAATCTCTCTTGTACTGCTCCCCCGAAATCAAAGTTACTCCAGCTCCAGTATCCAACTCCAATGAAATGTTTGACCTTTCAACACAAATAGGAATGTAGATGGGCTTATCACCTGCGATAGATTTTACAGTGAATAAAGTATTACTCAATGTGTCGTCACAAGAGTCTGTATCCTCATCACTGCTTTCAGGTAAATCATGTTCCACTGTTGTATACATATACCTGACTTTGGCTTCTTAAGTTTTTCTGGTTTATGGGCCTTCTTCTCCTGTGGCTTCTCATGTCACCTCCTGCTATTGTGTCCTTGCTTCTGACAGACATGACATATGCTTTTCTTGTAATAGCAATTGTCACTGTTGTAGTTTTTCTTTCCACAGCGCCAACATTCACGGAGACATCAGTCCAGCTTGCTTGTCTGAATACTTCGGCCCTTGTCAGACTTCACAAGTACATTTACTTTATAACTAAACCCATTAATCCCCTTATTCGAAGCTTCCATACTCAAAGATATTTCCATTGATTTCTTTAAGTTCAAATTCTTCTCAGCATGCAATCTACGCTGCATAGCTGCTGAAGCGAGTCCACACACAATTATGTCTCTCATTGCATCATCAAGAAATCCACCAAAATCGCAATGTTCACTCAGTTTGCGAAGTTCAGCCATACATCCACTCACTGATTCACCAGAGCGTTGTATCTTTCGGCGATAACTAATGGTTTGGGATTCCCATGGCTTTTAACGACATCCACAATTCTGCATATGACTTGTCAGCGGGTTTTGCCGGTGAGTCCTCATGAGAGATTAGGTTTCTTTACCTACTACGGTAAGCAATATCGCTTTCCTCTTCCCGGCATCTTCAACATCGTTTGCGACGAAATACTGATTATGTCTTTCAATGTACTCAATCCAGTCTGCATTTTCTGACACTGAAAATTCCTCTATTCGACCATTTGTCGAGGACGCCATTTTGAACAGCACAGCGCACACTACAAAAGCGCTTTCAGTCCCATTAATACAGAGCGAACGTTTGTCACCAACTTACAGATTGGTCTTCTTGGTACCACACATGTAGAATCCCATACTCTTCGCCTAAACTGTAGTGTTCTTTCAATAACCAAGAAACAAACTGGTAACTTCCCACTTCGTTTATTCATCATACGACAAGTGACATTCGGTAGCCAAGCCCGAGCACCTATTGCACGTGCGTTGCGTAACATCATTGAGTAGGTATCGTCTTTGGGTAGATATCCACCTCTCCGAGGTGAGAGCAGCACCAGGCCACGAGGGCAAGGGGTATCGTGGTAAGAGTAATAAGGTTATAAGTAGCATCTTAACTGCCCGAAATAGAGAAGAAATGACCGACCAACAAATAAAACATTTATGATATTAGAGAGGCAAACTCAGATTCCTAGATATCGTGGACTTTATTTTACACAGGAACAAATAATGATTCAAGGTAAATGAACTATGAGTAAAGTAGAATGGTCTGTTGAAAGGGTGAAAGGTTACCGACCAATGGGAAACGATCATTATGATTGCTGTGACGTTGGAACCCGGGTTTTTAATGTGAGGGCAGACCCCAAATCTGGAGTCTGGTGCCCGCCCGCTCTCGCTATGTGTTGTCACGATCTTTCGAACCAGAAACCAATCTGAGGCACCAGCATTTCGACTGAGACTTAACCTTTGAGGCCGAAGTCTCTTACTTAAGTGACAAATAGTGTGGGTTGACATGTAACACAATGTGTGAATAAAAGCATTGTTTGATTGCTGGGTGAACTACGGTAACAAAGGTCCAAGGTCCCTCTGGTACTGACATCGTACCTGTCGCTCATCCCAAATCGTCAGCACTGGAAGGACGGCTTATCGTAGTTCAGGTGAAGGTACGCAAAGTCACCTTCCAATTACGATTATTTAACACTAAAAAATACCTTGGACAGAGAATACTAAAGTTCTTTGGAAAACATTTAAGCCCATCCAAATCAAAATCCTACCCGAATATTCGCCACAAACAAAAAGCTAACGCTATGGCTACTCACTTCTCGACATCAAACAGCTCCACCAACCACACACAACAACTACAAAACACAATAAATAACCAGCCAACCAAAACAGACCAGCTCAAACACACCTCCAATATAAAAAAACCAAAAAACACATGAACTTCAAACTGCACTAAATAACAAAAACACACCCTCAGCCACAGGGTCAGACAAAATCAGTTACATCATACTTAATCACCTCCTCATCAATATTCAAAAACTACTTCTTCAACTTTATAAGCAAATTTGGACCTCCTGAACTATCTCAAAAACATTGGAAATCTCCACTAGTGGTTAGTGGTACCGGTTCCATAACCAGGGACACCCCCGAACAAGCCGGATTCCTAGCTACCGCCCCATCTCATTGACCTCCCACTTATGTAAAATATTGTAATCCATAATAAACAACAGACTTCAATTACATTTTTTTTACTAAAAACCTACTTTGTGTGAGGAGAGCGGCTTCACGCCAAATTGCCAAACTTTAGACCTTATTTTACATTTAGAACATAACGTTAAGACAGTAAAAGCACAAATATATACACTTTGGCCATCTTTATTGACTTTAGTAAAGCATTCGACGTGGTTTGGTATAACGGCCTAGTTAAAAAAATACAGGATAAAGCCATAGATGGAAGAATTCTAAATTTCATTCATTCATTCTTAAAGGGCAGATACATAACAATAAAAATGCCATCAGACACAATCAGACCCTTATCCTTTAGAAAATGGCACCCCACAGGGGAGCATATTATCCCCCACCCTATTTAACTTCATGATTGAATTTCAAAATTTCATGGGCACCCCATATTTATAACTTGTTCAACTCATGCCAAAAAGACATAAACCTTATGAGAGCCATCATCGGCTCTGATTGGGGTGCTGACAAACACACACTGCATAACATATATAAAACCCTCACTCAACCCAAACTGGACTATGCCACTCCAGTCCTCCACACTATCTCGCAAAATCCGTAAAAAAACTAAACTCCATTCAATACAAAGCCCTAAAAACAGCCCTGGGCACCACGGCCGGTACCTCCCTTAACACCCTATTAATACTATCAGGTATCACATCAATACAACCTAGACGAAACCAAACAATACTCAATGACTGGGGTCCAACAAACCCAATTTACAAACTTATCAGCCACAAATACCACCGACACATCATTACATACTACATTCCAAAACTAACCAAACCTCACTCATGCAGAAAAAGCCACACTTTCACTCAATTACATACAACAAAACTGGCCACAACATACACATATCTATACCGATGCTTCACAAAACACCAACTTAACAACCGATCTGGGCATCCATGTAACCCAACCTGATACAATCACAACGAATGTTCATTGTACTAACTTCTCACATTCTAATACAGCTGAATTCATGGCCATTCAGTGTGCATTAAATCAAATAAAAGTATCAAACAATGTTTTGTTTCCTCATTATTTCAGACTCATTAGGTTCGATACGACAAATTAAAATAAACCATTCAAAATCACGCCCAGATATCATAAATAATATTATACACCAAACTCAATATTAACTTCATATAACAAATCATTAACACAACTATGGATACCCAGCCACACCGGACCGGGATACAGGGAAATGACTTTGCTGACTGGCTGCCAAAACAGCAACTACACTCACATCCCCCTCAATACATTTCACTGCTCGTTAATCCGAATCAAAATCACTTATTAAGAAATACATCAAAACTCAAAATTTCCAAATTCTTATTCAAAACTGCTAATCCACATGGATAAAATCCCTTTTAACTAAGCCAATCACCAAATGCCTCAATTTTACTAAAATTTAATTCGGTCCTTTTAGATAAGATAATAAACAGAACCCATAGCGGCCAAACTAACTTAAACACAACACTGAATACAAAAAACAGACATCCCCATCGGAACTGCACACATTCCAATAGACCAGAAGACCTTAACCATGCACATCTTCAATCACTGCTCCCTCCTGACCCCAAACCACATCCAATTATACCAATCCCTCCCTCAACAATATCAAAATGACATCAGATTACTACTACAACCCACAAACACAACGGCCATCTATCTACTCAACAATTGCTAAATTTCTATAAAAAAAACTGCTCTTCAAAACAGACTTTGGAAACAATTCCAAACAAATTACCTGTTTATAAGCACTGTCTATAAATCACCACTTTCTAAGATTCAGATCGGGATCGAAATTCCAAGCGTGACGTCCGCGCGCAAAATATATCTCAATCCAGGCATGCTATTTCATAGAACTCTCATAACCAGCCCCTACGACAAGGCCAAGGTCACTGCACACCACTCCAACGACAAGCTAACAACACCACACACAAGCCTGACGAATCATTCTTCCTTCCTTCCTTCAAATGCATTACAATCGAAATTGCGAATGCCCAGTTAGTATAGATTACATGTTTATTCAAACTTTTCGGTAGGCGGTAGATATCTTTGTATGGATGACTACATGTACGGAGTTGGCAAAAGAAGAGATTTCTATATTGATTGTCAGGTTCGAGACTACGTTACCGAGAACTGGGTAGTGGGAGAGTTGACACGACAGTCATGGAACCACTTTGACACAAGAACGAATGACCATTAGGAGGGTTGGCATGGGCGACTCAAGAAAAACATCGGCAAAGCCTATTCCAACATTTTAAAACTTATCAGCTTCCTGTCCGCCAAGCAGAAGAAGAATGTTATGCAGCTGGTTCAGTACACTGGCGGACAACAGGTCCTGTGCACTGCAAGATGTCATCCACCAAAAAGAAGGAAGTATCAAGACATCAACCGGCGCCTGACTACACTGAAAGACTCCTATCGACTGCACAGACAATGCTGCATTTGTTCTTAAGTTATTGTAACTGTGTATGAGCCTTGTATGAACTATGTATGAACTATGTTTGAATGTGTACTGCAATTGTAAAATGCATTAAAATTAATGTTTTATTATGGTAATTCAGTGTATTCTTAAATTAAAGTCAAATAAACGTAACCGGTGTATAATTCGTTCTTTCCTCATTCCTATTTTTCAACTTCCCCTAAGCCTTAAATAAACATATCATGGCCATCGTTCAAGTTAATTGGTTACCTGGCCAAGAGGTGAACCGTTTTAGAGTTTTGTTTATACAACCTCATGGTGTAGCCTTCCTGAGAACAAACCCATCAAACTACCTACATTCCTAATTTGAGAAGTGATGGCAATCTGCTTATTGTGATTTACATTGAGAAGTGATGGCAATCTGCTTATTGTGATTTACATTGAGAAGTGATGGCAATCGACTTTTTGTGATTTACATTGAGAAGTGATGGCAATCGACTTTTTGTGATTTACATTGAGAAGTGATGGCAATCTGCTTATTGTGATTTACATTGAGAAGTGATGGCAATCTGCTTATTGTAATTTACATTCCTAATTTGAGAAGTGATGGTAAATCAGCTTATTGTGAGCTGATGGTGAATCGGCTGTGTTTTGAGCTGATGGTGAATCACTGTGTTTTGTATCAAGGATCACCCAACATTCCAGTACGTTGATAGATTTACTTTTTGTGATAATGTACGGGACTCGGGAGTACTTGATCCAGTTTGCAGTGATCACTACCCAATATTTGTAACCATAAAAGAAATAATCCCTAAATACCATTCCCTCAAATGCAAAGTGTACTATTATTCTATAGCATACCGAGATGGCTGACATGCTGAATATTGATAGTGATCTATTATTCACATCGGGGGATGTGAACACAATTACTGACGAACTTACATCTCGAATTATAAAAGTTTTTGATGAACATATTCCTAATCAAATTGATACGATACGATCAAAGGATCCACTGTGGATCAATAGTGAAATACGTTCCTTTATAAGAAAACAAAATCGCCAACATAAGAAAGCTAAAAGACGTAATACTCCAGCTGATTGGGCAAATTTTAGGCTGTTAAGAAATAAAGTAAACGACTATGTCAGTAAGGCAAAATTTATACTGTTATAAATAGTTTTCATGGTACAAAGACTTGGTGGCGTTAAGTAAAGGATTTTCTTAAACTTGAAACTGCAAAACATAACTTTCCCCCAATTTTATTTTGGGATATGTTTTATGATAATTCCATGGATATTGCTAATATTCTCAATAACTTCTTTGTGGACTAATCTCGCATATGTAATCCTGATATGCACCTTCCGACCGAAGAATTAGATACAGTTGAAAATCTATTAGTAAGTATGATTAACGAACTTGGTGGCCATGCTGATAACTACAAACAGGGCTTGTTCTGTACAGTCAGCGACCCCCTCATCCCACCATCAGCAGCACGAGCTCGAGGTCCAGCAACACCAGCAACAGCCACCATCCGCATCACCAAGACACCACCAGCAACCACAACAGTAGCTTCTATCAGTACCACTACAGGAACCATACCCAAAACTACATGATCCATACCGAACACCACAGGATCCATACCAGTCAGCACAGGATCCATACCAGTCAGCACAGGATCCATACCGACCACCACAGGATCCATAGCAGTCACCACAGAATCCATACCAGCCACCACAGGATCCATACCAGTCACCACAGGATCCATACCAGTCAGCACAGGATCCATACTAGTCACCACAGGATCCATACCGACCACCACAGGATCCATAGCAGTCACCACAGAATCCATACCAGCCACCACAGGATCCATACCAGTCACCACAGGATCCATACCGACCACCACAGGATCCATACCAATCACCACAGGATCCATACCAATCACCACAGGATCCATACCGACCACCAAAGGATCCATACCGACCACCACAGGATCCATACCAGTCACCACAGGATCCATACCAGCCACCACAGGATCCATACCAGTCACCACATGATCCATACCAGCCACCACAGGATCCATACCAGTCACCACAGGATCCATATTAGTCACCACAGGGGCCATACCAGCCACCACAGGATCCATACCAGTCACCACAGGATCCATACCAATCACCACAGGGTCGATACCAGCCACCACAGGATCCGTACCAGCCACCACAGGATCCATACCAGTCACCACAGGATCCATACCAGCAACCACAGCGGCCATACCAACCACCACAGGATCCATACCAGTCACCCCAGGATCCATACCAGTCACCATAAGATCCATTCCAGCCACCACAGGGGCCATACCAGCAACCACAGGATCCATACCAGTCACCACAGGATCCATACCAGCCACCACAGGATCCATACCAGTCACCACAGGATCCATACCAGCAACCACATGATCCATACCAATCACCACAGGAACCATACCAACCACCACTACAGCAGTACCAACCACTACAACAACACTACCAACAGTACGAACCAACACCACAGCATTATCAGCCAAGACAGGAGTATCCAGCCCATGAGTATCCAGCCAGACCATCTCAGCCCCACCACACAGCAACAGCAACAGACACCATCGTTCTACCAGTACAACTCCAGCAACCGTCAACGTCTGCCACTTCCACAGCACCTTCGAGGCAGATGTCGCGGATGTGGTGATTTTTTCCGGTTCCCTCACAATTGCTCTCATGGAAATACAGTTTGTTATTATTGCTCATGCAAAGTTCACCATGCAAAGGTATGTAAGCGCACATACTATGCACAATATCGACAGCCACAGGAACTCATACCTGATACTCAGCAATCTGGGGTCAGGCAAGAGTCAGCCTTTGTATCACTTGTGTCTCCCTTGACAAAGAACACTGTCAGAACTACAGCTCTTGTTGACACAGGCGCATCAGTTAGGTGTGTCAGCATGGGCTACTTAAACAAAGTTGCCAACAAATGCTCTCATTTACGCCCTTTGCATCTAACTGAAATCATAGTTTTAGAAGGTTCTGTCTCTCTTGACATTAACATAGGGCATATCTACCTCTCTCAAATCTTTCATGTCTTTCACAACTTACATCACTCTCTCATCTTAGGCATTGAGTTCCTTGAATTAAACAAAGTCACTATAGACCTGCCCTCAAAATGCCTTCACATACACGAAGGTCTTGTTTCAGTCTCTCTGGCATCAATCAATGGGGGCTACGCAAGACCATGCAAGTCTGTAATTATTCCTCCACACTCTCAAGCTGACATTCCCATCAAAATTTCTCATTGTCAACAAGGTCAAGTTCTTCTCCTTGAACCTGTTCCAGCATTAATTGACATGCAACTCCAAGGTACTAAGTGCCTTATTACCAACAATCCAACATCAGCTTGCATGATATTGCTTAATGCTAGTGACAGCCATGCCACTCTATATTCAAAAACAGTAGTTGCTGTAGCCTGGAGATTGACCCAACATCTGTCCTTGACCTTCCTGGCACTTCTGATTCTGATCCTCCTACTTCTACAAGTGCTAACACAACACATTCACAGGACATTGACTTTGATCTTAGTGATGCTGACCTCACACAAGAACAGCAAACACATTTGCGTGCATTTCTCCAATCACAAAGGTCAGTTTTTGCCTCAGATTGGTCAGAATTAGGACACATCCACTTACATTGACACTGAATAGAAACAGGAGATGCCAGACCGATTAGACTTCCTTTTTACAGGCAAAACGCAGCCATTAGAAAAGAATGTTCAAGACATGTAGTTGAAATAATTGTTAGATGATGCCAATATCATTCAACCTAGTTCTTCTGAGTGGCACTCACCTGTTGTCATGGTTAAGAAACGTGGCAGCTCTTACCGCTTTGCCGTAGATTATAGACGCCTCAATGCAGTTACTAAGCCTATATTTTTTCCTCTGCCATGTTTTGAAGATGTCATAGATGCCATAGGTGACTGCCATACCAAATTTTTAAGTGTCCTTGATTGTGCTAATGGCTTTTGGCAAATACCACTCCACCAAGATAAAAAACACAAGTCAGCCTTCATTACGCCTGATGGTGTTTTTGAATGGAATTGCCTCCCTTTCGGACTCAAAAATGCTCCTATGGCATTTCAGCAAACCATTTCAGAGGCACTAAAAGAAATGAATTGGCGTTACATCTTGATATAATATTATTTTATAAAACCTTTTCTGAACATCTGAATCACATCATGGCAGTATTCCAAAAGATCAGAGAAGCAGGCCTCACTCTAAGACCCAGCAAATGTAAATTCGCGACAAAACAAGTTACCTACTCAGGGCATATCTTCAGCAAGGATCCTTCCAAAATAGATTCAGTCACACAGAATTCCACCTCCTAAAATGTCCATGATGTGCATCATTTCCTAGGTTTGGCATCATATTATCGCAAATTTATAGCAAACTTTTCCAGCATTGCCTCCCCGCTTTACAACCTTCTGAAAAAAGATGCATCTTTCGAATGGTCATACAATTGTCAACAGGCATTTGAAAAGCTAAAACCTAACAACTGCACTTATCCTCGCATACCCCGACCAAATCCAACCCTTCATCCTCACAACTGATGCATCTCAAACTGCAATAGGGTATATCTTAGGCCAACCTGATTCTCAAGGCATAGAACATGTAATATGTTATGGTGGTCGCTCTCACCAACTGCTGAAAAGAATCGGGGTATCATGAATCTAGAATGCCGGGCCGTCCTAGAAGGTATCAAAAACTTCAGGGTGTACCTTGCAAATGGATCATTTTATGTTTACACAGACCACAAAGCTCTGACTTGGCTTAAGAAAACCAAACATGATTCTGGTCGCCTTAGTCCCTAATGCTGCAAGAGAATGATTAAAAGATCAAAGCCAACACAAATGCAGATACCTTATCTCGCATTCCTTATGCAGAGCAAGTACATCAACCTAACACTGATTATATACCCTCCCCACCCCTTTCAACAGAACCCATCTCATCAAACCACACATATGCACAAGTAGCTGCCACTGCTTCATTTCCACTCTCACCCACTCCAACTCACATTCGACATCACCATCAAGCAGTCCCAAAGTGTCATTCCCTCATCACCAAGGCAACATGAGGCCTACTCCCTCGACTGCCCCCACTCGCCAACATGCTAATTCTAACTCAGGCAACAAGAGGTCTACACCCTCGACTGCCCCTTCTCGCCATTATGTCAGTTGTAATTCAGGCAACAAGAAATCGACACCCTGGACTGCCCCTTCTCGTCATTATGCCAAGCCCAACTCAGTCAACATGAGGCCTTCACCCTCGACTGCCTAAATTCTCCAACATGCTAGTTCTAACTCAGCCAACAAGAGGTCTGCACCCTCGACTGCCCCTTCTGGCCATTAGGCCAATTCTAATTCAGACAACAAGAGGTCCACAACTTCGACTGCCTCCACTCGCCATTACGTCAAGCCCAACACAGGCAACATGAAGCCTACACCCTCGACTGCCTCCATTTTCCATCAGTTCTAACTCAGGCAACAAGAGGTCTATGCCCTTGACTGCCCCTTCTCGCCATTACGCCAATCCAAATGCAGACAACATGAGGTCTACACCCTCGACTGCCACTTCTCGCCATTATCCCAATTCGAATTCATGCAACAAGAGGTCCACACCTTCGACTGCCCCTTCTCACCATTATGCCAATTCTAATTCAGGCAATATCAGGTCTACACCCTCAACAGCCTTATCTCACAAACCAGCCAGCCATGTTCATCCAAGTCCCATGCCACCTACTGGCAAGAAGACAAACAAGTCGGCCACCAATACTACAAAGTCCTCCAACAACAGTGTCCACACCAAACAACAATTAATTTCTTGTCCCTCCAGCTAACTGAGATCTCCTTCCTCTTTGGCCAAATCATGCTCATCTCCACAAAACACACTTGACACAAACAGTGTCTCATTGGAAGATATCGGTAGAGATGACATAACATCCTCTATATCTGTAGACTTTATCTACAAGTTGGGTCCTCCCAATCCTCCTTCGGACCCTATGGTCTTTGCTATAGGAACTGATCTTGATGATCAAGACTTGGCAGAAAAGCAACATAAATCCCCTGATCCTTCCACCTATACAGATGTTCAAGTCAAGGTTCTAACGGGCCTTGCTCAAGAGTATGATATACATGTACCACTTCTCTCATGCAAAGCATAGAGGTCAGAAAAACAATCGCCCTCCTATGGTAACACAGCCAGCTGTCCCTGTCTGCTGTTGCAAAGAGCTTCTTTTTGCCTACCATGATTCCAAAGCTGGTGGTTGCCACTTTGGACGCGATGCCACACGTCAGACAATATTCACAAAGTATTACTGGCCAGGCTTTAGCAGGATAATGAGAATTATGTCAGGTCCTGAGATGACTGCCAACGCTCCAAAAGAAGGACAAATGCCAAGCAAGCACCAATGGTGCTCATGCCTATTGAGGACATATTCTCTCGACTCCATGTTGACATCCTCAATAGCAACATAGCCGACGTCATTCATTACCGTAGTCACACAAATAATCACTACTAAAACTAATAATTACACCAACTAAAACCGAGCTATATCCTTACCGCGTACATTCGTATCTTTATTTGGATCAAGTATTTAATTTCCGTATTTGCCGAAATTACGAGTGTTATGTTGAAATAATTAGTACTGAAACTACAAATATTAATGTTTACCGTCTTTTCATAAGTAAATATCATGTTCCTCATCTAAACATCCGTACATGCTCTATTAAAATGTTACGACTACTCAATTTAGCTGTTAAGAAATGTTATTTGGCATTACCGTTATCACTCTGGTAAATATTCCATCCGTTGTATAATGTTACCGTACATACTCCAATATTAAATGCATTGCCTTTATTCCCAGATTTAGGTGGACACTGTGTTGCATATTATTATCATTATTATTATTGTATGTCACTATCATATATTAAATGATATGACCACACTTGCTTGAATAAACCCTAAGGACCTCACAGCTCACACCTCACTAAAAAAACTGAATCTATTCAATTTACCGGTAAAGTAAACCCTAGTCGCAAACCTAACTTGTATATGAATGGTACAGAAATGTTGTCCTCTCGTTAACTGTTTAAGGAGTTATAAATATCGTCTATCCCGAACTACCTTAGAAACTATGTACAAATCATTTATTTTATCAATATATGATTATTGTTGTTATATTTGGGACAACTGTACTAATGAACAAGCTGACGTATTGGACAAATTACACTTAGATGCTATTGGAACCATATATGGCGCTATCCGGGGTACGAGTCATCAGAAGATTTACAATGAAACAAATTGTAAGTCATTAAAAGACAGAAGATACAAACTGGTTATGTTTCACAAAATGAATAACCATTTATCCCCGGAATATCTTTGTAGGCTTATTCCTAATACAGTTTCGGAAAACACAAATTATGACTTATGGGATAAAACTAATCTACAAACAGTGAAATGTAAAACAAAAGCTTATGCAGATTCATTTCTATCAGCTACAACACAAATTTGGAATATGTTACCAGAAAACCGTTACACATTTTAAGAATTTGCTTCACATAAAGGGAGATAATGGTATACACTGGGATTTAAATTATGGAAGCAGATTATGTCAAATCATTCACAGTCGCCTCAGGCTTGGCTGCAGCGATCTTAACGCAGATCAGTATAATAGATATATCTGGGATACAAAAACTTGTTCCTGTCGATATCATACCCAACATGCTCAACACTCCTTTTTTGTGTGTACAAATTACTATGTTCTTCGAAATGAAATGTATTTTACCAACATAGTTATTCTTTACAAACAGTGCTATGCGGATATTCGTATTTGAGTAAGGAAGAGCAAATCCTAATATTAGATTCTATTCAAACTTTATATTAAAAACTGGCAGATTTTCAGTTAAATGAATTGTTAACTATAAACTGCAGATTTATTTTATAGAGGTTATCACGCGAGTGTGTTTGGGAATGGTAAATATCCTGCATTAGGAATAAACATTGTATTCTTAGTACAGGATATTTACCATCCCCAAACACACAAGCGTGATAAACTCTTTATCATATAATGTCATTCTTTAATTCTGTGCTTCAAAATCGCTTTCCCTCTCTTACAAACATTACCGAAACATTGCGAGCTTTCCTGGAAAGCGCGCATTAATATTTATGACGTCACAGGGTGAGTGACGTGTCAGTCGGACAGTGACAGTAGCCAATATAGTTCCAACAGAAATCTGTTTCTTATACAGTGGCGAAGCAACATATACGCAAAACAACAGTTGTTTTTAATTGCCTTTCGCGTCAATCCATCGGTCTGTCCGCTAGAGTAACTGCCCTTAGTCAAAGGGAAGCTACTCTAACCCTAGTCTATGAGACGTCACGGCCAGGGTCAGACGTTGTTGATAGTCGGTCTGTCCTGTCATTACGTTAAGAAAGGTAGTCTGATGTACACACAGCGACAAAACGAACCAAGGTAACAATTCAAGCATATTTCGGCCAAATCCAACTAATTTAATTTGTTGAGGATGTTTCAAGCCGCAGAGGTCTACAAGCACAAATATGGCATCCTGATCTCGTGCCCTCGCAAAAATGTTTCGAAATTTATATCTCCAAAGTTGCCAAATCTTATAAAATGCCTTAGCTACGTCACAATTAGACACTGATTTTCAGTATATTAGACTATTCTTTTGATAATGATAGCAATTATCCCTGTAGTTTATCCAGATTCCCGATAGTTAATTCTAACTCGATCGCCGAATGACGAGGGCGAAGCCATGTTTGTTTATAAACAGCGAAAGTAGTCCCTACTTGACCTTTGATTTTGCATCTCTATCCGCATATGACCCAAACGGATATAGTTTTTATCCGTTAGCTTCATCCTGCCGAGAAACCTACCCATTATATGATAAATATACATATCTAGCTTGGCAGTTTTAGGTGACATCTCATTGTATGTTGTAGGTTTTCATTTATCAATATATGTGTTGCCTTGTCGCAACGGCGTTAAAATATAAATCAATGCGACAATGTTACATATATACTCTATTGTCATAGTGTCGTTCTCGCCCTTTCCCATTATTGGTAATGGGATGTCCTGAGATCTTTGTTTAGCGGAAGCGGGAACTAAGATGTGATTTAAATTAGATTGAATTACTGTAGTCAGCACGGAGTACTGAAATCAATTACAGCCCGATCTCTTTATTTTGAGACGACGGCACCAATTCCAACTGTGAGTAAATACGACAGGTCTTATCTGCATCTCACATGATTAAATGTTTTAGGTGACATCTCATTGTATGTTGTAGGTTTTCATTTATCAATATATGTGTTGCCTTGTCGCAACGGCGTTAAAATGTAAATCAATGCGACAATGTTACATATATACTCTATTGTCATAGTGTCGTTCTCGCCCTTTCCCATTATTGGTAATGGGATGTCCTGAGATCTTTGTTTAGCGGAAGCGGGAACTAAGATGTAATTTAAATTAGATTGAATTACTGTAGTCAGCACGGAGAACTGACATCAATTACAGCCCGATCTCTTTATTTTCAGACGACGACACCAATTCCAACTGTGAGTAAATACGACAGGTCTTATCTGCATCTCACATGATTAAATGTTTTAGGTGACATCTCATTGTATGTTGTAAGTTTTCATTTATCACCCCAATCGTCTCGACGTATGGACCTAAGGAAGAAGTATTATTCTGATTTCCATAATTTGCATTTCAAGTAACTATGTTTAGAAGTCTGCTGTTTTAGATAAAGGTGAACTAACACGTCATGTTTTACACAGTAACAAGCGTGGAAATAACACTATCAACCGCCACTGGTTCTATGCTAGCCGTTATCAAATGGAGAAGCAATTATTCATATCGTAAGGTAGAATGGACAAGTGGAAGATAAAATTTGTATCCTTTCTTCTCACAGCTGAATGTTATACTCTGCATTCTGTTGACAGCATCTGCGAGCAGCCAACATGCCTTTGGTTCATCCCTTCAGCATCAGTACGTATGTTGACATTCTGTCAAAGGTATCCACCAGTTGATATTATGGGGGACGCGATTTGTGCCAGACAGAATATATTAACAAGGCACTGGTTCAAAACACAGGCTTATTCTCATCTCAGGGGGGACCTGATGACATTTTACCTACATCACAGCATCTACAGAAATCAATGTTTCACGTCCATGTGGATAATAAGCTCAGTTATAATAAACTTTTGTTTTTCGTTTCCAGTTTGTTACGATAACGACACAATACAGATACTTAAAAACGACTCATACAAACAGGATTTATTTGTGGTCGGCGATGTCGGCGTATGTGTGAAACATACTCACCACTTCACAATTGACACACACAATGTGACACTTGACTCTTCTTGTCTGGTAAGTCATATTTTACTTTCCTGGTGAAGTAAGTTTATACATCTCAGCAAAGTCAACAGAATGCAAGTGTTGTACACTTAGGTTACAATTGCCTTCCCGCATAAATGACAAACGTACTAGGGTTGTTCCTAAATACTAGTATCATAAAAGAGGTCATTGTGCCGAGTGATTTAAAAAGCAACGTCCGCTGCTAAAGCGTGACATTCAAAACGATGAGAGATCGGAAAGTATTTTGTTTGTGTTTTTCATCTCCCGCTGGTTTTGAATTACCATCCCGCTAAAAAAACAAAATAACTGTTCATTTCATAACCACCCATATTTACGCCTGAACAAAACCATCCCTCTCGTGAAGAAACAAAGTATTTTGGCTTCCATGAAAAACCTTTTGCATTTTATCTGAAGACATTCGGATAAGAGCAGTAACCAAAGGCTGTGGAATCCTGTAAAGGACATAGTCGTTATGTTATGTTGTGTTGTGTGTAGGCCAAGCAATAAATGACAAGTTAAAGTATCGCAATAACAAAATGCGACTACGCGAAATTTACATCAATTGTCGCATTGCTGTTTTCAGAATAATGTTTTGTATTTTCACAAAAGAGCAACAATTCAACAACCGCCTATTTATTAGGAACAAAATATATGTTAAAATATATACCGCAATGCGACGATGTTACATATATACTTGATTGTCATAGTGTGAGGTTCTCGCCCTTTCCCGTTATTGGTGCGCATGTGTAGTACGGGAATTATACTACACATGCGCAGTAGTGGTTGCACTCCTTTTTCAACTCTACTTATTCTAAAACAAATCACGTGCTCAAAGTGAAAAGAAATCTTTGTTTGTTTCTTTAGTTTCATGTTTCATGTACAATGGTACTGTGGCGTCACAGTATCACTGAAACATTCCTACACAAGGGAGTCTAACCCTTTCCATTTCTATTTCATCTAATTCCGGTCCCCAAAAACTTGTCATATTGACTAGGAGGCACGGAATGTGGATGTCTTCAAGTACGCCATGCATCTCACCAGCAACATGGCATATACAGTTTACAGCCAAAACTCTAAATACATGTGCGTAGTGACATGTATTGAGGAAATTACAACAGTAAACTATTCAGCTACTAGAACACGGGGTACGGGGGGGGGGGGGGGGGGGGGGGGGGGGGGGGCTAGACGTTTAGGGCACCACAGTTCACTGTTCAAATGTCCGCCTTAGGAACGACAGAAACCAATGATCGTTGGTTCGAATCCAATAGTTGCTTTGATAATGTTGTTTTCAGGGGCGCAACTGGGCTAATTTGAAGTGAAAGCAAAACGGCTTTTCGGATGGCGCGAAGGCGCCCGCTTGTGGGGTTTTGGGTTGTGCCTTCCCATGAAAGTTAAAACAATTAGGTGCTCTTAAATGCTATTTCCTGCATTTTGGGTCCGTTCATGTTAGATTTTATTTGTAACAAATACTGGTAATTTATTTATTTAAAATTTTTCATTAATAATATATATATATATATGTTTCACCAACACATTTTCTACTTTCATTCAAGAAACATCTATGATGACAAATGCAATTTGAACATTAAAACGACTCGATAATATTACTTTTATGTGTTTTACATATTCATTCGTAGTATGTGATGGTTATTTATTTTTTCCTATTCTAACGCAAGCCTACCTACATGTATCATGACAATGAACATAATTGTGAGAGCGGGGTTTGCTTACGTCACCAAGTACGTATATGTTGGAAAACAATTACTTTCAAGGGCTCTCTCCTAGCCTGAATGAAATTCTCATATAATGAATTTTCATATAACTATACTTTCCAGTATTTCTTCAAATTGTTTCCTAAAGGTTTCGTTTCTTCATTACTGATATCTCGATGCAAGGTGAACTTAAAATACAACAAATATTGTGAAATACACATTAAATAATTAATATGAAGTCACCATGTCATCGACAGAATTAACGTTGAAATATTTGTGACAAATCTGTTAAAATTAAAAAATTCGGCTTTTCTGTCATAATAAATACACATGGGGACGTCGTGATGATCTAAAATGGCCTTTCAATCTTCGTAAACGTCTCTATTAACAACGTGCCTCGTGTCAACAAAGGGACATCACTCTCACAACTTGATCAACAATCTACCACTAAAATCCTACAGTGCGTGAAGATCCCGAATTTCAAGTTAGACAATACATATCATGCACAGTTTCAATAAATAATTTGCTGGATAGACGGTAAATTGAGGTTTACTTATGTTTAAAAAAAACAGGTGTAAAATAGAAATTGTGTTTTTTTAGGTGTAATCTATTGCCTTTCTGCTACAATGGTAGTTTCGCCCCTGGGTTTGTCCCTGTGTTTGTCAGCACTTGCTCGTGTGTTGCACCAAAGTGGTAAACGTCTACGACCCGCACCACTTTCACATGCTTTAAGATGACACACCGTGATATAAAGTGTTGTTCAAAGTGGCATAGAGCACACGGTGATGTCAAATAACTGTTACATCGGCGTTAAAACACTAACTCACTCACAATCATGATAGGTAAACATGACGTTGAACCACCAAGTCACCGACCTCTGACCATCCGACCCGTTTGGTCGCCTATTACGACCAGAACACATATATTGCTGGGGACCTGTTCTAAGTCGAATCTCCAGAGTAGTGAACGTTGCGTCACGAATCCTGTCAGTCGTAAAGAACTGGAATAGAAAGTATAATCATGTCATAGTGTGACTGTGAAGTTGACGTTGGCATAGCACAGACTACCTGACTGACTTCTAGTCAGTGTCTGGAGTGATTATACATGTACAAACAGATGGCGTCAGTTGGTAAAGTCTGAGACAGTAAGGGGATAATTAGGAGATAAACACAGTATGTTTATCTCCATTCTACTATGACTAAATAAAACGCGAACTCTTTGGTGTTAGCAAATATACTGAACAACAAAAGTTCCTGTGATACTTAATAAGATTTAATGCAAAGTTATGTTTTTTTCCAAATCTGAAACAATTTCGGTTTGCAACAGATAAAAGACTCCTGTAACCAAATGGTTTAATTTGCCATACTGACTTCAGAAAATGCGTGATTTCATAAAAAAAAAAACATGAACATGCCAAAATGTCAATTTACAAATCAATAGCGTGTGTGTGTCCACCTCTGGTTGCGATGCAAGCAACACATCTTCGCCTCATGGAATGGACCAGGCGTCGCACAAAGTCCTGTGGGATATCTATCCATATCTGCTGGAGTATTTTTCGAGTTTCTGGCATGGAGTGTCTGTGGAACACGTGTTTGACGTCGAAGGGGGCGATCCGTCTCATCCCACATGTGCTCGATTGATGAGAGATCAGGGGAGCGAGCTGGCCAGGGGATGTTTCAACGTTGTTTTGTTGAACAAGTCGAGCAATATGAGGCCGGACGTTGTCATGTTGAAAGGTAATGCCTGGGCCATGACGACGCAAAAACGGTAGAACAATAGGGCCGATGATCTCGTCGCGGTAGCGTTGTCCATTGAGATTTCCCTCTACCACGATCAAACCGGTCCTGTGTCTTGCTGTAATCCCAAACCATACCATAACGCTGCCGCCCCCGAACTGATCTTCTTCCATGACACAATGATTGACGTAACGTCGGTACACTGTAGCTGAGGTGAAAACGAGACTCGTCAGTGAATAGAACTTGTCCCCACTGCATAGCCGCCCAGCTGTCTGCACCACTGTCAAAATTTGACGTCTAGCGGGTCTTTTGGCAACAATCCCTGCGCATCTGAAGCGACGACGCACGGCTTGTGAAGATATTCGTCGAAGGCCAAGGATGCTGCTTGCAGCCACTGTTGCTGGCTGGAATCGATTTCGTAGGTGTGTTGTTCGAATCCAGTTGTCTTGTCGATTATTGGTTACGAATAGCCTGCCACTCCGAGGATGGTCTCTGACTGCATTCGTCTGTTGCCAACGTTGCCATAAACACCAAATGATGTTTCTGTGGACGTTAACTTTTCTTGCAACATCATGTTAACTCGATCCTGCTTCAAGCACACCAATGGCTCGCAGACGCTCAATTTCGGACAGGCGTGGCATTTCGTAATGTTGAATAATTGCATAATTTTGTTGTTTTTCTGAGTGGTTGGTGTCAGCACGATACTAAACAATGCATATGGAATCCCGTTAACGCACATGTTTTTATACCCATTCTTGGGTAGTGAAATGCATGGGGCTTGCATAAAAGTCAACTTTTTGCATGGAATGCATGCTTTTCTGTAGCAGTTGCGTTTTGTTATACACCACACGTCATATAGCTCATTGTGACGCAAAAGATATTACGTCAAAGTCGTATATAGAAAAGCGCCAAATTCCAAGCTCTCGGTTCTCTCCAAAACGTAAATACATTCTCTTTGTAGATATCTGTCGAGTTTTCTGCACGAAATGTATTGCCACACATCCTTTGAATATTGTAGTAACCGTATCTGTGCATTTTTAACCTGCAATTGTAGGTATGATTATTTAAATATGCCTACCGACTATGACTGAAAAAAGTACTTTTCTATGAATAAAAGCGTCCGCGGTGATGCGGCCGTCAAACCAGCTGTTTCAATCAGAGGGGTTTATTGTGATTTAATAGCCTCTGATTGACCAATCACAATCGAGTTATTTTTAAATTTATGGTAGATTCACGATTCATTATCTGTAACGAGGTCAGACTTCCAATGAACAATACGATGCCGGAGTACTACATTACATGAGAGAAGTTGTCGAGTTGTCTGAACGTTTTCCTATGTGCGGCTACACATGTTTCGATTTACTTTTTATATCGCTGACATTACATAGAAACAAGAATCAGTGTGACAGGGATGACGGGGGTTGGAGTGTAGGGACGAAGCCTGTAGCAACAAGGTTGTAACAAGGTGTTTTGATGACAGTGTGCTATAACAGTTGATAATATTGTGCATATTTATAATGTGCCAAATCCACACCCTAGAGCTTGTTCAAAGGGCAACACTGTTACCCGGGTCAGTGGATCAGTGTGCACCCGGTTTTCATTCTCAGCTCATTCTCAGTATATAACCCATCCTGCCTGTTAGGCTCTAGAAGGTTAACAGTCATATAACCATCTCATCCTATCGGATACCCATTAACTGCTGAACAGATGGGGAACAGAGGCATGCGCTTCAGTGTCAGAGAAACACTCAGGAGTCAAACTGCCGAACCCGTCGACCACCCAACTACTATCCGCGGCCAACGTCACTTCACGTGGATGTTATCTGTGCGCTGTAGACAGGGCCACGTGCAACCACAATGTGTTGTTACAGTTTGTAAGAATATTCCATCATCAAACGACGACAGAAGTAAAACAAACAGTACTATGAATAGAACTGAAGTGTTCTTTCCAGTTGTGCCTTGTACACAAGTCGTCTGAAATTACTGGACAGAATGCCCCAATCACAGGGACTTCTACTGTTCTTGGACATACTATATGTAGCAAAGGTTGGTGCATTCTTTACGCCCAGAATGACAAGACAAGGCAGAGGAGACGAGAGGTGGCGGTTCTTGGTTGGTTTGTTTGTTGTTTAACGCCGCACTCAGCAATATTCCAGCTATATGACGGCGGTCTGTAAATAATAGAGTCTGGACCAGACAATCCAGTGATTGACGTCATAGGCATCGATCTACGAAATTGGGATCGATGACATGCATCAACCAAGTCATCGTGCCTGACCACCCGATCCCGTTAGTCGCCTTTTACGACAAGCATAGTCGCCTTTTACGGCATGCCTGGGTTGTTGAAGACCTATTCTACCCCAGATCTTCACGGGTCTGTGGTGACGGTTATTGTCCCCTTAACATTCCCTGTGTCAGTTCGTTTTTTTCAGTTCTGGAATGAACCAGAAGCTAACATCCTCAACCAGCAAACCTCACACACATATGTCACCCATTGCGGTAGAGTACCAGAATTTGTTGAGACAGTTGAAGCAAGATTATATGACAAGCTTTATTTGTGAGGACGGACTGCCACTGTTTCTCGCACCGCACAGTCAGATGGTAGCAGGGTGTAAAGGTTACCACGTTGGGTCGATGCTGATATCTTTTAAAATAAAACAACGACATTAAGCAAAGTGGGTGGCTGGCGATTAAGGTCCAAGTAGGAGTAAGATGATGGTATGGACTTAGTGCTGTGTGTACTTTCGATTTATTGTGTCTCACATAATTACCATGTAAAATCTATTGTGTAACCAACGAAAGAGATTAACCAGATTCCATTCTAAACCAGTTGCATTAAAGGAAGGCATAAATCAATCTGCGAAAATGGCGTGAAATGAATAAACGTGTCAAATTATTTGCATATGTGTGTGCCACAGACCAGTCATGATGTAGATGGAATGTATTATTTCAGGATAAGAAGGCAGGTGCATTCCTGATTGAAGTGCAAGACAGACCAAATACCACAACAGCTCCCACAACCACAACAGCTAAAACATCTCCCAACACAATTTCCCCAACAACTCCCACAACTACCAAACCACCTGTGATGGGAGGGAAGAGTTCTATTGTCTACAGGTTGACCTGCATTCCCAATACAGACGGAGATCCGGTAAATGTAACAATGATGCCTGGAGTGAGGTGAGTTATAAGATAGCGAGGGAAATCGGCTGTACACTTGTTGTTGCTCATTCGCCTTTTGTTACATCCATATAAGCTGCAGAACACATGTCAGAGTGCCACAAACACTCCAGATTTACATTTCACGAAACAACTTAAGATAGGTCCAGGGCCGACACACTATCTTTTATCGAAACGTCCATATTTGCACATTCAATAGCTTAACTTGTTAGTATTATTGATCAATCACTCGGCAGGTGAGGTGAGGCGAGGTGAGGTAAAATGGGGTTTAACGACTCGTTCGTGTGTGTGTGTGTGTGTGTGTGTGTGTGTGTGTGTGTGTGTGTGTGTGTGTGTCGGTGTGTGTGTGTGTGTGTGTGTGTGTCGGTGTGTGTGTGTGTGTGTGGCTGCTAGTACTAGTGCGGACTTACGCCGGTTTTACAGTACTATCCCAATGAGATACCCAACTCAGACACTCCGAGCCGATAATTCCTTGTTTTATCTCCTCAATGCCGATCGCCAAGCAGGTTCACAACCAGTACCATCTTCTAACATCTTAAGGTATGACGTAGCCGGGGATCGAACCACCGACCTTCCGCAGACAGACTTTAGAGAGCACCTGTAGAATGAAATATCACATGTATCCCTACTATAAACTTTAACAATTTAAACAACTTCCGGTACCATCGACATATGATTTCACAGAAGATATTTGACATAAATCTATCACAACGCTCACATCAGGGAGAGCGCAATCTACGTTAGAGGAATACCCTTTCACTTCTTGTGAAGAAATATGTTTGAATCAAATCACCGGCCACTAGTCGGCCTGTTGTTGGCCCTGTGTCCCTCGGCGGAGTGAAATACCAGCAGTGTACACCTGACTTCCACTCACTCAGTATGACATATCTTTGAAAAGTTACAATATTTAAGTTTTATCACAGCATGTCAGCTTATGTTGGATGAATTCGGTGAAACCCACAAGCCCGGGTATGGTGCTGAAAAACCTAGAAACATTATCAGGGCGAACCGGGATTCGAACCACGATCACAGGTGTCTGGCGTGCCTAAGGGACGCAACTCTGCAAGGCGAATTGCACGCCTTAGGCGACTTGGTCACCTGTGCCCCCGTTTGTAAACGACCACGAAGCATGGCTTCATCCTGCATAAGTCCCGTGCCAAAATTCGCAGTGTCAGCCCGAAGAGATGCATGTCTCAGACATTTACCACTTCAGTGAAACCCACCAGCACGGTATGGTGCTGACAAACCTAGAAACATAATCACAGGTTTCTGGCATACCAAAGGGACACAACTCATAAGCTTGATAATAAACTTGTTGAACGTTACCTGCACGATGAAGTTCTCACTGCGTTTGCTTATGACAATTAGCACATAGAATTGTTTTGATGGACACATAGTGCGTTTGTTGTATTGCGTACACACCACGTAAAACCCACAGTAAGTGGCTTTCATTCCAATCCTAGGTTTGTTTGTTGAATTTAAGTCTGATGCCTGTGTTGCAATAATGCACACGACGTACATAACAAGTTTTCTGTAGAGAGGCGAAGTCAAAGCTTTAAGTTTTGAGATAATTCTTAACGATATTTTGATGAAATCTTTATTAGATACAGATATTATATATCACGCTGCACACATGTATAATCTCATTTCAGTGTCAAGGCAAATGCCTCAGAGCTGGTGCTGCCCGACCTCCAGATAGGCATCTTTGCCAAGTCTGACACCGCAACTCCTAATATGACGCAACAGCTAACCTCATTGACCTTGGCCAGTGAAGCGCAGCTAGTTATTTACAATGATCTCAGTAAGTCAAGCGTGTGGGTGAGTTAAAAGTTAACGTCATCACGGCAACAACTTAGCAATAATTGTCTATTTGTAGACAGTTTTCACCGGAAAAGTCAATGTCACACATTTTATCATATAACTAGAAAGATCAAAAGTAAAATGTCTAACATGGCTAGGTGATTGATGCAGATAATGATAGTTGGTGCAATTCCACATCATCAAGCAAACTATCAACGAATTCATGAAGTTCATTAAAACGTACTTGTCTCGACTATCATGACACCGTGGTTTCCAAGAGCTGCTCTTCCTACCATATCAACATATCTAATTGTACAAGAGACATGTGTTAGTGACTGAAGACCATAAAGTACAGGAAAAGACCGTTCACAATGTTCACGTGTATGTTGTTGAATATATGACAACACTGATAAGTAGAATAGAGTAGCCGGTATCTGTATCTTTTTAGTATTGTACCATATAACTGAGTTCACAGTATGTAGCTTCGTTAACTGTGCAGCCACCACCTGGAACTATCCTCCTGAAATTGTGACGTCCTTGTAAGGTATGAGGCCCCTCCTGCCATGGCATGTAGAGATCGTGCTCAGTAGCGGGGAGTTGTATACTTGGGGAACCTTGAAAAGAGAAAGAAATCGTGACCACAATGTGTGTTGACGTGATTCCGTTTATTATTGGTGGTTAGGACTTGTGCGTGTCCGCCATATAAACTCCTTAACCCCGGAACACTGTATGTCATCAAGTGCCAGGATCACCGTTTCCATAAGTTAGAATTTAGAATTAAGCTAAATAAATCAAATGTATTTCATAACATTAATTACTTTTAGCACGGTAACACTTCTTGTGGGGGTTGGCCTGCTTTAACTTGGGCTATAGTGTTATCTCTCTTGCCATGTGATGAACCTTGATAAGAGACTTAATGTTAACCCAAGACGGTTTAGATGTATACTAATGGTTCTCAAAGAGAGGAGAAAGGTCCCTATTGCTAAAACAATTTTGTTCTTGGTTTAACTGAATTGAATAGATTGAAAGTATGTGTTTTTAGTAAATATAAAATAGGGTGTTTTTAGCGGATACTCATCACCCTCAACGTGCAGGGAGATGTCCTCTAGACTCCGAAATAGAGCATTCTATTGTATGGGGACCCGGTGTTCGATTCATCACAATTTAATACAATATGTGAAGACCATTTTCTGATGTCGCCCGCCGTTATATGGCTGGAATACTGCTTAAAGCGGCGTAAAAGCATACTCACTCACTGTTATTGTTACATGGTTTTACAAAATCAGCCGTAAACAAGACTGAGCAACAACATCTAAAGTTGGAGAAGAGTCACGTTGTGATACAAATAACAGTGACGGGTCTGACATTCCTTTATAAGTTATAAATCAGTTTTAAATGGCTATTTCTGAATACAAAAGAGGGCTGTGCAAGTTGTTCAAGACGTCAAAGGGAGAGTATGGTATATGTCAGATCAAACTAAGATGAAATAAACCACATGCGCAGGAGTAAACAAAGATACACACAGTAACTGCTGGTTGCTTTTGTGCATGACGTCACAGTCTTCATACTGCTCAGGTTAAGAAATATCTCGGGAATAAAATAAGGTTCAAAGTTAGACAGAAATGTGTTTCCAATGACTAAAATTAACCATTTTTAAAATTAGTAAGTTTCTGACACGATGCCATATAAAACGAGAGCAGAGAGTTTTTCCAATCTTAGAATCATTTCCAGTGTTTTTGAAATGGTGACACCGTTCTCTTTTTAATAAGGAGCAGATCATTATATATATATATACTTCTGAAGATTTTGTTAACCTTTTGTTATAACGTTGGTTGGTTGGTTGTTTTACGCCGCACTCAGCAGTATTCCAGCTATATGACGGCGGTCTGTAAATATTCGAGTCTGGACCCTGTCTACCCAGTGATTCATATCATGAGCATCGATCCAAGCAATTGGGATCGATGACCTGCATCAACCAAGACATCGAGCCTGACCAACAGATCCCGTTAGTCGCCTTTTACGACAAGCATAGTCGCCTTTTACGGCAAGCATTGGTTGCCGAAGACCTATTCTATCCCGGATCTTCACAGGACTTTTGTTGTAACGATTTGTTTTCCAAATCCACTGGCAGATTGAGCCAAAGTATCTTTTGTTGAAAGTAAACAAATGTACCCCCAATACTCGTTGGAAAAGCAGCAGTTTTCAGTCGACGGTTTCGTGCATACGGTAATAGAGCGGAATACCCCTGATTTTAACATAATCTGTCTTTGCTCCTCTTTATGATTGGATACATTGTTTAAATAAAGAAGATTTCATTCGAGCTAATCGATGTCATATACTTGAGATACGTACATACATGTATTATGTGTTCAACAGAAGGCGGCAGAATGTCCTACATGCTGGTCCCGTCCAAGTGCGTGGCCCACCCGGAGAATATGCCGACCGTGACGCTAACATTGTTGAATGACGATGTGACAAAGTACATACACAGTTACCATAAAGTTAAACCAGCGTCTCAAAATGAAACAAATACATCTGTCAGTCAGTCACTTTCCATTTCCATCTAAAGCTATTAAAGCTACTAAAGCTACTTTGTAATATCGAATTTTAAAATTCTTCCGCTGAACAAAAATACATTTCACCGTAAGATTAGTTTCTGAATTCGTTCACAACGTCGTCACACTGATCTGAAAAAAGAGAAGTTTTAATCTTCTCATTGACTTATATAATCGTATTATAGAAAATAACATTAGAATTCTATAACTTATAAGAACTTGCAATCAAATTATTTGTATAAAAGTACTGACAAACAACTAAACATCTATCTTATTTCTCAGACTTTTTGTCAAATCACTTCTCGAATTACGGTAATCTGGTTATTTACTAACTGCATGTATTCATGACATAGCTGTGCCTATGAAGACACACTGGTGAGCACCTTCAACGTAACACACACCACGGACCACGACCTGGCCTATGCTACACTGTACCCCTTCAAGTTTGAACGCTACCCTGACTTGCCCGTTGTGCTGGAGTGCACGGTGTACATCTGTCCGAAGGATGATACAGTTGATGGTGAACGAACCGGTTACTGCGAGAAACAGGTAAATCAACCTTTACTTCATTGTATATTAATGAAGTTACTGTAACTAACAAAATAAAACTATAGTGATGAAATGGGCACATACAGCAGTAAGACAAAGTCACTGTCAATAACAAAACTATGTTTATACTGTGTCTCGCTGGAGCAGCTGATATATTGTGTTGATAATTAACCCTGTGGGGATTCCAGGTCATAGCATCTTCCTGAGGCAAGGGAGATAACTGACTATAAAAGTCCAGTTTCCACGAATGTCATTTATTCATCTCTTGTGTTATAACTTCATACAAAACAGATTTGTTACAACTGCTTAAAGGTCTCTGATGGAACTGCATTGCGGCACGCGGCAACACAATATACCCCAGACACATGTGTCTTCTTTATATAATAGTTTTATTCAATCAAAACATGTATGCTCTTTCTTAATAAGGTCAGACTTACACTTTCAAGTGCTTCATTTGATAAATATATTTTGTTTGACAAGTGTTTTCAATCACAATGCACACCTGCACCATTTCCGGACGAGAAGCAGTTTGAACCTGTTACCGGTGGATGTGTGCTTATTCCCATAGAGGTGAAATACTGACTCCAATTGGCATCCTGGAGATCTGATGGTATGGTGGGAGTTTCGGTGAAAAAAGAAACACGACTAGTGGTAATTAATACCTGGCAACAAATATCCTAGGACAGGGGTTGGAAGTCCGGGGTTAGAAAAAGCCCTGTCGGGCATCCTCTAAAACCACCAGAATAGGTAGCTCCATTAGCGGATGTCTTACCGCGCGTGTGCAGAAAACTCTGGTTAGTATACGTTAGTAGTCATCTGTGTAGATTTTGTGTACAAATTCAACTTTAGTCAATAGAGAAGCGATCAGGGGTGTTGGGAAGTTTTTACCAGAGTCGCGAAGCATTTCGGTTTGTTTGTTTGTTGTTTAACGCCGCACTCAGCCATCGGCGATCGGCAGTCTGTAAATGCTCGAGTTTGGACCTGACAATCCAGTTATTTACATCACGAACATCGATCTACGCAACTAGGGTACAGTGATCAACCAAATTAGCGAGCCTGACCACCCGATCCCGTTAGTCGTGGTAGGGGTGGTCGTTGTAGTGGTAGTAGTGGTAGGGGTGGTAGGGGTGGTAGTAGTTTTTTTTGTTTTGTTTTGTTTTGTTTGTTGTTTAATGCCTCAATTAGCTACAGGACGGCGGTCTGTAAATAATCAAGTCTGGGCCAGACAATCCAGTTATTGACATCATGAGCATCGATCCACGCAATTGGAATACGAAGTCAGCGAGTCTGACCACCCGATCCCGTTAGTCGCCTCTTACGACACGCATAATCGCTTTTTACGGCAAGCATGGGTTGCTGAAGACCTATTCTATCCCGGAACGTCACGGGTCAGTAGTAGTAGTAGTAGTAGTAGTAGTACTGGTAGGGTGGTAGTAGTAGTACATTAACATGTTTTACAGTTAGTTACAACTGTTTACGGTGGCTTCTGTATTAGACTCACAGCGCTGCATTTACATTGATGAAACAGACTAATTCACAATTGCCTTAGGCTGTGTGCTATATATTCACGTTAACTGGTATCATATTATAGGAAAGTATGTAACTGTTGTGGTGTCTTATCCTTTTGGTGTATACGCCTGCCCGTTATTGTAACCATTTCACAAACAATGCCTGGATTGAACGTAAACACGAGGGTGTAGAGGTAAAAGCATGTTTATAAGATGCGTTTGATTGATATGTGTATAAGGATAATTTCATGATACATATATACACACACGAGTTTAAGAACTTCATGTAGTTATTGTAAGGATAAGAGACGTTGGTCATATATTAATAAAAGGGACAAAACCAGAAAACGTTGCGAAAAGCGGGTCCGAATGTACGATTCCGACTATATCATGAGAATGTGTGTATGAATCACTATCAAATAGTGATGACACCAGGTGGCCGAGAAAAGCTGAATGTATACTGCCCCACCGGTGGCACCCGCCACAAACGCATGCAATTGTTCTCCGAATACCGCACTGGCTCCTACGTTCCGTACGCTTTGATGTATCCTCGATAGCTGGCAATGCTTTCAGGCGGCGTCAAACTACTTTCGTTGGTTGAAATGTGGTAATCGCCAACTCCATGTTCAGCTATCACGTGTATTTGTTAATTGTTTTCTCTTGCGAATGCACTTGCGCAATAGCGGCTCTCTCCATTTCTTGCTGGGTTGGCGTCAAGGTCACGTTCCGAGAACCATTACACGTGATTATTTATTGCGGGAAAATGAAAAAGCACTAACGATACACAAATACGAAATAATGCATTTCAGATGCCAAATTCATAATTTTGAAAAATAATGGTCGGTATCAAAAATGTTATTTCCAAAGTTACCGAAATATGGGATGTACGATATATGATACCCCAATTATTGTTTTTGCTAGGCTCCTGACTCCGCACAGTGAAATTTTCAATTTCCCCCTTGGATGTTCCCTCTAATAAAACGTGTGAATAATAAGCATTGATAAACAAATGTAAGTAATAAAAAGATAGCATATGGAGGAAAATAGCGTACAGTTGTGAAATTTCATTTTGATGTAGTCGCTCGTTGTTATGTATTCAGTAATAGACACCAGCTCACCGTATCCCTGTTCTCATTTATCCGAGAACTTGTTTTTTATATGTTGTCACTCGTACAGTTCTACACAGCCTTAAGTGAAGTGACAACACAAGGAATAGACACATAGTAAATGTAAATGTTTTTAAATATATTGGTTAAACACACAAGAAACATTTCTCACAACAAATGCAGATGTACAAGAAACGTGTTCCATTTATTTTGAAAAATATGGACTTCATCAATACAAACATTATCAAACTTGTTCGTCCTGTATTGACTCAAATTGGGCATATTTAACGCATCAACCACAAAAATAAGTTCTAAAACAATTCCCTATTTTGACTTGTGCCATATGTTCCCATGTTTTGGATGAACATTTGACTTGCCTCTGCGAATGTTTGTTGCGAACATCTGGTGTCATCACTATTTGATTGTGATCCATAAACACATGTTTATGTTCTAAAATGGACTTCTTAGGATTATGGAAATGGTCTTGTAGCTTTTATTTATTTGAATGATATGTGAGTAATGTATAGCAAACTTCATGGTCTTCTCCAGGTTGATTTTAAACAGGTAGATTCGAAATCTTTAGACCTTAATTCAAAACTACATATAAGTACTTGCTGAATTACACTGAGTCAGACCAGATACGTCATCCCCGTTTCCACTTGGCCCCTTTGCAAATATGGCAGAAGAAAGTGTTGAAGAAGGTATGTCATTGATGACGTCAAAAGGAAGAATTAGAATAAATGTGGGGTCCATCAGTCACATGCGTCCACAGCATTCGCCAAGACCAGAAGAGGTCAAAATGGTAAGTCCCATGCTATGGGCTGGCTCACGTGGACTGTGGTGGGCTTCAGATCGTGTCTTGACATTGCCATTAAGTTTTATTCATGAAAACTACTCGCCGTCAAAGCTCGTTGAACGTATTCAAATCTAAGATTGTGAAGTTTCTACTTGACTCAGTGTATGTCTCCGTCATGTTTGCCAATTAATAGATTCACAGCTGAATTCTTTAATAGAGATCGAAGCAGTTATTATGGCCACACACACTCTCAACATATATTTTACTGTGGGCAGAATTAGTGAAAAAGTGTAAGAGGTTATCGTAACATTACAGAGATTAAAAAGGGGAATGTAGAACCTTGTAAGTGGCATATGCTGATGTCACCACAAATTACTTTATTTGCAGTCATGGATGTCCTAAACTGTCATGCAAGATTTCACGTTTTAAAGATAAATATATACTAAGGGGAACTAAAAAGAAACTGTGCTTCATATAAGGTTCAATAAAAAATATTTTGAAATTAAATTATGCATCTTTCAAAATATATTCATGAAGACATCTGACTCTAAGATCATGATTCACAATTTTGAAGAAATACTATCTTGAAACTGTCAATAATGTCACAACCACATTATCTATTTTCAGCGGTACGTACACCCAGTAGAACATGTGATTCCTACACGTCAATATTCATATAAAAACAAACACACTTTTACTTTCTTTATCATCTTTAGAGATTGAATCCCGGGAAAAACAGATGTAGTCAACTGGAAGCGACATCTGACTACACGAAGAGGAGGAGGAGGGATGTAGGAGTCGGTGACGGTGGAGTGACGAGGGCGACCCTGAGGACCACGTTCACCGTTCAGGAACCCTTGATGGCTGGCGGTCTGTATATAACATTTTGTTTCGTCTGTCCACAAACTGAACCAAATGAACTGTCAAATACGTTTTCTGCCTTACCTAAATTGTATTTTATTCACCAAAACCGTATCAGAGCTGGAATATGGTTCATCTGATTGGATACATTCTTGAATATAATTGTATGCTGCACCAATGACACGTCGTCTATCCTGAAGTTAAGTATCCTCCAGTCAGTGACTGTTGTTTTATTGTGCGGTCAATATGATTTCACCAATACCTCACAGTGGCCTGTATGCAGTAATAAGGGTCAATCACGAGTATCGATGACAGACTAAGAACAAGGTCGCACATTGTGACAACGTGATCCTCATTTTAGCTCACCTGACTGAAAGTCAAGTAAGCTTATGCCATGGCATGTTTGTCCGCCGTGCGTCGTGCGGCCTCAGCATCTCCTCCTCGTGAACTACAGGACCAAAGTTTTTCGCGATAGTTATATTTTGACGTTTGCACTTCATCCAGACTAGAAGCGGTAGCTTCTTATGACCATTATGTTTGGTTAGTAGGGGGTCTCAATACATGTGTTCCACTTTGAGGTTTGACCTTGTTCCTAAATTATCTCAAAACGCATTTCCTGGCACTATAAACATAATCCACGCGGAAACTACAGGATCAAGGAGGTTGGCTGAAACTTCACACTCTCGTTTCTATCAATACAATGATGACATTCTGAATTTGTTCAAGAGGTTCGAATCTGACTGTCATTATGACCATCCATGTTAAAGCTATTTAATACCTTATATATCGAGGTGAGCTACTGTACCGTGGCACTGTTTCTCTCAGTTTCACATTGTATATTTGTGACCAACCATGAGAATAGGGACCTTATGGGTGAAAAATCACATTTTGACTTTTCATTATAATTTAAAACTACAGTATCTTCGGAACACAAAAATACAATTCACCAGCTTCAATTCATATCTATTATAGAGATGCATGACGTCAAACATTTGGACTCATTTTGGACTCTGACGTATAACTGTTATGTGATAACTGCAGATTTTAAACATAATGTCTTATCAATTGAAAGTAGACATATTTGCTGAAAGGTATTGAAATCAAGTTTTTATTACATACGAACTAACGAGAGAAGAATAAGATATTTTTGTACAGTCCGCACACATGGTGATCTTCACTGAAGTAATTATATAAGTTGATGTCAAACGTCTTATGACGTCATAGCACAATTGTACCCCAGCACCCATAAGGTCCCTTACCTCCTGGGGGGTCACATTTATTGTTGGCAGTATCCAGGGTGTAGATGAAACGTGTTTATTATGTTTTCAGCGTCAAGGTGCCCCATGGGGCTCTGGGCTCTGGTCGCACTGATGAACCTGTTCAAGTGAAGTACACGTGTCTGTGTCCTGTCTATCTATAGGCCGGGGTAGTGGCTAGATAGTATCCCCAATAATCAGCAGTCGAATGTACAGGGAATCAAATTACATGCATGTATACACTTGATGTCGTCTACTTATCATGCTTATCATCATAGAGATTTTTTGATTGTCATATATTTTTTGTATTTAGATGAAAGTTAATTTTGTTATTGCCTTTTTTGCCTCTGGTGATATGTCTGATACGTGCCTTTTTTTCCTTGAACTAGAAGCGTGTGCATGCCATGATTATAATGAATGATTGAAATGGTCGTTTAATTACCTGCAGACAGACCAATAATTACATCTAAATCATTATGCAATTATCTGCCAATGTATAGCATGAAACTTAAATGTTCTAATATGTTATCAATAAACGGTATCTATATTGCTGATAATAATCAAGCTATCTTCCTTCTCTATCTGTGTGTTGTGTGTTCTTTCTCATTCATGTGTTGTGTATTGACAACTCTTCAACACAGTTACATTTATGTGTTATGCATTGACAACTCTTCAACACAGTTACATTCATGTGTTGTGTATTGACAACTCTTCAACACAGTTACATTTATGTGTTATGCATTGACAACTCTTCAACACAGTTACATTCATGTGTTATGCATTGACAACTCTTCGACACAGTTACATTCATGTGTTGTGTATTGACAACTCTTCAACACAGTTACATTCATGTGTTGTCTATTGACAACTCTTCAACACAGTTACATTCATGTGTTATGCATTGACAACTCTTCAACACAGTTACATTCATGTGTTGTGTATTGACAACTCTTCAACACAGTTACATTCATGTGTTGTGCATTGACAACTCTTCAACACAGTTACATTCATGTGTTATGCATTGACAACTCTTCAACACAGTTACATTCATGTGTTATGCATTGACAACTCTTCAACACAGTAACATTCATGTGTTGCGTATTGACAACTCTTCAACACAGTTACATTCATGTGTTGCGTATTGACAACTCTTCAACACAGTTACATTCATGTGTTGCCTATTGACAACTCATCAACACAGTTACATTCATTTGTTGTGTGTTGATAACTCTTCAACACAGTTACATTCATGTGTTGCCTATTGACAACTCTTCAACACAGTTACATTCATGTGTTGTGTATTGACAACTCTTCAACACAGTTACATTCATGTGTTGTGTATTGACAACTCTTCCACGCAGTTACATTCATTTGTTGTGTGTTGATAACTCTTCAACACAGTTACATTCATGTGTTATGCATTGACAAATCTTCAACACAGTTACATTCATGTGTTGCGTATTGACAACTCTTCAACACAGTTACATTCATGTGTTGCGTATTGACAACTCTTCAACACAGTTACATTCATGTGTTGCGTATTGACAACTCTTCAACACAGTTACATTCATGTGTTGCCTATTGACAACTCATCAACACAGTTACATTCATTTGTTGTGTGTTGATAACTCTTCAACACAGTTACATTCATGTGTTGCCTATTGACAACTCTTCAACACAGTTACATTCATGTGTTGTGTATTGACAACTCTTCAACACAGTTACATTCATGTGTTGTGTATTGACAACTCTTCCACGCAGTTACATTCATTTGTTGTGTGTTGATAACTTTTCAACACAGTTACATTCATGTGTTATGCATTGACAAATCTTCAACACAGTTACATTCATGTGTTGTGTATTGACAACTCTTCAACACAGTTACATTCATGTGTTGTCTATTGACAACTCTTCAACACAGTTACATTCATGTGTTGTGTATTGACAACTCTTCAACACAGTTACATTCATGTGTTGTGTATTGACAACTCTTCAACACAGTTACATTCATGTGTTGTCTATTGACAACTCTTCAACACAGTTACATTCATGTGTTGTCTACTGACAACTCTTCAACACAGTTAGGTACCGGGGCCGTGGGTTAGCCTAGTGGTTAAAGCGTTCTCTCGTCATGTCGATTCCCAATATGGGTACAATGTGTGAGGCCTATTTCTGGTGTCCCCCGCCGTGATATTGCTTGAAAAATGCTAAAAGCGGCGTAAAACCATACTCACTCACTCATTGGGTACTGTCCTGCTGTGGACAGACGTGGTGCATATAGAACACTTTCATACCTCCGAATGAGTGAGTGAGTATGGTTTAAGCCGTTTTGGGCAATATTCCAGCAATATCGGGTGACTTCAGACATTATCACATGTGGCAGGGTGCATGTTCACTGCTCCCGCTGGACCTTTTGAGGAGTACTAAAACCTCTTCATGATGTGTTAAGTCTACCTTTGTCGTGCATGGGAAATTTTGTGTTAGCAAGAATATCCAATTGTTCATTGAAGCACGGTAGCATTAACTAGTGAATCAGGTTTCACATTAACAAATAACTTTCACAGGGCACTAGTGGTCTTCCCCACAGAAAGATGAAATTAGGTAGTTCAGCGGTTCACGCGTTTGCTTGCACAGCATAAGACCGGGTTCAATCTCCGGCATGAATGCGTGGACATTGGCAGATATGCATATGTCATCGACTGATCAGTCCCGAGTTTACTCGGGCTAACACAGGTCCCCGGGCGCCGTTGCTGGTCTGATGGTATAGATAGCACTGTCCTGGTGGCACAGATAGCACTGTCCTGGTGGCACAGATCTTGCCTTTAGGTACTAGTCCGCCTGAGTCAGACTCCGCTATTTACAGACCGTCTTGATATAGTTGTGCTTGTTCTTACCCTGCCTGGCGCTCGGCATTAAAGGGGCTGAAACAAGGACTGGTCGGCTCGGAGTCAGTATACTGTGTCTGAGTTGGGTATCCATGTTAAACTATGGCATGGTATTTCGGTGGGCTAGCACTATAAAATCGGCATCAGTCCGGACTAGTACAAGCAGCCACACACAACGCATCCCTAATTATGTGCAATAATCTGGGACGCGACTTTAAACCTCACCTCTGATGGGCATGACTATAACCAAGCGGACGGAACGTGTGGCCTAATGCGCCGTGTGTTAGAATTGCACGTATTCGACCCGAGTATTACCTTCCGTACTCGTTTGTTTCCTCGGTGTTGTAAAAGTGTGACCATGTTTCAGTCTGGTCTTTCCTACACATTAAGACGCAAAGAAAATGCCATACATCAGCCAGGATCAGATGTCATGGTTGGTCGATATACCAGACATTTGAAATTTGGTGTAGTGACGTACCATACCGCCTTTCAACTAAAACAGGGCCAAAGAAGCGGAAGTACGTGACAACAGCTTCAAAAAACGTCACGTCGACCTCTGTAAGGTCAAAATTGAAAACACTATCAATGGAATTTCGAGTACCTGAAATATGCAATGACTTTATGAGTGAGATAGTGAGGGGTTAAACGACGATTTTAACAGTTTTACGGTTATATCGTGGCGTGTCAGCTTAATGTGGGTGGAAAGGTCTCAGACGTTTACCACTTGGGTGAAACCCACGAGCACGGGTATGGTGCTGACAAACCTAGAAACATAATCGGAGCGAACCGGGATTAGAACCCACAATCATAGGTTTCTGGCGCAACTCTGCCATCCGTGCCCCAATGACGTTTATGAAGATATATTAAATACATAGTCAATTTGTTATAATTGTTGCTAATGTGACAGCTTTACGGGAATACGTTTCTAACAACAATAGAAACGAGGTTTTGTCAGGGTAAAGTCAAAATTATCCGATATGTAGCCAACTAAATATTAAGCATTGAATGACTTCAACTCATTCCATGACAGACCGGGTGGCCCTGTGGTTTCTGCATGACAGAACGGGTGGCCCTGTGGTTTCTGCATGACAGAACGGCAGGCCCTGTGGTTTCTGCATGACAGAACGGCAGGCCCTGTGGTTTCTGCATGACAGAACGGCAGGCCCTGTGGTTTCTGCATGACAGAACGGGTGGCCCTGTGGTATCTGCATGACAGAACGGGTGGCCCTGTGGTATCTGCATGACAGAACGGGTGGCCCTGTGGTTTCTGCATGACAGAACGGCAGGCCCTGTGGTTTCTGCATGACAGAACGGCAGGCCCTGTGGTTTCTGCATGACAGACCGGGTGGCCCTGTGGTTTCTGCATGACAGAACGGGTGGCCCTGTGGTTTTTGCATGACAGGATCCGCAGGGTCGTGGGAAGATTCTCCAGATTCGTCCCGGCTGTGATTTCTGGGCTGTCATTCCCCTGGTCCGATGTGGTAAAGGCCACATCGGAATTTCTAGTGCTTTCAAAACAACTTTAAATCCCAAACACTCATCAACAAAGCTTCAGCTATACTCGCAATACAATACATGGTAAAACTAATGTGTTTACGAATGTTTCACCTTACTCTGAAACGAAATTAAATCAGAAATACGATTACAGGGAGCTTAGTGGGTCGTTATTTTTCACAATACTGATCAACTGCGAGACTTGACACTTACAGTGATAGCAAGTTGAGAAATACGGTTCGTGATCTTCTGTGTAGAAATCACGTAAATGGAGGGGTCAGACTGACAAAAAGAACCCTGCTTTTAATAAAGATTTATTATGATTATTGAAAGGTTTTTGTCGCGTTATTTACAACGAAGAAGACGAGCACTGAGATAGCAATAGGTTTATGTCAAAAGTGATTCAGTGAGCAGTGATTTAAGCCAGATGTGTGTAATATTCTGCACAACGTTTGGGATATAAGGTTTAGCACTTCGGTGAAACCCATGAGCACGGGATTTGTGCTGACAAACCTAGAAACATAATTGGGGCGAACCGGGATTAGAACCCACAATCAAGGGTACGCACCTATGCACAGCGAATTGCGGCGCCTTAGTACTGCCATGGAACTAACATATTCAACTTCATTTCAAGTTAAAAACAACCTGCCTTTCTAAGTATCCCTATCAAGGGTTGAGAAGCACACTTCATAGCACTATGCAGACAAAAACATTTTAAGAGTGAGTGAGTGAATATGGTTTTACGTCTTTTGGAATTATATAGTGTTTCGTTATATTACTTTCATGTTGCTGTGGGAGACTTAGCATGGCTTTGAAGTTTATAACTGTAGTGAAACTAATTAATGTGACAGCTTTGTACAGCGAATCGCGGCACCTTAGACTACTTACCAAAGTACAGAAAGTGTATGGTGTATACTTCGCAATGTAAAATCAATGCTTTATTCCATTTGCTGTATAGTTGAGCATTTTAATCTCATTTATAAGTATAGAAAAGAAATAAACAGAAAACCGTTACTTTAGTTTCATGAAATTTAATACTCAAACATTGCTTGTCTGAGTATTTGATACACACAGCATTAGACGGTACTGTGACGTCATTTAGCGCCGCACTCAGCATATTCCAGCCATATGACGGCGGTCTGTAAAATAATAATCGCACCTGGAACAGACAATCCAGTGAGCTGAGGTGAGATGAAATTGGGTTTAACGTCGCGTCCAAGAGTATTGCACTTATATAGCGACGTGTATGCACGTGTGTGTGTGGCTGCTTGTACTAGACCGGACTGATGCCGATTTATAGTGCTAGCCCACTGAGATACCATGCCGCAGTTTAACATGAATACCCCCCTCAGACACAGTAAACTGACTCCGAGCCGACCAGTCCTTGCTTTAACCCCTTAATGCCGAGCGCCAGACAGGGTAACAATAAGTACAATCTTTTGACGTCTTTTAGTATGGCGCGGTCGGGGATCGAACCCGGGACCTTCCACTCTCCGGGCGGACGTTCTACCACTAGTCCACGGAGGCGGTCCAATCCAGTGACTGACATCATGAGCATCGATCCACGCAATTGGGATACCATGACATGCACCAACCAAGTCAGGGAGCCTGGCCACCTAACCCCGTTGGTCGCCTCTTCCGACTAGCATGGGTTGTTGTAGACTTATTCTAACCCGGGTCTTCACGACTGCCCTATACTTTGAGCAGTGTACTGAGCTGGAATCTACTCGGACAAATCATTGCTAGTGATGCTCATTCCGCTTTGTGAAGGATATGTTTTAATATTGTTTACTTGATTCAATACATGCCTATGGACTCAGATATGCATTAAACGCAAAGATGTACATAATGATGAAATATATTTATGGTGACGTTGCGCTTTAACAGCAATGGCGTGCGTGCGGGCGTGCGTGCGTGCGTGCGTGCTTACGTGCGTACGTGCGTACGTGCGCGTGTAACGTAACACAAAGATTCTTGCGATGTCAAGCGTTGGTAAAGTGATAAATATTTTTTTTTTTACCGAGGCAGATAGGAACATTCGTACGACATCATGAGTCGGGGAGAGTCCATAGCCACAGCCTACATTCTAGGTCAGAACAACTCTTCAACACAGTTACATTCATGCGTTGTGTATTGATAACTCTTCAACACAGTTACATTCATGTGTTGTGTATTGACAACTCTTCAACACAGTTACATTCATGTGTTATGCATCGACAACTCTTGAACACAGGTACATTCATGTGTTGTGTATTGACAACTCATGAACACAGGTACATTCATGTGTTGTGTATTGACAACTCTTCAACACAGTTACATTCATGTGTTGTGTATTGACAACTCTTCAACACAGTTACATTCATGTGTTGTGTATTGACAACTCTTCAACACAGGTACATTCATGTGTTGTGCATTGACAACTCATGAACACAGTTACATTCATGTGTTATGCATTGACAACTCTTCAACACAGTTACATTCATGTGTTATGCATTGACAACTCTTCAACACAGTTACATTCATGTGTTGTGCATTGACAACTCTTCAACACAGGTACATTCATGTGTTGTGCATTGACAACTCATGAACACAGTTACATTCATGTGTTATGCATTGACAACTCTTCAACACAGTTACATTCATGTGTTGTGCATTGACAACTCATGAACACAGTTACATTCATGTGTTATGCATTGACAACTCTTCAACACAGTTACATTCATGTGTTGTGCATTGACAACTCTTCAACACAGTTACATTCATGTGTTATGCATTGACAACTCTTCAACACAGGTACATTCATGTGTTGTGCATTGACAACTCATGAACACAGTTACATTCATGTGTTATGCATTGACAACTCTTCAACACAGTTACATTCATGTAGTGTATTGACAACTCTTCAACACAGGTACATTCATGTGTTGTGCATTGACAACTCATGAACACAGGTACATTCATGTGTTGTGTATTGACAACTCTTCAACACAGTTACATTCATGTGTTATGCACTGACAACTCTTCAACACAGTTACATTCATGTGTTATGCATTGACAACTCTTCAACACAGTTACATTCATGTGTTGTGTATTGACAACTCTTCAACACAGTTACATTCATGTGTTGTCTATTGATAACTTTTCAACACAGTAATATTCATGTGTTGTGTATTGACAACTCTTCAACACAGTTACATTCATGTGTTGTGTATTGACAACTCTTCAACACAGTTACATTCATTTGTTGTGTGTTGACAACTCTTCAACACAGTTATATTCATGTGTTGTGTATTGACAACTCTTCAACACAGTTACATTCATGTGTTGTGTATTGACAACTCTTCAACACAGTTACATTCATGTGTTGTGTATTGACAACTCTTTGACACAGTTACATTCATGTGTTGTGTATTGACAACTCTTCAACACAGTTACATTCATGTGTTGTCTATTGATAACTTTTCAACACAGTAATATTCATGTGTTGTCTATTGACAACTCTTCAACACAGTTATATTCATGTGTTGTGTATTGACAACTCTTCAACACAGTTACATTCATGTGTTGTGTATTGACAACTCTTCAACACAGTTACATTCATGTGTTGTCTATTGACAACTCTTCAACACAGTTACATTCATATGTTGTCTATTGACAACTCTTCAACACAGTTACATTCATGTGTTATGCATTGACAACTCTTCAACACAGTTACATTCATGTGTTGTCTATTGACAACTCTTCAACACAGTTGGGTACCGGGGCCGTGGGTTAGCCTAGTGGTTAAAGCGTTCTCTCGTCATGCCGATTCCCAATATGGGTACAATGTGTGAGGCCCATTTCTGGTGTCCCCCGCCGTGATATTGCTGGAATAATGCTAAAAGCGGCGTAAAACCATACTCACTCACTCATTGGGTACTGTCCTGCTGTCATCGACTGATCAGTCCCGAGTCTACTCGGACTAACACAGGTCCCCGGGCGCCGTTGCTGGTCTGATGGTATAGATAGCACTGTCCTGGTGGCACAGATCTTGCCTTTAGGTACTAGTCCGCCTGAGTCAGACTCCACTATTTACAGACCGTCTTGATATAGTTGTGCTTGTTCTTACCCTGCCTGGCGCTCGGCATTAAAGGGGCTGAAACAAGGACTGGTCGGCTCGGAGTCAGTATACTGTGTCTGAGTTGGGTATCCATGTTAAACTATGGCATGGTATTTCGGTGGGCTAGCACTATAAAATCGGCATCAGTCCGGACTAGTACAAGCAGCCACACACAACGCATCCCTAATTATGTGCAATAATCTGGGACGCGACTTTAAACCTCACCTCTGATGGGCATGACTATAACCAAGCGGACGGAACGTGTGGCCTAATGCGCCGTGTGTTAGAATTGCACGTATTCGACCCGAGTATTACCTTCCGTACTCGTTTGTTTCCTCGGTGTTGTAAAAGTGTGACCATGTTTCAGTCTGGTCTTTCCTACACATTAAGACGCAAAGAAAAAGCCATACATCAGCCAGGATCAGGTGTCATGGTTGGTCGATATACCAGACATTTGAAATCTGGTGTAGTGACGTACCATACCGCCTTTCAACTAAAACAGGGCCAAAGAAGCGGAAGTACGTGACAACAGCTTCAAAAACGTCACGTCGACCTCTGTAAGGTCAAAACTGAAAACACTATCAATGGAATTTCGAGTACCTGAAATATGCAATGACTTTATGAGTGAGATAGTGAGGGGTTAAACGACGATTTTAACAGTTTTACGGTTATATCGTGGCGTGTCAGCTTAATGTGGGTGGAAAGGTCTCAGACGTTTACCACTTGGGTGAAACCCACGAGCACGGGTATGGTGCTGACAAACCTAGAAACATAATCGGAGCGAACCGGGATTAGAACCCACAATCATAGGTTTCTGGCGCAACTCTGCCATCCGTGCCCCAATGACGTTTATGAAGATATATTAAATACATAGTCAATTTGTTATAATTGTTGCTAATGTGACAGCTTTACGGAAATACGTTTCTAACAACAATAGAAACGAGGTTTTGTCAGGGTAAAGTCAAAATTATCCGATATGTAGCCAACTAAATATTAAGCATTGAATGACTTCAACTCATTCCATGACAGACCGGGTGGCCCTGTGGTTTCTGCATGACAGACCGGCAGGCCCTGTGGTTTCTGCATGACAGAACGGCAGGCCCTGTGGTTTCTGCATGACAGAACGGCAGGCCCTGTGGTTTCTGCATGACAGAACGGGTGGCCCTGTGGTTTCTGCATGACAGAACGGGTGGCCCTGTGGTTTCTGCATGACAGAACGGGTGGCCCTGTGGTTTCTGCATGACAGAACAGCAGGCCCTGTGGTTTCTGCATGACAGAACGGGTGGCCCTGTGGTTTCTGCATGACAGAACGGCAGGCCCTGTGGTTTCTGCATGACAGAACGGCAGGCCCTGTGGTTTCTGCATGACAGAACGGGTGGCCCTGTGGTTTTTGCATGACAGGATCCGCAGGGTCGTGGGAAGATTCTCCAGATTCGTCCCGGCTGTGATTTCTGGGCTGTCATTCCCCTGGTCCGATGTGGTAAAGGCCACTCCTGAATTTCTAGTGCTTTCAAAACAACTTTAAATCCCAAACACTCATCAACAAAGCTTCAGCTATACTCGCAATACAATACATGGTAAAACTAATGTGTTTACGAATGTTTCACCTTACTCTGAAACGAAATTAAATCAGAAATACGATTACAGCTAGGGAGCTTAGTGGGTCGTTATTTTTCACAATACTGATCAACTGCGAGACTTGACACCTACAGTGATAGCAAGTTGAGAAATACGGTTCGTGATCTTCTGTGTAGAAATCACGTAAATGGAGGGGTCAGACTGACAAAAAGAACCCTGCTTTTAATAAAGATTTATTATGATTATTGAAAGGTTTTTGTCGCGTTATTTACAACGAAGAAGACGAGCACTGAGATAGCAATAGGTTTATGTCAAAAGTGATTCAGTGAGCAGTGATTTAAGCCAGATGTGTGTAATATTCTGCACAACGTTTGGGATATAAGGTTTAGCACTTCGGTGAAACCCATGAGCACGGGATTTGTGCTGACAAACCTAGAAACATAATTGGGGCGAACCGGGATTAGAACCCACAATCAAGGGTACGCAACTATGCACAGCGAATTGCGGCGCCTTAGTACTGCCATGGAACTAACATATTCAGCTTCATTTCAAGTTAAAAACAACCTGCCTTTCTAAGTATCCCTATCAAGGGTTGAGAAGCACACTTCATAGCACTATGCAGACAAAACATTTTATGAGTGAGTGAGTGAGTGAATATGGTTTTACGTCTTTTGGAATTATATAGTGTTTCGTTATATTACTTTCATGTTGCTGTGGGAGACTTAGCATGGCTTTGAAGTTTATCACTGTAGTGAAACTAATTAATGTGACAGCTTTGTACAGCGAATCGCGGCACCTTAGACTACTTACCAAAGTACAGAAAATATATGGTGTATACTTCGCAATGTAAAATCAATGCTTTATTCCGTTTGCTGTATAGTTGAGCATTTTAATCTCATTTATAAGTATGGAAAAGAAATAAACAGAAAACCGTTACTTTAGTTTCATGAAATTTAATACTCAAACATTGCTTGTCTGAGTATTTGATACACACAGCATTAGACGGTACTGTGACGTCATTGTGGCCATATACGTTGTGTATTTGTTGTTTAGCGCCGCACTCAGCATATTCCAGCCATATGACGGCGGTCTGTAAAATAATAATCGCACCTGGAACAGACAATCCAGTGAGCTGAGGTGAGATGAAATTGGGTTTAACGTCGCGTACAAGATTATTGCACTTATATAGCGACGTGCATGCACGTGTGTGTGTGGCTGTTTGTACTAGACCGGACTGATGCCGATTTATAGTGCTACCGCACTGAGATACCATGCCGCAGTTTAACATGAATACCCCACTCAGACACAGTATACTGACTCCGAACCGACCAGTCCTTGCTTTAACCCCTTAATGCCGAGCGCCAGACAGGGTAACAACAAGTACCATCTTTTGACGTCTTTTAGTATGGCGCGGCCGGGGATCGAACCCGGGACCTTCCACTCTCCGGGCGGACGCTCTACCACTAGTTCACGGAGGCGGTCCAATCCAGTGACTGACATCATGAGCATCGATCCACGCAATTGGGATACCATGACATGCATCAACCAAGTCAGGGAGCCTGGCCACCTAACCCCGTTGGTCGCCTCTTCCGACCAGCATGGGTTGTTGTAGACTTATTCTAACCCGGGTCTTCACGACTGCTCTTCTTTGAGCAGTGTACTGAGCTGGAATCTACTCGGACAAATCATTGCTAGTGATGTTCATTCCGCTTTGTGAAGGATATGTTTTAATCTTCTTTACCTGATTCAATACATGCCTATGAACTCAGATATGCATTAAACGCAAAGATGTATATAATGATGAAATATATTTATGGTGACGTTGCGCTTTAACAGCAATGGCGTGCGTGCGTGTGTGCGTGCGTGCGTGCGTGCGTGCGTGCGTGCTTACGTGCGTACGTGCGCGTGTAACGTAACACAAAGATTCTTGCGATGTCAAGCGTTGGTAAAGTGATAAATATATTTTTTACCGAGGCAGATAGGAACATTCGTACGACATCATGAGTCCATAGCCACAGCCTACATTCTAGGTCATAAGTTACAGTGACTCAAGTCTTAACAGGTAAGAGATAACACGCTGGAAGTGCAGGGTGGTAGACGGTGAATATTGCACACTTGTTTTATATCGTGTTTCTGGTTCAGTCTTCTGTTCACATGCTAAGCTGCGGAAATACTCATCACAAGTCAGTTTCTACGTTTATCTGAGGAGGTGAGTGTGTATCTGTGACCAGGGAGTGACTAACCTCCACCAAACAGGGTAGGGGGGAAGGTACGAATGTAATCTCAGTAGTGCTACCCATTATAACTGATTTCAACAAGTATTCATTTCATCAAAGACGAACTGAGCTTCCTGTTGGTACTGTTGAAGTAAGACATGTACAGATGTCAGACGTCCAGGGACATGTTATCTATGGGCACTATCTCTCCTTGAACAACAACCACAATGGCGGACGTTTGTGATTTGTTTGAGGAAATTCGTATACCCCATACCACTGTGACCTTATCAGAGATTTTTATATAGTATCATAATTTACCTTTTATTATATTTATTGATAATGTCATTCATTCATTCATTCATTCATTCGTGTGTGTTCGGGAACATGTGTTGCTGGCATGAAGTGAATATGTCTGTTTCACGGCAATATGATCTACCTGAAGTTAGTAGTATGTTATGATCTCTGTATTAACTCTTCAACATGGCTGTGGATATTGTTGCACCTGTGCTAACAGCTGTGGTGTTGTCAACGCGCATGTTGACGGGGAATTGTCTCTTACGGGAATCAAGGATAAAATCGACATCACTGTCCCGAAAAGTTTTATGCACAACATGTTAACAATACACAAAAAATACACAATGAGCGGAATACCTGCTCTGACAACACAAAGACAGCGATGAGCGGATTTTCCAGCTCAGGCATACTTGAGGTGCGCGGAGTTCCAGCTCAACCTCCGGACGTTTTCTACGAGCGGCACATCCTGATCGAGGTCGTCCCTACACCAGCACTCGGAATACCAAGCTGACTAACAGTGTAATGGTAACACACATATAGTAATGAAAAACAATGGACAGCTCAGGGGGTGAACAATTAAGGCTATAAATGTCATACTATAAATAACAGTAATTAACGGAAGTGATATGGTAGCCTAGGTTTGCTGAAAATGCTGAAGGTTGAAAATAAATAAGACATGAAATTCATTATGAAGATAATCAAGATTTCTTGATCTGAAACACACACAGTCTGTGTTTAAAGTCTGTATTATGAAAGAAATACGATAGAAAACAGGATGAGATAGATAAACAATATTGTGTGCAAATTAAACATATCAATTACAATGTCAGTATAGCTAGTATGAAAGGCAATATACCAGTGTAGACGTTCACAAGAACCAAAGGATGACACAATGAAGATGCAATAAGGAATTACTGACCAGTCCTGGCGAAAGTCCCGACAGTGTACAAATCAAGTGAGGACACGCAGAGGTGAGCCTGGAGTGTTACAATGGAGTCCACAGTACATCATGCTCATTAATTCAACTTGTAGAAAGTTCCACACGACCACCGCGCTTTCATCACATGGTCAAGTTACTTCAACTTCTTTGATAGGCATTTAGAATTTGGAGTACCAAGTAATGATACGATTTATGGATGAACAACTTCTTTATTACAATTAAGAGCGACCTGTATATATACTTGTCAACCATACTCTGTATATCGCATGCTTGATAACGGTGTTAGAACCTACACCGAAACGTCGCTATTAATTGTAATAAAGAAGTTGTTCATCCATAAATCGTATTCTTACAAAGTTACTTCAAATATCTTACTGTTTCAGCATGTGGCCGACTCCGGTGACATGGCTACTTTTGGGTGTAACTCATGTAAGTAAAGAATAAACTTATGTATCGATTTCCTTCACCACGGTAACCCTGGGGCCCTCTGTCCCATGTGTCACTGATACCTCCCACAAGGCCTGGGTCCCTCTGTCCCGTGTGTCACAGATGTCTCCCACAAGGCCTGGGACCCTCTGTCCCATGTGTCACTGATGTCTCCCACAAGGCCTGGGGCCCTCTGTCCCATGTGTCACTGATGTCTCCCACAAGGCCTGGGACCCTCTGTCCCATGTGTCACTGATGTCTCCCACAAGGCCTGGGACCCTCTGTCCCGTGTGTCACTGATGTCTCCCACAAGGCCTGGGGCCCTCTGTCCCGTGTGTCACTGATGTCTCCCACAAGGCCTGGGGCCCTCTGTCCCATGTGTCACTGATGTCTCCCACAAGGCCTGGGGCCCTCTGTCCCGTGTGTCACTGATGTCTCCCACAAGGCCTGGGGCCCTCTGTTACGTGTGTCACTGATGCCTCCCACAAGGCCTTGGGCCCTCTGTCCCATGTGTCACTGATGTCTTCCACAAGGCCTTGGGCTCTCTGTCCCGTGTGTCACTGATGTCTCCCACAAGGCCTTGGGCCCTCTGTCCCGTGTGTCACTGATGTCTCCCACAAGGCCTTGGGCCCTCTGTCCCGTTTGTCACTGATGTCTCCCACAAGGCCTGGGGCCCTCTGTCCCATGTGTCACTGATGTCTCCCACAAGGCCTGGGGCCCTCTGTCCGACGTGTCAATGATGTCTCCCACAAGTCCTGGGGCCCTCTGTCCCGTGTGTCACTGATGTCTCCCACAAGGCCTGGGGCCCTCTGTCCCGTGTGTCACTAATGCCTCCCACAAGGCCTGGGGCCCTCTGTCCCGTGTGTCACTGATGTCTCCCAGAAGACCTGGGGAGTCACCATGTGGTGCTTAGGTTTCAATGTGAGGTTGCGTGTTTACATTACATGAAATAATAACTTAACCAAACATGCAGCTGTACTGTGATATGAGGTTCAAATATATTTATTATATATCTACATCCGTGAAATGAAATTGAAAGATCTACTGTTTCCATTGATTGATGTGACGCTTACACGAAATACGCATAAATGTTGCTACTGATCGGCAAGTTTTGTGTTGTAGGTCATTGCAGCAGCCACTCAGACGCCACCTCTCACCATACGTGAGTTCATGCAACGTTTGCTCCCATGTCAAAATAAAGATACAATGTCATAAATGTCTCGTTACAATATTTTACATAAGGTAATCAGTGTAATGATATACTTTAATGGAGATGATTATATCATCACTTGCCAAAGATAGAAAAACGAGTTCCTCAGGAATAACATTATTATGTAATTCTTCCCAAACATTGAAGTTATAATCTATTGGATGGGTTCTCATGGCCGGTTTGTGTCCTCAACGTGTGTACACATAGAATGACCTGGCAGACGCAGACTTGAACAGATGTCACATGTTATTCATTTCATACATGGTACTTTATTACAGTGTTTTCCATTTCCACTCCAACCCACTGTACGTGCGATCGTGGTATAGCTGGCGTGTGGCGTTGGCACGTAGGTATATAATACTATGTTATGTAACATATTTTATGCTTCAGAATGTCTCTCAAATGGTACTATCAACATTACTCAGAAGAAGACTTACGATGCCGAGATATTTGTGGTTGGAAACGTCCCCAATTGTTCGGATGCCATGCGACACTTCAGAGTTGACTCTGGGGACCATTTGCTGAACACATCATGTAGAGTAAGGCGCCATGCTTGAATTCATAACTTATACAGGGAATTAAATGCATTCCTCAACGTAGAAATACACGGTTTGCTTGTAAATAGCCATTGGCACCTCAAAAACCTTTTGATAGTAAATGTTATTGACCAATTCAGTTTCTTTACAACAACACACGCAGACACTGGGCTATTAATTCTGGTGACAGTGGTGGCTCATTTGGCGTGGTTCGAATCCCAGATTCGCCCCAGTGATGGTCCTCGGTTTGCCACCGTCACACCCGGGGTCGCGTCAACGACGTGGAAAACCTCTACGACAAGATTTACAACAGGAAACTGTTTGTTGACTGTACATAATGTTAACAATGAAAGCAAAGATTGACAGTATAAGAAATGGTTGAGCACACAACATAGCTCAGCACTGGGGGTGTACTACCGTTCACAGGTGACACTTCATACCCCGCTAATCCTTCAGTAGCTTGTCAGACCAATTGCAACCAATGGCTGCGGATGTGTGCATCTGGCTGAATAAATAGAATAGCCAGGCATACTAGTTCTCTATAACAATCTAATATGATTGGGTAATGGAAGGGGGGTGGGGGGTGGGGTGTGTGTGTGTGTGTGTGTTTGTGTTTGTGTGTGTGTGTGTGTGTGTGTGTGTGGGGGGGGGGGGGGGGGTCATATAAACTATTGCAATGGTATTGGCATAGTTCCAGTACCGCAAAAGTCCGTGTTATGAGGTGAGTTCCAAATTATATCGCAGAGGTTAACCCAGTAATCGTTACGTCCAAAACTAACTTGTTAAATCAGTTAATGACCACAAAAGATCAATGTCAATAAGTTATACTGACACACAATAAATGAGGCAATACAGTGGGTCAAATGAGTTGTAGCAGCAACAGGTAACGAGCCCTATAACAGCTCCCAAATGTTCCAGGCAAAGTATTTGAATCCAGAATAGGTTTGGGAAACAAGACAGGTCGAAAAGTCTTCGAAACGTCCCCTTGATGCTCTTATATATAGATACAGCCATCCTTCTAAAACTGTCCCTTCCGGAAACGTACTGTTAGCTTGCCATGTACATGCCATAAGGGTAGATAACTCTTGTTCTACCACAAAACCATCTTGAAAACTCCACTGTTGACCGCAGTCTGTTCATAACAGCATTTGGTTTTCTATCGGATTGGGTTAAGTCAGTGCATGATATTACCATTGGTACACTCTCTTTAAAAATCAGATCTTAGTTCTCGCTACCTCTCGAATGGTCGGATGAAAGGTGAATGTGACGTGACCTATTATGGCATGTCCTCAGATCTTTGTTAAGCGGTAGCGAGAACTAACAGTTGATTTTAATTAGATTGGTCATTGGTTAGATGCACAAATTGAAAAATAGGAAACAGAATAAACCCATTCTGTCCCTGCCAGCTGTCATCCAAAGTCTGGCTGTCCGACATGAAAGATTTGCAGTTGTTCCCACTACAAGGCCTCAAATAACATAACCATTGCATGTAAGCATCACTACATTAACTGTTTGATCGAAGAACTTGGTATAAGTGACATATCACATAATGCCACATACAAGGCCAGTATGTTAACTAGAGAAGACATCTGCCTAAACCACACACCAGTATTATCGGCAGACACGCCCATTCCTCTCCTGCACTGGATTCCAAAACATCACAAAGATCCGTACAAAGAGAGCTATATTGCTGTACCACCACATCACTGTCTCGAGCATGAACAATAATCAAGGAAGGACTCTCTGTATATTCACAGGCAGTATTTGAGATAAGTAGTTTCTCAAAACTTCAAATGAACCAAATCTCAAAAAAGAACCAAGTACTATCTAATTGTAAATATGTGTTTCCTATGAAGTATTTATAGCAAAACTGTAGATCTTAACAACTCTGTAAATATTGCACGTTTAGTAACTTAAGGAAAATGTTATTTCATGCCACATTGTCATGGTAAAGTTATTCTACGTAAGAATATATGAAGACTTGTTTCATAAACAATGAGTTCATTTAGCCATATCATTGTAGAAAGAACATATATGAACGTGTTCAAGAATGTCACTGTGTGTAAGAGTGCCTACTTGGAATTAGATAATGCTGTTGCAGTCGCTGAAGCTAATGGCAGTCTTGTAAATGCCGTTCATGCTCTAACACGACGTTCTACTTAACCAGGGCACGGCTGGGTATGTCCTAGAGGTGCTGAATTTCACTCAGACCAGTCACACAGGCTTCACCTCGACGGTGTGCTTAGTCAACTGTACTGGCAACGCAAGTGTATTATCACTGGTAAACACAATGTGAGCAAAACTTTAACTCATTCATTTGCGAATTGACCATTTTTGCTTCTTTTCGTTAAAGAGATTTAAGTTTACCACAGGCGGAGAACTGCTGTCGTGAGATGAGCAATGATTTTATGTGTATAGGTCTGTCTCCATGTTGAACTGCCATGTTCCAGCTGTGTTGACGACCAAGCTTATATACCGGACTACCAGCTTTCCCCAATGAAGACAATTTAGCATGCAGCTTAGAGACTAAAACCACACTGAAAATGTTATATTTACAAATATAGTAGTCTACATTTCCTTACCTCGTTCATTCAGTCAATTTGTTTAATCACTTGATTCACTTGATTTGCCTGTAAATGGGATTGATTTATTTGACTTATTGACAAATTCTACTATTAGGTTTAACACGACCACAAATTAGGATGCTATACTCTTTATTTGTGTCAACTGACAAAAATGCATATAACAAGTCAATCAAATAACAAGTTCAATACATCATTAAAGAGGTAACACAAGACAGTAAACTGTTTTATTACCAGTAGAATCAGTCAATATGTCAAATAAATATCTCTTTCTGGTAACTTGTGAAGTGACGGAGTGGTAGACATCTGTGTTTAGCGTTAGGATAGTTATTTCCCGGATTTCATCAATATCTGTAGAATGTCTTAGAATTATTTACGATAACCGTTCAATTTCGAGTCACCAGAAACAGGCCTACGAAGAGTCCAAATCCCGCCATGTAAATCTGTAAGTGAGGATTCTTCAGTGTGGCCAGTCAGGATGTTTCTTTATCATCTCAGAAACATTCCGTACTCGGAAGAGGTTGTACTGCCAAAGTTAAACGTTGCCGTTTTGCCCGCAAACACAACGCTGAATTCATCAATGACATCAGCTAGCCTCAGTTCCATGTATCTGGGTCAAGAGGTCATGCTGACCATCTACAACGACGTGTCACAAGGTAATACGATGTTTCGTATGTGTCACACAGTGTGATCTATGTCATGTGTCATACAGTGTGATCTGTCTTATGTCTCACGTAGTATGATTTATGTCTTATGTGTCACACAGTGTGATTTATGTCTTATGTGTCACGTGGTGGGATCTATGTCTTATGTGTCACGTGGTGGGATCTATGTCTTATGTGTCACACAGTGTGATTAATGTCCCAGTGTGTGTCACACTGTGTGGTCAGTGTCCTGTTAGTGTCACGTGGTGTGATCTATGTCTTATATGTCACACAGTGTGATTTATGTCTTATGTATCACAGTGTGATTTATGTCTTATGTGTGTCTCACACTGTGTGATCCGTGTCCTGTGTGTGTCACGTGGTGTGATCTATGTCTTATATGTCACACAGTGTGATCTATGTCTTATGTGTGTGTCACACTGTGTGATCCGTGTCTTATGTGTCACACAGTGTGATCTATGTCTTATGTGTCACACACTGTGATTTATGTCTTCTGTGTCACGTGGTGTTATCTCTGTCTTATGTGTGTGTCGACTAACCGACTGACTGACTGACCGACCTCTCAATCTGTTAATGGAGTAGTTCAATATAATTGTTGTCAGTAATGCTTCTGTGTGGACAAACTGACATGGTGGCTGCTTAGTTAGAAAAGTATCAACGGCAACTTCTCAAAATTGTAACCTACCATTTGGACATCAATATGTCTTCGTAATCAGACGATTTGAACCCGATCATAATTGACCATACTTAAACGTGAGACTTGACCCGCCGCTGAGCACTGTGATCGTGCAGGGGCTTTCATCTTGGTAGTCATATCCGGCTGTAGACCTGTATCTGTAGATCTGTCACTTGTCATTGTTAGTTTGTTCCCACATTGGCGGTATTTCCTATTTAAGTGTTGAGTCGATGCGTGATGTGTTTACAGGGAGAGCCTCCTACATGCTTGTCCCCACGCTGTGTGAAGCCTATCCTACTGCCAACTCGTCAGTCAGACTCACACTACTGCAAGGCGATCAAAATGGGTAAGTGGGTAAGGTGGTAGATGCACACGATTATACAACTTACGGTTATCGATTATTTTATTTTTCCTAGCAGTATTCAGCGAGTCATCTGTTTTCAAACACATCATCTGCAATCCCATTGCGTGGGTCTGCTGCAGATATATGAAAGGAAATAATGTGTATAAATTTGATTTGCACGATTGGGAGTGAGTCTTCAGCTATTCGTCAGCTGATATTGTTATGTGTGGATGTGATGTGGCAAGCTACGAGTTCCAACAAGTCAGAGATCAGCATCATTTTCAAACTGGTAGCGCATTTAAACTTGGGGCGAACTTCAAGCATACACCCATATCTTGCTTATAGCATGAATGACTTACCCATGGTCTACCAAGAGTCACTAGGTTAGAGTTACAGGGGGAGATGCATTTGTCAGTTACGAGCATACAGACGGGGGTAAACCTTACGCTGTTTACTACAAATTGTCCACATCCTTACTCACATACTCACATCCTTACTCTAACAACAACTACACGTGAACCCGTGTGTTGTATAACACCTAGACTTGCAAGTCCCTACAGGCAAGACGTGTGTGTACACAGGGCAGCCCAACTTTAAGATAAATAACGAAACCAAAAGCTGTAAGTAACAACAAACAATACAAATTGGTTTCCACAAAGTCGCTGAACAGTTCAGCTGTAGAATGGGCATCTGTTTGGAACTCTGGAGGGCGAGAATTGGTAATTTCTCTCAACCACGAGGGACTCGTCAAATCGGCCATCTTGAGCCCTACTCCCCTACTCGACTTGGTCGCCGTATGTTGATGTGGGCTGTCGGGTCCTTGCTACATGGGTGTTACTGACATGTATGTACAACGCGAGCTGTATCATCAGTACCTGCTGGGATAATATTCTACTTTCGGGGGACGTGGAAACTAATCCTGGACGTAATGGTAAAGGTGTTGACAGTTCTGAACCTACTGCGTTAAAATCAGAGATTATACAGGAACTTCGTTCAATGAAAAGTGAGCTTGCACATGATATTAGGGACATTAAAACCCAAACTCGCAAACTCAGTGCTACCGTGGAAGATAGTAAGCGAAATATGGAAGACCTATAGGGTGAACAGGCTATAGTACGTTTAGATATTGAGGCAGTAAACGAACGTTTGGACCAAATAGAGCAGACTCACAGTATACCTGCAGAACCCACAGCTACAGTGATACAGTTACAGAACGAAGTAGAAAGACTAGAACAATATAGCAGAAAGAACAATGTTTTGTTATTTGGAGTATCTTGTTCATTTCAAGCATGTGACCTGGAGATTCCCGTTGTGACAGCAGGGGCCGCACATGCGCCTCGTGAAAACTACCACTATGTGTGGGACATGGCGAAACTACAACAGTTCAGGGATAATCTTGTACTGCCACATAGGGTTGATTGTTTTGAACAATGTACTCTGTTACTACCAGATAGTATAGATGGTGCTGTTAACTCATTCACGGACGCCATTTGTACAGCTGCTCGGTGCATGAAAAGGACTTGTAAGTCTCGCGACAGTCACACACAACCCTGGTTTGATAGCGTGTGTCGGTACTACAGGTGAGAGAGAGAGAGGTGTCTCAGAATATATAGGCATCTTAAAAATGATAGCACCTTAGTTTGTTATTTAAAATCAAGAAATACTTATACAAGTGTACTACGTGATAAAAAGAAAAGTTATAATGAATATATGCGTAATAGGGTTTTATCTAGTCTTCTAAATAGCAAATGTTTCTGGTCTACCATAAGAGGATTATCTCGGAGTACGGCAACTCGTGTACCTAAGATATCACTAGAACAATGGGTAGATCATTTTAAAGATGTGTTTGACAATCCGAGAGATGAAGATATCGTTAACACCGACACGACTATTAATGATATTCATGATGATATGAGTTGCTATATTCTGGACTCCCCCATTTCACAAGAGGAGGTGCTTTGTGCCATCAACTCTTTGAAAATTGATAAATCCGGAGGAAATGACCACCTCATTTCAGAATTTTTTAAATATGCTAATGATATTTTTGTCCCGTATCTTACAGTGCTGTTTAATAAGTTGTTTGATAATGCATACTTTCCTGAATCTTGGTCTTTGGGAATTATTGTTCCGATACATAAGCGAGGAGACATCCATTCCCCATCCAACTATAGGGGTATATCTGTCCTTAGTGCACTGAGTAAGTTGTATGTTTCTATTTTGAACAGAAGGTTCACGTCTTGGTGTGAGGTCTATGGTAAAATTGCAGAGTCCCAGGCTGGTTTTCGTCATGATTACTCCACCATAGATAATATCTTTATATTACACTGTATTATCCAGAGATATAGTAGTAAGCGTAAGGGTAGGGTATATGGTTTGTTTGTCGATTTTGCAAAAGCCTTCGACAGTGTAAACCGGATGAAATTATGGTCAGTACTAGCTAATAAAGGTGTCGCTGGCAAAATGATAAAAGCTATACGGTCTATTTATACACCTGTAAAGGCCAGTGTTAAATTTAAACATACATTTTCTGAAATGTTACAGTGTCCAAGAGGAGTACGTCAGGGTTTTGTGTTAAGCCCCCTTTTATTCTCGATGTTTATTAACGAACTAGCTGCTGAAGTTGAACAGAATTCTGGACCAGGAATACAACTTCATCCTGATATAACAGAGATATTCCTGTTATTATTTGCAGACGATATTATTTTAATCGCAGATACTATAGGTGGACTTCAGAAGCGTATTGATGTTCTAGAAAAATATTGTAATGATTATGATCTAGATGTCAATTTGGATAAAACCAAGGTGGATGTTTTTAAGAAAGGCGGAGTGTTGTCAAGAAAAGAGATTTGGTACTATAAAGGTCTAAAGTTGGAGTGTGTGTCCTCCTATAAATATTTGGGCGTTACTTTTACGAGAAGCCTGTCCTGGTCAAGTCATTTTTCTAATGCTGGTCTACAGGGGAAAAAAGCAATGTCTGGAATTTTAAAGTCATTGATAAAAGTACATCCTCTTCGATATGACTTATATTTTAAAATATTTGATATGAAAATAGTCCCAATTTTGCTCTATGGTTCCGAAGTCTGGGGTCTACACCAAAATGATGAAATGGAAACTATACATACATTGGCATGCAAGCGCTTTCTATGTGTAAAATCGTCAACACCCAACAACATGGTTCGAGGTGATTGTGGGCGGTATCCATTATATATTTATGCATACAAAAGAGTTATTGGTTATTTGATAAGGTTATTGAGTATGTCCGATTGTCGCTTTCCGAAGAAATGTTATTATATGATGCTTCAGGCAGAAAGTAATGATAAAATTAATTGGGTATCAAAATGTAAATCTTTATTGTTCCGTTTGGGTTTTGACTCTGTATGGGAAAACCAGTGTATAAGTCATCCTCATTCGTTTTTGACAGAATTTATGTCGCGTCTGAAATAAAGTTATGAACAGGATTGGCATAGTCTTCTGGTAAAGGGTAGTAAATCTTTCTCGTATTCTCTATTCAAGGTATCGTTTGGTACAGAGTTGTATCTTAGCTATGTGACCGTCAGTAAATTGAGAGTGGCGCTAGCTCGGTTTAGATGTTTTTCGCATCAGCTGTGTGTTGAAACTGGGAGATATGCTGATATCCCACGTAACAGAAGACTATGTTGTGTTTGTAATGCTGGGTATGTGGAGGACGAGTATCATTTTCTGTTAGTTTGCTCCGGTTATAACAAGCTACGCATGGATCACTTACCACAAACATTTTATGAATATCCGACTATACAAAAATTTAATATCATTATGTCTGCAACTAATTGTAAATTAATTGAACGTCTAGCTATCTATATCTATCAAGCGATGTCACTTCGTAGTACATTATTGTCACAACAATAACAGCTGTGTACATCACGTCCATTGTAATACAAATGTAACTATGGGCCGATTGCCTACACTTACAAAATAAACCGAATTGAATTGAATTGAAGATAACAACACCTACACGTGAACCCGTGTGTTCTATAGCAAGACCTAAACGTGAACCAGTGTGTTTTAAAACAACACCTACACGTGAACCCGTGTGTTCTATAGCAAGACCTAAACGTGAACTAGTGTGTTTTTAAACAACACCTACACGTGAACCCGTGTGTTCTATAGCAAGACCTAAACGTGAACTAGTGTGTTTTTAAACAACACCTACACGTGAACCCGTGTGTTCTATGGCAAGACCTAAACGTGAACTAGTGTGTTTTTAAACAACACCTACACGTGAACCCGTGTGTTCTATAGCAAGACCTAAACGTGAACTAGTGTGTTTTTAAACAACACCTACACGTGAACCCGTGTGTTCTATAGCAAGACCTAAACGTGAACTAGTGTGTTTTTAAACAACACCTACACGTGAACCCGTGTGTTCTATAGCAAGACCTAAACGTGAACTAGTGTGTTTTTAAACAACACCTACACGTGAACCCGTGTGTTCTATAGCAAGACCTAAACGTGAACTAGTGTGTTTTTAAACAACACCTACACGTGAACCCGTGTGTTCTATAGCAAGACCTAAACGTGAACTAGTGTGTTTTAAACAACACCTACACGTGAACCCGTGTGTTCTATAGCAAGACCTAAACGTGAACTAGTGTGTTTTTAAACAACACCTACACGTGAACCCGTGTGTTCTATAGCAAGACCTAAACGTGAACTAGTGTGTTTTTAAACAACACCTACACGTGAACCCGTGTGTTCTATAGCAAGACCTTAACGTGAACTAGTGTGTTTTTAAACAACACCTACACGTGAACCCGTGTGTTCTATAGCAAGACCTAAACGTGAACTAGTGTGTTTTTAAACAACACCTACACGTGAACCCGTGTGTTCTATAGCAAGACCTAAACGTGAACTAGTGTGTTTTTAAACAACACCTACACGTGAACCCGTGTGTTCTATAGCAAGACCTAAACGTGAACTAGTGTGTTTTTAAACAACACCTACACGTGAACCCGTGTGTTCTATAGCAAGACCTAAACGTGAACTAGTGTGTTTTATAGCAACACCTACTAATGAACCAGTGTGTTTTATAGCAAAACCAATACGTGAACCAGTGTATTTTATGGCAACATCTACTAATGAAACAGTGTGTTTTATATCAAAACCAACATGTGAACCCGTGTGTTTTATAGCAACACCTACACATGAACCAGTGTGTGTTATAACAACACCTACACATGAACCAGTGTGTGTTATAACAACACCTACACGTGAAACAGTGTGTGTTATAACAACACCTACACATGAACCAGTGTGTGTTATAACAACACCTACACATGAACCAGTGTGTGTTATAACAACACCTACACGTGAATCAGTGTGTGTTATAACAACACCTACACATGAACCAGTGTGTGTTATAACAACACCTACACATGAACCCGTGTCTTTTATAGCAACAACAACACGTGAACCAGTGTGTTTTATGGCAACACCTACGAATGAACCAGTGTGTTTTATAGCGAAAACCAATACGTGAACCAGTGTGTTTTATAACAACACCTATACATGAAACAGTGTGTGTTATAACAACACCTACACATGAACCAGTGTGTGTTATAACAACACCTACACATGAACCCGTGTGTTTTATAGCAACAACAATACGTGAACCAGTGTGTTTTATGGCAACACCTACGAATGAACCAGTGTGTTTTATAGCGAAAACCAATACGTGAACCAGTGTGTGTTATAACAACACCTACACATGAAACAGTGTGTGTTATAACAACACCTACACATGAACCAGTGTGTGTTATAACAACACCTACACATGAACCAGTGTGTTTTATAGCAACAACAACACGTGAACCAGTGTGTTTTATAACAACACCTACTAATGAACCAGTGTGTTTTATAGCAACACCTACACGTGAACCCGTGTGTTTTATAGCAACAACAACACGTGAACCAGTGTGTTTTATGGCAACACCTACGAATGAACCAGTGTGTTTTATAGCAAAACCAATACGTGAACCAGTGTATTTTATGGCAACATCTACTAATGAAGCAGTGTGTTTTATATCAAAACCAACATGTGAACCCGTGTGTTTTATAAAAAAACAACACCTACACGTGAACCCGTGTGTTTTATAGCAACACCTATACGTTAACACGTGTGTGTAAAAGCAACAGTCCTGTGACGTTGTGAGTACGTGTGTGTTATAGCAGGGACGCTGTGAGTATATGTGTTGTATAGCAGGGACGTTGTAAGTACGTGTGTTTGATAGTAAGGCCGTTCTGAGTACGTGTGTTATAGCACGGATGTTGTGAGTACGTGTGTGTTATAGCAGGGACCTTGTGAGTACGTGTGTTTCATAGCAAGGACGCTGTGAGTATGTGTGTTTCATAGCAAGGACGCTGTGAGTATGTGTGTTTCATAGCAAGGACGCTGTGAGTATGTGTGTTTTATAGGAGGGACGCTGTGAGTACGTGTGTTTTATAGCAGGGACGTTGTGAATATGTATGTTTGACAGCAGGGACGTTGTGAATATGTATGTTCAATAGCAGGGACGTTGTGATACCTGTGTTTTGTAGTGGGGACCTTGTGAGTACGTGGATTTCATACAGGGACTTTGTGATAGCCGTGTGTTCTAGGAGGGACGCTGTGAATAAGTGTGTGTTATAGTGGGGACGCTGTGAGTACGTGTGTGTTATAGCAGGGACGTTGTGAGTACGTGTGTGTTGTAGCAGGGACGTTGTGAGTACGTGTGTGTTATAGCAGGGACGTTGTGAGTACGTGTGTGTTATAGTGGGGACGCTGTGAGTACGTGTGTGTTATAGCAGGGACGTTGTTAGTACGTGTTTGTTATAGCAGGGACGTTGTGACTACGTGTGTGTTATAGCAGGTACGTTGTGAGTACGTGTGTGTTATAGCAGGGACGTTGTGAGTACGTGTGTGTTATAGCAGGGACGTTGTGAGCACGTGTGTGTTATAGCAGGAACGTTGTGAGCACGTGTGTGTTATAGCAGGGACGTTGTGAGTACGTGTGTGTTATAGCAGGGACGCTGTGAATACGTGTGTTTTATAGCAGAGACGTTGTGAGTACGTGTGTGTTATAGCAGGGACGCTGTGAATACGTGTGTTTGATAGCAGGGACGTTGTGAGTACGTGTGTGTTATAGCAGGGACGTTGTGAGTACGTGTGTGTTATAGCAGGGACGCTGTGAATACGCGTGTGTTTTAGGAGGGATATTGTGAATAAGTGTGTGTTATAGTGGGGACGCTGTGAGTACCTGTTTTTTTACAGCAAGGACGTTGTGAGTAAGTGTGTGTAATAGCAGGGACGTTGTGAGTACGTGTGTTTTATAGCAGGGACATTGTGAGTACGTGTGTGTTATAGCAGGGCCGTTGTCAGTACGTGTGTTTTATAGCAGGGACATTGTGAGTACGTGTGTGTTATAGCAGGGACGTTGTAAGTACGTGTGTGTTTTAGCAGGGACGTGTGTTTCATAACGGAGGTTGTGAGTACGTGTATTTGATAGAGGGGACATCACTGACTGTCATGTAAGATACCCGCCTTTTTATTGAACAGATGCACAAAGGAAGATGGCGTCATCGGTAAGTTCACCACTGAAACGATTAATGACGTTGATGTAGCGTGGGCTCCCCTGTACGGCTTCATTTTCGCCGGCTATCCTGACTCCGACCTCGTCATAGACTGCACGGTGCTCGTGTGCCCGGCAAAACCAGCCGGCCGCTCTGGGGGATGCAAGGTAATGGCAAGTTTCGCGATATATGTTAGTGAGTGAGTTTGATTTGATACTGCTTTGAACAGTATGCCAGTTATACCAGGGCGTGTCAGCTTCATGTGGGAGGAAAGCCTGAAGTGATGCAGGTGTTGGACGTTTGTCACGTTGGTGAAACCCACGCGCATGGATATTGAGCTGAAAACATAGAAACATAATCAGGGCGAACCGGGATTCGTAACCACGATCATTGTTTTCTAAAACGCCTGAGGGACGCTTTAGACGAATGGGATACCAGTGCCAGTTAGATGTATATGAACGTCAAATATGAACACATGTGTCAAATACAACACAGCTTAAAGTTTTTGTAAGTTTTAATTCGTTTTAAAACTTAAGATCAGTCACTTGACATGGGTATTCAAATCTACAATTGTTCAACTGTCTTAGGGGCGGTTGAGAAGCCTAGTGTTTAAAGCGTTCGCTCGTCACGCCAAAGACCCGGGTTCAATTCCCTACATTGGTACAATGTTTGAAGCCCATTTCTGGCATCCTCCGTGGTGATATTGATAAAAGCGGCGTAAAACCATACTCACTCACTCCACTGTCTTAGATTGCGAGGACAGTCAATCACGAGGAGATGACAGAGCGGAATAACAGGCCATGGTGGCGTAAGAGCCGACTCAAATTGTGACCGAGTGGTCAGGCTCTGCACTGACGTGACCGAACTATGTGGCATCGAGCCCCGATCGCGCCAATTTGTACATATATTACTGACTACAGTGCCAAACAACACTCACTCACAAACTTCGTTTGCTGCGTTACGAGATGATTACCAAATTGAAACGCGGAGGTTAACCCAGAAATGATGAAATCAGTATATGAGCACACAAGATCAATGAATAATCAATTTTCACTATATTGAAACACACAGTTTTGGTTTAACAATCACAAAAGACAACACAGTAGGTCAAATACGTGGCAGCAGCAGTGAGCAGTCCCTCCACTATATGTCAGGGCACGTACGACTGGGCAGGATGTTTCACTGTCGAATGTCTTCAAGCAGGCCTCTGATCTGTAGCCTGAAATCGTGTTGGAAGCTGGCAGGAAGTCGGGGTTTTCAGACTGGTATCCAATCCGCAAGACACAGCTAAAGTCGAGAATTTCCCCTCTACTCGGTCCTAATATGTACAGCCAGCCTTCAAGAAGTTGTCCCAAACTTATAAAAAAAATCTCTACTGCCATATAACACTATGTCATGTGTGTATACTAGTCACAACAACAACACGTATCCCTGGCAGCATCGAGTTTTCAAATAGTGTGCAAATGTATCTTATTATAAAAAAGATTGGTTGGTAGGTATGTTGTTTAACGCAGGACTCAGTAATATTCCAGCTATATGACGGCGGTCTGTAAATAATTGAGAATGGGCCCAGTGATTGACATCATGAGCATCGATCCACGCAATTGGGATACGATGACCTGCATCAACCAAGTCAGCGAGCCTGACCACCCGATCCCGTTAGTTGCATCTGACGACAAGTATAGTTGCTTTTTAAAGAAAGCATGGGTTGCTGAAGACCAATTCTACCCCGGATCTTCACGGGTCTTATAACAATGAAGCCCTTCAGTGCCACTGCATGTTTGCTTTCTCAAAATGGTTTCATAAAAATAAAATAAATAACTAAAAATATTTACTCAGATAAATACATTGGATATCCATGGTAACTCCTGGAATGTTCATTTAGTATCTTGAATATCCACGACATCACCTGAAATAGTCATGCTAAAAATCTTTAACACATTTTTCTAAAATATCCATGAAATTAACATATCCGTGTATTAGGGAGAGGACGGAGAGTTTATATCATACTTAAAGGACAGTTTAAATCTCACCTTTTTAATGAAATACACGTGAACACGCAGTCAATATTGTTTCTTCGATTGATTTTTCGGGATATAAATTCCACGTAATCAAATTGTGACGTTTCCCTGCTGAGTCTCTAAATATGATGGGAATATTCAGAACACATTTCGACACAACACGTATTAATATACTGAAACCAAAGTTGAGCACCGATTCGTATTTTAAAACCAAATATCTTTGTTTCTCTGACCAGCCAAGCAAAGATTGCATCAAGAATATAGGCTACAATCGACGTCGGAAGCGTCACGTCGGTATGCCACGTGACATCATCCATGCTAAAGCAGGCACAGCACGAACCAGGGTTAAGCTGAAGTGCAGCCTAGCACAAAGCGGTAAGTCTTATCACATGGAAACGACATTTGATCGGAATTCCTGGCCAGAAATTAAACAGTATTCAGTACTCATGTTTTATCATTGACAACATCTGTAGAAAGATGTACAACTAAACAAAACCATACATGAAGGAGCGTTGTCGAATACTCCATCGGTGTTATGACCGTTCGGGATGGCTTAGCCTAAATATGATTGTCTGCGTTGATGGATTTGGCTGCTTATTATGGTTGCAACATAATCCATCCGGGGTCTACCAACGTCTACCAATGTTTAGCCTAGTGGTTAAAGCGTTCGCTCGTCGCGCCGAAGGCCCAGGTTCGATTCCCGACATGGGTACAGTGTGTGAAGCCCATTTCTGGTGTTCCCCGCCGTGAGATTGCTGGAATAATGTTAAAAGCGGCGTAAAACCACACTCGCTCACTCTGAACTGACGTCAGAAGCCTTGGAACCCAGCGTGCTGAAACCTTTGTTATACCCAGTTCATTCTTCAGGATGCCTAATTTATTGGCTATCTGACGGAAGTCGGCTGTCATTCACAATCATATGTATTTTATCAATAATGTCTTCGGTAGCGGCAGCTTCCCTGATCTCAAACGTGAATCATATTCGAGGCTATCTTTTCCCTTGTTGAACTCCACTGCCCACCCCTTTACAAAGGCACAGGAAGGAGATACTTGATTGATGGCAATGTGGTAGCCCATACATTCACCGAAAGAGAATTGATACCTACAGAAATATGCTGCCTGGTATTTGTTTTAATTGCCGTCTGTAAACACGGAACGTATTACACTATTACATGCAAACTGTTAAGGGTGTTTCTTGTATTCCTTGATACACTCTTCAGAACTTTTAAAACTATGCCGTCAAGCATACTTTTTCACTATTCCTTCAAATATATTTTTTATGAGCTCGTATTATAATATTGAACACACCCACGCCACAAATATGATATCAGCAGGTTGCACCATGTATACTTGTAATATTCCTGTCCCATAAGCATGGTCACTTACAGTTAAAGGTCAAATAAAAAAAAACCTTCATGAAGGTCAAACACAGAAAGACCTTGAACTTCACGTGCTGAAGCACAGACTGTGCCATCTTGCTGTGCTTGTCAGTGCCATGAAACTAAACTGCGCTGATTCTAGCGAATGTATACATGGAACTTAAATTGTACGAAACGAGTCCCTGATCTTGAAGTAATGAAATAGATACTGTATATTATCAAATGTCCATCTGTTATATTTCAGAGGCAGTTACTACTTCGGCGAGCTTGCTCCTTCCAGTTGCTGTGATGATGACCATGTTGTAAGATGTGTTTCTGTTTCATAAATTAAAGGGGTTTTGTTTGTTTGTTTGTTTGTTGTTTAACGCCTCCGCAATATTCCAGCTAATAATCGAGTCTGGGCCGAACAATCCAGTGATTTGTATCATGAGCATCGATCCACGCAACTGGAATACGATGACATGCACGAACCAAGTCAGCGAGCCTGGCCATCCGATCCCCTTAGTCGCCTCTTACGACAAGCAGAGTCACCTTTCATGTCTTGCGCTCGGCATCAAGGAGATGAAAAGGGCCGTTCAGCTCGGATGTATGTTAATTTGCAGCAACTGTTTCGATCGGATAGATCCATAAAAGGGTAAAAATCTCAACACTGTAACAATTTCTCACCTGACCTGTACATCAGTAGTTTGTTTGCAGAAATGTATTTTAAAACATTTGATTTCCATTTCAAGACTATTCACCAGTAGATTAAATTTCTTAAAATGTAAAATGCTAAAAAATGTACTATCAAGTTAATATTTGTTTGTTTATAAGCAAATATTTTCCTGGTTAAGTATCATATTCTCCGATATCAAGAGAAAAATCATATTATGGACACTTTTATTTTGGCAAGTTGATAATCAAAAAATTTGTTGGTTTTGAGATTTTTACCCAAAATCGACATTAGTCTGGCCTAGTAGAAGCAGCACACACGCGTGCCTGCATCAGTGTCCCTTTATGATTGAAATAATCTTGAAGGTGATTAAACACCATTTCACCTCACCTACACACTGTGACATGACTTGTTGACAATGTTGATTTGATTATATTGATCAGTGGCAGGGTTCATGGGTTCACCACTTTTGAAAATAACTTAAGCATCCATGTGACCTGAATCCGTAAAATATAAGTTGTGTAGGTATGTGTAATGATTGTTACTGCTGTACTGTTGATGTTCCACACTTGCCTGACTGTAACTACCCATGGAAAGTTACTGCTACAATGCTACTCGTCTTATCCCTGGCTGATGGCTGTAAGATGTGTGGTCCAGGCCTGCAGTACACAAGCCTAGCTGTGACCAGCGACTGTAACAACTGATGCACAGTACAACTGCACAGACACTACACATAATGTATCACAGTGTGTCAAACTGATAGAGCGGATGCTGGTAGTAGTTCTGGAAGTGAGATTGTGTCAGCTCACCTGCGGTCCGCTGTCCCAGGGACAAGAGTGTCAGTCACATGGATGTTGCTGCAACTCACAACACTGCCTGCATCAGATGTAAGGTTTTATTACACTGAGGAGTAACATCAGTACCACGTAACTCTCAAGCAAGCATATCTTGCAAACAAAGAACTGTCAACTTGGTAAAACATGTCATTCAACCAAAGAAATGTTACCAAGAATGAAATACCACATAGTCTATTATGAATATATAACTGGTATGATTTTGCCAGGCCTTGACTTGTGGAATTAGTTTAGAGATCTACAAGCTAACATCCTTGATTATCCACTGTATCATACATCTCCAATCCACCTGGATATACACCTGTCATAAAGGACCCGAGTATGCTGGGTAATCAAGGGTGACAAGCAGAATGTAATCACACATTTTTACATAGCATCAGCAAAATTCATTTTGAATCTCTACATTGATTGATAACAAAAATGCCTTAATATCTCTGTCTGGATCAGATACCAACTGAACGTCCTTGAAGAATGCTTGCTCAACTGTTCATATCTGCTCAGACAGGGTTATAACAAACACATTAAATAAACAACTTTAACAAAACAGATCAACCTTCCACATACTTTCTGATTGTCATAATACGTAATAAATATGTAAGCACATATTCCATGTTACATTTGTTGGCAGACAATGTGTTCAGACATTTGAGAAAAAAACACTGTACAGGATGCATTTTCCAATTTGGTTGTGAAATAGGTACACAACAATATGAAATCAAACGGTTGTCTGCATTTCGTCATAATATCATAATGCAACATTATATTAAAAGAATTGTTAGCATAGCTACAAGACAACCATACAATATATGTTGAAAATACAGCTGCAACATATATACTACATTGGCAGAGGCCCTGCAAGAATAGAGTCACAAGGTTATCATTAAATTCACAACCCAAAGGATATAAATAATAAATCACTACTAGAAAAGCAAGTTAAGAAAACATGCTTTGATTCCCTGCATCCTACTCGTCTGATGACACACAGCTGTATTCAGAATGATTAAAGAAAAACTAGTCAAGATAGGAAAGGGGGGTAACTCTGTTTACCTAAACCGAACGATGGCTTCTGCAACTGTGTTGATCTTTATATAACAAAATACGTAGTGATGACTTTGAGTTGTGTTTTTTATGAACATTCCCCTTCACTTCAGATGGCCAGGTCACTGTACATGTCCCCAGTATGTATAGAGCAGCAATGTGATGTAAGGAGACGTCCTGTAGCAGGTTTATACAGATTGACCTTTATCTTGTTAGACAGATGCTTCCTGCAGACAGTGGCTATGCTATCTTCTGTAAGGTGTGTCATGCACACTACAAGAACTACAAGTTCCATGTAATCTTGAGTTAATTAACAAGTAATTAGAAAGGTGATCCCATTTGACAGAAGTCAAAAGAAGAAGACATTACAGATGGAAAAGTGATGCCAAATATTGTCAAAATATCAAATCATAGCCTGAAATAGAGGATCTACGCTAACAATGTTCTTGGTAAAAGATATGCGAGTTGTTCAATGCTCTAAATCTTGTTCCAGCAAGTCAGCAAGGGCAGCCTCCCTATCGGTAAGTCTGATAATTTGCCCATGTTGACACTGGGACTTGAATAGTCTGAGTTTGTCCTGGGTTGGTTGTCACAACCGACACTGACACCGGATGCCCCGCAACAATTGCTTGCTGGCCTGCTGGAGGTGGTGCTGCAGCAATCACTGTTGCCCCTGAAGTGGCAACCTGAGCAAACTGTGTGTGTGCCAGCGCGTGTCCGAGATGGCTGAGCTCGATGGTGGTGTGCTGCTGGCTGGGGTGCTGGGCCGGGGTGATCACCATCGTTGGGAGGCGGGATGTGATGTGGAACTCCCCCGGACGATACTCTTGCAGTGTCTGGGTCAGCTCACTCATTGCCTGGGTCAGGAGGTCAGCAGCTTGAAGGGTCTCGGGCTGAGCTCCCTGGACTGTTGCGGTCACCTCCTCATAACGCTCAGGCTGCTGAGCAGGTTCCAGCAGAGGAAGTTCATCTTTCATCTTTGGTCGTTCAGGCAACTGTGGTACAAAGTCAGGATGCTTCTTCCTTTGATGTTGCATAAGTTTAGCCTTGCTGGCGTATTGCTTATGACAGAACTGGCATGAATGGGGCATGGTTGTGATGGAGCCCACTGTCTGGGAATAGGTCGGGTTTGGAAGTCCAGGGATCTCTGGGATGAGGCATTTCTTCCGGCTGCTGATGGGCAGATCTGCACCAGGGTGGTTTTTGATGATGTGAGCTTTCCGTTTGGAACTTGATTTGTACACTTTATCACAATACTGACAATAGTAATCTCGCTGGGTTTTCAAGATAGGGAGATTGAGTTCTGGCACCTGGTCAGGCTTAATCTCGGGATGCCTTTTGGCAAGATGGTTCACCAACATTCCCCGTCGTTTGAACCCTAAGAGACAGGTGTGGCATTTGTAGATAAACCTATGATAGTCAGTTGGAGACACTTTTGGAATGAATTTCTTGGATGGAGACCTGTCACCCTTGTGAGCATTTTTCACCTCCCGCTCTAAAGAATGCATTCGCTTTATATGCTCCTTTAGTTTGTCTTTCCGTTTGAACTGACGCCCACAGTTCTCGCACATGAACTCACGATGAGTCGAATGTCTTAGCATATGAAGCTTCAGCTTGTCCTGTCGAGGAAACACTTTATCACACTCCGGGCAGGGGTAACGTTTTTCAGAATGGAACGCCTTCATGTGTTTGCGAATAATATGATAATCATCAAACTGCTTCCCACACTCAGGGCATGTGAAATATCCACTTTGAGCGTGAAGAACTATGTGATTCTTCATGGTGGTGATCTGGTCGAAGCCAAGACGACATATGGGACACTCGTAGTACTTCTTGTCACTGTGTGTCTTCATGTGACAGGCCAGTGCGGAGTTGTTCATGAAGCGCTTGTAACACACATCACACTGCAAGGGCTTGCTGTCCTCCTCACCGTGACACAACATGTGCTTCTGGAGACGGTCCTGAGACCCAAAGGCCTTCCAACATTTTTCACACTTGTGAGGCCTGTTTGGATTTAGCAATTTCTTCTTGCTTTTTCCATGTTCAGAGGCATGGTCAATGAGATCTCTCTTGTTAGCAAACTGCCTGTGACACATTGGACAGGCCAGGTACGTCTCCATGCTAACAATTTCACCATCCTCAGTGCGCATGTCACTATCCGAGTTGGCGTTCTGCATTTCTCCGACATCACATGCAAATTTCTTGATTTCATCCAAACCAACATCTTCAGCAGCATGGGTCAGCGTATGCAAATTTAGGAGGTTAGAGTTGTCAAAAGTGAGGTCACAGTGCATGCACACCCACTCATTCCCACCAGTGTCCTTGCCCTTCTTCTTGTAGAGAGATTTGATCGTCTGCCTGATCTTCTCCGTGTGAGGTCGCCGCTGATACTTCTTCAGGGTTCTGAGGTCAATGTAATAAGTCAGAATATTAGACACACAATGACGGGCTGGTTTCTTGACGTATCAGTCAACACTTGATGTAAAATGTAGCATGGTCTAAAGATTTCATGATTTATTTCTTAACAGAAGTGAAATATATCTTCCCAACAACAAAAATTGTCTGGACTGGAGTTTCTGAGTATAATCACTTTGTTAAATGGCATTTCATCTTCATAACCTAATTCTATACTTCCATATAAATATACTTATCATCATATGTTAGGAACGCCAGATACGAGTGGGAGTGAGACTGGGGGGGGGAGGAGGACCAAGGATGGAAAAGCCCTGGGGCCCTCTTGACTCCCGTGTTAGATATGGAGACAGGTTGATGGTGCTACTCACTTGTTGAGGTAGATACTGGTGGACTTTTTCTTCCACTGGTAGCCAGATGTCTCTCCGAGACCATCCTGTAAAGTAGATGCAAGTGTAATGTAAATACAATTCAGAAAAGTATGTCATCTTATTCTGAAAATTGATCCTCTCAGTAGTAGATCTTGACATCTTATCCCGTAAATTGATTTACTCAACAGATCATGATATCTTATCCTGTAAATTCATAGATCTTGACATCTTATCCCGTAAATTGATTGACTCAACAGATCATGACAACTTATCCTGTAAATTCATAGATCTTGACATCTTATCCTGTAAATTGATTCACTCAAGTTCATCCTAAGTGCACAAAAAAAGCCTGATACTTGCATTCCCTGATGATTGAAGGCACTGAATAAATCAATGAATTGTACAAATAATGCAAGGACGGTAATTCGCAGACAGCACCTATTCCAATAGGCTCACACAGGAATAAATAATGTCATATCTTAACCACAACTTCAGACTGGAAAACTATCCTGAATCTTTGCACTAACCTTCTTCCCTGCTCTAGCCCGGGCCTTGAAGAGACCCTTTGTGAACAACCGCTTCTTGGCCTTGCTGCGGACTTCAACCTTTTCATCAAATTCATCATCATCACCTTGGTTTGCAGTGCCTTCCTCGTGACCCAGCAGATGGCGCTGTAGTGCCACAGATGTCTTGAAGCGTTTGTTACACTCGTAACAAGGGAATCGGTATTCCTGCTCATCAAGTGCTGAAACACATTCACATCTTACTCTCACACTTCATCATCATCAAGAATAGCACATAAATCTCCATCAAAAGTGCTTGTTCATTATCATTCATCAATCATGTGTACTCGTGATGTGCAGTGATATGTGTTTCTCATGCTGAGACTACCCACCATCTCTGTCCTCCTGCGTCATGTCATGGGTCTTCAGCCCCATCCTGGTGGCATAGTGGGCTGCGTACCACACCTAGATGGAAAAACACAAACAGTGAGTGAGTGAGTGAGTATGGTTTTACGTCACTTTTAGCAATATTCCAGCAATATCACGGCGGGGAACACCAGAAATGGGCTTCACACATTGTACCCAAGTCGGGAATCGGACCCGGGTCTTCGACGTGACGAGCGAACGCTTTAACCACTAGGCTACCCGACCGCCCCCTAAACACAAACAGTCAGTGGGGGAGTCAGTGGGGTTTTATGGCGCTTTTAGCAATATTCCAGCACTATCACAATGGGGGACAGAAGAAATGGGCTCCACACATTGTACCTTTTTTGGCTCAACAAGCAATGCTTTAACCACTTGGCAATACCACTTCTCCAAAACAGTCATACAGATACATTTGTTATCAAATGCTTCTGTTTATCATATGATCATATAAAACTATGTTACACCAAAACATGAAAATAAACTTTGAATAAACAAAATGCATGTACAGTAAACTACGTTTATAACAAACACACTTATAACAAACTGACTGATATAACAAACTTATATTTTAGTCACGATCTGTGAGAGAAAATCTCCCCTGGTCCAGAAGCAATGAGATTTTTTGGATTATGCTAATTTTCAAAATTATTTCGGCTTCACAAAGTGGAAACTGTATTTGATTTTCGGTATTGTGAGTCAAATTATGTTGCAATGTAACCAGAAGGGGATGTAACAGGAAGTAGGTGGCTACCCACACTCCTATTAGCAGCATTCACGGAAATGGCCATTAAACAAACAAGCGAATGGATCACAACATGTATCAGAGTGTAGTTCTCTCTATCAATGGTTACCTTCAGCTCCTGACGGGTGTCGATGGGTTTGGCGACTGTGAAGAAGATGTCCTGGCCGTGCTGGTATGCCACCAGGTTCTGCTCCATGAAGTTCTCTGCGGGTCTAACAAACATCATCCAGTTACACTTGTTCTCATCAGAGGTCTCGAAGTAGGCCAGTGTGCTGTCACTCCGGTCCAGCTGCAACAGCAAGAATCTGTGTCCATACAACCCGACACACATCTCGATATCCATGGGTTATCTCCTTGTCTGCTCATACATAGACTGTATACATGCATTTGGACAACACTATAGTGTCAACATTTCTCTGGAAGCACTGTGGACACATTCTCACAGGTATCGAATAGAGGGGAGACAAAGTGTCAACATGAACTTTACCAGGCCCCTGGAATCTGATCCTAGCTTCAACTCCAGGCAAGCAGAAGCAGGCTGCTAAGGAATGTCACACATGTAAGGGATTCACATAATAATACATCTTACCATCAGTGGAAATTTGTGCACAGTGACTTTCTCCTGAGAATCAACCAGATCTCCCACAAAAGGACCAAACTGGGTATACTTGGGGATTGGCTTTTTGGCAAACACTCCCAGTTCTAGAAAAACAAAATAGACATATTTAATTGGTAATGGATGAAACATTTTATTCAAAAGCAAACAGTTGTTACCTGTTTGAAATCCAATCATTCCTAAATGAAAGTACATACACTGTCTTAAGAATTTCAAGCTTTTGGGGACAGATGATATTAAATACTATAATGAAAAACTCAAGACTGTTAACATGAGCAAGAAAAATAATGAATGAAATATATTATTTATGGGAACAAGCATGATTTTACAGTATCTTCAAGGGGAAGTAATTTTCCAAGAGGAAAGAGTTACCTGCCCCTCCTGTTTCACTGAGGCGGTAGATCTGTAGTTGTGGCGGCAGGCTTGACCATGCCCGAGACAGCACCACCTTGTCCAACACTATAGACAGTCGGTGGACAGGACACTCCGTCGGGTACGTGGTCATGCACTCCTCACACCCTGAACACAAACACACAGGACGATTTATATTTCTACATTAATCAAACTGTTCTAAACACAGCACTGGTTGAGGAAACCATATTAACAACAATATGAGGAACACAACACTCATCCCACAAATCTGAGCTGTCCAGCAACATGTAGAACACAACACTCATCCCACAAATCTGAGCCGTCCAGCAACATGTAGAACACAACACTCATCCCAACACAACACTCATCCCACAAGTCTGAGCCGTCCAGCAACATGTAGAACACAACACTCATCCTACAAGTCTGAGCTGTCCAGCAACATGTAGTACACAACGCTCATCCTACAAATCTGAGCTGTCCAGCAACATGTAGAACACAACGCTCATCCTACAAGTCTGAGCTGTCCAGCAACATGTAGAACACAACACTCATTCCACAAGTCTGAGCTGTCCAGCAACATGTAGAACACAACACTCATCCTACAAATCTGAGCTGTCCAGCAACATGTAGAACACAACACTCATCCTACAAGTCTGAGCTGTCCAGCAACATGTAGTACACAACGCTCATCCTACAAATCTGAGCTGTCCAGCAACATGTAGAACACAAAACTCATCCCTCAAATCTGAGCTGTCCAGCAACATGTAGAACACAACACTCATCCCAACACAACACTCATCCCACAAATCTGAGCTGTCCAGCAACATGTAGAACACAACACTCATCCTACAAATCTGAGCCGTCCAGCAACATGTAGAACACAACGCTCATCCTACAAATCTGAGCTGTCCAGCAACATGTAGAACACAAAACTCATCCCTCAAATCTGAGCTGTCCAACAACATGTAGAACACAACACTCATCCCAACACAACACTCATCCCACAAATCTGAGCTGTCCAGCAACATGTAGAACACAACACTCATCCTACAAATCTGAGCCGTCCAGCAACATGTAGAACACAACGCTCATCCTACAAATCTGAGCTGTCCAGCAACATGTAGAACACAACGCTCATCCTACAAATCTGTACTGTAATAAACAATATTGTAGATAGATATCTAAGCTTAAAATCAAGAGCTTTCTTATATGATGTGGTAAGATGCCTGTATTCACATGTCTCCTGTTGTCCTACTGTAGCCTTGAGGTAAAGGAGTGCTGACAAGGGCTGGAGTCACATGGATGGCAGCCCCTGACTCAACGTCTGACACTTACACAGTTCATCTGAGTTGTAGGGTTTGGGGACGTAGGTGTGGCGGCGCCGGCGCCAGGAGGTGGAGGCCTGCTCCTGGTCTAATGTTGCGATACGGGTGGACTTTCTCACCTGAAACACAACATCATTACACTGCTGACACACTGACACCAGATCAGGCAACATTAAGTGACGTGGCTTTCTACAGCCTCTAACTAATCGAGTCTAGGCCACACCAAATAGTGACTGATATAATGAGCAGCACCCCATGTCATCATGGCACATTGAAAGGCATTCAAACCCAATCCAATTTAGTCACCTCTTATGACAAAAGTAAACATCATACATTACAGCAACAGACTGTTGAGGAATACTGTAACCTGGACACCCTACAGGGTTTAGTGTACATGTATATGATGATAATCACACGGGAATACTGTAACCTGGACACCCTACAGGGTTTAGTGTACACGTATATGACGATAATCACACGGGAATACTGTAACCTGGACACCCTACAGGGTTTAGTGTACATGTATATGACGATAATCACACGGGAATACTGTAACCTGGACACCCTACAGGGTTTAGTGTACACGTATATGACGATAATCACACGGGAATACTGTAACCTGGACACCCTACAGGGTTTAGTGTACACGTATATGACGATAATCACACGGGAATACTGTCACCTGGATACCCTACAGGGTTTAGTGTACATGTATATGACGATAATCACACGGGACTACTGTAACCTGGACACCCTACAGGGTTTAGTGTACATGTATATGACGATAATCACAAGGGAATACTGTCACCTGGAAACCCTACAGGGTTTAGTGTACATGTATATGACGATAATCACACGGGAATACTGTCACCTGGATACCCCACAGGGTTTAGTGTACACGTATCTGACGATGTTCACACGGGAATACTGTAACCTGGATACCCCACAGGGTTTAGTGTACACGTATATGACGATGTTCACATGGGACTACTGTAACCTGGATACCCCACAGGGTTTAGTGTACACGTATCTGACGATGTTCACACGGGAATACTGTAACCTGGATACCCCACAGGGTTTTGTGTACATGTATATGACGATGTTCACATGGGACTACTGTAACCTGGATACCCCACAGGGTTTAGTGTACATGTATATGACGATGTTCACATGGGACTACTGTAACCTGGATACCCCACAGGGTTTAGTGTACATGTATATGACGATGTTCACATGGGACTACTGTCACCTGGACACCCCACAGGGTTTAGTGTACATGTATATGACGATGTTCACACAGGACTACTGTCACCTGGACACCCCACAGGGTTTAGTGTACATGTATATGACGATGTTCACATGGGAATACTGTAACCTGGATACCCCACAGGGTTTAGTGTACACGTATATGACGATGTTCACATGGGACTACTGTAACCTGGATACCTCACAGGGTTTAGTGTACATGTATGTGACGATGTTCACAAGGGACTACTGTAACCTGGATACCTCACAGGGTTTAGTGTACATGTATATGACGATGTTCACACGGGACAACTGTAACCTGGATACCCCACAGGGTTTAGTGTACATTTTTATGACGATGTTCACATGGGACTTCTGTAACCTGGACACCCCACAGGGTTTTGTGTACACGTATATGACGATGTTCACACGGGAATACTGTAACCTGGATACCCCACAGGGTTTAGTGTACATGTATATGATGATGTTCACACGGGACTACTGTAACCTGGATACCCTACAGGGTTTAGTGTACACGTATATGACGATGTTCACACGGGAATACTGTAACCTGGACACCCCACAGGGTTTAGTGTACATGTATATGACGATGTTCACATGGGACTACTGTAACCTGGATACCCCACAGGGTTTTGTGTACATGTATATGACGATGTTCACACGGGAATACTGTAACGTGGATACCCCACAGGGTTTAGTGTACACGTATATGACGATGTTCACATGGGACTACTGTAACCTGGACACCCCACAGGGTTTTGTGTACATGTATATGACGATGTTCACATGGGACTACTGTAACCTGGATACCCCACAGGGTTTAGTGTACACGTATATGACGATGTTCACATGGGACTACTATACCCACCGACGCACTGACTCGGCCATGACTTGACTGAGGGTCATTCTCCTTGTCGTCGTCCATGACCCTGCTGTACACCTGCCCCAGTGCTGCATCGCTGCCAGTGACCATGCTGTCCGCCACCGCCTGGGCTGAACACAGAAGCAGATCATACAGCCTTCTACTCAGTCAGTTCAGATCAGTCCTGTTGGGAAACACCTTGTGTCATACCCCGACTGAGTGTTATGTCCATTGTTTTGGCAGGTAGTTATGCAACAACCTTGCATGTGCAATTTGCCAATAAGAATTTTGTTTGTTCATATAGTAGTGAATATAAACTATAAAAAATAGTCCTGTAAAGCCTCAAAAAGAGATAGCCACTAATGCTTTGAGTAAATGTGAGATTAATATACACAAAAGGCCTTTTCTCTGGAAAAATAACTCAAGTTTTGATAAGTATCTTTGGGATAAGCTCACTTCAGTAGTTTCCAGGGGCGCAACTAGGCTAATATTGAGTGTTAGCAAAACCAATTTTGCACACACACCCAAAATTTTTTAGATGTTCTTAAAAAGCTTGAGACTGTTTATGTAAGATTTTATTAGTAACAAATATTGGTAATTTAACTAATATAATGTTATATTAGTAATATATATGTGTTTCACCAACACATTTACCACTTCCACTCAAGAAACATCTATGACAAATGACCTATCATTATAATGGAAATAATTGTGAGAGCTTAAGTCACAAAGCATGTTTGTTTCCTAAAGGTTTCGTTAGATCATTACTGATATCTCAATGCAGGATGAACTCAAAAGGCAACAAATGTTTATTGTATCATAATAAACAGACAAAAGTCACTAGTAGACTACTGATAGGCTATTAGTTTGTCACATCGGCAAGGGGATGTCATGATGATCTAAAATAACCTTTCAGTCTTTGTTGACTGTGTATATCGTATCAACAAAGGGACATCATTCTCACAACTTCATAAACCATTTACAACTGAAATCCTAAAGTGTGTAAACATTCTGATTTTCAAGTAAGACAACAAATATCATGTTTGACGGATAGAGTTTGCATTGATAATACTGCATGGTTGGTAAATTGAGGTTGACTTATTTTTAAAACAAGCTTTTGAGGTGTAAGCAGTTGCTTTTCTGCTACAATGGTAGTTCTGCCCTTAGTTTCTGAGAAAACGTGTCCCCAATGCACATACTATGCACCTAGTAAAATAACATGGATCGAGGGCCATAACTCTGTAAACAAATAATTTAGGGGACCAATTTTCGACCTCAGTTGAAACAACAAAAGCATTGAAAAAGAAAAAAAATGTTTTGAAAGTATGCAAATTTTCATTTGAGTAACTTCAGCAGTTTCTGAGATAAATCAGACCGATTGCACAAAGTTGAAAAGCACTGGCCAGGGGCAATAACTCTGCAAACAAATAATGTACGGCACCAACTTTCAATCTCAGTCTTGACAAGTATCTCTTATATAAGCATGCAAACTTTCATTCATGTAATTTCAGTAGTTGCTGAGAAAATTTGTCTGCAATTTCACACACTAAGTTGAAAAGCATGGAGTAAGGGTCATAACTCTATCAAAAACGAATGTACAACACTATTTTTTAAAACTTATTTGAGATCGTGACCACTAATATCAGTGTGTAAAATTTCCTATCTCTAACTGGAATAGTTCTGGATAAAATGTGTCCACATTCAGATGACGGAAGGATGGACAAACTCTGTTCCTATATCCTATCTTCCTATTTATCTTTGTGTAGTAGACACTAAAACCATAACATGATAACAGGTGGTGGTGTATACATTCCCACTCAACCTGCTCAATTGCTCTGAATTGTCCATATTTTATACAAGCAACACACTTCAAATTCATAAAGTTACATTTTAAAGTCTGTGCTGTATTACATACGATACAGCGACTGACTATGGGGGTTATCACGCACACGTGAGATAGGGTCTAATACATGGCACTACAGAGTCTGAGCTGATGCTGATAGTAATGGAGGCAATGTTGCTGCTATTTTAACTACCTCACTCTGTCCACTGATACTGTCATTATTCCAAACACATCCATGCTACATCTGGCATGCCAATGTCCAGTTATCCGGCCGACATATTCTCTCACCTAGATCGGGTCCTATAGCTGAGCTCCCGACTGACCTATCCATGCCGGCCTCCATGACGATGACGTCCCCTGGCGTGTGGAGTGAGGTGTCGAGTGAGGTGCTCATGGCCACCTCGTGCGAGGAGGAGGAGGCCAGGTGGCTGCTGTCCATGGTGGCGTCCATCACCACGTGGCTGCTGGAGGTGGTGAGGGAGGAGGGTCCTGGCATGGTGGAGTGCAGGGCCTCCGAGTCCATGGCGGAGGTGGTGGACGTGTAGGAGGTGGAGGGGTGCAGGTAGCCACGGGACGCTGCAACATCCAGGGAATCAGGTCAAGGTGTGATGTCTGCCAGGATCTCCTGTCAGCAGCCCATATGTTTTGTTGAGGGAATTACTTCTTTGTACTTAAAGATATTGCTTTAGGGTTTTTTAAAATCCCTGTATTTGTTTTTGGGTGCTGCCATACCAGGATTAAATGTACCTAATTGTAGCTGTGCTCTGTCCACACTGTGTGTTTGTCTGTACATACTGTGTGTTGTGTGTACTTACTATGTGTGTTGCTATTGTGTTAGTCCTGTGTCGCTGTGGTCTGTACATACCGTGTGTTGGTCTGTACATACCGTGTGTTGGTCTGTACATACTGTGTGTTGTGTGTACATACTATGTGTTGGTCTGTACATACTGTGCGTTGGTCTGTACATACTGTGTGTTGGTCTGTACATACTATGTGTTGGTCTGTACATACTGTGCGTTGGTCTGTACATACTGTGTGTTGGTCTGTACATACTGTGTGTTGGTCTGTACATACTGTGTGTTGTGTGTACTTACTATGTGTTGGTCTGTAAATACTGTGCGTTGGTCTGTACATACTGTGTGTTGGTCTGTACATACTGTGTGTTGGTCTGTACATACTGTGTGTTGTGTGTACTTACTATGTGTGTTGCTATTGTGTTAGTCCTGTGTCGCTGTGGTCTGTACATACCATGTGTTGGTCTGTACATACTGTGTGTTAGTCTGTACATACTGTGTGTTGTGTGTACTTACTATGTGTGTTGCTATGTGTTAGTCCTGTGTCGCTGTGGTCTGTACATACCATGTGCATTGCTGTAGTCATGGACATCCTCTTGCGTAGTGTCTGGCTCCCCACTCAGACTGTCGAGGTCTCGGCCATCCTGCAACACACACACCTACACATCCTCTACCAGTGCCATTACACTTCCAGTCTACATTACATGTTTGTTTGTTCGTTGTTTAACACTGCACTAAGCAATATTCCAGCTATATGATGGCGGTCTGTAAATAATCGAGTCTGGACCAGACAATCCAGTGGTTGACATCATGAGCATCGATCCATGCAATTGGGATACGATGACATGCATCAACGAAATCAGTGAGTCTGACCACCTGATTCTGATAGATGCCTCTTACGACCAGCAAAGTTGCTTTTTAAAGCAAGCATGGGTTGCTGAAGACCTGTTCTAGCCCGGCTCTTCATGGGCTACATTAAATGTAGAGCATTTGGCCAGAGCAAGCATACAAAAAGAAATGCGTCAGTGATCATTGCTGTCAGGGTTTGAAAACACCCACCTCAGCAGCGTTACAAACAAATCTAGTATTTAAATTTAGAATACTCCAATCTGTAATTTTACGAGAAGAGCCCATAATAGACTTTCATGATTGATCATAACACTGCTAAGGGGTCATTCCCCTGCAATTGTCTATTGATCAGCAGTTAGGAATGTAATCAGTTCTTGTGACAGATTGTGACAGATTGTGACAGCTTGTGACAGATTGTGACAGCTTGTGACAGCTTGTGACAGCTTGTGACAGAGACAGCTTGTGACAGCTTGTGACAGATCGTGACAGCTTGTGACAGAGACAGCTTGTGACAGCTTGTGACAGATTGTGACAGCTGGTAACAGCTTGTGACAGCTTGTGACAGCTTGTGACAGATCGTGACGGCTCGTGACGGATTGTGACAGCTTGTGACAGATTGTGACAGCTTGTGACAGCTTGTGACAGATTGTGACAGATGGTGACACCTTGTGACAGATCTTGACAGATTGTGACAGATTGTGATAATGATTGTGACAGCTTGTGACAGCTTGTGACAGATGGTGACAGCTCGTGACAGATTGTGACAGATTGTGAAAGATGGTGACAGATTGTGACAGATTGTGACAGCTTGTGACAGATTGTGACAGATGGTGACAGATTGTGACACCTTGTGACAGATCATGACAGATTGTGATTGTGACAGCTTGTGACAGATTGTGACAACTTGTGACAGATTGTGACAGCTCGTGACAGATGGTGACAGATGGTGACAGCTCGTGACTGATTGTGACAGATTGTGACAGATGGTGACAGATTGTGACAGCTTGTGACAGATGGTGACAGATGGTGACAGATTGTGATTGTGACAGCTTGTGACGGATTGTGACAGATGGTGACAGATTGTGACAGATTGTGACAGATTGTGACGTACCGCTCTGTGGGTGTCCCTGTCCTCCAGTGTGGCCGACTGTGACATGAGAGGGGAGTCTCCCGAGGTGCTCACTTCGCCGTGTGACGCAAACTGTGGCATGGATGTCACATGCACTGTCACATAGGACGGGGCACCACTTGGCTGCGGTTGCTGAAACACCATGACAGCACTTGGATGTCAAAAGTTTTCTTTTGTTGGAGAAAATCAATCTGATACCCATTAAATCCACATGAATGAAATGTATCTATCAAAATAATTAGATTTAGTCTGTGTTTTGTAACCTTAAGGAAACTGAATCCATAGTTTGGCATTTTCACATACATGTGTATATACTCAGCTCATTACATCTCATATGCTTCACTGTCAGTAACCGAGGAAATAAAATTTATGCTAAAGTATTGATGTTCTAACATTACAAACAAAGGGAGATAACTCTCACAACAGGCAGTAAAGCTGTGTTGGGCTGTGCCTCGGAGCCATCTTGTCTGAGGCTGAGAGATGATTGGCTGACGGTACAGTCAGCAGGGGAGATAACTCTCTGTACAGCCACAACACGGTGATCTTGGTCCAGTACCACTTGATGGACTTGATAACCCTGAGAAACAAGAGCATGTTAATCTAATACACTACTGGAAGTCCACCAGATCCTATGTTCTATGTAGCCTGAAACTGTTACTCATAATTTCACTTCAACCAAAGTCATTTCTCTCAAACAAATAAAGAGGAAACATCCATACTAATTATTTCTTCGTTAATTCTTTTCCTCTGAAGGGAAACAGGAGTTCTGAAACATCTTTTGGGAAATGATTTTAGTCAACTGCTTCTCGCAACAGTAATATTGAAAATGTTTGAAAAGAAAACCATGTGAGGGTTTAAGCAATAAGGGATCTTTGTGTAACTGCAGGTACCTGTTGTTGTAGGGAACTGCTGTCTACAGCCGACATACGTATAACCTGGGCTGTTTCCGCGGGCTGGATCGTGGAGTAGGACGATATCCCATCACTCCCTGCAGCTGCTGCCACTTCGCGGTAGTCGTCTACTGGGGATATCCTCTCGTACGTGGAGTGGGCAGCCTGGTACACATCTGACTGGGATCCGCTGTACTCCCCGGAGAATGTAGCCGCAGGTCTCATAGAATGGTAGTGAGTCTCCTCAAACTCAGCGGCCTGTGGAAATTTTTAAGAACATCACAGATTTTAGCATGACAACATTATCTCATCTCTTGATAAATCAGAAGGTAAACATTGGATCCCATGCCTACTTGTTTCCCTTCACCAAGACACTTCTCATCACTGACAATGCTTGTCACTCAGTAGTACCATACTCTGCATGGGAGAACTACTGGCAGTACCACAACAAGCACCACCATCTTATTACTATACCTGGTTATAAGCCTGCATCAGTGACACAGCACATAGACTAGGCATTACAGATCCTGTACCTGGTTATAAGCCTGCATCAGTGACACACCACATAGACAAGGCATTACAGATCCTGTACCTGGTTATAAGCCTGCATCAGTGACACACCACATAGACAAGGCATTACAGATCCTGTACCTGGTTATAAGCCTGCATCAGTGACACACCACATAGACAAGGCATTACAGATCCCGTACCTGGTTATAAGCCTGCATCAGTGACACACCACATAGACAAGGCATTACAGATCCTGTACCTGGTTATAAGCCTGCATCAGTGACACACCACATAGACAAGGCATTACAGATCCTGTACCTGGTTATAAGCCTGCATCAGTGACACACCACATAGACAAGGCATTACAGATCCTGTACCTGGTTATAAGCCTGCATCAGTGACACACCACATAGACAAGGCATTACAGATCCTGTACCTGGTTATAAGCCTGCATCAGTGACACACCACATAGACAAGGCATTACAGATCCCGTACCTGGTTATAAGCCTGCATGGGTTGCGCGTTGTTGGTGTCATACTGCTGTGGCTGTTGTGGTTCCGGCGACGCTGGATTCATTGAGGACGAGGATGCTGTGACAAATTGGCTCTGATCTGGCTGTTCCCAGTTATGGTTACTGGCAGGACTTGGGGGGTCCTCCATCCTCGTTAGTCAGCAGGTATTCTTGTGGAAATTTGTAGTTTTACCTGGAAGACATGAAATGAAACATTGTGATGCAGTCACATGACCCACTGCCATGATAAATATGAACAGTACGCTCGATTTCATAGACATCATATTGAGTGTTGTTAGCGCAAATTATTGAGTCTTTGATGTAACATTATTCCTAAGGCATGTAACGCAAATAGTAATAATAAATTTTATGTTTCAAATTGTATAGTTATGCCATTGCTCCATGCAAGTCATCCCCAATTACCAAGTATTATATTTCATTCCGGAAGAGACAAATAACATGGACCCATTTGCTGCCATAGTTCGTTTTGAGTTTGATTGAAATGCTGTGAAGCTACAAACAGATGTCCAATGAAATTATTTTCATGAGCAGAAATCAACATTCTGTGCTAAAGGTAGTCTGCATAAGAGATTGCAGATATCACATGGTAAATCATCTCAATGAGACTTTATGTATGTCTAATTCATGTTCAGATTGGTTACCTGCATGATCATTTTAGTTATTTTTTTCCCATGCAAATTAGGGTTCTAAAATGTCAAGGGTTCTAGTCAACCCCAGAGCAATTATTCCCTGGACCAACCCCTGTAAGTGTCTAACATTGCAAGTTCCTAAAAGAAATTATCTGATATAGATAATGAAGGCATATAAATATAATTTAATTTACTAAATTTGGTTTTATATGCAACACAATTATGCCCATCAATATTAATTTCTCGGTGCTCTGAATAGGCCTATGAGGTCAGTATATATATATATTATATATATATATATATATATATATATATATATATATATATATATATATATAATCCACACATGATATTTACTAATTTAGTATGTCTGAAAAAATAATACAACTTATAAACTGGCGAATATTGAAAGTTGCCATCTTAAGTGAAAAGAAAAACATGTTTTTTTCTTAATTTCCAAAGTTTAATTAACAATGAAAGTATCCTTATATTTGACAACTCCATGCACAGGAAAGCCTTAATTAATCAAATACATTTTAAAATTTAAATGCAAGTGTAATGTGATATTGTTTTACTTGTTTAATACATGAACCTTTTGTTTGTTTGTGTGAAACAGATTTCACTGAGTAATTAAAGGCTTTCTGACTTTCACCCCATGATATTAAATGGGCACATCCAATAGGGAAGCTGTCTCTGTCATTAAAGACAAGAGGGGGTATGGGTGGGAAGGTCCCATTGACAAAACATCTGTCAGTGCGGAAAGGTCACGGGCCCTCCACAAACATTTCAGTCGCTGCAACTATTCACTGAGCTAATCTCACTATTAATTGGTTACACATTTCTTCTGTGTTTGGGATTAACAAGGAAATAAATATGGGAGTAAATTGTGAAAAATAATTCGAACTTTTGAAAAAGTCTTATTATGTGATCGAACGAGATCGAACTTGGAGCGCAATGCCACTTTTGATCCGACGGCTTCCACTGATATGGCCGACATGTCGAGCTTGCGATATAAATTATGCTAATGGCGACCAAGCCGCATTTTTATACAATATTAGATATATCCCCACAACTATATGATTTAATCGAACTAAGATGGTACTGTCCGTGACATTTGGAATCTTCTAAACCCATTAGCGACCCCGCACCCCTTAGGTAGACTGATCCATAAAGGACGGACCCATTTCACGGCAAATAATGCAGTTTAGGAAGGTACCACCATCGTCAGCCCGAGTGGGTGGGGGGCAAGTTGACCTCGATTTCCCCTCTCACTTTTACGGACAAAAGACTAACTTAAACGCATCAAACCAAAATAAAATGCACAAACGCATATAGTACAGGCTCTTTCGGTTCCTTGTCAACACGTTTTACACTGGTCCACGAAAGAAATAGAAAATTTTCAAGAAATATCATTTAATGAAAATTGACCTACCTCCCGATTGCCTCAAGTCTCGTTTCCTCCCGTGGTTGTACCACGTGATCACTGACGCCATGTAAATAAGTGGGTTCTTCGAAAATGGTCATTCTGAATCTGACTGAACCAAGAATCAAATAAAAAATGATCACTCTTGTTGTTAAGGAAGATGTATTTTCATTGAATCCTCAGAGATGTTCTAATTTCGAGTTGTATGGATTTTCTCTGTTAGACTAACCCATTCTTTGTGACTCCTATTTATCTATAGATATTTCGTAATTTCTGGAAATAATTTCAATCAAAGTAAAGAATTGTTTATAAAGTTTTGTATTTATCATAATACAATGGGGATAAACAACACTGGATAGTCTAGGTTGTGTTGATTTGGGTCATTGTTCGATTGCTTTAGATTTGGAGGTTTTATGGGTCATTTGTGTGAACCTTATAGGTCCGTGCTTAATAGCTACCAGAAGTCCTCATCTCCTTCGACTCGACTTCCTGTGCAATGAACAGACCCCAATGTAGTTTCGTATCGTACATGATCTCACACGTTTCAAAACTGAGAGAAACAGATGCCGAACAAATAATGTCAATTCCATAAGTTTTTTCAGGATTTTGTCGGATGGAAAGCTTGCAGAGCCATTAACCTCCCTATCCCTATTCTTAGGGAATTAGGATTTTTTATCCGAACTTTTGAATTGGTCCCCTACTGCTCATTATCAATAAAACTAAGGGGCTAATATTGAGCGAGTTGTGTTATACGCCGCTTTTATTCCGGCAATATGACAGCGGGGGACACCACACATGCATGGGCATCACACATATTGTCATGATCGTACCATGTATGAGGAATCGAAGGCTAAACACGAAGACATTTAACAAAGTACAAACACTTTTATGTCACTTATTCCACACTCATACATCTTTTACATAAATGTTTTCGTGTTGTAGATTGGTAATAAACATGGAAATATTTTGTTAATGTGCTGCTGCTACGATTTCGCTTGTGCCTTCATGATGAGTTGCATAAACTTCGTTTCGTTGAAACTACTTGGGTTCTTTTAATACAACCGTGTTGTTTAGACATGGCGGCTTGCATGAACAAGTGCCTTACTTGCTACGGAACGTATTGAAATATTTGCGATGGATGATGACATTCATAAATCTGGTCTTTATAAATGGAAAAGGCAACCCCCAAAGTCCTCTTCAAGAGTATATTCTCGCTCACAGGTGCCATCATGATTACAGTCGCTACACAAAATTTCATTGTTAAACTTGCCAACTTGGCCTTTTGCTAGTGACTTTGACAGTTGTACTGATGGTCTAACCACCTGCTAACCGAACCACAACATCAGCGTTGCTTAAACAGCTGCTTGTCGTTTTCGTTATTTGAAAACTGCGATGAACTAACATTTGTTTATATTTTCGACATTTTGATGTAGAGATACTGTAAATAAAAATAAAATCTGTATATATCCGTTCACCATTTCTTTTTCAGAACTGCAAAACCCAAGATGATATTCAGGATTGGATAAAAGTAAGGCTTGTTTTTGTTTGTTAAATCGTGTAACAGATCCATATCGGACAATCACACTGTTAGCTAACGGTATTCTACTACTCTTGAGCTAATTGATAAAAAGATCGTCAGAGGCAAATTGTATCAGAAAGATACTATTTTCATCTCCATATTGATAAGGAACACATAAATATACTTATTTATATTTTCCCCTATATATTGCTACATTTACAAACATATCACAATACGTTTTGCTGAACATTTGCACCTCAATATACCGCTGTACCTTGGAGATTTGATTGACCGGAGCACCTTTAGAATACAGTACCACAACAACAATATCTGCCGTAGGTCACACATCTCAAAGACAAGCAACCAGTTTTTGTGAGAATCCGTCTGACGCGAAACAAGGTGTAAATTTACCTAGTCATGCCTACGACGTTACGGAACTGAACGAAAAGGGTCGAATAGGTGATGGACACTTACGAAGGTTATGGGTAGGCATGGTGTCTCGTGACTTTAGTCTACGGACACTTACGAATGATCCCAATGCACACTCGGCCAAGGATAGAGTTTGGGTAATCCAATAGCCACTTAATGGGTACCTAACCCTAATGATCGTAAAGGGGTGATTGATCGTAAAGGGGATCCAAGGGCTAAGGATAGAGTTTAGGGTAGCCTACCCTAACACTGGCGACATTTCGATGTGTTCAGCGCCAATATAATATCCCCAATAAACTGCATTCATGTTCATAATAATGAAAATTAATGAACCGAAAAAATAATATATAATAAATTATGTATATAATAAAACTCTCAACACCGCTGGTCTTATTCAATAACATCGTGTGAAGAGATGATAGATCACTGGGAGGAACTTATGCACACTTGATGACCCCTGACGTCACACGGCATTATTTCGCCGGTGTGACTGGCAACAAAATACCACAAATTACGTCATAGCGTATTGTCACATGTTTGAAAAGTTTGTGGTACTGTATTCTAAAGGTAGGTCGATTGATCCATACACAAATTGGTTGATGACAGTTAGATATAAGCATGCTAGGTGCAATTGTTCAATGACTTGTACATACGCTAAAGTTACCAATTGGCTTACTTGTACACTGATAATTCTGAGAGCAAATATCATCCAACCAACCCTAATTTGGTGCTAAAACTATTAAAACATTTTGATGGTAATCACTTTTAGTTACACAGCATATACATTTAACTTTAACCATGTTTTTACAGCAGTTTTCCGAATATTTAATTCTTGATTTGTACACCATGTACATTGCTCCGGATACTTGGGGTGGTGGGGTAGTCTGTTCATTAAGGAGTTGGCTTGTTATGCTGAAGACCCAGGATGGATGTCTCACATGGGTACAATTTGTGACGCTATTCCCTGGCTCCCTCAGGGTGGTCTGGCTGAAATAATTCTAAAAGTGGTGCTGAAAGCTGCTCACTCACTCACTTGTGATAAAATTACTTCAACCTTCCATTTAGAAAGTGGAACAAGCCTCAGACAAAGCAACAGAGGCTGTCTTTGGGCTGAACCATTACTCTGGAAGGGAGAGAGGGAAGTATGCAGCCCTGCAAACAAGACAACAAGTGCAAGAGCATGATTCAGCTCTGTCAGAAGGTGGGGTTACCTGTCACTATCCATGTCTGCCTTGATGCCCAAACAATCTTTTCTGTTCAAATGTGATCAAAGTGATAGATAGTGTCCGGACATGTCTGGTTGTGACTGCAAAATGTCTGCTTTGAAAAAGTGCAAACCAGATATTTTAAAAATTGCCAAGAGGATGTTTTTGAGAAAATGCTTTCTGGACATTACAACCTGAGACTGAATATCATAAGAAAGGATATAAAATGAAGAGAAGCAAGTCAGGCTGACAAGTGCTTTTGTTGTTGCTCAGTGTATACACAACTTGCATGGACTACTGTGTACTATCAAAAACATCATATTATAATTCATGGTAAAAAACTACATCCTATCCCTTCAAGGAATTCAGGTGTTAACAAACTTAAATTGGTCAATAAAAATGTGAAATTTGAGATAAAATATCAGCAGACATGATGATTAACCATTTAAATTGTATTTACTGTTCTGCTAGGCATTATTTTATATGCAGAAATTAGAATTAAGGTGTCTATTTTCTCGTAGTCTAAGCCGGAAATAGCAATCACATGTACACATATTTTCTACCAATCTACCGGTGATTCGATTAATACATACACAATAATACTAACTCAAACAATTTTGATGCAATGATAGGAAGAAATGTATTTGAAACTATTATTTTATCATACATGATATATTTCAGTATTGTGTTATTTTAGTTGCAGCTTTTACCATATATATTTATAATAATAATAACCATAAGAGTAGCACTTTGGAACAGCATACACAATAATACTAACTCAGACAATTTTGATGCAATGATAGGAAGAAATGTATTTGAAACTATTATTTTATCATACATGATATATTTCAGTATTGTGTTATTTTAGTTGCAGCTTTTACCATATATATTTATAATAATAATAACCATAAGAGTAGCACTTTGGAACAGCTGATTGCTATTGCCGGATAGTTTTTATGCATGGAACAATTTAACATGTCACCGGGGAGACTTCCTGCAGACTTGCAAAAACGTTATGTTGGCATATATATATGATAGTCAAACTACAACAAATAAGAATTTTAATGAGTCAAAGTGTGGCGTTTATGATTATTGTATCCTTTCTCTATCAGCTTTAGGTCATGTCAAGGTGTCAATATCGGTAATCTGACCGTTGTTCATGTTGTTGCTGTAAATAACAGGAGTTGTGCAGTCTACGATCACTTCACACATGATTTCTCCGAAATTAATGTTAAAGGGGCACTGATCTAACGCAATTCCCCGGGACTGGTTGTTGCCTTTGTTATTGTTTTTTCCCAGTGAGTACCCGGATGTAGAGCAGAAATATAGACTAGTTCGCGACCTCTGCTGCGCCATTCGTAAGCGCATTAGTCACTTTAATGGGTAGTAATAAGGGCGTATGGTCACATTGATCAACAAAATGAAATACAGTTTTCGAGTGACTGAAAAACATTTCCATCTGTATTATTATGATAACGAATTCCAAACATTTTGATGTTTAATGTCATCACCAAGAGACTGAAAATGTTACGTTGAAAAGTACATTTCTATGTTGTTTGGCTTCTAATAATCTGTTGTGATGTTTGTAGGCCCTTTTGATCGTCTTAATCAATCTACACAGACTTTTTAGTCTAAATGACTGAAATATTTACACATTTTATAAATTGCCTGAGAGAATCACATTTTACAAATTGACGCTTACAAAGGAAAAGACCTGTGAAAACAATGTCTGTCGCGCATTGAAGAATTTCCCAACCAAAACGTAGAAAAACAAGAACGAATCGGTTCAAATGAAGGAAAACAAAATGCAAACATCATAATTACAACCCACCAAATTTATGTGTATAAATTTTAGGCAGCTTCCTTGTTCGAAGAATGTATCCGTGAATATCCACACAAAGGAACAATATCCCACTCGTCTGCAGCTGTACAAAAAAAACTTATTCGATGTCACGTGTCTCAGTAACAATCAAATATTTTAAAAGATATATATCGTTTCGGGATATTATAACCCGTGTTCGTTTCTCAACAGATCACTTGGATTGTTTCAGGTGTTTTACATAGGTGTCAAGTCTAAATGGTCGGCTGAGAAAGCCCACGTGACAACTATTTTCATAACGTCCACGGTTCCTAAAAAATCCATTGAGTGATAGATAACAATGATCAATCAATCAACGTATTATCAGTTAACCCTTTGAACAAAGTATGTTGTTTTTACATCGGCACTTCACGCCATGATATGAGTGTATTCCCTTTGTTTTAGTAAACCTAGACATGTAAACACTCACTCTTGACATATCCACTGTGCAAGATAACAGTGATTAATCAATCAACGTATTTTCTGTTAATCCTTTGATGACTAGGAACGATCCGTTGATTTACAAAATAAAATAAATCAACTGATCATTCATCTCTTGCTGGGCTGCCACGTGCATATTACATAACACACATTCCACCTCACTTCAAACCTGGATTTAGATTGAATAATTACCCCCAGACACAATAAATGCCAAATGGGAACCTTTGTCAGGTAATCTAAGTGGTGCTGCCACTAATTGTACCTGTAATAAATTCATTAACTGAGCATCAAGTGAATGACGACAAATACACAAGTGTAGGTTATACGAGAACACGTGGATGACAACAAGGGAGTAGTAATCGTATTATCGACGCAAGCCGAAAGCTCAGCTCCGCTGTTCTTTTTGCCTGTTGGTTTAGGCTGAAGAAATTAATTAACATGCGCCCTTTGTCGAAATCTTTATAGATCACAGTTAACCAATCAGTGTTTATGCAAAAGTGCGTAAAACAAATATTGCCTCCAGCCTCCAAGTTTATTGAGCTGTCCTTACAGACAGTAGACCAGTCTCTGGTCACGCTCAGTTGCGTTGCGTATCATTCGGGTACTCACGGGGGAAAAAACAATAACAAAGGCAACAACCAGTCCGGGGAATTGCGTTAGATCAGTGCCCCTTTAACAATATTGAATGATATTTTGAATAAATTTAATAAAATAGATTACAAACATTAGTCTGTATATACAATGAACACAGATAGCGTAATAACAGGATTAATTGTGTTTTTCAGTACAGATTTGTTGACATGGTATTTCTGGTGTTATATGCTCATGATAATGTCTTTAGTTTGTGTTGGGGAATAAACACCAAGACTCATTGTGGTGTGTTTTTTGGGGGAAAAGTCTGCAGTGTACTCAAGAAAATATGATATATGTTGTGAAAGTGACCCTTGACTTCATTCTTTTATTTTTTTATTCATACATGAACGTCCACCAGCAACTGTCAAATATGAGGTGGGCGTGAGCAACACACAAATGTTCATTCACCGGATCCCTGGTGAGAACTGACTAGTTACATGTTTCAAATTCTGCATGTGCATAACTTTGTTTTTAGCTCAAGACCTGCTTAGCAACTGGATGCAAGAGAAACTTCAGGTGGATGATGATGGTGATGAAGATGACCCTTGGCATCAGAGGGCAGTGCAGGCAGAGGTCAAGAGGGAATGGGATCATCTCCTTGACAACAGTGTCAATGACTGGCAGCTGGATGTCACACCAAGGTCAAAGATCAAAATACCAAATAGAGGTACAGAAGAGCACCATCAGCAGTGTTTTCCTGTTTTCTGCATTGAGTTGTCTTTAGGAATACCAGTATAAACACACTGAAACAGTGAGGTGGACTCCATGTTTACATAGCATCTTCCCCATTCAGTTTGTTCAAGTAAGACTGGTTATTCTGTACAAAAGTATGTTGTTACGTATATATCATCAAGAATAGCAGTTTTGGGAAATGGTTAAAATAAATTACATTTGTCATTGGTTTCAATGAGATTTAGAAAGTATTCAGTTAAAGCTTTCTCTCAGTATCTATATATAGAATACTAAATGAGCTCCTGTGTCATACCAGCTTTATGAAACGAATGAAGAGTTCTGGACTTTGACGAGCAAAAATAGTCATAACATGGCAGGGAGTTTAGTATTCTATTTATTACTTGCTGTTCAAAACTTTTTAGAATTTCACTGTCGTGTGTGAATAGGGCAGACATTGACACGATCCACAGCATAGTCCGTTTGTATTGAAGAGAATAATACTTCAAACAAGTCCAAAGTTGATACTTATTAAATTTGATCTTATCCTGACTCATACTTATGCTTATCTCTCTCTTTTCCGAATAGGTAGTGAAAACTTCCTGAGTTGTGTTCCCAGAGAACAGAGGAAACAGCTCACCCAAATGCACCTTTGCTCCACGCATGCGCACCGGAACCATGTGACCAAGACCAGTAACTCATTACTCTCTCATTTTCATGCTATCTGCGTAGATGGAATTTTTTCCTGTGCTCCATAATCCAAAATTAACCTTTTTTAACAAAATGTTTTGCTTGGATTATCTTCTGCACTATTCTATACATCATATCTGATGATTATTTTGTTTACACCACACCAGCATTCATGCAGGCTCCTGCCTTCCTGCAGCCACCAGCGTTTACACTACCTAATACATTTGCACAACCTACCTTTTTTACACAAGGTACATTGCCAATGCCAGCTATTAATACAGATATTATAGCAAATATAGTGTAATGGCTATGTAACAGCAATACGGAGAAGTAAACAGCAGGCCTATGGTCAGAAGCAGAAAAGCTCTAACACATCAATTATCTGGAATACGAGGCAGTAATCCATGCAATATTTCACTGGGCCCCACAGTTAAGAAACCAACGTCTGATGATCAGAACAGACTGTTCAACTGTGGCATACAATATAAATGTTTAAGGCACGATGAAATCAGAGACCCTCCTGAAGTTGACGTTCAACTTTACGAGCTGGTAGACAATCTGAACTTAACGATAACGGCAAGACATATACCAAGAGCCTGGTCAATTGATGGTCTGTCAATATCATGGGAGAGCCTAAATGCATATGCGTTACCAGCTTTGATACCACGGATACTACAAAAAAAATCCAACACAAGAGCCTCCTACAGCTACTTTTGGTAGCACCTTACTGTCAGGCGAGAACTTGTCGGACTATCAGGGAATCCAATACTAAAGCTTCCAATCGGGCCAAATCTACTGCTACATTCTCACTCCAATCAGGTCCAGCCAAAACCAGATCTATACGAACATCACGTATGAAACTTATCAAGAGCTGTCTCGTAAAAAGAGGATATTCTGTTAGAGCAGCAAAGTCAGTGTCCTTAGCACCTAGGAGATCAACAAGAAATCTCTATGACGATAAATGGAAAAGTTTTGACCAGTTTGCGTGATCCAAGGGTTTTCTGCAGCTAAAGCTACTATACCACAAGTAGCAGATTGCCTATGTCACTTAAGAAGTACAAGGAATCTTAAAGGTTTGACACTGTGCACTTATTTGGCTGCTATCAGTTCTGAACTGACTATGGCTAACAGAATAAAACTTACTAAAGTTCCCGAACTGAAAAGCTCTACTCAGATCTTTCGGACTTGAGGACTAACAGAAAATATTTAGAGCCCCAGCATGGGACCTGAATATAGTGCTACAACACCTAACCAGTGATGCATATGAACCTCTCAAGCAGGCTGACTTTGGACGCCTTTGGAAACCCTATTTCTTCAGGCATTAGCTACGGCAGCCAGAATGTCTTTAGATCCATGCGATAGACTTCAATCTCATTACATTTGACAGTTCTAACAACACATCAGTGTACTTTGGCTTAAGATGGGACTTTATTGCAAAGAACCAGTTACCAGGCCAACTAGACATGCTCTTTCCTCCATCCTGGTTGCAAATGATACAAATGATTTATCCCTATGCCCGGTCAGAGCCTTAAGAATATACCTACAAAAGTCTAATCTAGAAGACAAGGTTTAAAGAGACCTGTTATTCCTTTGTTAAGGAATACACACACAGAAGTATTCAGAAAAGCTATCTCATTCTGGATGAGAGCTGTTATTCTCAGAGCATACAGAGCAGCGGGAATGGACCCCCCTTCAGCCTCCAACCCTCACGAAGTAAGAACCTTAGCCTCAACTTTGGCACTTCTCCATACCACAGTTATGGAAGGCTGTTTCTGGAAATCAGCTACAGTTTTTGCCAATCACTAGCTCAGAGACCTTGCCACAGAAGTCTTAGCTGGTATTCACCAATTCGGACCATTGTTTGTGGCACAAATCCTACCAGACGACACTAAAAGATCACACTCGCCCAATATCAAGTAGACTTGTTGACGTCAGGTTACTGTTCCATAACCAACGACTGAGGGTCCATAACCCCTGTTTTAATATGTAATTTAGCACATGAGTGAGAAACAATTGTGTTAAGATTATTGCTCTTCTCTTAACACCCTAATCGTTTAAGGGAACAAGATTCTAGAATCTTGGAAACCCTACAAATCCACAAATCTATATGTTTTACTTACATTGTTGCTGCCCACATTAAAGGAAGGTGGTACCCCCAAAAAAGAAACAACACAGAAGATTAACAACGTTCCTATGGGGTTTTATAGAACAGACCGATGTTAATCACACATACAGGTGGAACCCACCACCTACTGTGAGATTCAAGCATAAGTATGAGTCAGGAAAAGATAAAATATGTATTTCTTAGAGTAAAAATATCATTTATACTTATCCTGACTCATACAAATGAGTACCCTCCCGGCCTTCCCCTCTTTCCACTGATGTGTTATGGACCATTAAGTAGGAAAATAGAGAGAGTGATGAGTTACTGCGTTTGGTCACATGGTTCTGGAGCCCATGCGCAGAGTAAGGGTGTGTTTGGGTGAGCTGTTTTCTCTGTTCTCTGGGAACACAGCACAGGAAGTTTCCACTACCTATTCGGAAAAGAGAGATATAATCATTAGTAGGAGTCAAGATACGTATATATGATATTTGTACCCTAAAAATACATTTCCATACCACACAATGGTCCACCTTTAGCATGTTCAGAATTCAGGAGTCCATTTCTTAGAAACTTTTGTAGTCCCAAGGTTATCCATAACATTCATATACATGGAGTGTCGTTGTGCTAAGATCGCCTTGTGGCGACATGATTTGTGGAATGTTTTTGCAAGGTCCACTGGCAGAACAATGTCTGAGTCATGTGTAGTGAGCCTCGCAACAGGGTTGATGGTGTCATCTAGTGTGTATAAGGTCCTCTCAGTGATCTGTCATCTCTACACGCAATGTCGTTGAAAAAGTCCAGCGATGTTGAGAGTTTTCAATTTTTATTGTGAAACTTGTTCCCGAAGGACATAAGCACATGCTTTGGTATTACACAATGTGTAATACAGCTGTATGTTTATTAAACAAGTGATCTCTTCATGGGCAAGTAATAAACGTAGATAAAAAATATTTGAAACATCAAAACTAATGTACTAGAAACAACCAAGAATCTTGTACGTGATCAGAATTCTGACTTCACTACTCCAAAAATGCATTGCAGTAAAATGATATAATTACAATCTTTTTTATGTCCAAATTATTTCTACAAGTATATTACTGGTGATGTGTTTAGAACAACTACAATTAAATGGGATGGTTGATAGTCAGTGAGTTTGGTGCTTACTAGTTACCTACATGGCAGTTGGATAAAATGCATCAGAACCCACTATTTGTGTTTAACTTGTGGTGTTAAATAGCACAGCCCTCACTGCTATCATGTCACAGAGTGATGCATACTTGTGCTATGGTTATAGACCCCTACTCCACCCTAAACTACTCTGATGACGAGGATGCTGTTGGGATGATACTGAGCAACATGATGCAGAAGCCAGTGGTGAGGGAGGAGTTCCTCAACGACCTTGGCCTTGGGGAGGAGGAGCAGAGGAAGAAGCACGATCCTCGGATAAAGATGGAACTCCGACACAAACAGGTGTGGCAGAAAGACAAAATCCTCTTTCTAGTTTTGAATTGATGGTATTGACTGTAGTGTTTGGGTATTCCACCACGCCAAGGTGTACCAGTAACAATCCAGGCTCTACCACAATCCATATTGTACAGGCAGTTCATTTGTTGCCACTGACCATCACTGCCCACAACAATACCTGCAGCCACATAACAATATAACCTCTAACCATCACTGCCCGCAACAATACCTGCAGCCACATAACAATATAACCTCTAACCATCACTGCCCACAACAATACCTGCAGCCACATAACAATATAACCTCTAACCATCACAGCCCACAACAATATCTGCAGCCACATAACAATATAACCTCTAACCATCACTACCCACAACAATACCTGCAGCCACATAACAATATAACCTCTAACCATCACAGCCCACAACAATACCTGCAGCCACATAACAATATAACATCTATCCATCACTACCCACAACAATACCTGCAGCCACATAACAATATAACATCTAACCATCACTGCCCACAACAATACCTGCAGCCACATAACAATATAACATCTAACCATCACTGCCCACAACAATACCTGCAGCCACATAACAATATAACCTCTATCCATCACTACCCACAACAATACCTGCAGCCACATAACAATATAACATCTAACCATCACTGCCCACAACAATACCTGCAGCCACATAACAATATAACATCTATCCATCACTACCCACAACAATACCTGCAGCCACATAACAATATAACCTCTAACCATCACTGCCCACAACAATACCTGCAGCCACATAACAATATAACCTCTAACCATCACTGCCCACAACAATACCTGCAGCCACATAACAATATGACCTCTAACCATCACTGCCCACAACAATACCTGCAGCCACATAACAATATAACCTCTAACCATCACTGCCCACAACAATACCTGCAGCCACATAACAATATAACCTCTAACCATCACTGCCCACAACAATACCTGCAGCCACATAACAATATAACCTCTAACCATCACTGCCCACAACAATGCCTGCAGCCACATAACAATATAACCTCTAACCATCACTACCCACAACAATACCTGCAGCCACATAACAATATGACCTCTAACCATCACTGCCCACAACAATACCTGCAGCCACATAACAATATAACCTCTAACCATCACTGCCCACAACAATACCTGCAGCCACATAACAATATAACCTCTAACCATCACTGCCCACAACAATACCTGCAGCCACATAACAATATAACCTCTAACCATCACTGCCCACAACAATGCCTGCAGCCACATAACAATATAACCTCTAACCATCACTGCCCACAACAATACCTGCAGCCACATAACAATATAACCTCTAACCATCACTGCCCACAACAATACCTGCAGCCACATAACAATATAACCTCTAACCATCACTGCCCACAACAATACCTGCAGCCACATAACAATATAACCTCTAACTATCACTGCCCACAACAATACCTGCAGCCACATAACAATATGACCTCTGGACTTGGTCAGTTGAGCTGATGATGTCCATCCACTTATCAATGGTCTGTTGTGATGGACAAAGTCTCTGGATTGCCATGCTGTTATACTGCAGAAAAAAGGAAAACCTTACCCTGTGATGGAAGACTTTGTTTGACATGTGTCTGAATGTAAGGTCTATTCTCTTGCCTTTTTGAGGAGCAGGTATGTCCACAAGAATAACAAGCATATTTGAAAGAAAATATCAACCACTGACAAGACAATGTTGCCATGGTATTTTGTAAAAATTTTCAAATTATCCTGCATTACCCTTTAATGCATTTACTGCTGTCTTTTGACAGAGACGACCTGTGTAAGATCCAGCTGCTGAAGAAAATGTGTGCCAACCAGTATAGGCAGCACCCTTGCACAGTCGGCACGTGACTCGGAAGTTATGACGTCACCATCAAAACACATAACTGCTTTGTCAACCTCCACGGACGGACGTATATTGTATCCATTTAAAGCATTATTTTACAAACTTTGCATTGTTTCTACAACAGAAGGCTGCTATGTTGTTTATTGTTTATGGTTTGTTACCTTTGGGTTTCTCCCATACATAATTGGTAATGTTTATCGCTCATTTGTGGCTTTAGTCACAGTACTTTACAGGTGTATTGTTGTTTCCGGCCATTTTGTTTTTTCCCTCCATTTGTGCAATTCACCACATGTCCACGTACTCGTGTTTTGTGTTTTGTGTTTTGAATTTGTTATTTGTCTCGTGTATTACACTAAAATTAGTTGTTATTTTGGCATGTTTAAGGCATTGTTTTTTTCCTACCTTTTAGTGTAATTGTTTTCTCTTATAAACTTTTATAACATGAAACTTTTTGAGTTACATTATGCTTCCGGATGTGTGTTTGTACGTCATATTGATTTTATGCCTCGCTGCTCTAACTGCCGTGGGAACAAATCTAGTCTAGACCCCCACCCCTGCTGCCTTGACTGTACTATGCCTTGTACCCTCACAGCGCAGTGCCGATATTGCAGTCCCTTGTTCCTTATCTATGAGTATCCATGAAATGCCTCACTCAACGTGTACGTCGACGCCCAGACACAGCTTACAACTTAGAGTCTGCCTCTTTCATCATGATAGATGACTGATGTCTTTTACACCTCCCTTGCCGTCTGGCGCCTTGGACTTCTGCGGCGCCTCGGACTTCTGCAGCGCCTCTGGCGCATTGGACATCTGTGGTGCCTATCATTTATGGACACTTAACCCAACATGTGCTCCCGTCTCCCTTCATGGATCCAACCTGGATGCAAGCGTTCATGCAGTTGTTGTTTACTCAAGCAACTCCAGCCACAGCAGCGCCGGCGGTGCCTCCTACGATGCTGGTGCCACTAACGTCCCTGATTACTGACTCTCTGATGCCTGTTGCTCCGGATGTTCGTCATCCGTCCTCATTCGTCATATGCCTCAGCGCCACTCTTCCATGTCCTCTCGATTCTGCCGTCGTTCTAGAAGTAGCTCACCCGTTGTTCCTCTTCATCGGAGGGATCTTTTTGACTTGATTATGATCTCCCGAGATCTCCCGAGATCTCCCGAGATTGAGACATACGTCCCAGGTAGCTGATTGGCTGGCTGACTATTTGTCCTCTGTCGCTCCCTCCCTGGGCACCGATGTCGACCAAATATTTCTATCTGGTCAAACCCGACCTCGTTCCACCATTCCCACCACTTCGTCGTTCTTTTAAACCACTCTCTACTCTTGCCTCCTCCGCCAGAGCCATAGGCCAAGATCTAATCCTAATAGGATCGACCACTTACTGACCGTCATGACCTTTCAATTCGAAATCAACTGAGGACCGCTCTAGACTTTTAGGGTACTTGGCACTCACGGAATGGGATTCCGAGTTCAAGCGATCTTTACTACGTCAAACCTGGTCGGGACATACCCTCTTTAATACCCTCTACCCACGCTAGGGTCTCCAGTTTTGCAAGGGACGAAATGACTCTCAGAGCCCTGTTACCCACCAGTCAGCGGCCAAGTCAGAGGCAATTACAAACCTTGCCGCTCCTCCCTCAAGGACGCTCCCCAAAACACCTCACCCTTTCATGGCCTAGGGCATGGTCATGGAAACTCTTGTGGTTCCTACCAGCCCCAATGTGATTGTCATTCCAGCAAGGGTGCCGATTCGAAATCCAAGTGTTGACCCGTTAGACTTCAACGACTGGGACCTCCCACCCCGAGTTGTTCCGGTCACCGACACGTCTATGGGTGGGAGACAAGGGCAGTTTTGGAGAATTTGGACGATACTAGAGGACCCGTTCGTGACAAACGTCCTCAGTCAGGGGTACCAGCTCCCACTGGCACTACATCCTCTTCTGACGTCCACTCTGACGGCATATTCACCACACCAATATCATCTCCTTCGCGACAGCGTCGACACCTTGCTTCGGAAGGAGGCCATATAGGTTGTGCACAACCCGATTCAGAGCCCGTGTTGTGCACAACCTCTATGACTTTTCTCCCCGATATTTTTGGTTTCCAAGAAGAGCACCACCAAAATTTGCATGATTCACTACCTCTCGATTTTCAACCTGTGTTAACTGGTACGTCCTCCTTACTTCCAGATGACCATGTTGAGGCTGCTCAGGACAAGAATCAAAGCAGGCGATTCCCTGATCAGCCATGACATCCAGGACGCCTATCTTCATGTACCCATCCACCCCAATGACCGGCGCTTCCTCAGGTTTTTTTCAATGGTACCCATTACCATTTGGAATTTCCACGGACCTGTGGCTTTTCACACGGATCACAAAGACTGTGGCTGCCTATCTACACCTGAGGAACGTCAACATCGATCCCTACATCCCTAGTGTCTTCTCAACAACCCGGGACTCGGAGTTGCTACTTCACCACAGGAATTTTACCCTGTGAATCTTCCATCAGTTTGGGTAGATCATCAATCAGACAAAGTGGGAGCTGACCCCATCCCTCTGTCTGCAGTTCATCGGTGGCCTGTTTCTCACGAAGCAGGACGTCCTTCAAGTTCCCAGAGACAGGTGGTTGAAAATCCTTGCCCACCTCCGCCCTGCTCTCAAGGGCCTTCTCACCTCGACTCAAGACCTGACTGCCAGGGGTCGCCTTCAACTCCGTCCCATTCAACGGTTTCTCGCCGCCTTCATTTGGTGCCAGGATCCAGAGATTCTCATCGACCTCCTGGTTCACCTACACCCATTTCTCCGGTGGTAGACGACGGCGTCTCCTTGACCGTGCTACAGCCTACACTGCACCTGTCGACGCATCCAAACAGGGTTGGGGGGCTCACTTTGACACGCAAACCGTTGCATGGCTGTCATCCGGAGATGGACTCCACTGGGACAGCAACAACTTCGAATTAGAAGCTCTTATCCTGGTCATCTCTCACTCGCAGAGCACCCTCCGTCGCACCCAGTTGACCATCTCCATGGACAACATCACCGAGGTGTGGTGTCTGAGGAATCAGGGTACTCTCCACTCTCTAAACCAGACCTTCCGATTCTTCGACCTGGTAGACAGATTAGACCTGCAATTCCTTGTTCAACACATTCCAGGTTGCAAGAATGTTCTGGCAGATGCTCTGTCCAGGCCGAACAAGGTGTCTCCCACCGAAAGGAAGCTCCACCCAGAGCACTTCGCCAGACTTTGTCAAGCGATCGACACCCCAAACATTGATCTGTTTGCCACATCTTAGAACTGCCAGCTGTCAACTTACATTTTACCGGTGCTGGATCCGGCTGCTGTGTCAGTTGACGCCTTCAGTGTTCCCTTGGAAGGATTAAACATGTATGCTTTTCCGCCCCCGGTTTCTTCTTCCCAGGGTTCTTCAAAAGATCCAGGCCACTTGGAACCTGACACAGATTTTGTTCGCGCCTATTCAACCTCCGAAACATCGCCAGAGACAACCCCCCGGAACTACCGGCGTGGCCCAACCTTCTGTTCCACCCACACAGTCTGTTGCCTTGGTTTCGTCTGCACATGTGCAGAAAGCCCTAGGAGCCAAGGGCTATTCAGTTAGAGCAGCCAAGGCTATTGCATTAGCCCATGGTCAATCTACACGGGGACTGTATGATGATAAATGGTGCTCGTTCCAGGCATTCTGCTCAGACAAACACCAGGATCCGATGACAGCGTCACCGCAGTTCCTTGCAGAGTTCCTTCTTTCCTTGCGCAGCACACGTCGGTTGAAAGGCTCAATCTCCACATACTTGGTCGCCATCAACTCCCTTCTTCCAAACCCGGATGATTGGAGAATGACGAAAATGCCCGAACTCCAGGCCTTGCTGTGCTCGTTCCATCTTGAAGACCAGAAAGCCAAGTTCAGACAGCCTGCGTGGGATCTGTATGTGGTCTTACAGCCTCTTCGGACAGCTTCTTAGAACCACTCCACTCGTCTTCCTTCTTCGACCTAACAAAGAAGATGGTGTTTCTACTGGCCTTGGCTACTGCCGCTTGGGTCAGTGAGCTCCACGCCCTCCACGTTTCCCGTGTCCGGTTTGTAATCGGTACTCAGGGCGCCATTCATCTGGGGATGTGCTGGGACTTCATGGCAAAGAATTAACTCCCAGGACAGCCTCATAGATCATTCACCTCTCTCGTCGACTGTGCGAGGGTGCTGCCTATACTGGTTAAAACAACTTTTTTTTCAGCAGATGGATCTCACACAGTTCGTCTCTCTGTCAAAAGACAGCAGTAAATACATGAAGGAGTAATGCAGGATAAGTATACAAATGTAAAAAATATTTAGTTTTTACTAATTCTGCATTCTGAGTGATCCACCAGTGGTATTGATTCCATGTTAGATCATGGTTTAGTTTTTTCAAATTCATTGAAACAATGAAGAACAAATGAAGTTATGTTATAACCTCATCATAAATCTTGGTCTTCGGTTGCCTCACACTGGGGGACTGTTGTAAATGCAGAATTTAGTGACTTTTAACCAGAGTGCAGTGTTGATTGTCAGGTGAAGGAAAACCGGGAAAAGAGAGAGCGTGATTTGGAGAAGAAGTGGAGAGAACAGCAGGAAAAGAAGGATTCATTCCATAAGGCCAAGCAGATGGTTATACAGGTGGGTGGAGCTAAGTAGATGGTTATACAGGTGGGTGAAGCCAAGGATATGGTTATACAGGGAGGCGGAGCCAAGTGGATGGTAACACATGTGGGTGGAGCCAAGGATATGGTTATACAGGTGGGTGGAGCTGAGCAGATGGTTATACAGGTAGGTGGAGCCAAGCAAATGTTGAGACATAGAAGTGGGTGGAGCTAGACAGATGATGATGCATGAAGTGGGAGGAGCTAGACAGATGATGATACAGGGCGTGGGTGGCACTAGACAGATGATGATGCGGGAAGTGGGAGGAGCTAGACAGATGATGATACAGGGAGTGGGAGGAACTAGACAGATGATGATTCGTGAAGTGGGAGGAGCTAGACAGATGATGATAAAGGGAGTGGGTGGCACTAGACAGATGATGATGCGGGAAGTGGGAGGAGCTAGACAGATGATGATACAGGGAGTGGGAGGAACTAGACAGATGATGATGCATGAAGTGGGTGGAGCTAGACAGATGATGATACAGGGAGTGGGTGGCACTAGACAGATGATGATGCGGGAAGTGGGAGGAGCTAGACAGATGATGATACAGGCAGTGGGTGGAGCTAGACAGATGATGATACAGGCAGTGGGTGGAGTTAGACAGATGATGATACAGGCAGTGGGTGGAGCTAGACAGATGATGATACAGGCAGTGGGTGGTTCTAGACAGATGATGATACAGGCAGTGGGTGGAGCTAGACAGATGATGATACAGGCAGTGGGTGGCACTAGACAGATGATGATGCATGAAGTGGGAGGAGCTAGACAGATGATGATACAGGCAGTGGGTGGCACTAGACAGATGATGATATGGGGAGTGGGAGAAGCTAGACAGATCATGATACAGGGAGTGGGTGGCGCTAGACAGATGATGATGCGGGAAGTAGGTGGCACTAAACAAATGATCAAAAGGAGAGTGGGGGAGCTAGTCAGATGATAAGTAGAGGAGATAAGATGACAGATGGGGTGGAATATTAAGTTATTGTGGACTGTTGTGCAGGAGGAGCGAGATCGGGACCTGAAAGTGAGGCGAGAGGAGCAGGAACTGAAGAAGGAGATGGCTCGCATCAGGAAGGAGATGCTGGAGGAGAGACATAAGCAGCAGGAGCAGAGAGACAGGTCACCCATCTTCACAGTCAATCGTAGAACCCAAACTGAGAAATGGTCACTTTCCTGTAACTATGTTCTGAAGTTATCATAACACTGCTTTTCAGTCTTTACCAATAGAACCACCAGTCATCACTATGTCCAATAAGGAAATAGAACTTCGAAGTTTGAAAGTACCTCAAACACCACAATGACAAATTTTTCGAAACAAGGATTGAACTGACTGATATTTGATAGTCAAGGATTTATGTGGAATAATATGCGGAGATTTATGAATTTGTGAAAATATCCAAATATCCTAGATTTGAGTACAGCACGGCCACACAAGTCACTGAAAGTGTGTTGTCTGCTGCAGAGAGCGGCGAGCCCGTGAGGAGCTGGCCCAGGAGGCGAGGGAGGAGCTGGCCAGACAGACGGAGCAGGAGCGATGCCAGCAACAGCAGCATCAGCAGGCCAAGGAGGCGCGGCAACGGACGATGTACGACAGACTCCACAAGTTCCAGATTAAACAGTCTAGTAAAAGCCTTAAGGTAACACAGCTCCTATTCCTAAAATTGTAACGCACTGGGTTTCAGCACACTTGCTCAGTGGGCAGTTTGTCCAATGCAACATAGTTGCAAAAAGTAGTCATTTCTCTTAAAAAAGTAATTATAGCTAAAATGGATTGAATTATCATAAAAAATGCCTGCATGTTATTAGTAACCTGCATTTCCCCATCGACTGGCTGCAGTTCTATTGTTATCTGGCTCACATTTCTTGTCTGTGATGTCATCATACATTATGTTCTATGATGTTTCTAATGTAAATCAATGACCTCCATTGTGAGGTTTTTATACAGCAATGTATGCTGCTGTTTGTTGTCTTATTCATTTTGGCATTAGCTACAAATTCTGTACATTTCAGCTCTAATAACATTATTTTTGCAGAAGCACTTGGTCTGTTCAACTGCCATCCTTCATGGGGCAGATATAATGGCAGATCTCAGGCTTCTGCAAATGATAATGCCCTGAAATATAATGTTACCCTTATATTAATCTTCACCTGCATCAGTTTCTGGGAAACTGTATGTGAAGATCACAGGGAATTTGATAGTTTTGTTTCCTACCTGTAACCACCAGTAATTACGTTTTCTTACCAGTAAAATATATCTGGAAAATTTCAGGTTCTGTCAGTCATTTGGATGGGCCAGAATAGTGTTGAAATACGGAACATATTTGGTCATCCTCATAACATGTTGCTAAGTAACATAATGACTAATTTCATGATGTTTGTTTTATGTATTCCTCACAAACCCATGGCAATGAGCTATGACTGGTTTATGAGATCTCCACATGTAAGGGCATGGTTTTGATGTGATTGTGGCTACGTAACCTTCCCGTTTTCCCAGTGCCTGCAGCGCCACTTCTCAGCCTGGTACAAGGTTGTGCTGGACCGCCGCCTGCAGACCGGGAAGGCAAGGGCGCTGGCAGACTGGAAGCTGCTGCTCCGAGCCTGGAACGCCTGGAGGTCCTACTCCCGTACTCGGCGCCTGGATGTAGAGACGAGGCAATTTCAACAGACAGTGCTGGATATGCATAGGTATGCACATCACTGAAAATGACTCCTTGTAAGTTTCCAGTACTAACAGGATGGTGTACACAGTGGCTGCTGTGTATTGAAGATACAAGTACCAGTACACCATCTACATGCCTTCATGAGTTGACTGTACACTAGAGATGTAGGAACCTCCATGAGTTGACTGTACAGTAGAGATGTACGTAGCTTCATGAGTTGACTGTACTGTACGATGTAGGTAGCTTCATGAGTTGACTGTATAGTAGAGATGTAGGTAGCTCCATGAGTTGACTGTGCAGTAGAGATGTAGGAACCTCCATGAGTTGACTGTACAGTAGAAATGTAGGTAGCTTCATGAGTTGACTGTACTGTACGGATGTAGGTAGCTTCATGAGTTGACTGTACAGTAGAGATATAGGTACCTCCATGAGTTGACTGTACAGTAGAGATATAGGTAGCTCCATGAGTTGACTGTACAGTAGAGATATAGGTAGCTCCATGAGTTGACTGTACAGTAGAGATGTAGGTACCTCCATGAGTTGACTGTACAGTAGAGATGTAGGTAGCTCCATGAGTTGACTGTACAGTAGAGATATAGGTAGCTCCATGAGTTGACTGTACAGTAGAGATATAGGTACCTCCATGAGTTGACTGTACAGTAGAGATATAGGTAGCTCCATGAGTTGACTGTACAGTAGAGATATAGGTAGCTCCATGAGTTGACTGTACAGTAGAGATATAGGTAGCTCCATGAGTTGACTGTACAGTAGAGATGTAGGTAGCTCCATGAGTTGACTGTACAGTAGAGATGTAGGTACCTCCATGAGTTGACTGTACAGTAGGGATGTAGGTAGCTCCATGAGTTGACTGTACAGTAGAGATATAGGTAGCTCCATGAGTTAACTGTACAGTAGAGATGTAGGTACCTCCATGAGTTGACTGTACAGTAGAGATATAGGTAGCTCCATGAGTTGACTGTACAGTAGAGATATAGGTTGCTCCATGAGGTGACTGTACAGTAGAGATGTATGTAGCTCCATGAGTTGACTGTACAGTAGGGATGTAGGTACCTCCATGAGTTGACTGTACCGTAGGGATGTAGGTAGCTCCATGAGTTGACTGTACAGTAGAGATATAGGTAGCTCCATGAGTTGACTGTACAGTAGAGATGTAGGTAGCTCCATGAGTTGACTGTACAGTAGAGATGTAGGTACCTCCATGAGTTGACTGTACAGTAGGGATGTAGGTAGCTTCATGAGTTGACTGTACAGTAGAGATGGAGGTAGCTCCATGAGTTGACCATACAGTAATTTAGAGTTGTCATGTTTCCAGGAAGCAGCAATTGGCAGAGCAGCATCACCACCTCACCTTGCTGCACCGCTATCTGACAGTGTGGCAGACCTATGTGCGGGCAGAGCAGGACCGACGCCATCTTCTGGCAGAGCAGAAGAACACACGGAACAAGATGATGGAGCTGCTGGACGCCGCGGCAACTGGCAGGTTGTGGAGTGAGAGAGAGGCGGAGGACAGCAGGAGGAATGAAGGGGATACTGGGAGAAAGAAGAAAGGGGACAGAATTCCCAACTCAGAAATGGTGGTGGAGGATCTGGTTTGTAATATTGTGGAACTGAGCTGTCACATGTGGGTGAATGTTGGTGGAGTGAGTGCGATCTTCATATCCTCAAGTCTGAAAGAGAAAGACACCATTGGTTGTAGATTAGTTACGTCTTTTCAACTTGTCCGATCTTTTTTTTAAAAAATCCTAGAAGATGACATGCACCTCTCCCCTGTGTAGTGATAACACAGGAATGTCATCACTGAATGTGTGGCACGCAGCAGTGTGACCTAGAAGATGAAATACACCTAATGGTTGTAATACCATACTTACTCATGTTGACAGGAAGACTTCTTCAAGCAACCGACCAGAGACCATCAAGGTCCCACACAATCCGGCCCAGTATCAACCAGGAGTGACTCTTCACTGGCCAGTAACAAGTCTCGCCCAAACAGGATCCCCACCCAAGCATGGCAGGTAACACGACGTCATGTCAACCTGACAGATGAAGAGATTGCATGTCTTGCTGGTGGAGACATGGAACAGAACTCCCAACATAGTGACACAAAAATAAGACGTCGGTTTGGCAAACAGCCATGGATGAATACACATTATGTTGTAAATAATTTTGAACATCGATACACATCTCAACAAAAGATGTTGCATAATCAACATAAGCAGATAAAGGAACAACGTCGCATGATTGAAGAGTTGCAGTTCAATCAGAAACAACAGTTGCATCAAGAAGAAGTTGCCAGGCAACAACTTATACAACAGCATCTTGCTAAGCAGGGGTTATCTCCCTTGTCTGACCAGCAGCGGGGCACAGAACCACAGTTAATGAATAATCTGACTCATGTCAGTCAACCACAGACTCAGTTTGTGTCCCAACAGCGGAATAATGTTTCGAAGGAGAAGGATACAAATATTGTCATGGAAACTGCCAGAACTGATTCTACAGGACACAGCGCTGTGACTGCCAGGTAGGCTACAGTTTTAGAAGTGCTGGTCTGAGGACGAAGGTGTTGGAATGTGTTCATTCAACACTTACCTCATCTGGTTGCCAGGGTTTCAGATCCGTTTATTTTCTAGGACACTGACTGATTATCATCCAAAAATAAGAAGTTTTTGCACATTTGGCTATAATATTATAAAAATGTCCTCATGCCATTTATCTCTTGCAAAATCACTGACTTCAGTCCAGCAATATATAATAAGTACTCTGAGATTCAGCCTGGGCTTTGAACATGATGGATACATATGGATTTACCAAGATGCAGGTGAAAAACTGGACTGTTCCCTATGACAGAGGAATCTGTCTAAACAGGAATCTGACTAATCCAGTCCTCTGTCAATACCGGACAAAATATGCAGCACCTACTTTACTGCATTGACTGCATTCATTCCAGACTGAATTTTGGGACAGTGGACCAATTTATCATGTTGTTGACATTCTCAACTCCGGATTCCAGACTGAATTTTGGGACAGTGGACCAATTTATCATGTAATTGACTTTCTCCACTCCGGATTCCGGACTGAAATTTTGGGACAGTGGACCAATTTATCATGTAATTGACGTTCTCAACTCCGGATTCCAGACTGAAATTTTGGGACAGTGGACCAATTTTTCATATAACTGATGTTCTCGGCTTGGGATACAATAGAGTTGTATTGAGTATAGTTGTTTAGAGCGTAATTTGATCCGAAATTCCATTTATAAATCTATCAAACATAGTAAACAGTTGATAAGGCTTGAAAGTAAATATAATTATGGAGATAAAGTTTATTGGAACGTAGCATTTGTTTTATCTTCTACTTCTCCTGCTTGTCATGTGACCTCTTCTTTGAAAGGAATATAATTTCTGTCTGCACTGGACTGCTGTCTAGACCAGTCTTCAAGTTAAGGTTCCACGGAAGTCTGGTGAACACAGATTCCACTGCACATTGAGAGATATTGCTGGTCAGAGAAAAATGCTTTCTTTAATCCATCTCTAGTTATGAAGCGTATTTAACCCAAGTGGATGTGAGGTCTGAACATAGAGCCAACAGGGTTTCTCAGTGTGGGTGCACAGGCCTTGAAATAGATTGGAATGAGATGTTTGGCTTGAAAAATCTTTAAATTCTGCCTTGAAGAAGCCTGGAATTTGCTAATACAATTGTCTGAAGGCATGCATATCATATTTTGTCATGTAGATGTGAACATGGAATTGTGTAGAAAACTATCATGTTTCTTTGCATCATACTTTGGAGATATTAGTTTAAAGAATTAGAGTTGCCTCCCTTCCTCTCTCAGAACTTGAGGAAATTCAGGATTCACTGTGGTCAGCAACAAACTGCATCACTTAGGTGAAGTCTTGCCAGACAAACGTGGCCAATTAATTGTATGATAAAAGATATGACCTGTGAAGATGCGGGGTAGAATAGTTCTTCAGCAACCCATGCTTACCGTAAAAAGCAACTATGCTTGTTGTAAAAGGTGACTAACGGGATCGGGTGGTCAGGCTCGCTGACTTGCTTGATGCATGTCATTGTATTCCGATGCTCATGATGTTAAGCACTGGATTTTCTGGTCCAGGCTCCTCATATAGCTGTAATATTGCTGAGTGAGGCGTTAATCAACAAACAAAAGAAGAAAAAAACCCGATAAAAGATACCCAACATAGTTATTTACAGTTGTAACACTATTACCTGTTATAGTATTTTTTAAACAAAGCAGTTATTTTTATTATGTGGTATTTCTCTTAACATAACCTGGAAATCACAGTTACATGTATCGTTTTTTATTAATTCCTGCCATCTATCAGTGATTTGGTTGAGAATTTCAGTGTGGTTATCGAGCATTATGTTTGGTGACTGAAAGTTGTTGTTTCTGAACTTTGTTCTCTGATCTCTGATTGTGGTTTAATTTTGTACCACCTTACGTCCTGTGCAGACACCACACAGCAGATGTTGCTGAAGCCTATCATTGCTGTTAGCTGAAGGTGGAGGATGTTGTCTCCAATTTTAAAGTGGGCACAGTGACTACCACGATGTGTTTATGCTACTGTTAACTTTGTCCGACATATAACTGCATGTATTCTAGCATGTGTGTGTGATGACAAATTGAAATGTGTATCGCCAGCTGTGAGTAGTAACAGTTGTGACAAATCATGGACAGTATACGTGTACTCACGAAGGCGTGGCAGGAGTCACTATTTAGTCTGTCGCTTGACAAAAACAAAGTGCCATTCCTGCCCCAAACTTGTTAATTCACAACCTGGATATTGTGAGTAGTGCCATGCATCTTTATTCTGACTTTAAGTAGCAGTTTTTGATGTAACCAGGATGTGCCGCCATGTTTTACTACTACATACTCATGATGTGTTATTTGTCAATAAAGATTTCCATTTCAATTGGGTTTAAAGATAAGTGCATTAATGGTTCAACACTTTGTTTAACTTGCAGTGTTTGATGTGTGAGGAAAGGTCCTAGATACACTTGCAGTGTTTGATGTGTGAGGAAAGGTTCTTGATACACTTGCAGTGTTTGATGTGTGAGGAAAGGTTCTAGATACACTTGCAGTGTTTGATGTGTGAGGAAAGGTTCTAGATACACTTGCAGTGTTTGATGTGTGAGGAAAGGTTCTAGATACACTTGCAGTGTTTGATGTGTGAGGAAAGGTTCTAGATACACTTGCAGTGTTTGATGTGTGAGGAAAGGTTCTAGATACACTTGCAGTGTTTGATGTGTGAGGAAAGGTTCTAGATACACTTGCAGTGTTTGATGTGTGAGGAAAGGTTCTAGATACACTTGCACTTCCAAATGTTAATGTGGCATATGCCAACTTCCAGATAAATGTACAAAATTCTACAAAAGTCAAAATTCTGTAAAATCAAAGTTGGGACAGAGTCCAAGGTTCGAGATAGCATTATGTATTTTTATGTCAATTTCAAGTGATTAAGTGGGCAAATTTATATGTATTCATATGTCGGCACCAGAGAATAGGTTCAAGATATCAGTACATTCAAGATAATGAGATTCATCTGTCATAGTGATATGGAAGCGTACTAGCTCCCCCAAAGCAGGTTGTATTATAATAGTTGCTGTGGTTGTATCTGTGTAGAACTGGTGTGAGCAGCCTCCCCACTGATCGGACGTCAACCTCTGGCTCAACGGCAAAGTCCAGCACCAAATATCTACAAGTGCTGAAAAGTAGGTACAAGTGGTGTTGTAAAACACAGAGACGCCCTGACCTCATAAACAGATATTTATATATTTTTTAACCAACCGATCCACACAATGTTAAGCCAAATTTATATTTTTTTAACTTATCCTGCATTACTTCTTAATGCATTAACTGCTGTTTTCTGACAGAAAGACGAACTGTGTGAGATCCAGCTGCTAAAGAAAAGTTGTTCCAACCAGAACAGCACCCTCGCACAGTCGGCACGTGACCCAGAAGTTATGACGTCACATCAAAACACATAAATGCTTTGTCAACCTCCACGGACAGACGTACTTTGTATCCCTTATGGAAATTATTGCTAATTGTTTCTTATGCTTTCATCGTATGCTGCTACATTGTTACCTGTTTATGGTCTGTTAATGTACGACGCCCTGTACTTTAACAACACAGTGCCAATATTGCAGTCCTTTGTCCCCTTTGTCACTCAATTAGCTCGTCGACACCCTAACCTGGCTAACAACTCAGAGACTCCCTTCCTCGTCACGACCGACACCCATTTGTGGTCTTCTACGCTTCCCTTGCCGAAGCCTTTATCAACAACATCGTCCCCTCCTCCGGTGACTACCATTACGGGACTGGCTTTTCCGCCTCCTCTGCCATCTATGTCGACAGCAGCATCGCAGCCGGCGGTCCTGGTGCTCCTGACGTTACCAGCACTCCCGACAACACCGGCACCCTCGGTTTCAACGGCTCCTTCAGTGCCACCGGTGCCTGTGTATCTCAGGTTTTGCTTTGCCCCTCCAGCAGCTCCGTAACCCTGTTGTTATAAGCCCCATGCTTTAGGAGAGATGACCTGCAAGTTCACTCCTTTGACGTGGCTGAAGGAGCTCACAGTTGAAGCCAGTTCTTCAAAGCCTCCTGAGATATGTGCTACCTTCGTCATAGGCTACCGGGTACCCACTTCTTGGGTTAACTGGTCAGAACAAGGTGTCTCTAATATCACAGTGATGATTTTTGCACTACACCAGCCCTGTTATCCGCCGACGACATCTTCTGTCTTTTTCGTCAACAGCGCCGGCACCAACACTCCTCTATCCTGCCCTAGCGCCAACGTTCCTCAAAGAGGCTCTTCAACCACGCTCCCGTTTTTTCCGCAGCGTTCCCGGTGCTCCTTTTTCGCAGAACTTGGGTTCACCACTTGTTTGTCTTCCACACAGTTCATTGGGGATTATCTGTATGTGGACATTGCATCTCTTTTCCGGCTGCAATGCGGTTTTCTCGGCTATTTCACAGGGTGTCACGTGTCAAGAGTGTAAACATCTCCGACCTAAATTAGGGTGACTGACCTAATGAGAGCAGTGTAATGTATTTCTTCAGATTGCTTTGCATGCTTACTTGTACGCAACCACTGAACCAGACGCCTGTCGTATTCCATCCATGTGCAGAGGATGGAAATGGTAGACCTCCTATACCAACAAGTCGGTCGCGGGGCAACACATTTCATCAACCCCACTCGCTCTGAGAACGGGAGCGCTTATAATGTGTTCAGGGGATGGAAAAGATTACCTTACTTCAGCCTGGGCTATCAGATACAGCGTCGATTTGCTAATTCTTCCTACGGCCATTCCATCAACCCCAGTTGACTACATGCCGAGTATTGTGTTGCCTTCCTTCATCATCACCTCGATATACGAACGGGAACGCTTATACAACCCTCAGGGGATGGAAGCAATCGCATTACTTTGTGCAGTACAATCTTTCTGACCAAAGACTTATACCTATTTAGATACAGGGTCGATTTTATGACTCTTACCACAACCGTTCCGTCACCCTCTGCTGTCTACATGCGGAGTAATGAGTGCTTATCTAACACCCAGGTGATGGAACTGGTCACCTTACGTTGTATGTGCGATCTTCCAGAACCAGTTTTCCAGATATCCACCTTATCTTATGGATATAGCTTCGACTTCTGACTAAACAGTTAAGTCGTTGCATCGGCGGTGAATTATGAAACATCTGTTAGTGTGTAAAATTCTAAGAATACTACCTGTAGTACATCAGGAATTAATCCCTCCCGCCTTCCATAACCTGCATCTGGTTGATGAGGGTCATGTGTTAAAAGAAGTGAAGTTTTCCTGCTTCGTGCATGCGCAGTAGCATTTCCTCTAAAGTATAGGGTTTTCCTCACAGCTATTACATATGTTGGCAGTGAGGAAAGACGTCTGTTTAAATTCTAAACGTTTTTGAGTGTGATTGATGGCCCAAACACATGACTGTGATGTAATAGAGGAAGTATTATTTGAATTTTACACAATGATAACAATTGTTTGATATGTAATGCCGCTGAGATATGACCTGAATATTGCTGAATGGGGCATAAGACCAAACTCATTCACTCACTGAAAATAAAAAGATCACCCCCATCCCACACACTCCCCAATTTTCCCTCCAACCCAGCCAGATTTTATATTCCCCACCACAGTTTGGTTGGGCATTTTGGAAGGCATCCGTTCTTCCACTTCTCAAAGGCGACCAAAAAAATTCAAAAACTATTTAAATTGCGGAAATCAAATTTAAAACACTGATGTTACTACTCACAACTTCAAATGACTTTGAACATTGGTGTCTTAAATTCATTTATAACAGAGTCAAGGCCCTTGCTTCATGTGTTTTCACTTAGTGCATTGTGTCTGCAATGTGGGGACACATTTTCATAGAAACTATTGAAGTTGCATGAATAAAACTTTGCAGGCTTATGTAAGAGATACTTATTAAGACTGAGTTAAAAAAGTGGTGCCATCAATTTTTCTTTTCCAGAGGTACATCCCTGTTACATGTATTTGTACAGAGTTAAGGCCCATGCTAACAACATTAACATCCATATTATTCACTACTTCAAGAACAAACAAACTTCTAATGTGCTCTGTGGCAGGGGATAGTGATAATACTGTTTTCTTGTTTGATGTTACTTCACATACATCTTATACACAACAGTACTGAGATGGTGAGTGTGTGTTGTAGACATGGAGGACCGGGCAGAGGAGAGGAAGAGGCTGAAGGCAGACAGAGATGCCAGGAGGAAGAAGGAGGAAGAGGAGAGACTGGTGAGCAGGGTCACACTCATCATGTGCTGGTGGGGAGTGGATGGACAATCTTCACCTCACAGCTTGTATTGGAAGGGTATTTGTGTGGTATCGACTGACTGGGAAGGCACATGTGTTCTCAGGCAGTCAGTACACACTGTACAATGGCAGTGTGGACTCGAGATCCATATTCTTTCTGATCATGATTTTTGGTGTGTCAAAACTGTTGATTGGTTTCACCAAAGTGGTAAATGTCTGCATCACTTGCATGATTAGAAAACACATTCCGACTGTCACTTTCATGATCTGGTAAGCGACACTTGGTCGGGTGAAAGGTCACCTTGTAATGAAACAAATGCCTTGGAACTAAATTGGATTGTATGGTAACTATATTGCAAGCGATTCCATGTCATTTGATTGGCTATACAAGCAAATTTATTTGTTTGTGTTTATGCATTCTTGTGTTGATGTATTTGTACATGATGCTATGGGTGCTGCTGTGTTGTACATGTTGCTGTGGGTGCTGCTGTGTTGTACATGTTGCTGTAGGTGCTGCGGTGTCCTACATGTTGCTGTAGGTGCTGCTGTGATGTACATGTTTCTGTAGGTGCTGCTGTGTTGCACATGATGCTGTGGGTGCCGCTGTGTTGTACATGTTGATGTGGGTACCGCTGTGTTGTACATGTTGCTGTAGGTATTAGTGTGTTGTACATGTTGCTGTAGGTATTAGTGTGTTGTACATGTTGCTGTAGGTGCTGCTGTGTTGTACATGTTGCTGTAGGTGCTGCTGTGTTGTACATGTTGCTGTAGGTGCTGCTGTGTTGCACATGATGCTGTGGGTGCCGCTGTGTTGTACATGTTGATGTGGGTACCGCTGTGTTGTACATGTTGCTGTAGGTATTAGTGTGTTGTACATGTTGCTGTAGGTATTAGTGTGTTGTACATGTTGCTGTAAGTGCTGCTGTGTTGTACATGTTGCTGTAGGTATTAGTGTGTTGTACATGTTGCTGTAGGTATTAGTGTGTTGTACATGTTGCTGTAGGTGCTGCTGTGTTGTACATGTTGCTGTAGGTATTAGTGTGTTGTACATGTTGCTGTAAGTGCTGCTGTGTTGTACATGTTGCTGTAGGTATTAGTGTGTTGTACATGTTGCTGTAGGTATTAGTGTGTTGTACATGATGCTGTAGGTGCTGCTGTGTTGTACATGTTGCTGTAGGTGCTGCTGTGTTGTACATGTTGCTGTAGGTGCTGTGTTGTACATGTTGCTGTAGGTGCTGCTGTGTTGTACATGTTGCTGTAGGTGCTGCGGTGTCCTACATGTTGCTGTAGGTGCTGCTGTGATGTACATGTTTCTGTAGGTGCTGCTGTGTTGCACATGATGCTGTGGGTGCCGCTGTGTTGTACATGTTGATGTGGGTACCGCTGTGTTGTACATGTTGCTGTAGGTATTAGTGTGTTGTACATGTTGCTGTAGGTATTAGTGTGTTGTACATGTTGCTGTAGGTGCTGCTGTGTTGTACATGTTGCTGTAGGTGCTGCTGTGTTGTACATGTTGCTGTAGGTGCTGCTGTGTTGCACATGATGCTGTGGGTGCCGCTGTGTTGTACATGTTGATGTGGGTACCGCTGTGTTGTACATGTTGCTGTAGGTATTAGTGTGTTGTACATGTTGCTGTAGGTATTAGTGTGTTGTACATGTTGCTGTAAGTGCTGCTGTGTTGTACATGTTGCTGTAGGTATTAGTGTGTTGTACATGTTGCTGTAGGTATTAGTGTGTTGTACATGTTGCTGTAGGTGCTGCTGTGTTGTACATGTTGCTGTAGGTATTAGTGTGTTGTACATGTTGCTGTAAGTGCTGCTGTGTTGTACATGTTGCTGTAGGTATTAGTGTGTTGTACATGTTGCTGTAAGTGCTGCTGTGTTGTACATGTTGCTGTAGGTATTAGTGTGTTGTACATGTTGCTGTAGGTGCAGCTGTGTTGTACATGTTGCTGTAGGTGCTGCTGTGTTGTACATGTTGCTGTAGGTATTAGTGTGTTGTACCTGTTGCTGTAGGTATTAGTGTGTTGTACATGTTGCTGTAGGTATTAGTGTGTTGTACATGTTGCTGTGGGTGCTGCTGTGTTGTACATGTTGCTGTAGGTGCTGCTGTGTTGTACATGATGCTATGGGTGCTGCTGTGTTGTACATGTTGCTGTGGGTGCTGCTGTGTTGTACATGTTGCTGTAGGTGCTGCGGTGTCCTACATGTTGCTGTAGGTGCTGCTGTGATGTACATGTTTCTGTAGGTGCTGCTGTGTTGCACATGATGCTGTGGGTGCCGCTGTGTTGTACATGTTGATGTGGGTACCGCTGTGTTGTACATGTTGCTGTAGGTATTAGTGTGTTGTACATGTTGCTGTAGGTATTAGTGTGTTGTACATGTTGCTGTAGGTGCTGCTGTGTTGTACATGTTGCTGTAGGTGCTGCTGTGTTGTACATGTTGCTGTAGGTGCTGCTGTGTTGCACATGATGCTGTGGGTGCCGCTGTGTTGTACATGTTGATGTGGGTACCGCTGTGTTGTACATGTTGCTGTAGGTATTAGTGTGTTGTACATGTTGCTGTAGGTATTAGTGTGTTGTACATGTTGCTGTAAGTGCTGCTGTGTTGTACATGTTGCTGTAGGTATTAGTGTGTTGTACATGTTGCTGTAGGTATTAGTGTGTTGTACATGTTGCTGTAGGTGCTGCTGTGTTGTACATGTTGCTGTAGGTATTAGTGTGTTGTACATGTTGCTGTAAGTGCTGCTGTGTTGTACATGTTGCTGTAGGTATTAGTGTGTTGTACATGTTGCTGTAGGTATTAGTGTGTTGTACATGATGCTGTAGGTGCTGCTGTGTTGTACATGTTGCTGTAGGTATAAGTGTGTTGTACATGTTGCTGTAGGTGCTGTGTTGTACATGTTGCTGTAGGTGCTGCTGTGTTGTACATGTTGCTGTAGGTGCTGCGGTGTCCTACATGTTGCTGTAGGTGCTGCTGTGATGTACATGTTTCTGTAGGTGCTGCTGTGTTGCACATGATGCTGTGGGTGCCGCTGTGTTGTACATGTTGATGTGGGTACCGCTGTGTTGTACATGTTGCTGTAGGTATTAGTGTGTTGTACATGTTGCTGTAGGTATTAGTGTGTTGTACATGTTGCTGTAGGTGCTGCTGTGTTGTACATGTTGCTGTAGGTGCTGCTGTGTTGTACATGTTGCTGTAGGTGCTGCTGTGTTGCACATGATGCTGTGGGTGCCGCTGTGTTGTACATGTTGATGTGGGTACCGCTGTGTTGTACATGTTGCTGTAGGTATTAGTGTGTTGTACATGTTGCTGTAGGTATTAGTGTGTTGTACATGTTGCTGTAAGTGCTGCTGTGTTGTACATGTTGCTGTAGGTATTAGTGTGTTGTACATGTTGCTGTAGGTATTAGTGTGTTGTACATGTTGCTGTAGGTGCTGCTGTGTTGTACATGTTGCTGTAGGTATTAGTGTGTTGTACATGTTGCTGTAAGTGCTGCTGTGTTGTACATGTTGCTGTAGGTATTAGTGTGTTGTACATGTTGCTGTAAGTGCTGCTGTGTTGTACATGTTGCTGTAGGTATTAGTGTGTTGTACATGTTGCTGTAGGTGCAGCTGTGTTGTACATGTTGCTGTAGGTGCTGCTGTGTTGTACATGTTGCTGTAGGTATTAGTGTGTTGTACCTGTTGCTGTAGGTATTAGTGTGTTGTACATGTTGCTGTAGGTGCTGCTGTGTTGTACATGTTGCTGTAGGTGCTGCTGTGTTGTACATGTTTCTGTAGGTATTAATGTGTTGTACATGTTGCTGTAGGTGCTGCTGTGTTGTACATGATGCTGTGGGTGCTGCTGTGTTGTACATGTTGCTGTGGGTGCTGCTGTGTTGTACATGATGCTGTGGGTGCAGCTGTGTTGTACATGTTGCTGTAGGTGCTGCTGTGTTGTACATGTTGTTGTAGGTGCAGCTGTGTTGTACATGATGCTGTAGGTGCTGCTGTGTTGTACATGTTGCTGTAGGTGCAGCTGTGTTGTACATGATGCTGTGGGTGCTGCTGTGTTGTACATGTTGCTGTAGGTATTAGTGTGTTGTACATGTTGCTGTAGGTGCAGATGTGTTGTACATGTTGCTGTAGGTGCTGCTGTGTTGTACATGTTGCTGTAGGTGCTGCTGTGTTGTACAAGATGCTGTGGGTGCTGCTGTGTTGTACATGTTGCTGTAGGTGCTGCTGTGTTGTACATGTTGCTGTAGGTATTAGTGTGTTGTACATGTTGCTGTAGGTGCAGCTGTGTTGTACATGTTGCTGTAGGTATTAGTGTGTTGTACATGTTGCTGTAGGTATTAGTGTGTTGTACATGTTGCTGTAGGTGCTGCTGTGTTGTACATGTTGCTGTAGGTGCTGCTGTTGTTGTTGTAGGTGCTGCTGGAGGCCCAGGAGGAGGAGATGAAGAAGCAGGCCGAAGAGGAGAAGAAGGCACGTGCTGCAGCCTTCAGGGAGAAGAAGAGGCTGGAGAAGCAGGTAGCACCGTACACTCAGTAAAACAGTATCCAGTGCTTCTTTACTCAGCAGGAATGCATGTTTTTCTGTGTTGAAGTTCTTTATGCAGCATGTGAAATGAGATATGAACAGCATGTGTATGCTATGCATATCAGTTTTCTATTTGATACACAACATGATTGTTAAAGTCACAAGGACCAATTGTTTAGCATAGGGCAAACTTCATGTTTGAATGAAATGTCCCATCTAGAATGCTGCTAAGAGACATGTCTGACTCTAGTCCTGCCCCTGATGAGCCTGCTAAGTATTGTCTCTGTTCCGGCCAGCGTGAGGTGGAGAAGCAGCACCAGACAGGGAGGATGAGGGAGCTGACACAGCAGGCAGAGGCTCACTACACTCGGTCCATCATGAAGTACCGCGGCATCAGGCCGCTCCAGAAGTTGGTGCTCATCGCCCAAGCACACCAGCAGCAGGCCATCTCACACCACAGGGAACACCTCATGAGGTTTGTTACAGTCATTGAATGGACTCACTACACTATTTACCTCCTGGCAACCTACTCTAGAACAGTGATGGTTTGTTGTACACTGACTGAATCGACTCACTACACTATCTACCGCCTGGCAACCTACCCTAGAACAGTGATGGTTTGTTGTACACTGACTGAATCGACACACTACACTATCTACCTCCTGGCAACCTACTCTAGAACAGTGATGGTTTGTTGTACACTGACTGAATCGACTCACTACACTATCTACTGCCTGGCAACCTACTCTAGAACAGTGATGGTTTGTTGTACACTGACTGAATCGACTCACTACACTATCTACCGCCTGGCAACCTGCTCTAGAACAGTGATGGTTTGTTGTACACTGACTGAATCGACTCACTACACTATCTACCTCCTGGCAACCTACTCTAGAACAGTGATGGTTTGTTGTACACTGACTGAATCGACACACTACACTATCTACCTCCTGGCAACCTGCTCTAGAACAGTGATGGTTTGTTGTACACTGACTGAATCGACACACTACACTATCTACCGCCTGGCAACCTACTCTAGAACAGTGATGGTTTGTTGTACACTGACTGAATCGACACACTACACTATCTACCTCCTGGCAACCTACTCTAGAACAGTGATGGTTTGTTGTACACTGACTGAATCGACACACTACACTATTTACCTCCTGGCAACCTACTCTAGAACAGTGATGGTTTGTTGTACACTGACTGAATCGACACACTACACTATCTACCTCCTGGCAACCTACTCTAGAACAGTGATGGTTTGTTGTACACTGCTATGCGCTGACTCTGTTGTCTCCTGTAGGAAGGTGGTGGTGTCATGGTGGGGACACACAGCGGCAGTGATGGAGGAAAAGAATCAGCTGGCAGATGAGATGAACAGCTTCCTTGCTGTCAAGCGATGCTTCACTCGATGGAAAATGGTGAGCTTCTTGTTAAGCATCCTCTAGAGAAACACTTGTTCTGTTGTTGAGTGTCTGACAGTACAGCACTGTAACCCCTGTGTCTGTCAGTACAGCACTGTAACCCCTGTGTCTGAAAGTACATCACTGTAACCCCTGTGTCTGTCAGTACAGCACTGTAACCCCTGTGTCTGACAGTACAACACTGTTACCCCTTTGTCTGACAGTACAACACTGTTACCCATGTGTCTAACAGTACAACACTGTTACTCATGTGTCTAACAGTACAACACTGTTACCTATGTGTCTGACAGTACAGCACTGTTACCCATGTGTCTGGCAGTACAACACTGTAACCCCTGTGTCTGTCAGTACAGCACTGTAGCCCCTGTGTCTGACAGTACAGCACTGTTACCTATGTGTCTAACAGTACAACACTGTTACCTATGTGTCTGACAGTACAACACTGTTACCCATGTGTCTGACAGTACAGCACTGTAACCTATGTGTCTGACAGTACAACACTGTTACTCGTGTGTCTGACAGTACAGCACTGTTACCCATGTGTCTCACAGTACAGCACTGTAACCTATGTGTCTGACAGTACAACACTGTTACCCATGTGTCTGACAGTACAGCACTGTTACCCATGTCTGACAGTACAACACTGTTACCATGTGTCTAACAGTACAACACTGTTACGTATGTATCTGACAGTACAGCACTGTTACCCATGTGTCTGACAGTACAACACTGTTTACTATGTGTCTGACAGTACAACACTGTTACCCATGTGTCTGACAGTACAGCACTGTTACCCATGTGTCTGACAGTACAGCACTGTAACCTATGTGTCTGACAGTACAACACTGTTACCCATGTGTCTGACAGTACAGCACTGTTACCCATGTCTGACAGTACAACACTGTTACCATGTGTCTAACAGTACAACACTGTTACGTATGTATCTGACAGTACAGCACTGTTACCCATGTGTCTGACAGTACAACACTGTTTACTATGTGTCTGACAGTATATCACTGTAACCCCTGTGTCTGACAGTACAACACTGTAACCCCTGTGTCTGACAGTACAACACTGTTACCATGTGTCTAACAGTACAACACTGTTACCTATGTGTCTGACAGTACAACACTGTTACCCATGTGTCTGACAACAGTACAGCACTGTTACCCATGTCTGACAGTACAACACTGTTACCTATGTGTCTGACAGTACAACACTGTTACCAATGTGTCTGACAGTACAGCACTGTAACCTATGTGTCTGACAGTACAACACTGTTACCCATGTGTCTGACAGTACAGCACTGTAACCTATGTGTCTGACAGTACAACACTGTTACTCATGTGTCTAACAGTACAACACTGTTACCTATGTGTCTGGCAGTACAGCACTGTTACCCATGTGTCTGACAACAGTTCAGCACTGTAACCCCTGTGTCTGAAAGTACATCACTGTAACCCCTGTGTCTGTCAGTACAGCACTGTAACCCCTGTGTCTGACAGTACAACACTGTTACAATGTGTCTAACAGTACAACACTGTTACCTATGTGTCTGACAACAGTACAGCACTGTTACCCATGTCTGACAGTACAACACTGTTACCTATGTGTCTAACAGTACAACACTGTTACCTATGTGTCTGACAACAGTACAGCACTGTTACCCATGTCTGACAGTACAACACTGTTACCTATGTGTCTGACAGTACAACACTGTCACCCATGTGTCTGACAGTACAGCACTGTAACCTATGTGTCTGACAGTACAACACTGTTACTCATGTGTCTAACAGTACAACACTGTTACCTATGTGTCTGACAGTACAGCACTGTTACCCATGTCTCTAACAGTACAACACTGTTACCATGTGTCTAACAGTACAACACTGTTACCTATGTGTCTGACAACAGTACAGCACTGTTACCCATGTCTGACAGTACAACACTGTTACCTATGTGTCTAACAGTACAACACTGTTACCTATGTGTCTGACAACAGTACAGCACTGTTACCCATGTCTGACAGTACAACACTGTTACCTATGTGTCTAACAGTACAACACTGTTACCTATGTGTCTGACAACAGTACAGCACTATTACCCATGTCTGACAGTACAACACTGTTACCTATGTGTCTAACAGTACAACACTGTTACCTATGTGTCTGACAACAGTACAACACTGTTACCTATGTGTCTAACAGTACAACACTGTTACCTATGTGTCTAACAGTACAACACTGTTACCTATGTGTCTGACAACAGTACAACACTGTTACCATGTGTCTGACAGTACAACACTGTTACCATGTGTTTGACAGTACAACACTGTTACCTATGTGTCTAACAGTACAACACTGTTACCTATGTGTCTGACAACAGTACAACACTGTTACCATGTGTCTGACAGTACAACACTGTTACCTATGTGTCTAACAGTACAACACTGTTACCATGTGTTTGACAACAGTACAGCACTGTTACCCATATCTGACAGTACAACACTGTTACCATGTGTTTGACAACAGTACAGCACTGTTACCCATGTCTGACAGTACAACACTGTTACCATGTGTCTGACAGTACAACACTGTTACCATGTGTTTGACAGTACAGCACTGTTACCCATGTCTGACAGTACAACACTGTTACCATGTGTTTGACAGTACAAGCACCGCCTGGTAATAGAGATGGAGAAGGCCAGGAGGTTCCGGGAGGGGAGGTTGCTGCACACCATCATGGACACCTGGGCTGACTATGCCACGGAGGAGAAGTTTGCCACCTGGGAGAGGGAGCGAGTAGCTAAAGAACATTACATCTGGTCAGTACCAATCTCAGTTTAGATATTTGCTGTGAGAAAATTATGTTTGTACCACTACCAGGAATAGTCTTTTATTACTTAATGAACATATAACATACCTTTCAGGGTTAGAAACTAACAGTTTTCGTCCACTAGTCCTTATAATGATAACATATAGCAAAACCCTTAAAATGGGCCAATTTCTACTAGTCCTTTGGATACCTTTACTGGGCAGTTTGGTAAGGACTACAGGACTAGTGCCAATTTCTAACGCTGCCTTTTGTAATCTAAAGTTAATCATGGTGAATCTCTATAGAAACATACAAGTGAAATTTATCACAAATATAGGCCTTGTGTGTGAGTATTCTGATACATTTTGTGCTTGTCACCACAGGAACCTGAAGAAAAGAATGTTTAAGGTGTGGACCAGTCTGCCGGAGGAGCGTCGGAAGGAAGTAGAGAGAGAGAAGAGAAGAAATGAGATGAGGAAGAAAGTGGCTCATCTTCTTCCTGACTTTGAGGGTCTGTTGAAGGCAAGCAGTGAGCTCCAGTGATGTGGCCACAGATGTTTCTCTCCTGCAGACAGTGGAGGCAGTGTGCTGACCTCGAGGGTCTGTTGAAGGCAAGCAGTGAGCTCCAGTGATGTGGCCACAGATGTTTCTCTTCTGCAGACAGTGGAGGACAGTGTGGACACTATGCTTCCTTTATAAGTGCGGAATATATCGTGATTTTCCTATTTTTACATATTTTAGACTTTTTTTAATTGTATATTTTTGGTGTTTATTCATTGTTATCCATGTTTGCTTCTTTAGGAAAAGTCCCACTGCACCATTGATACTGAGTCTGGATGTAACAGTATTGAGCAGTGGGTCAGACAAGTTTCCTCAGGAGACTCGTGTCATGCTGTGGTAAAACTGGTCTGAAGGAAGATCAGCTTATGAATAGACTCACTTGAAATCTGTGAAAGGAAATGGTTTTCAAAAGTGGATAAAATCATGAAAATAATCTATTACCCTTTGTTGTCTCTTTCAAATGCACTGTTTCTTTAATATTTTGGATGTACTGTATACATATATGCGTCACCTCCTTGTAACAGTCACTGCCTTGTAACCTCCCTACTACTGGCAGTCACTGCCTTGTAACCTCCCTACTACTGGCAGTCACAGCCTTGTAACCTCCCTACTACTGGCAGTCACTGCCTTGTAACCTCCCTACTACTGTCAGTCACTGCCTTGTAACCTCCCTACTACTGGCAGTCACAGCCTTGTAACCTCCCTACTACTGTCAGTCACTGCCTTGTAACCTCCCTACTACTGTCAGTCACTGCCTTGTAACCTCCCTACTACTGGCAGTCACAGCCTTGTAACTCCCTACTACTGTCAGTCACTGCCTTGTAACCTCCCTACTACTGTCAGTCACTGCCTTGTAACCCCCCTACTACTGGCAGTCACAGCCTTGTAACCTCCCTACTACTGTCAGTCACTGCCTTGTAACCTCCCTACTACTGGCAGTCACTGCCTTGTAACCTCCCTACTACTGGCAGTCACTGCCTTGCAACCTCCCTACTACTGTCAGTCACTGCCTTGTAACCCCCCTACTACTGTCAGTCACTGCCTTGTAACCTCCCTACTACTGGCAGTCACTGCCTTGCAACCTCCCTACTACTGGCAGTCACTGCCTTGTAACCTCCCTACTACTGGCAGTCACTGCCTTGTAACCTCCCTACTACTGTCAGTCACTGCCTTGCAACCTCCCTACTACTGGCAGTCACAGCCTTGTAACCTCCCTACTACTGGCAGTCACTGCCTTGTTTATTGTTTGTTTGTCCTAAACCAGTTATGTTCTGGTTTGAGGGCAATAATTTCAACGAATATTGATGATTTTCAGCCAAATTTGCAATCGAGGTCACAAAAGACAAGTCTAATTTCCTAACCAACCAAATCAGTCACTATTTAGTAGGTTCAATGACCAATGCAGATGGCTGGGTACTGGTTCTCTGAAGAGTATTCATGTTGGTGGAATTTGTCAAAATTAGACATTTAAATAATCTTCATGAAATGTATATCTGTCAAAGGATGTCTGATGGTATGTTTTGCAATAGTTTACATTTACTGTTTACCACAAGTGGTTTAATAAGTTGAAATTCAAAACATTCTAATGTCAGTGTTGTGATGAGCTACATGGTTAGAACTAAACTCAAAAGCCTCACTAGCCCGGGTAAAGATGAAATGCCCTTGTCATGTTAAAACAATGGGGAAATTTGTACTAGCCCACAGGAATTTGTACTAGCCCTGGGCTAGCAGGCTAGTGTCAAGTACCCTGAGCTAACAATCCATCCATCTCTTTTAAGAGTTATTTTACAGAAAATTAAAACACATTTTGAGGATACTGTCAGTATGTGCTTGTTTACCTGCATGTTGTGTTACTGTGTATACAGGGGGCTACCTCCAGGCAGCTGGATCAAAGCTGCTTTATATGTATCACTGCATGTCACATCAATGTGAGTGTGGAGGAAAGTGGCACAGGTTCACTTCATTGCTGAAACCCACGATCACAGACACATGCCGGCAAACGATCACGATTTCTTTTTGCATGAAGATCTGACGACACCTCCAAAGGTCATGACAGGTGAATGTCCTATGCAGTGTAGAAGCTTAGAAATTCTTGGTACGAGTAAGCGAACCATTCAGACAAGCATATCTGATTTCTGTATCTTGAAAACAAATATGATCGTGAACTTCTGACTGGCATAAAGAAAGCTATGCCACTCCATTGTGGATATGTTTCTGATTGGCATAGCATCTACACCTAAAGAAGTATGATCGAAGGAATATTTGTGTTCTGTGTGGGTTTACATTTGTAACAATCTTAATTTCTGAATTAAGGTGGAAAAGAAATGAAGTCAATTTGGTTTAGAAAGCTGACATCTGATTGAAGAACCCACACATCTTTCATTGAGATTAAGCAGTCCAGTTCATTTGGCACGACCTTCTATGGATGTGACCTCATATGTTTCATATCTCACAAGTTTAAATGTGACGTTTTCCTCCTACCTTATCCTTTGTTTCAAGTGTTAGTCATTGGAGCATTTTGACATAAGGTCTTCTGTGTTCTGTTCAACAATGTAACTCATTCCAAAACAAATTAAATAGCAACATAAACAGTAAAACATTTATTAACAACTTGAACATGGCAATGACAATTTGGCACTTTTGCTTTGACCATGACACATTGGTAATGAGGAATCAATTGGTAAATAGGGCCTTGTTTCCTGCAGCAATGAGGCCAGCATTGATGAAAATAATCACGGGTCCAGTTTGTATCTTTCTTGGGGTTAAAACAGTGGTAGATAATCATGATAACAGCACATATGCCACCTCAAAATCTCTATGTAAAATGTTTGATACAAACATCTGCAACTAACATTTGACGTCTCTGTTTGTAAACATGGTGAAGGAGCGACCACACCTTAGATGTACACTTATACTTTTCACAAGCTTCATTCAATATAGCTATTTTATTCAACTTTTTGGCATGTTAAGATTTTTCCACCATTGTGGTCTACCTAAGGCTAAGGAAAAGTATGACCTGAAAAAAATAAATAACTGGCAGCGAATTATTACTACTGATATTCAGACAATTTATACATGCCACACTTCAAACTTGTGAACATTAGGGTGGTTTCTAGTCTGTCTCACACTCCCTGAATCCTATTATGTCCCTTCTGCCCAGACCTTACTCTAATGCAATAGAACTAAATGAAGCAAGTCTTGGTCTTGGTTTTGCAAGCATGTGTTGATTTCTCATAAATAGGCACTCTTCATATGAATCATGTTATCCTGATTATTACATCTTACATGAATACTGAATGATTATCTCCACAATTACTGGGTGAAAGACACATGGTAATATTGATACACCTAAGGATTTACAACAAATACAAGCAACATGATAACTTCATTACACAATACAAAACTGATTGATGTATAAATCACATATCACATGGTGATCCACAATCATGATTATGATAAATCATGAAAGCATTTCTCAGTGTACAAGAAAGGAGAATAATAATAACAATATATTATTTAGAGAAAAAGACAAATTGAAAAAGCATGAATAACTTACTAGCTTAAGCACTGTTGAGGAAATCATATTCAACATGAAAATGATGAAAAGGGCTGAACGTTGACAAAATAAATAATAAATTGATAAATGTGAGTTTTTAATAGGAAATATTTGATAAATTATAACTATTGACAGCATTAAATGTATCATATGTGAGAAAAATCAAGAAATTGAATCTTTATGAAATGTTAAACACAATGAACAAAACAAACTATTTTCAAAAAGAACACATGGTGACAGGATACCTCAACAGTCTTTCCCAGTTAGATCCACATAGGCACTAACTCCTGACAGTGCCGGGGGTTCATAATCACAGTTACACTTTCCGAGGTTGGGTGTGATCCTGTCATAATGATTGCCGTGAGTGTGACACAGGGTGATGAAACATGGATGGTAGGATGTGTCTCTGGTGTAGGTGAATCGGGGCTTGAACAGCATCCAGTTGTAAGCATCACCAGAATGATCCGGAGACAAGACATAAATGTCTCGCTGAAGGAGTGTAGCTGCAGCATATATTTCAGCTGATGAAGCCCAAGTTGATGTCTTTCTCATTTCATTAATATGATCAAGCATCTGTGTGCCTGCATCCAGAAATTGTTCGAACTCTCGAGGAAACTTTTCCACCAAGTCCACCACAGCTTGACGCACATCTTCATGGAATTCTTCGGAGTCATAAATTTCTTTGCTAAGAGCTCGGAAAAAGCAGTTGCCATCCCCACGAATGTAATCAATCTGACGTCCGTCTGATGCAAGTTGGGACTTAAGGTACCGATACACTGGGTAGCTTGGTGTCGGAGTTACCCTGTTAATTGAATCTTGCTTTCCTTGGGGTTCTGTATGTTTTGTCAGAACGCTGTCACTATGGGAAGATGCTGGACTTGATTCAGCAAAGAAGGTTCTATTATAACTCTCAGTTATATACACATCTGATGCTGAATCGCATGCCAAGTCCTCATACATACACAAATCAATCAATTCATCTGACAGACGTGAATCTGATGGATCAGGCTGCTGGGAGGTGCCTTGAATGGCGTCTGAAAATCTATTTCTCGCTGATGATTGAGCGCCTTGAGAAACTGAAAAAGTTGATTCAGAATTGTCTTGACTAGATTTGCTTTTTCCATGGCTGGTGCTTTGGCTTGGAGAACTGGCTTGAGCTCTTCGACGGTTCCGTGACCGACTATTTACTCCATTATTATTGGTGTTTTGACTAGGAATATCGTGGTAATCCTCAGTCAGATCTATCAGTGGTTGTGGGCTGTATGGCGCGTCTCTCCCCTCAACCTGTATGGGAATAACAAACTCTCGAGACCTGCCACGCCTTCTGGTGACCTCTGGAGATCCAGTAGCAGGAATTCTTTCAGGGAAAAATCCACTTCCGTGTTCACTCAGTACATGGTGATGATGAGGTTCAACACGAAACATGTCACTGAACGGAATATCCTTAAAAACAGAACAGTCATGAATCTTCATTTCTTTGAACAAGACAATAACTTGTCACAATATTTACACTATCTGCTGGTAGTTCTTAGTAATAATAACCTGGCAACACTCACACGAAAGGACACTTTTAAAATGGCGACAAGGAGACTGAACAGTCACTGTGAGTTGTGTTGTTTCTATCGGTAGATCCTTGTCCTATCGATCGAATCCGGAAATACTAACAGAAAGTCTCTCTCTATGAACCCAGGTCTATCCACATCGAGGTTTCACTTCAAACTATGTTCCCCTTCTAACTCCTAAAATATTTAACGTGGGAATATATTCTTAGTCACTTGTAAACATAGCATGAATAATTCACACAAGTGGTTGTATTTATAAGGTAAACGCTATCACTGCTGAAAGTTGTTTCTCGCATGACGTAAACAATTGGAAGTCATAATGTCCATACAACTAGTTAATATATGGAGCGTAGACGACATAGTTATTTATTAAATCCTTTGTTTTTTATTCAAATGTTTGAATTACATACACTACATTCTGATTAATATATATCCATCTTATTCAAGTCAATATCTACATCAAGCGTGGTGCAAGAGATGTGATGAAAACTGTGTTAATAATAGTAGTCGTCGTAGAGTAGTATTTATTCTGTCGCATTGCGAGGGAGGATTCTGAAATGACGTCATTTTCTATATTTAGCAGACAAGTCCATTCAAGGTGTTTCCCGAGATCGAGAGGAAGTTCGTGACGGTTCTGGTCAGTTCTGAACAGATAAGAATCGCGGGTGTAAATTTGACTGCGTCTCAAGTGACCCTGTGTCATCAGATGATTCATACTCACACGACATTTAGAGGTTTTAATATATAGATCTGTAACCAATAAATCTAATGTTATTTTGTGATTGCTGACTTTTATCAGGTTACGTCTTCAGTGTGGTGGTGTTTTTCATTATCTGAACGAAACAAGTATTATTTGAGTTGGATAAATGAAGTATAATCAAACTGAAATTTGTATTTCTTGTATCGTTTGTATCTGTTTCGAAATAAAATATCGACAAATTCGACATATGTATCTTAATTTGTAGATATGTCCTTTAATATATTCCGAACATGTTTATGTGTAGACCTATATATGATAATTAAAGTTAACTGGTTTGTGGGATATAATTATTTCAAATACCCTATAAATTCTAAATAAAAAAGTTATATTTAAAACATTTTTCTCTTTAAGTTTATTCCAGCAATGTCACTCCATTACTGTCAAACAGTCCACAGATTTCTGTGTAAAATGTGATTGATTGCTTCATGGCCTTGTTAGTTTTATGTGACCATCACGCGTGGCGGATCATGGCAATACGCTCTAAATATAAAGTATATAAAATAAATAATGAGATATATAATTTTCCAAAGAAAGTATTGCAAAATACAATCTTCAAATTGTGGGTGTTCCATAACTTGTTTTCAGTAGTATATAATGTTAAAGTGTGTCATACTGTTGTCCGTAAATATTCTTTTTTGACATTTGATTTATAATCAACTTGTATTGTGTCTCTTGTCTTGTGCAAATCTACAAGTACATGTACTTGCATATAATAATTTGATGAACACCGCGTCGTTTTAAACAAACATCAAGCAATATCACGGAGGGGAACACCTGAAATGGGCTTCACACAATGTACCCATGTGGGGAATCGAACTGGGTCTTCGTTGTGACGAGCGACTGCTTTAACCACTTGGTTACCCCACTGCCCCCCATTGCTGTGGCGTCACCAAAAGATAAGTGTACTTGTGTAAACTACACATAAGGAGAAACATCCTAATTAGTGTCGCAACATAGTTAACGTTCATAACAATATGAAGTGCATTATTATGATTATAACATATGTACATTTTCAATCAGCTATCATTCTAATATTGTATGTGTATCTTAAGTATAGTTTTGTCAGAATCATGTATGTGTGTGTTTGTTTTGTTCTGTAACGGTCTAAGTGTCAAATCATTTCCATAGCGTTAGACAAAATGCTCCAATTCTAAATACTAAAATGAATCGAAATATGGCTAATGTAACAATGATGAAAAGCAAACGATGGGTGACCGTGTGCGTAAGCTTGACCCCTGAGTGTTTCCAGGGTCCCTGGGTCCTGCCCCACACAACACATGTAATCGACACGCTGTATCGCACACAACCCATAAAGAACTGCCACTCCTGTTCCACCCAGCCGTACACAACCCACACCCTGCACAACCCACACCTAGCCGTACACAACCCACACCCTGTACCACCCACACCCAGCCGTAAACAACCCACACCCTGCACCACCTACACCCTGCCGTACACAACCGACACCCAGTGCCACCTACACCCAGCCGCACACAACCCACACCCTGCACCACCTACACCCAGCCGTACACAACCCACACCCTGCACCACCTACACCCAGCCGTACACAACCCACACCCAGTGCCACCTACACCCAGCCGCACACAACCCACACCCTGCACCACCTACACCCAGCCGTACACAACCCACACCCTGCACCACCTACACCCAGCCGTACACAACCCACACCCAGTGCCATCCACACCTAGCCGTACACAACCCACACCCTGCACCACCTACACCCAGCCGTACACAACCCACACCCAGTACCACCCACACCCAGCCGTACACAACCCACACCCTGTACCACCCACACCCAGCCGCACACAACTGACACCCTGCACCACCTACACCCAGCCGTACACAACCCACACCCTGTACCACCTACACCCAGCGGTACACAACCCACACACTGCACCACCCATACCCAGCGGTACAAAACCCACACCCTGCACCACCCATACCCAGCGGTACACAACCCACACCCAGTACCACCTACACCCAGCCGAACACAACCCACACCCTGCACCACCCATACCCAGCGGTACACAACCCACACCCTGCACCACCCACACCCAGCCGTACACAACCCACACCCTGCACCACCCATACCCAGCGGTACACAACCCACACCCTGCACCACCTACACCCAGCCGAACACAACCCACACCCTGCACCACCCATACCCAGCGGTACACAACCCACACCCTGTACCACCTACACCCAGCCGAACACAACCCACACCCTGCACCACCCATACCCAGCGGTACACAACCCACACCCTGAACCACCTACACCCAGCTGTACACAACCGACACCCTGTACCACCTACACCCAGCTGTACACAACTGACACCCTGTACCACCTACACCCAGCCGTACCCAGCCGTACACAACTGACACCCTGTACCACCCACACCCAGCTGTACACAACCCACACCCTGTACCACCCAGCCATACAAAACCCACACCCTGCACCACCCACACCCAGCCGTACACAACTGACACCCTGTACCACCCACACCCAGCCGCACACAACTGACACCCTGTACCACCCAGCCGCACTCAACTGACACCCTGTACCACCCATACCCAGCCGCACTCAACTGACACCCTGTACCACCCACACCCAGCCGTACACAACCCACACCCTGCACCACCCAGCCGCACACAACTGACACCCTGTACCACCCATACCCAGCCCTACACAACCCACACCCTTTACCACCAAGCCGCACACAACCGACACCCTGTACCACCCACACCCTTCCGTACACAACCCAACACCCTGTACCACCCACACCAGCCGTACACAACCAACACCCTGTACCACCCAGCCATACACAACCCACACCCTGTAACACCCACACCCAGCCGTACACAACTAACACCCTGTACCAACCACACCCAGCCGCACTCAACTGACACCCTGTACCACCCATACCCAGCCCTGCACAACCCACACCCTGTAGTGGCCCGGACCCGAACTTCTGATAAACCTCGAAGTCTGGATGTAACGGAGAGTCAAAACACTTCTTTTCAATGAATAATTAGTTTTTATTCATGTGGGTATAACAATGCCTTATATGGACAATACAATTCTTCCAAATAAGTAGATCCCTCTCAGCTTTAAGGTTTATTTGTAAGGACCAGTGTCAGGGCAAAATAATTATTGCCTGTAACTATAATGGTATTTTACTGCTATAAATATATATAGATGATTTCTTCATCTGAATAACTTTACAGTTACTAAGAAAGCAATTTGTGTCTGTGTTCAAAAATGCAGTCTATTTATAGAAATGATTACATGAGGACAAGGGGAACTTTTGGGCTGAATTATCTGCCCTTTGATTGAAACTGACCTTTAGACTGCCAAAGTCAGAATGACCCAGAATGGATCTCATCGTATTTATAGGTGTGAGAAAATGGTCACATGTCTGTTATTGACCAATCAAATTACGAGAAATTACGTCTCTTTACGTCCTTATTCCTTTGAGGGATCTACTTTCACAATGTAAAATCACTGAAATAAAGAGGAAGGCAAACCATCTCAGGAGGTAATTTGGTATAAAAATGAGTATTTATACCAATCAATGAATTCTGTCTAATTGATTCACTAATTGCCTTCCAATATCACAAGATAAACAATTACGTCCTGCTACGTCGAAGCTACGTCCTTGCTGCCTGCCGAGAGGACGTAATAACAACAAGTAACATCGACTGGGAATTATGATGGACAATTCAAAGAGGAAGATTACAAATGTCAGGAGGCAATTGGAATTTATCTAATGCATAAGACGTTTAATAACACAAATTGGCCACTGGTATGCTTTGACAGAAGCACTGGATGTCATATTTATGAGAAACATGTTCATAAACATGTGACGCTAAATACTGCGTATGAATACATCAGCGAAGATTACATAGTTCCTGATGTCAGAATTAACAGTAACTTTAATACACGTCTTGACATATCATCAAATACGATTCTGGGTTCCTCTGGACATAGTTCATTAGATTAAATAAACTTTATAATGCAAAATGCTAAGCATTAGCCAAATTCAGTTACTTCATCGCGACCTAGGCTAGCTGTCACAAAGTTAAAATGGCGGGCGTCGGCGAAACACGTAGCTCAGCCCTGGTCACAAATTCACACGATTATGGATAAATATCAAGCTGCCAAGTGATTGTGATCTGTTTGTTGAAGAACAAAAGTATGATTAATCTGTATCTGATGGTTAATTTGCGTAACTGTGTGCTTAGAACGATGAATTCTTCAAAAGTTACGGTCAATGCAAAACTCTTGAAACAAGTAAACAAGATCGTTTTGACAGGCACGTTGTTGACATCGATGCTTATGAGGTACTGGCACATCCTAAACAATATGCGTAACATGATGGCATGGACATATGATTATTTTTACGAGATAACAGTGTGCCATGAAGCTCTACAAAAGCATGCTATGATCCTCTGATAGATTTCTTACCAAAACGGGATTCAAAACATTGAATTACGTGAAAACGAGGTTGGCAAAAATATACTGATATATACCTGCAAAACTTATTACAGTTTACAGGATAATTATGATATAATTCGTGCACTGTCATACAACCATCAAAAATACAGCAGGGAAATATTTAGGAAATATTTCTAATTTTTACAAGCTGTCATAACTTTCATATTTTATAATAAAGACACATTAATATTTATATATTCTTCGTGATGGCCATCACATCATCCCCCTCTTCAAAGATCAGGTCCCCTGATCTGCTAGTCCACTTCCAGGCGAAGACCGATCCTTGCTGCATCGATAGAGTTGATGATCCTGTCTGTTTCCGTATTCCTATGGCGTTGGGCGGCTTGATGCATGAGGATTATGGCCCTGGCAGTCTGGCCGTTTATCTTGCCCAAGGAGATGTCAACCAAGGTCCGGTAATCGTAAAGACGGGCCTTCCTTGATGGTGAGTGGTTCTCTGTATGCAGTAGGGTACCAGGGAGGGCAAGCATATTCCATCTGTCATGCAAGTAGCTCCTTTCAATTCGAGGGACTCGTCCTTGGAGGCCCTCCTCCAGGGTCATGGCAGCAAATTCCCACTGGAGGAGTCTCTCATCTGCACTGAGGGTCTCCCAGCTCCTAGGAGGCCAGGTGATGCTCCTTGCACCAGCAGAGAGGCGGATCTGATGGTGTGTCCAGTCCCTTCTGGCTGGGGGAAGCAGTGGCATGCAACCTGTTGTCAAGATCTTCTTGGCATCCCTCATGGTGTCCACTTCCCTTGGCCTTGGGGGAGAGCTGGGCCTTTGATGGTATCTTTTCTGTTCCTCTCTTCTTGGGATCTTTGATGCGGAATCCTTATGGGGAGACATGTTGGAGTTACTCGATCTTTTCTTGGGCCTGGGGGAAGGTTCCCTTGATGAAAAAGGGGATGTCCAATGTGTAACGGAGTCGATCAGGTTCATCTCTATCCCCAGAAGTGATGCGAAGGTGGCTTTCCTTGTCTCAAGTTGAGGTCCCTCCATTTTCTGCCCTGATCCACTTGGCCTGGAGTTGGGTTCGGCCCTGCCAAGAGTCCTCATCCGCCTTGTGAGGTTGTCGAATGACTTCGGACTCTGCATGGCTTCTTCTGAAATGCCCGCCTCGTACACAAACCCACCCCCAGGCGTATAGAACAGGACAGTAGCACCATTCCTCTGGAGGAGGATGTCTTTAATCTCTAGTTGAGTAGAGGCGCCACACTTGCTTTCTGAAGGGTCGTATTCTGGTGGTGTGTTAACTTCCGGTTCAAGACTTATGATTCCATCTGTAAATATGGACAGAGCATCATCTTGTACATCCTGCACCTCCACTGGTAGGGTCTTTGTGACCTTTTTAATCGTCTGCCATCCCTCCTCCCATTCTTCCTCTGTTCTTGGCATGCTGCCCTGTGTTGAGACCCAAAGAAGGACCATTTCCCTTGTCTTCGCTGAAAGTGCCGCATTCCAACCTGGAGCTGGTACCACACTCACATACGATTCTGGATTAAGTGAAAACCATGTGGCGTTGCTTTCTGATGTAAAGTCTGCATCAAGTTCCTGCAGCTGTAGCTTGTGCCTGGCATCACAGTGCCTCTTCCACTCTGAAACTCTTGAAAAGGACTGGAATGAAGGACACAGGATACAGGCTACCTTGAGTTTACGATGTGGTGCTGCTGCCAAATGATTCTTCAATTCTTTCTTCGTTGCAAAAGAATTGTCACATGTTCCCAGTCCACAGACATACTTGTGAGCCATCTTCAATGATTATGTGTATTCTGTAACACAAATGTTTTCTTTTAGACTCGCCTAAACATCCAACAATGCAGCATATTATTCCAACTTAAATGCCATCATGTGTAATTATACTATTGATTATGTCTTAAGGTCAATACTCTACAACCCTGACACTGGTTTGCATGGATCTCTGATAAATATCTTAGCCTCACAGGACAATCATAGCTTCTATCTTTACACGGGTCACCTCCATCGGTTCTGTGTACTCCGTTCTCACACGATGCCCAGATCAAATGCCACAGAAAGAATGTAAACAACATCAAGTCAGCAGGTTCCAGGGTGATCAGGCCTAGTCTTACTGCGTTACATGATGGATCCATCATCGTTCGCTGCAGCACTTCCATCAACATGTTCTTTCTGTTTGCAGATATCTGGCGCTGTATGAAGACACAAGTTGAGGTTCCACCCAACAAAGCTTCAAGTCCTTGTACAGCTCCCTAAGATTTACCAGAGCAACCCATGCAAGCAATAGCTTCAGCACTGAAGCTCAAGATCCTTCTTCGGGACATAGATTATCCCATCCAACTATTTACATCATAATAAAACTCCAACATTGTTAACAATAAACACAAACTTCTGAAGTTCAACTTTTCTTTAAGATATTGTTAAGACAGGTTCTCCAGGCCTAATCTTCTAGTTCCTTGAAGTTGACTGCTGACATCTTTTGATCCATGAGGGAAGGTTCTTCCTTCTGTAGAGTAGCAGCCGATCCACATGAAACACCTTAGAGGGTTGCTTAAGGGACCTTTTCACAAGGTAGGTGACATCATCTATCCTTTTCTCAATGAGATAGGGTCCTTTCCAACTTGAAGTGAGCTTCTGACAGACCCCACGTTTCCGTACAGGGTTGTGGAGCCATGCAGCTTGTCCCTCTTTCAGACATCTTCCCTTGGTCTTGAGATCATAATTCTTCTTCCGATATTCTGCTGTCTGTTTCAGGGATCTCCTGCCAGCTTCGTGAGCTCGTTTCAGCCTATCTTCCAATGTTAAGAGATATGTTTCAACATCAGCCTGATTCCGAAGCTCTTCTGGCCTCCCAATGACTGCTTGCATGGGCAGAACTATCTCCTTTCCGAAGACCATTTTGTTGGGTGTGCACCCAGTACTGGAATGCATTGAAGCTCTGTACGCCATCATTACTTGAGGCAAGTACTCGTCCCACCGCTTCTGATCCTTCTCACAATACATTGTGAGCATCTGTGCAAGGGTTTTGTTGAACCTTTCCACAGCTCCATTTGATTGTGGCCTGTAGCTAGTTGTCCTGGTCTTGTGGATCTGTAAGAAGTCGCAGATGTCTTTGAAAAGCTTTGACTCGAATGTAGAGCCTTGGTCAGTGTGTATCTGCATAGGCACACCAAACCTACTGATGAACACATCCACAAAAGCTTTAGCAACTGTGACAGCTTCCTGGTTTGGGATAGCAACAGCTTCAGTCCACTAAGTGAAACAATCACTTATAACAAGGATGAAGCGATGTCCTGACTTTGTCAGCGGGAGAGGTCCTAAGATGTCCATAGCAACTCGCTCCATAGGCTCTCCAACTGTGTATTCCCCTAGAGGGGCCTTAAGGGGTCCCTTAGGTTGTTTCTTTGCTGTGCAATGGTCACAGGTTTGACAGTAATTCTCCACCTCACCCTTGAGACCTGGCCAGTAGAAAGAGAACTTGACTTTCTCCAGAGTCTTTTCTCTGCCCAAGTGTGCACTGGATGGAATGTCATGATAGTACTTCAAAACGTCATCTTTCAGGCTCTGAGGAACAATCATCTGCTGTCGGGATTCATCATCTTCCATCCATAAGCGATAAAGCACTCCAGAGTAAACATTCAGCCGATCCCAGTGTCTCCAGAGAGTCTTGATAGTGGATGACATATGAGAGATTTCCTTCCACTCTGGTTTTTTTCCTTCTTCTTTGGCAGCAAGCAAAATCCCCACGTTTGCATCAGCCAACTGCTTCTGCCTGATTTCCGGGAGTGTCCAGCCTTCAAGAGAAACCAACGGCTCACTGGGTTGGTTCATATGGCTCCTAGTAACTGCTCGGTTGAATTCTGTGAAGATATCTGCTTGTGGGCTGCTGCCCTCTGAGACCATCTGATTTCCCTCTTCATCTGACGAGTCTCCCAGCTCCTGCTCTACTTCCTGTCTGAGACATGCTTTACAAGGGTTTAGTGACAGAGCGTCAGCATTTAGATGTTTTCTGCCCTGCCTATGGATGACCATGAGGTTGTAAGTTCCGAGTTCTTCAAGTCACCTGGCAACCTGTCCTGTTGGCTTCTTCAGGCTGCGCATCCAGCTGAAAGCTGCATTATCTGTTCTGAGTAAAACCTCCTGTCCATATAAGTAGGAATGAAAGTGCTTAAGAGCATTCACCACAGCAAGAAGTTCCTTACGAGTGACACAATACTTTCTTTCATGACAGTTCAGGGACTTGCTCATGTAAGCAGTGACCCTCTCTGTACCATCTTGCTCCTGAGAAAGTACAGCTCCTGTTGCTTTGTCACTTGCATGCATGTCCAAAATAAATTTGGTTCCAGGAATAGGGTACGACAAAATTGGTGCTGAAGTCAGTGCTTCCTTGAGGTGTTGGAAAGCATTCGAGCACTCTGCTGTCCAGGAAAATGTCACCCTCTTTTCTACCAGCTGGTATAACGGCTTGGCTATTTCGGCAAACTTCTCTACAAATTTCCTGTAATAGGAACATAATCCAAGGAAACTCCTCATCTGCTTGGCTGTTTTTGGCACTGGCCAGTTCTGCACAGCAGATGTCTTTTCTGGATCTGTTTCAATGCCTTTCTCGGACACAATGTGACCTAGAAACCTCACTCGTTTCTGGAAGAAGATGCACTTTGATGGTTTCAGCTTCAGACCAGCCCCTAGTAGTCTTTCAAAGACATGTTCCAACCTTTGCAAAGCTTGTGGCACTTCTATTGCTCCAACTATAATGTCGTCTATGAAAAGTAGACATTCCTCCCATTGCAGTCCCCGGAGCACTTCTTCCATTAGTCTTTCAAAAGTTGATGGTGCATTCGCGAGACCGAATGGCATCACTGTAAAGTGATAGAGTCCGAGTCCAGTCGTGAATGCTGTTTTCTCCTTGTCTTCGTCCACCACACCTATCTGCCAGAACCCTGAGTTTAAGTCCATTGTGCTGAACCATTTTGAATTCGCCAAGGCATCAAGGCAATCATCAGTTCTTGGTAGAGGGTATGCATCCTTTAATGTGACATCATTCAGTCGGCGATAATCTACGCAAAAGCGCATAGATCCATCTTTCTTTCGTACTAGGACCACAGGGGATGCCCAGGCACTGGTTGAAGGTTCAATTACTCCCCGTTTAAGCATCTTCTGGATCTCTTCTTTTTCAATTTCCCTTTTTCCAAAAGGTTGCCGTCTTGGAGGTTGTCTAATGGGACAGGCTGTTCCGGTGTTAATGCGATGTTCCACCTTTGAAGTTCTGCCAAGGTCAGCCGATGAAGTTGCAAAGACTTGTTGGTATCTTGCAAGAAGAACTGCAAAATCTTCACTCTCATCCATAGAGAGATGTTGGGAGCTTCTTTGCCAAAGGTCTTTGAGGTGCTCAGGAAGAGGTGTACATTGTAAGCTTGAAATATCAGCATTGGCGTTACAATGGACTAAGGCACATCTGTCTTGTTCTTCCAGCTGAATGTACAGTGACTCTGCTACTCCCATAACCATGTTACAGTGGAGTGTGACTTCATCAGGACTGAAGTTAAAGACATTGATTTTCTGGACCTCTTCAGATGTATCTACTACACACTCTGGTACATGGACTCCAGGCGGAAGATCCCTTTTCCCTGCTATAATACCAGCCGGAGCAAGTTTATTTGCCCTGGGTATCTTCATCATTATCCAGGCTCCTGAATGAGGTGGAATAACTGTGGTCTCACTCACTTCAACACGACAACTCATTTCAGCTTCGGATGAAATCCAACAACTTAAGGAAGAATCCCCTGAATTGAGCTTTAGACGTTTGTAGTCGATGGCACTCACATGCTTCAAGAGGAAATCTTGACCCAGGATTGCATCAGGAATTACATCACACACAAAGATAGGATGCGTGTATGTTTGTCCATCAAGAATAATGTCCATGTCAGCATGCCCTTCAATCTTTAAACCTGTTCCATCCACTCCTGCGACTTTAATGGTCCCTTGCTGGAGAAAAGGAGCATCTTCCAACTTGATCTGGTCAAATATCCTCTTTGATAATATTGTCATGGTTGACCCACTGTCAACAAGGACGTTTGCTTCTACACCATACATGACACCCTGAATGTAGAATCCATTATCCAAACCCCCCTTAGAGTTCCCAGTCAGTCCAACTCGGATAGCAGCATCTTCAGGCCTTGAATTCCCTGTCTCCCCATGGCCTACTGAGTCGACAGGATTGCTTTTCCCTGCGTCCCTGCAGATCCAGCATTAAAGGTGGACATCTGTTCCTGGCACCTTTTGTATATCGGGCAGTCTTTCATAAAATGTTCCCTTGATTTGCAGATGAAACAAGTTCTCTGACTTTGAGGTCGGTCATTTCTCTTCTCATATCTGAAGTTGTTGCCCTTTTCAAGCTTCTCTAACCTTCCCATGATCTTGTGCAGCACTTCACCCTGGAGATCTTCATTCGGCTTGGGTGCGCTCTCAAGTTCCAAGGGAGCAAGCCCTCCTTCGTTTCTGTTCCCTACTGCCCTGACTTGTCTCTTCTTATCTCGATGGTCACCAACCAATGCCTCGAACCTTTCAATCACCTCCACCGCTCCTGAAAGAGTCCTGCATCCTCTGTCAATGCAATGAAATTTAAGCTCTGGTGAGACTGTCTTGTATAGCTGATTAAGGGCAATAGCTTCCTGTGCCCTGCTGTCTAAGTCAATGTATGCCCTTTGGGTCATCTGTCTTAGTCATCGGCCAAAGCAGCAACTGACTCAGCATTCTGTCTCTGTCTGACTTCTAGCCTTGAAAGCCATAAGCTCTGTTGTCTCTCACTCCCAAATCGGTGGTTGAGGTTCCTAACTAGCATGTGCAGTGACCTCTTCTCGTGCGGGGTCAGTCCCATGTAGAATGTCCTAGCAACCCCCTTCAGGCTGGCAGCAAGAACTAAGAGTTGCTGGTCCATAGGCCAGTCACCGAGTTCTGCACAATTCTTGAAGTGTGACAGGTACTCCTCCCAGTCTGTTGTCCCATCATAGAAATCTGGCCTGATTGTGAAGGGTACTCTTCTTCTAGGTATGACCATTGGTCTCCTAGGTGTTGCATCATCTCTATGGTGTACTCTGACCTCGCCATTGGATCTGCTTGGCTCTTCATCAAGTGATTCAGCCTCTTCATACAGTTCATCAAGTGTCTCCTCTTCAAAAGATATGTCCCCTTGTCCTTCTTCTGCTGTGGTTTGATGACACTTGTCAAAAGAAACTTCTGCGTCTGGAGATGAAACTGTAGCCATCTTGTCACTGGTCCTAACTGTAAGTCCCTAGGTTCGTATCAAGGATGTTTAAAAATATAAACATCCCACTTCTGACACCAGTTTGTAGTGGCCCGGACCCGAACTTCTGATAAACCTCGAAGTCTGGATGTAACGGAGAGTCAAAACACTTCTTTTCAATGAATAATTAGATTTTATTCATGTGGGTATAACAATGCCTTATATGGACAACACAATTCTTCCAAATAAGTAGATCCCTCTCAGCTTTAAGGTTTATTTGTAAGGACCAGTGTCAGGGCAAAATAATTATTGCCTGTAACTATAATGGTATTTTACTGCTATAAATATATAAAGATGATTTCTTCATCTGAATAACTTTACAGTTACTAAGAAAGCAATTTGTGTCTGTGTTCAAAAATGCAGTCTATTTATAGAAATGATTACATGAGGACAAGGGGAACTTTTGGGCTGAATTATCTGCCCTTTGATTGAAACTGACCTTTAGACTGCCAAAGTCAGAATGACCCAGAATGGATCTCATCGTATTTATAGGTGTGAGAAAATGGTCACATGTCTGTTATTGACCAGTCAAATTACGAGAAATTACGTCTCTTTACGTCCTTATTCCTTTGAGGGATCTACTTTCACAATGTAAAATCACTGAAATAAAGAGGAAGGCAAACCATCTCAGGAGGTAATTTGGTATAAAAATGAGTATTTATACCAATCAATGAATTCTGTCTAATTGATTCACTAATTGCCTTCCAATATCACAAGATAAACAATTACGTCCTGCTACGTCGAAGCTACGTCCTTGCTGCCTGCCGAGAGGACGTAATAACAACAAGTAACATCGACTGGGAATTATGATGGACAATTCAAAGAGGAAGATTACAAATGTCAGGAGGCAATTGGAATTTATCTGATGCATAAGACGTTTAATAACACAAATTGGCCACTGGTATGCTTTGACAGAAGCACTGGATGTCATATTTATGAGAAACATGTTCATAAACATGTGACGCTAAATACTGCGTATGAATACATCAGCGAAGATTACATAGTTCCTGATGTCAGAATTAACAGTAACTTTAATACACGTCTTGACATATCATCAAATACGATTCTGGGTTCCTCTGGACATAGTTCATTAGATTAAATAAACTTTATAATGCAAAATGCTAAGCATTAGCCAAATTCAGTTACTTCATCGCGACCTAGGCTAGCTGTCACAAAGTTAAAATGGCGGGCGTCGGCGAAACACGTAGCTCAGCCCTGGTCACAAATTCACACGATTATGGATAAATATCAAGCTGCCAAGTGATTGTGATCTGTTTGTTGAAGAACAAAAGTATGATTAATCTGTATCTGATGGTTAATTTGCGTAACTGTGTGCTTAGAACGATGAATTCTTCAAAAGTTACGGTCAATGCAAAACTCTTGAAACAAGTAAACAAGATCGTTTTGACAGGCACGTTGTTGACATCGATGCTTATGAGGTACTGGCACATCCTAAACAATATGCGTAACATGATGGCATGGACATATGATTATTTTTACGAGATAACAGTGTGCCATGAAGCTCTACAAAAGCATGCTATGATCCTCTGATAGATTTCTTACCAAAACGGGATTCAAAACATTGAATTACGTGAAAACAAGGTTGGCAAAAATATACTGATATATACCTGCAAAACTTATTACAGTTTACAGGATAATTATGATATACAACCATCAAAAATACAGCAGGGAAATATTTCGGAAATATTTCTAATTTTTACAAGCTGTCATAACTTTCATATTTTATAATAAAGACACATTAATATTTATATATTCTTCGTGATGGCCATCACAACCCTGTACCACCGACACCCAGCCGTACACAACTGGCACCCTGTACCACCCATACCCAGCCGTATACAACTGACACCCTGCACCACCCACACCCAGCCGTACACAACCCACACCCTGTACCACCCATACCCAGCCGTACACAACTGGCACCCTGTACCACCCACACCCAGCCGTATACAACTGGCACCCTGTACCACCCATACCCAGCCGTACACAACTGGCACCCTGTACCACCCATACCCAGCCGTACACAACTGGCACCCTGTACCACCCACACCCAGCCGTATACAACTGGCACCCTGTACCACCCATACCCAGCCGTACACAACTGGCACCCTGTACCACCCATACCCAGCCGTACACAACTGGCACCCTGTACCACCCATACCCAGCCGTATACAACTAACACCCTGTACCACCAAGCCGTATACAACTGGCACCCTGTACCACCAAGCCGTATACGACTGGCACCCTGTACCACCCATACCCAGCCGTATACAACTGGCACCCTGTACCACCCATACCCAGCCGTACACAACTAACACCCTGTACCACCAAGCCGAATACAACTGGCACCCTGTACCACCCACACCCAGCCGTACACAACTGGCACCCTGTACCACCCATACCCATCCTTATACAACTGGCACCCTGTACCACCAAGCCGTATACAACTGGCACCCTGTACCACCAAGCCGTATACAACTGGCACCCTGTACCACCCATACCCAGCCGTACACATACCCAAGTCACATCGGGCCATGGATATATGTACTGGGGTAACAACCTGGCACCTACATGTATACCCAAGTCACATCGTGCCATGCATATATGTACCGGGGTACACCTGTGTTCTGGAACATCTAGCTACCTATGGAAGAATAATATTCTTCTTTTAATACTATTTAAATATATGAATGAGATTATAAGAATTTAATTAAGTTATATCAAATTTTTATCAAATTTATTACTTCTAAATTCTATTTATCGTCATACACATGTTTTTATCGCCAAGTTGTGTTGCTCATATTTGCCACACTAAAACGCAATATAGGTAGAGTACTTGTTGCAGGACAAATAGTTGAAGTTTAGCAGGGCAAGGGATGAACCGTACCAGACTAATGCCCTCATTCTATATACTAACGGCATAAAGTATGGGAACTGATGAAATGATAGTGGATGTGCAATGACGATAAATGTCTGTAAAATGAGTTTCGGGCGTGTAGATCAATATCTGGTGTGTCCACCATGTTGGGAGATACATACACAACACCTTGATAGCATACTGTTGATTAACGCCTGGAGAGTTACCCAAGCTTGGACAAACCAGCTGCTGCAACTATCCACGCCACTGATACAATATCAGCCAGGCCCCAATCTCCCTTCATCATGACCAGACTGGAGATCCTCAGTGAGCCGTGACCTTCACGGAGGGCTCTCATGTCATAGATTTGAAAATAGTCGGAAGACCACATCGAGGACACAAGGTGGTTAATATTTATTTTAAATTAAATTACGGTGGCACTTTTTATAAGAATAAGACATGGAATACATATGATTTGACCGAAAATAAGAACATATGACAGAAACTTGCATTTCCAATGTAACACAGTGTAACGAAGATGTTAACACAAAGTTTGTCTTGGGTACGATATGAGTAACGGAGTGGATCATCCTGATCATGACCGGGTATCCAGCAGGATCACGTCACCCGGGTATCTATCTAGTCGCGTGACTTCTATTTCGCAGCCTTAATCAACGTATTGTCTTTGGGGTCCAGGAAGTCTTTCCCAGACATGTCTGTGACGTTAGTGCAGCTCCGGATGGCCGAGTCACACACCTGGACAACACACACGTGCAAGTATTAGTCTACTATAGTCCATTAACCATCATTTAGCACCCGGTGTTTCACAATTACTTTGCATTAAACACACGTACATGCGACGAAAGTTGGTTATTTAGAAATAAACGACAAATGGGAGTTGTTTATCGTACAATAGTGAGTGAGTGAGTATGGTTTAACGCCGCTTTTAGCAATATTCCAGCAATATCACGGCAGGGGGACACCAGAAATGGGCTTCACACATTGAACGGGAATCGAACCCGGGTCTTCGGCGTGACGAGCGAACGCTTTAACCACTAGGCTACCCGACCGCCCCTTATCGTACAATAAAACACTGCAGGGTGAATAAACCATGAGGGACGATTAGTTTATTTCTTACATGAGATATCAACATTTTGTACACCCTCTTTAAGTCCATTTTATGAACAGGGGTGTTACGTTTGGTATTTCCCGTATATTCCCATAGTTCTCACAAGGATTATCTGTACCTTTTCTCCCAACACCGATTGCCATATCTCACTCACTTTTGGATGTGATCGTTCGGCCATTGCGTTTATCTGCGTTGCTAAGTATATGGCTTCAAGTTGCGAGTGTATGTTCAAATCTCCAGAAATGACGTCATGATAGAACAATGGTTTATCGTGAAATAAACCACGCCTCGTTCACGAATTTTATTCAGGGGGTCATCATTATTTAAATAGGGGTAAATATATTTTAAACATGTACTTTTTACTAACATCCTGAAAGAGGATGTACGTTTGTTGATATCTCATATAAGAAATAAACAACGACCACGAGTCGTTTATTTCTCAAGTAATCACCAGTTCAGACTACAAGTCCAGGCGAGGGGAGTGTTTTGATCCGGAATCCCCACGTGACCGTTGGTGACACGGGTGGATGATTATGAACATTACACGTGTGAATGTGTGACCTGCTAGAACCAGGCACTGACTATGGATCGTGTCAGTGCTGGATGTATATGTAACCCAATCATACACTCAGCCGCTTGTTACTTACAATGTCCAGTTTTCCACACGAGGGGAAATGGTGTTTTTTGACCGACTTATTGGAGACTTTGTTGTAGCAGGAGATGAACACCCAGCGGCGTCTGTCACTCACGTTCGGGCTGCTGGTGTGCAGGACGTTGCAGTGGAAGAAGACAGCGTCTCCTACAAACACAAGTAGTGGGGGACGATGACAGTCCGTTGTGAGACTCAGCAAATAGTGGGGGAACAACGACTGTCCATGAGATTCTACAAATAGTGAGGAACAATGATAGTCCGTAATGAGACTCAACAAGTAGTGGGTAACAATGATTGTCCGTAGTGAGATTCTACAAATAGTAAGGAACAATGATAGTCCGTAGTGAGATTCTACAAATAGTGAGGAAAAATGATAGTCAATAGTGAGATTCTACAAGTAGTTGGGAACAATGACAGTCCATAGTGAGATTCTACAAGTAGTTGGGAACAATGACAGTCCATAGTGAGATTCTACAAGTATTGAGGAACAATGATAGTCCATAATAAGATTCTACAAATAGTGAGGAACAATGACAGTCCGTAGTGAGATTCTACAGGTAGTTGGGAACAATGCTAGTCCGTAGTGAGATTCTACAAATAGTGAGGAACAATGATAGTCCGTAGTGAGATTCTACAAATAGTGAGGAACAATGATAGTCCGTAGTGAGATTCTACAAATAGTGAGGAACAATGATAGTCCGTAGTGAGATTCTACAGGTAGTTGGGAACAATGATAGTCCATAGTGAGATTCTACAAATAGTGAGGAACAATGATAGTCCGTAGTGAGATTCTACAAATAGTGAGGAACAATGATAGTCCGTAGTGAGATTCTACAGGTAGTTGGGAACAATGCTAGTCCGTAGTGAGATTCTACAAGTAGTGGGGAACAATGATAGTCCGTAGTGAGATTCTACAAATAGTGAGGAACAATGCTAGTCCGTAGTGAGATTCTACAAATAGTGAGGAACAATGATAGTCCGTAGTGAGATTCTACAAATAGTGGGGAACAATGATAGTCCGTAGTGAGATTCTACAAGTAGTGGGGAACAATGCTAGTCCGTAGTGAGATTCTACAAGTAGTTGGGAACAATGATAGTCCGTAGTGAGATTCTACAAATAGTGAGGAACAATGACAGTCCATATTGAGATTCTACAAGTAGTGGGGAACAATGCTAGTCCGTAGTGAGATTCTACAAATAGTGGGGAACAATGACAGTCCGTAGTGAGATTCTACAAGTAGTTGGGAACAATGATAGTCCATAGCGAGATTCTACAAGTAGTGGGGAACAATGCTAGTCCGTAGTGAGATTCTACAAATAGTGAGGAACAATGATAGTCCGTAGTGAGATTCTACAAATAGTGGGGAACAATGACAGTCCGTAGTGAGATTCTACAAGTAGTTGGGAACAATGACAGTCCATAGTGAGATTCTACAGGTAGTTGGGAACAATGACAGTCCGTAGTGAGATTCTACAAGTAGTGGGGAACAATGATAGTCCGTAGTGAGATTCTACAAATAGTAAGGAACAATGATAGTCCGTAGTGAGATTCTACAAATAGTGAGGAACAATGCTAGTCCGTAGAGAGATTCTACAAATAGTGGGGAACAATGACAGTCCATAGTGAGATTCTACAAGTAGTTGGGAACAATGATAGTCCATAGTGAGATTCTACAAATAGTGAGGAACATTGATAGTCCGTAGTGAGATTCTACAAATAGTGAGGAACATTGATAGTCCGTAGTGAGATTCTACAAGTAGTTGGGAACAATGATAGTCCATAGTGAGATTCTACAAATAGTGAGGAACAATGATAGTCCGTAGTGAGATTCTACAAGTAGTGGAGAACAATGACAGTCCATAGTGAGATTCTACAAATAGTGATGAACAATGATAGTCCGTAGTGAGATTCTACAAGTAGTGGGGAACAATGACAGTCCATAGTGAGATTCTACAAGTAGTTGGGAACAATGATAGTCCATAGTGAGATTCTACAAATAGTGAGGAACATTGATAGTCCGTAGTGAGATTCTACAAGTAGTTGGGAACAATGACAGTCCGTAGTGAGATTCTACAAGTAGTGAGGAACAATGATAGTCCATAGTGAGATTCTACAAGTAGTTGGGAACAATGATAGTCCGTAGTGAGATTCTACAAATAGTGAGGAACAATGATAGTCCGTAGTGAGATTCTACAAGTAGTGGGGAACAATGACAGTCCATAGTGAGATTCTACAGGTAGTTGGGAACAATGCTAGTCCGTAGTGAGATTCTACAAATAGTGAGGAACAATGATAGTCCATAGCGAGATTCTACAAGTAGTTGGGAACAATGACAGTCCGTAGTGAGATTCTACAAGTAGTTGGGAACAATGATAGTCCGTAGTGAGATTCTACAGGTAGTTGGGAACAATGACAGTCCATAGTGAGATTCTACAAATAGTGAGGAACAATGATAGTCCGTAGTGAGATTCTACAAGTAGTTGGGAACAATGACAGTCCATAGTGAGATTCTACAGGTAGTTGGGAACAATGACAGTCCATAGTAAGATTCTACAGGTAGTTGGGAACAATGACAGTCCATAGTGAGATTCTACAGGTAGTTGGGAACAATGATAGTCCGTAGTGAGATTCTACAAATAGTGAGGAACAATGATAGTCCGTAGTGAGATTCTACAAGTAGTGGAGAACAATGACAGTCAATAGTGAGATTCTATAAGTAGTTGGGAACATTGATAGTCCATAGTGAGATTCTATAAGTAGTGGGGGAACAATGACAGTCCGTAGTGAGATTCTACAGGTAGTCCCAAACTCCATGAAGGTTCATATTTCAATGAACTCTCACAAACCGAAAGTCAATTCTTTTTATGCGTATATATCCCGTTTGTACCTCGTTTGGTGTATACAGTTTCACTCTTTACGCGTGACATCATGTTTGCACTGACAGCCATACGACATGGCTGATGGCGGAAAAAGTAGTTCCCGAAAACGAGAGATGGCATGAGCGTATGTATGACATGAGCGTACGTATGACATGAGCGTATTTATGACATGAGCGTATGTATGACATGAGCTTATGTATGACATGAGCTTATGTATGACATGAGCGTATGTATGACATGAGTGTATGTATGACATGAGCTTATGTATGACATGAGCGAATGTATGACATGAGCGTTTGTATGACATGAGCGTTTGTATGACATGAGCTTATGTATGACATGAGCCTATGTATGACATGAGTGTATGTGTGACATGAGCGTATGTGTGACATGAGCGTATGTATGACATGAGCGTATGTATGACATGAGCTTATGTATGACATGAGCGAATGTATGACATGAGCGTATGTGTGATATGAGCGTTTGTATGACATGAGCGTTTGTATGACATGAGCGTATGTATGACATGAGCGTATGTGTGACATGAGCGTATGTGTGACATGAGCGTATGTATGACATGAGAGTATGTGTGACATGAGCGTATGTGTGACATGAGCGTATGTATGACATGAGCGTTTGTGTGACATGAGCGTATGTGTGATATGAGCGTATGTGTGACATGAGCGTATGTGTGACATGAGCGTATATGTGATATGAGCGTATGTGTGACATGAGCGTATTTGTGACATGAGCGTGTGTGTGATATGAGCGTATGTGTGACATGAGCGTATGTGTGACATGAGCGTATGTGTGACATGAGCGTATGTGTGACATGAGCGTGTGTGTGATATGAGCGTATGTATGACTTAATTGTATGTATGACATGAGCGTATGTGTGACATGAGCGTATGTGTGATATGAGCGTATACATGTGTGATATGAGCTTCTTTATGACATGACAGGATGTATGACATTACCGTATGCATGATATGACCGTATGCATGACATGACCACATGTATGATATGACCGCATGTATGACATGACCGTATGTTTGACATGGCCGTATGTATGCTGAAATTATTCAGCAGTAACATCTTGTGTAGTCTGGTTACAACCAGTGATTTACTTATATCAGTTGAGAACTTTCTGTGTAGAACTGCTTCAGTAAGTCAGTCAGTGAGAGTACACCCTGATACCGTTACTTAAAGTAACCAACGACTCCCCGGTGCATACTTCACAGCACTACTATTTCAGGTGACGTCACGTGACATGGCTCACCTGGCTGCATCTCGACGTATTTCAGTGGGAGTGCGTCTTTGATTAACTCCACCCTTGCCTCGTCCGCGCCCGTCTGGCCTCCGACTAACCCGTGATCGATGCGGCCACACTGGTGGGAGCCCTCCAGAATCTGTAACAAACACCCAGTGTGCCATGGACTGTCGTGAAGGGAGCGACAACAACTTCACGTGCAGTCATTGTGCTGCTTCAAACCTTCAGATGTCAGCCGGGTTACTAGGCCTGCTGATTGTAACACCACGGAGACTCGACCTAGCGTCAGTGTCATCAGCGAAACCACCAACCTACAAGTCTAACATGTTTGATTACGCCACAGTCAGCTATGTTCTGTCTATATCACGGCGATTTGTTTAACGTCATATAAGTAATAAACCAGTCACCAAGTCACATTGCCTGATGCAGTTCTGGTCTATGTCGTGGTACACCAGGAAATACACCCTGCTGAGTCGCCTGTTCCAGACATGTGATTGAGACCGGAAAAGGGTGCAGCATGTGTGGGCATTTAAACATTGCACTGTCGGCTCTTACGTACAAGAATAGTAGGATACTGCCACCTACCTCCACCCACCCAGCTCCAAACAGTCCCACCTACCTGCAGACTGTCCCACCTATCTCCAAACAGTCCCACCTACCTGCAGACTGTCCCACCTATCTCCAAACAGTCCCACCTACCTGCAGACTGTCCCACCTATCTCCAAACAGTCCCACCTACCTGCAGACTGTCCCACCTATCTCCAAACAGTCCCACCTACCTGCAGACTGTCCCACCTATCTCCAAACAGTCCCACCTACCTGCAGACTGTCCCACCTATCTCCAAACAGTCCCACCTACCTGCAGACAGTCCCACCTACCTGCAGACAGTTCCACATGTCTGCAGACAGTCCCACCTACCTGCAGACAGTCCCACCTACCTGCAGACAGTTCCACATATCTGCAGACAGTCCCACCTACCTGCAGACAGTTCCACATATCTGCAGACAGTCCCACCTACCCCGAGACTGTCCCACCTACCTGCAGACAGTCCCACATACCTGCAGGCAGTTCCACATATCTGCAGACAGTCCCACCTACCTGCAGACAGTCCCACCTACCCCCAGACAGTCCCACCTACCCCCAGACAGTCCCACCTACCTGCAGACAGTCCCACCTACCTGCAGACAGTTCCACATATCTGCAGACAGTCCCACCTACCTGCAGACAGTCCCACCTACCCCCAGACAGTCCCACCTACCTGCAGACAGTCCCACATACCTGCAGACAGTCCCACCTACCTGCAGACAGTTCCACATATCTGCAGACAGTCCCACCTACCTGCAGACAGTCCCACCTACCCCCAGACAGTCCCACCTACCTGCAGACAGTCCCACATACCTGCAGACAGTCCCACATACCTGCAGACAGTCCCACCTACCTGCAGACAGCCATTCTCCTGTACACTGGCGTCCAGGGCGATGAAGACACTGATCATGTCAGGGAACAGGATCCCGTTCTGGTACCAGTACCTGGGATCATCAGACAGTAGGGTCTAAACTAGTGTGTGAATGGATGGAGAGGTATGTTTAAATTTCCTTCGTGGATAATCTCATTCCTTCGTGTTCCCTCAGTGAACATTGCAGTATTGCTTCGGGTATAAACCATGCAGATCTACAAACACATCTATCGTGCGATGTTGAGATAATTATTGTTCTTTGGGAAAATCAAAGCGATAAGAGAGAGCAAAACATGTCGGATGTGTACGTATGACTTTTGTGCAAGTCCCTTTAGACCCATCTTCCCGAGGCAAGAGTCAAGTTTCCACCCTTGCCGAATAGGCTGGAATTCCTGGGCTCGATCGTAGCGCAACCAGGTCCCTTCTAAGCCTCTCCTATGGACCAGTCAGATCCCACCTTTCGTATCACTTGCATTTGTTTCAAACGAAATAGCGCCCAGTCAAGACGATCTGATCGATAATCAATATCTATATTGCGATAATACGGGTCTTACATCGCGAAGTGCATCAAATCACGCGAGTACTTTGATTAAAAACATGCAAAGATCACGAAAATATCTGTTGACAACGAAATGGCGGTGCATATGCTTTGCAAATCCTGCAATCGACCGAAATCTGCACCACAGTTTACGAACCGGATATCAATTTCGGCGCGCTATTTTGATTGGACTATGCATAGACTCGTTAGTCCAGCCAAAATGTAACTCCATAATACCAACCTAGTTCGGCAAGGGTTGCAACTGGACTTTTATAGTCAGTTAACTCTCTTGCCTCGGGAAGATGCTTTAGACCATAGAGCACTGATGACTATACACATTGATAACTATACTAGCATACATCTGCGTCAAGACCCGTGAGATCCGGAGTAGAATAGGTCTTCAGCAACCCATACTTGTCGTAAAAGACGAATATGCTTGTCGTAAGAGGCGACCAACAGGATCGGGTGGTCAGGCTCTCTGACTTGGTTGATGCCTGTCATCGATCCCAATTGCGTGGATCGATGCTCACGTTTTCAATCACTGGATTGTCTGGTCCAGACTCGATTACTTACAGAGTTCGGCGTTAAACAACAAACCAACAACAACAACAACAAAACGTCAAAGTCGAGGTTCCTCTTGTATCGCCCAGCATAGTGACTATGAACGCCAAAGCGTGAGCATTAACAGTGCACCTTTATCCTTTTGTTTTTGTAAATCGAGAAATCACTTTCCTAAAATTGATGGCTAGATTCACTCCAGATGTCGTGTAAAGCCACCCTGACACTTGCACGATTTTCGTTCCCGCAATGGCTCGCACTTCGGCGTGCCAATGATTAAAGTATTCGGGAACGAGCGTGAGGAGTGTGTAAAGGGTGCGGGGTGCGGGCCATGTCGTAGAGAGAATTTTGAAATGTCCAAAAATTTGGCACGCATCAATTGTCGTGCCATGTGCTTGCCACTTTCGTGAACCATGCGTGAACACTGCACGAACTCGGTGCGAACACTGCCGACGGTGCGTGTCGATGCGTGCCATGGGAATGCACTTCACGCTCTGACACGCCATGCCACGCATTAGTCACGAACTGTCCACGTTGTGGTCGCGCCTGTTCGCGCCACGTTCACGCATTCGAGCATGTCGCGGAGTGATCGTGCGGTCTTTAGGGTGGTGTCACCAGTTGTTCACGTAATCATGGAACGCCCAGCTCACGCATAGGTCGGGCACGTCACGAACCATTCGCGCAATGCACGAACTGCTCACGAAGTGTTTCCGCATTGTTCGTGGGTAGTTCCCGACCAATGAGCGACGACGGCGCTCGGGTCAGTGCGTATGTAAGTGGGTCCTGGTCATTCTGCAACTTGCCAGCAAACGGACAACATGCCTTACACGGTAAAAGTCCGTAGAAGAAGGGGAAGACCAATGCAGAAAAGACAGGAAGAAGAAAGGCCAGAGACAGAGTAAGAGACAGAGATTGCAGACAGGGTGAGGGATCTTCCTCCTCCTTCCTCCTGCTCAAGTGTGGATGTTGTTCCACAGACACAACTTGAAGTTAATACAGAGACTTAAATAGAACTGTCAAGTGAAGAAGAGCCCTCAATAAAACAGATGAAGAGAATCAGAGTGTCCAAGGAAGAAATTCCTGAGTATAAGTGGACAGATGAGGGTACCATGAAATTAGGAGAATATGTAAAAGACTACCCACAGTTGTGTGACAAGAGATAGAAGGACTGGCTCAATGGGGTACCACCCTCTGCCCGAACAACAACATTCAAGAACTTATACAAAGCATCTGCAACAGCTATGAGTACAATGCTGTGGGAGTCCTTGTAATTATAATAGAGGGAGCCTGCTTTGGGTGGCTTCTGGAGCTGAACATCTCAGCAACCTCCTCCCACTCTTCTTCAGTTTTGGGGCAGATGAGCACTTCGTCCTTGTAGACCTCAATGATGGCTTTGCACACCTCTGGTAAGAACTTGCAGATTGTACTTGCTTCAACTCTGAAGCTGTACTGTAGACTTGGATAGGAATTTCCAGTGACTAGGAAGCGGAGGGTGGCAGCCAGCTTGAGTCCAACTTCAAGCGGTTCTCTCATGAATGTGGTCTGTTTCTTAAGGTGAGGGGCTAACTTCTCCACAATCTCCACAGGTCACATGTACTTCTCAGATAATTCCTGTTGCCTCTGGGATCTTCCTTATGGAGTTCTGTCAGTAGCTGATCATAATGTCCGAACCCATGTCTTCTAGCCAACCATTCCCTCACCCACACTGTCCTTCCTTTCCTTATTCTAGTTAGGGTTGTCTCTTCTTCTTTCTCATGCTCTTCCTCTTGCTCTTGCTGCCTTTTCTCCTGCTCTTCAAGAAGTAATAGTCCTGCAGCTGCCAGATATAGACACCTTCTCTGTTCTGCAATAACAGTGTTTCTGGTATTCAGCATGTTGTATCGTCCACAGCGAGTCGAGGAATGAAACGTCTCTTCTATTTGGAGTTTATATACATACGCCAACAGCGGGATTTGAAGCGTGCCGCCAAGCGAGACAAAGCGTGACCAAAATTGCCACGACGACTTTAGGCATGCGCGAAGTCGTCAGGGCAATGCGTTGTGAAGCGGGAAAACAGCGGGAACTATGTGTGTCGTGTGTGACACTGCGGGACATTGCGGTACGGTAGTCGTTAACAATGCGCGAACAATACTTAATCTATACGTAAACAAGTCGTGCCATTGCGTGTCAATGCGTGCCAATGCGGCCCAATTTTGGCCGTGCATTACGTAGACATTTGCGTAACTTATGCGTGTACAGTGCGGTCTCAAGCCAAAAAGTTATCCACAAATTGTGAAATTGGATAAGTTGAAAAATATTACATTTTGGACGAGGATGAACTTGCAAGGACATCCTGATTAAACACACACTCATTTATCACCATCCTATACGTGGGTCGCCGCAGTGCACGCATCACAGCGTCAAAGAAAGACTTCATTATCACAGATCTCCCATTCTTTTAAACAATTGATCTGATTTCTTTTTGTAATTATCATCATATTCACCTTGCAAAATACGGACTAACATATATGTAGATGGCATATATCATTTAACACCATTGTCAGAATTACCCATAGTCCTGGTGCCAGACAAACTGTCCTCCAGTCCTCGCGTCCTTCATGTTAATCTTTGAGTGGTAGTGAAACACCTCGCCTCCCAGCAACTGGCAACACAAAACAAGTCCAAACGGGCGAGAATGTCCCTTACAGTATTCCATACCTAACTGATTAATAATCGCATGTTTGTCAAACGTAAGCACGGGACAGACATTTTTCCACCAGCTGTCTAAGAATGGCATGGAGACATTTTTTTAATATTTTTTTTTGCTTTCACATGATTGTTTGTTTGTTTGTTTAAAGTCGCACTCAGCAATATTCCAGCTATATGACGTCGGTCTGTAAATAATCGACTCTGGACCAGACAATCCAGTGATTAACATCATGAGCGTCGATCTACGCAATTGGGATACGATGACATGTACGAGGGGATATAAAAAAGGTTTGAGCCTCACACAGTATTCCTGGTCGAATGGTACAATGCGCTACACCTGATGTACATGAATGTCTTAGCTACTGATGCTATGTAGAAACATATTGCTGGCTGCAATTATTTTGTCACAACACTTCGTGGAAGAGACCTACCCCTACTGAATTGGCAAAATGGACAAATCTGAGTACAGAGCGGTGATAAAGTTCCTTGTCCTAGAGGGTCAATCTGCCAAACAGGTGGGAGAGCGATTGACTGCAGTTTATGGAGAGTCCTCCCCATCGTCTGCAACTATCAAACGGTGGGTGAAGGAATTTCAGCGTGGCAGAGGGAGCTTAGAAGATGATGCCCGGTCCGGACGGCCATCAACCAGTACCAGCCCTGAAAACATTGACACTGTACACAAACTAGTGATGGAAAACACGCCGTATTACTCTCCTTGAGTTAGAAGAAACAACAGGCCTATCATATGGATCCATACATAATATAATTTCATGGCAAACTTCACATGTCCAAAGTGTGCAAGATGGGTCCCGAGAATGCTTACAGATGACATGAAGCTATCAAGGGTCACCATCAGTGGAGCCTTGCTAACTCGGTACAACGCCAACCCAGATGATTTTCATTTTAGGATTGTAACCAGTAATGAAACCTGGGTTTATCATTATGATCCGGAGAGCAAACATGAGTCGATGGAATGGAAACACGCCACTTCTCCAAAGAAAAAGAAGTTCAAAGCCACCAGATCCACCAAGAAGGTTATGATGACCATCTTCTGGGACAGCAAAGGAGTGATTCACATCGACTACCTGCCCTAGTGCACCACAATGAATGGGGAGTATTACGTCAAGTTATTGAAGCAGGTGCACCAATCCATCAAGGTGAAACGCCATGGAAAAATCCGTCGTGGGATTCTGCTTCACCAGGACAACGCACCAGTCCATACGAGCCGTGTTGCAATGACAGCTGTGCAAGAATGTGGCTACGAACTCCTCCCCTATTCTCCAGACCTAGCCCCCAGTGACTTCCACCTCTTTCCCAGGCTGAAAAAAGTCCTCCGGGGCCGGAGATTTGAAGATGACGATGAGCTAACTGCTGCTGTGGGGGGTTGGTTAGGGGACCAGAATCTTGACTTCTACCGATCGGGCATCAGTGACTGGCAAACTAGGTGGAACAAGTGTGTGGAGTTGGGAGGGGACTATGTTGAAAAATAAAGTAGTAACAATCCAATTCTTTTTCTGTGTGAAGCTCAAACCTTTTAATATCCCCTCGTATCAACTAAGTCAGCAAGGTAAGTAAGGATAAGATATATGGATGAACAACTTCCTTATTGCAATCAGGAGCGACGTTTCGGTGTAGGTTATCACTTGCTTAATAACGGTGTTAGAGCCAACACCGAAACGTCGCTCCTAATTGTAATAAAGAAGTTGTTCATCCATATATCATATCCTTACTTACTTAGACTCCAACTTCTAAATGCCTCTTACGGAAGCAAGTCAGCGAGTCTGACCACCCGATGCCGTGAGTCGCCTCTTACGACAAGCATAATCACCTCTTACGGCAAGCATAGTCACCTCTAACGACAAGCATAGTCACCTCTTACGGCAAGCATAGTCGCCTCTTACGGCAAGCATAGTCACCTCTTACGGCAAGCATAGTCACCTCTTACGACAAGCATAGTCACCTCTTACGGCAAGCATAGTCACCTCTTACGGCAAGCATAGTCGCTTCTAACGGCAAGCATAGTCACCTCTTACGGCAAGCATAGTCACCTCTTACGGCAAGCATAGTCACCAATTCTAACCTGGATACTCACGGGTGTGTTTTCACGTGTGTTGTGTGTAGTCATAAATATCTAGGTAAACAAGAGAAGTACATGAAATCAGAATAATATCGATATACCTTTTCACAAGTCCTCACAACCCTTTCACTGCGCGTGACAAGACCTGTGACGTCATCACCTGGTTGTTTCCAACATGCCACGCGACTCTTCCTTCCGGTGTTGTCATCTGTCTGAAATTTGTATCGAGATTTGAATATGACATGAAATAAAGCCTCGGCACAGCAACCATATTGGCAATATATTTTATAGTTTTAATAAATTAACAGGCTATCCAGTAAAAGCCATCTCTTTTTCTACAAAAGTGAGTGAGTGAGTTGGGTTTAACGCCGCTTTTAACAGTATTTCAGTTATATCACGGCGTGTCAGCTTAATGTGGGAGGAAAGCCCGAAGTGATGCAGGTCTCAGACGTTTACCACTTCGGTGAAACCAACGAGCACGGGTATGGTGCTGACAAACTTTTCTACTATAGTCTGACTGTGGTTCATATACTTCTTAAATTGTCCATAAGGCACACATCGCTAAAATAACATAGTTTCCAGTAAAATAATTTTAAACTTTAGCTTCTCATGACGTTTTAAACAAATATTCGGTATTTTTTCATTTTTAGAGCAATATATGCAGCACACATACATGCTGTGACAGTTGACACGCAGCTTGTAATCTGTGAGTGTTGTGTTGTAGCATAGTCTTGGGCTCAGTGAAACTTTGTTATTTGTGAGTGTTGTGTTTTAGCATAGTCTGGGACTCAGTGAAACTTTGTAATCTGTGAGTGTTGTGTTGTAGCATAGACTGGGGCTCAGTGAAACTTTGTGATTTGTGAGTGTTGTGTTGTAGCATAGTCTGGGGCTCAGTGAAACTTTGTGATCTGTGAGTGTTGTGTTGTAGCATAGTCTGGGGCTCAGTGAAACTTTGTTATCTGTGAGTGAGTGAGTGAGTGAGTGAGTGAGTTGGGTTTAACGCCGCTTTTTAACACTATTCCAGTTATATCACGGCGTGTCAGCTTGATGTGGGAGGAAAGCCCGAAGTGATGCAGGTCTCAGACGTTTACCACTTTGGTGAAATCCACGAGCACTGTTATCTGTGAGTGTTGTGTTGTAGCATAGTCTGGGGCTCAGTGAAACTTTGTTATCTGTAAGTGTTGCGGCATAGTCTGGGGCGGTGTCAAAGTTTGTTATCTGTGAGTGAGTGAGTGAGTTGGTTTTAACGCCGCTTTTAACACTATTCCAGTTATATCACGGCGTGTCAGCTTAATGTGGGAGGAAAGCCCGAAGTGATGCAGGTCTCAGACGTTTACCACTTTGGTGAAATCCACGAGCACTGTTATCTGTGAGTGTTGTGTTGCGGCATAGTCTGGGGCTGTGTGAAACTTTGTTATCTGTGAGTGTTGTGTTGCAGCATAGTCTGGGGCTGTGTGAAACTTTGTTATCTGTGAGTGTTTTGTTGTAGCATAGTCCGGGGCTCAGTGAAACTTTGTTATCTGTGAGTGTTGTGTTGCGGCATAGTCTGGGGCTGTGTGAAACTTTGTTATCTGTGAGTGTTGTGTTGCGGCATAGTCTGGGGCTGTGTGAAACTTTGTTATCTGTGAGTGTTGTGTTGTGGCATAGTCTGGGGCTGTGTGAAACTTTGTTATCTGTGAGTGTTGTGTTGCGGCATAGTCTGGGGCTGTGTGAAACTTTGTTATCTGTGAGTGTTGTGTTGTGGCATAGTCTGGGGCTGTGTGAAACTTTGTTATCTGTGAGTGTTGTGTTGCGGCATAGTCTGGGGCTGTGTGAAACTTTGTTATCTGTGAGTGTTGTGTTGCGGCATAGTCTGGGGCTGTGTGAAACTTTGTTATCTGTGAGTGTTGTGTTGCGGCATAGTCTGGGGCTGTGTGAAACTTTGTTATCTGTGAGTGTTGTGTTGCGGCATAGTCTGGGGCTGTGTGACACTTTGTTATCTGTGAGTGTTGTGTTGCGGCATAGTCTGGGGCTGTGTGACACTTTGTTATCTGTGAGTGTTGTGTTGTGGCATAGTCTGGGGCTGTGTGAAACTTTGTTATCTGTGAGTGTTGTGTTGCCGCATAGTCTGGGGCTGTGTGAAACTTTGTTATCTGTGAGTGTTGTGTTGCGGCATAGTCTGGGGCTGTGTGAAACTTTGTTATCTGTGAGTGTTTTGTTGTAGCATAGTCCGGGGCTCAGTGAAACTTTGTTATCTGTGAGTGTTGTTTTTGGATTTAGAAGATAATGTTGACAGCTCCTCACAGAATACGCATTAGCCTGGATATATTCACTCTCCTCGAAGGCGCGTGTCACTTTCTTCAGTTCATCGGGCTCGAGAAGACCACTGAAACAAACATCCAAAGTTCACACGAACTCTGACAACAATGACAACAATGTCGAAATTAACTCAGACCACACAAATTAATTCTTTTAAAAAAATTTGTGCAGTGATTTACTAATAACACAATTACGATACACTTTATGCATTTCATACTTTACAAAGCAGTGACAACTAAAGCATCTGCTATCTGCTAATGGTGAGAGGAATTTAACACTCAACTTGAGAATATTCATTCGCTGTGTTTCAGTTTGGGGAAATAATACATTACTGTAATGACATTCAGAGCCAAGTTCAGGTTGATGGTACTACACAAGACAGCTACTACTGCCAAGATGATACTACAGTAGACAGTACCGAATAATAACATATCCCTTCTCATCAAATCCTCTTTTCATCTCGTCAGTAGCCTCGAAGGGCGATGTGTAGTTAAACTCTGAAAATACAATACCATACAATACAAAACAATACAATACAATACAACACAATAATCATTCCCGGTGATAATTCCTTGAAGATGCTACAGAAGACAGTACCGAATACTGCATTGATGATGCTACAGAAGACAGTACCGAATACTGCATTGATGATGCTACAGAAGACAGTACCGAATACTGCCTTGATGATGCTACAGAAGACAGTACCGAATACTGCCTTGACGATGCTACCGAAGACAGTACCGAATACTGCCTTGATGATGCTACAGAAGACAGTACCGAATACTCCCTTGATGATGCTACAGAAGACAGTACCGAATACTCCCTTGATGATGCTACAGAAGACAGTACCGAATACTGCCTTGATGATGCTACAGAAGACAGTACCGAATACTGCCTTGATGATGCTACAGAAGACAGTACCGAATACTCCCTTGATGATGCTACAGAAGACAGTACCGAATACTGCCTTGATGATGCTACAGAAGACAGTACCGAATACTGCCTTGATGATGCTACAGAAGACAGTACCGAATACTCCCTTGATGATGCTACAGAAGACAGTACCGAATACTGCCTTGATGATGCTACAGAAGACAGTACCGAATACTGCCTTGATGATGCTACAGAAGACAGTACCGAATACTCCCTTGATGATGCTACAGAAGACAGTACCGAATACTGCCTTGATGATGCTACAGAAGACAGTACCGAATACTCCCTTGATGATGCTACAGAAGACAGTACCGAATACTGCCTTGATGATGCTACAGAAGACAGTACCGAATACTCCCTTGATGATGCTACAGAAGACAGTACCGAATACTGCCTTGATGATGCTACAGAAGACAGTACCGAATACTGCCTTGATGATGCAACAGAAGACAGTACCGAATACTGCCTTGATGATGCTACAGAAGACAGTACCGAATACTGCCTTGATGATGCTACAGAAGACAGTACCGAATACTGCCTTGATGATGCTACAGAAGACAGTACCGAATACTGCCTTGATGATGCTACAGAAGACAGTACCGAATACTGCCTTGATGATGCTACAGCAGACAGTACCGAATACTACATTGATGGTGCTACAGCAGACAATACAATACAATACAACACAACACTAACAATATTCGTACAGAGTCCTCAAGCGGTCCTGCCAATGAACCGACCGGAAAAACGTAGCATGATCAAGCTGACACACATTCACCAATGTGTGAACTGAACAGTTTTGGGGAGAGACAGAGGCCTCAACACAAGTGATTATAACAGGAATGACTGTACACAAACGGATACAATATATCTTGGAACCAATTCATTGTTATGTAAAAGGTTCTGCTCTTCCTATGATAAATAATTCGATTCATTTACTTAAAGAGAACATCGTGGGCTGATTCAGCGATATCCTAGACATTATGTTCTTTGCTGTACTCAACACCTGCATGTGGATATGTGGACGACAACAGGGTTTGCCACTGTATCACCTCGGCTAGAGGATCAGTATTAATTCACTCCACGTCGCCTCGAGGGTATCAACTACTATGTCATGGTGTCAACAATGTATAAATGAAATGAATGCACCTACCAGTGAGAGCCATGGCGCCGCGTCTCGTCTGGTCGTGACTGGCGTAATCAGCACGGCAGATGTGTTCCGTCGGCATAAAGGTCAGTGTGCAAGTGGATGTCACACACGAGTTGTCAATATTACCATTTATTCTTAGCGCACACTTATTTAATGTAAACATTACATGGCGTACAGTTACAAATCCCGTTTAGTGAACCTAGCCAGCTCGATGTGGAGTCCTGCTGTTGGAGCAGGTCGCCGGCTGAATGCATACTTCCAATACAACCCGCATCTCTAGTATGTATTGATCCACTTACGAGTGAATACATGTTGTGCCTCCCGGCCCTGCTGCAGGTAGGTTGTTCTACATACTGCTCTGACGCGTAGTCTTTGTTTCGTCAGGACTTGTAGAAAGGTTTTGGTTTGCCATTGCAAATCATCATCTGTTTTATGCTCATTACTTATATAGTAGTCCCGGCAAAATACGGTTTGACTTGGAACTAATTGCAACAGAGTTTATTTCGCCACAATGCACTTCTACATGGTTCCCAAAACAACTTATCATAAGTTCAAATCAATCCCAGATTTGGAAATATGTCTAATTTGCATAATCAAATATTGCCACCAATTATCAATATATCTTCCATGTTTCTGATGAGGTTCAATATATTGATGAAAAAGGCATGTGTTGTATTACGAAATAGCCATATTATGTTTCAAAAAAGATATTCACAACTACTGTGAAAGATATCCGCAACTGACAAATCTACATCAAATCAAGATGGCCGCCTATTTCAAAAAGGCCGACAATTTCAAGATGGCCGACAAGTTTCCTAATTATGAGTTTGGACTGTAGAATCAAGAAGAAGCACCTGCCAGAAATACGGTCTCATTTAAGTGTTGTGTGCGGCCATGGTACAGGCTTTCGAGGTATAATGACCCTGCAAGGTCCAGCTACAGCATTCACCTTGACGAATTTTTCCACTGCTCATCGCGTAATAATGTTCATGAATCACACAATCATGTAACTGAATAAGCAGTGGGTCAAACCTTTTCAGAATAATATTCAAATATTGGTATTTCGTGGTTATACTGGATTTCCGCAAATGAAATACAAGGGAGATAACTCTTCGACTTCTTGTGAAATAAACTGGTTTGGGCTAATCCTAGTTTTCACCGCCATTTTGTCTAAAACGCCCAATGAAATGTACAGGCGGATAATTCGAAATTGGCTATCTCTGGCCATGACGTTATATATATTAGTATCTTAGTAACCAGCTGGACAAATTGTGTCAGCTCTTCAAGTGAGTTTGTGTTTACACTGCCTTCACCACTGTTCTCTGTCTACAGTGTGGCCGGCCTCACATACAGGTGGGCAGTGGTGCAGTGAGACAGGTAGCCTGTTCGACAAACACACAACCATGTCTTTCCAGACACATTCCAGCTATATGACGACGGTCTGTAAAAGATTCTTGTCTGGACCAGACAAACCAGCGATTAACATAATGAACATCGATACACACAATTGGGACACGATGATATGCATCAATTAGGTCACCTAGCCTGATCACCCGATCACGTTAGTCGCCTTCTACGGTGGCGTGAGTCACCGCAATGGTAAAGCGCTGGATTAACACTCAGTTCATTTCTCAATTCCATATTTCAAAGGCATGATCCAAAATTCGTTGGTTAACCACAGGTAAAGAATCAGGACATAATTCTTGCTCACTTCATATTTCCCTTAAACCTGTGTCAGACAAACTATTCTCGACCTGATACGTCCAATTCTTAATACCACGGGTCTCTACCTCATAATAGCATCCTCTTAAAATACAATTTTAAGTCACAAGCAGTTTACTGCAGTATTATTAATAATAAATTGTATCTTATGTGATAACGGGAAGCGACCAAGTTCTGTGTACGCCATAGAATAACTAATAGATTTATTTACTCCTAATTACCTTACACAGAAATGTAAATGTAATGGTTCAACATTGTCTCCACTATGGGCACCCCAGACAGAAGCATAGCACAGAATACTGCCAACATAAGTCAAATACTGACAGCAGATAGAGAGACCTGATATTGTTGTATAGAGAGAACAGAGCTTTCCTACCCTGATCCGGCAATTGTATTTCAGCTTTAGTAAACTTATTATCATATTGCCGGCCAATTCCTAAATTTGTAAAACTATCAACACAACTATCTAGCCACATACCAGTCAGTTTATCTATTTAATAAAATTAACGTTATAATATTACTGTTCCAGTGGATTGATTTTACCCTCCTTTCTAAAACAACTTTTAGTACTGATCCCCACTTATTGGAATACGTGTATAGTAGAGTCAACTGTTCCTGTAGCCCATTAGCACATTTACAGTCCATCACAAGGTCATCAGCGTGCAACAACAGTAAAATACTAAGAGACGTACACTCATAAGGATTGCAATTATCTTCCAAACAAACGTCATTTAAAAATCAATGACATGTAGAGAAAACGATATTGAGACAACACTTTCCCCCTGCATTTAGTCATGTATTTTTGAAATATTGGCATTTATATCATATTTAAATACATAGAATAAATAACTGTCGTTCAAATAGTGAGTGAGTGAGTGAGTGAATGAGTGGCAATATTCCAGCAACATCACGGCGGGGGACACCAGAAATGGGTTTCACGAACCCGGGTACTTCGGCGTGACGAGTGTATTAGGCTACCTCACCGCCCCGTTAAGAGACATTCCAAAGTGACATAGCTGTAGGTACAATTTTTTAAGAGATTTTGTACAAGTGTATATTTATCCTACCAAAAACACTCCTTCACCCTCATAATTGATCACTAAAAGGGACGGTCGGGTAGCCTAGTGGTTATAAAGCGTTCGCTCTTCACGCCGAAGACCCGGATTCGATTCCCGACATGGGTACAATGTGTGAAGCCCATTTCTAGTGTCCCCCGCCGTGATATTGCTGGAATATTGCTAAAAGCGGCGTAAAACCATACTCACTCACTCACTCACTAAAAGTTGCCTATATTTCAAGGCAGACATACTTCGCCTGTTATACTCTTTTAAAAAAATTAACACTGCCATCCTCAGTAAAGGGTCCACGCTTTCGATTTGTTTCTTCTACTTCCATTGTCTGTCGAAACATGACGACAGGGACTTAGATTAACTGGTTGTTGAATTCATATGTTAAGCATGTTGTGCTGTTTTTCATTTTATGGTGATGACATACAGTAAGGCCAGGTTCACACAGTGCCGATTATGGCTCCCGTTTGAGATCAGACAGCGCTACGACACGAAAAGTGAAAAAGTCGGATTACTATCCTCAATGATCTGGAATGTCCTATCATTGTCTGAACGCAGTCGTATACGTTCGTAACAGAGTCCCACGGATCGGGAAAGGTCCAGAGAGGTCGGCCAAGCACTCCCGACAGTTTGGTGCGTCCCGTAACATTCGGGAAACGCATGGCCGCAAACCTCGCCCCTTCGTAAAATTGCTTACACTTAAAATTAGCCTAGTTGTCCCTGGTGGGGCTTGGCTTGTAGGGAATCCCTTGAACCCCACCCTAGCCGGCCACATACAGCAGCCCAGCCTATACGAGAAAACTACAACCAGACCCAGCAATATTCGTATAATCATGTGAATACACCAACTTCCAACCGTGCAATACATGCAAGGTCACGTCAACAGACCAGCGGCAAGATTTATCAGCAAGTTGCCTCCCGATATTGTTTGTGTTAATTATATGTGAACTTAGCTTGCTCTGTGTACATATACGTAGTCTCACGGACAGGCATGTTTATATATGTTTGTTGTTATTATCCAGTCATTGGTTCATGTGTGTGTTCATATTTTGTCATGTTTTCATATACTGAGTGTGTATTGTAATCTAGGTTTGTTATCAGTCGTACATCCTTATCAGATTACGTTTTTGAAACCGGCCAGGTTCTTAGTCTATCATATATTCTACGCGTGTACGCAGGTAGGTAGGTCCACGCCATCTGCGGGTTCCCAGTCGCCTCTCACAAATAAGACTCCATGTTCCGAGCATTTTTCTTTTAATTTGTAGTTCTGCAAGCAACGGCTTTCAAGAAGTTATTCAATTCTCGTCGCTTTATGGCTGGAATAATGCCGATGCGACGTTAAATTTCAAATTTAACTCACTCACTTCACTTCAATACTGTATAATTGCCTGTTTATGTCTTTATTTCCTGCGTGCCGACATTTCAAACGTTTACCATCACACATAGTCGTCTCTGAATATATGTAAGCATTTATCCACACTGAATTTATGTTTACTCATTGGGAAAATAATAAATTCGTTCAATGTGTTAATCGTTAAGATAGAAGTATAATACGTTATGGAGCCTCATTGCTAGGCAAATATCACAAAGCTTACTTTGTCGAGAAGGTATAATTTTAGTCTGTATCCAACTTCTTCGTTTAGCCAACGCGATTTTGTGCTCAATTATGATGCTGGCGAACATTAAGTATCTACGTGCAATCCACCTTCGACGGTCTCTGGCACGCATATACAATTCGTTAAAAAAACCTCGAGCCAATTTGATTGACTGATTTTCTTCATTAGTTTAGACTTTTGAAGTTGGTTCAGTTTTTCTTTATACCTATTTTACTTTTACCACAGACCACAACCCACACCTGCTAAGTCTTGCCGAGTCTAGGCCCTCACTGTAAGACTCTCACTGTAAGACTCCCAATTTCAAAGATTTTACGTGTTATTGTGAAAGCATTAAATTCATAATTATGCAAATTATGTATGTGTCTGTACGTCACCAGTATACCCTACTTTCACAATGTTTATTGTTTTCCTCAATGTATAACCTGTGATACTATAACATACACAGCAATCTGGATTTCCGACTGAACGGGCGACCGCCGCCAGGATTTGCTGCTCGGTGGAAACGTCCAATGTGTACGAGCTGGAGTGAGTGAGTAGGATTAATGCCGCTTTTAACAGTATTCCAGTGATATCGCGGCGTGTCAGCTTAATGTGTGAGGAAAGCCCGAAGTGATGCAGGTCTCAGGTGTTTACCACTTCGGTGAAACCCACGAGCACGGGTATGGTGCTGACAAACCTACAGACATGATCGGATCGAACCGGGATTCGAACCCACAATCATAGGTTTCTGGCGTGCCCCAGGGACGCAACTCTGCACAGCGAATTGCGGCGCCTTAGATAACTAGGCCACCCGTGCCCCCGTTTACGAGCTGGAACCTCCGTTCACCTGTATTTGGTGTGTACGTGTCGGAACCTCCGTTCACCTGTATTTGGTGTGTACGTGTCGGAACCTCCGTTCACCTGTATTTAGTGTGTACGAGCTGGAACCTCCGTTCACCTGTATTTGGTGTGTACGTGTCGGAACCTCCGTTCACCTGTATTTAGTGTGTACGAGCTGGAACCTCCGTTCACCTGTATTTGGTGTGTACGAGCTGGAACCTCCGTTCACCTGTATTTGGTGTGTACGAGCTGGAACCTCCGTTCACCTGTATTTGGTGTGTACGAGCTGGAACCTCCGTTCACCTGTATTTGGTGTGTACGAACTGGAACCTCCGTTCACCTGTATTTGGTGTGTACGAGCTGGAAACTCCGTTCACCTGTATTTGGTGTATACGAGCTGGAACCTCCGTACACCTGTATTTGGTGTGTACGAGCTGGAACCTCCGTTCACCTGTATTTGGTGTGTACGAGCTGGAACCTCCGTTCACCTGTATTTGGTGTGTACGTGTCGGAACCTCCGTTCACCTGTATTTGGTGTGTACGTGTCGGAACCTCCGTTCACCTGTATTTAGTGTGTACGAGCTGGAACCTCCGTTCACCTGTATTTGGTGTGTACGTGTCGGAACCTCCGTTCACCTGTATTTAGTGTGTACGAGCTGGAACCTCCGTTCACCTGTATTTGGTGTGTACGAGCTGGAATCTCCGTTCACCTGTATTTGGTGTGTACGAGCTGGAACCTCCGTTCACCTGTATTTGGTGTGTACGAACTGGAACCTCCGTTCACCTGTATTTGGTGTGTACGAGCTGGAACCTCCGTTCACCTGTATTTGGTGTATACGAGCTGGAACCTCCGTACACCTGTATTTGGTGTGTACGAGCTGGAACCTCCGTACACCTGTATTTGGTGTGTACGAGCTGGAACCTCCGTTCACCTGTATTTGGTGTGTACGAGCTGGAACCTCCGTTCACCTGTATTTGGTGTGTACGAGCTGGAACCTCCGTTCACCTGTATTTGGTGTGTACGAACTGGAACCTCCGTTCACCTGTATTTGGTGTGTACGAGCTGGAACCTCCGTTCACCTGTATTTGGTGTATACGAGCTGGAACCTCCGTACACCTGTATTTGGTGTGTACGAGCTGGAACCTCCGTTCACCTGTATTTGGTGTGTACGAGCTGGAACCTCCGTTCACCTGTATTTGGTGTGTACGTGTCGGAACCTCCGTTCACCTGTATTTGGTGTGTACGTGTCGGAACCTCCGTTCACCTGTATTTAGTGTGTACGAGCTGGAACCTCCGTTCACCTGTATTTGGTGTGTACGTGTCGGAACCTCCGTTCACCTGTATTTAGTGTGTACGAGCTGGAACCTCCGTTCACCTGTATTTGGTGTGTACGAGCTGGAACCTCCGTTCACCTGTATTTGGTGTGTACGAGCTGGAACCTCCGTTCACCTGTATTTGGTGTGTACGAGCTGGAACCTCCGTTCACCTGTATTTGGTGTGTACGAACTGGAACCTCCGTTCACCTGTATTTGGTGTGTACGAGCTGGAACCTCCGTTCACCTGTATTTGGTGTATACGAGCTGGAACCTCCGTACACCTGTATTTGGTGTGTACGAGCTGGAACCTCCGTACACCTGTATTTGGTGTGTACGAGCTGGAACCTCCGTTCACCTGTATTTGGTGTGTACGAGCTGGAACCTCCGTTCACCTGTATTTGGTGTGTACGTGTCGGAACCTCCGTTCACCTGTATTTGGTGTGTACGTGTCGGAACCTCCGTTCACCTGTATTTGGTGTGTACGAGCTGGAACCTCCGTTCACCTGTATTTAGTGTGTACGAGCTGGAACCTCCGTTCACCTGTATTTGGTGTGTACGTGTCGGAACCTCCGTTCACCTGTATTTGGTGTGTACGTGTCGGAACCTCCGTTCACCTGTATTTAGTGTGTACGAGCTGGAACCTCCGTTCACCTGTATTTGGTGTGTACGAGCTGGAACCTCCGTTCACCTGTATTTAGTGTGTACGAGCTGGAACCTCCGTTCACCTGTATTTGGTGTGTACGAGCTGGAACCTCCGTTCACCTGTATTTGGTGTGTACGAACTGGAACCTCCGTTCACCTGTATATTGTTTGAACAAGCCGGAACCTCAACTTGTTAACGTTATGTATTGTTTGGTCGATGTTGATCATTCTATTTACTTGTGCGTGGCTGTAGATCTCTTATGTCATCATCATTGCCCTCAGCAAATCTTTGTCAGCCTGTCCATGTCACATACATTTCACTGTATTCCATAACCATTATTCTTAAAATGCGTTTGAGAACAAAAGCGCCTCAACATTCAGGATTATTGTTATTGATTGTGCATGCCACAATCCAGCTGACGAAAATACTAATACAGACACTGGAGTAATTGCATAAATTATTATCCAAACATCTGGTGGACACTGAGATATGTGGCGTTTGTGACGTTGGATTTGACAGACATCACGCAGCACGGAGCTCAGTGATGCATTGTCCAATCTCACTGTCTACACAGACGTCATGCATATAACTGTCGCCGCCCGTGTCAACGCCAAGACGAACTGGAGGTGTGATATTGCCTGAAAGGATTTAAATTTATTATATTGCACATAAGTACATTGTGAATCATTATGATTATATATTTATGTTACATGTTAATTTATAAACATTAAGTCGGAGAGGTCGCATGAATACAACCTTTGCATTATTTTGGTTAGTTCGTTGTTGTTTATCAATGATTTAATGAGTGAATTCAGGCAAGTTGGTTGTGACGCTTGGTTTGCAATAACACAGTGATATTTGTGTAGGCGGTATCAGCGAATGTTTACATTTCATTAACAGTATAAATATGAATGTGTTTTGGAAGGTAACTAACCATGCAGACACTCGTTATGGAATCTGATTGTGTGGCCGCAGTTGAGATTGGATGGGCAGGTAATTGACCATGCAGACACTCATTATGGAATCTGATTGTGTGGCCACAGTTGAGATTGGATGAGCAGGTAATTGACCATGCAGACACTCGTTATGGAATCTGATTGTGTGGCCAAGCTTGAGACTAGATGGGCAGGCAATTGACCACGCAGACACTCGTTATGGAATCTGATTGTGTGGCCACAGTTGAGATTGGATGAGCAGGTAACTGACCATGCAGACACTCTTTATGGAATCTGATTGTGTGGCCAAGCTTGAGACTAGATGAGCAGGTAATTGACCACGCAGACACTCGTTATGGAATCTGATTGTGTGGCCAAGCTTGAGACTAGTTTAGCAGGTAATTGACCTTGCATACACTCGTTATGGAATCTGATTGTGTGACCAAGCTTGAGACTAGATGGGCAGGTAATTGACCATGCAGATACTCATTATGGAATCTGATTGTGTGACCAAGCTTGAGACTAGATGGACAGGCAATTAATAATGCAGATACTCGTCGGCGTCGGCGCTCACCTCTTATTCCAAGCCAGAAAAAATAATGTTTCCGTGGAAACAATTTCGACTTACGATGGCTGGGTTCGTTCCGGGCTATAACATGAAAATCGTTCAACATATTTCCACGAAACTTGGCGCTAAGTATGTACATACACATTTACTGTCTGTCAGCACTGGTTTTACAATGTATATTTTTACTGTGATCTACTGTATATCATTAGATCATTATAATTTCCTTGCTAAAAGTGATACGCCATGCGTAGTTTTATAACATTTATTTCACGCATGCAATAATTTTCGTCAGGTCTCCGAGTGTGAAAACATGAAAACCAAAATTTCGCGTTCTCCTCGGGATTTGTTCATTATTTACGTAACTTTGTGTCCTTTGATGAACATGTTTGAGACATTGTTAACACAGAGGCTCCCACATGTTTGAGACACTGTTAACGCAGAGGCTCCCACATGTTTGGGACACTGTTAAAACAGAGGCTCCCACATGTTTGGGACACTGTTAAAACAGAGGCTCCCACATGTTTGGGACACTGTTAACACAGAGGCTCCCACATGTTTGAGACACTGTTAACACAGAGGCTCCCACATGTTTGAGACACTGTTAAAACAGAGGCTCCCACATGTTTGGAACACTGTTAAAACAGAGGCTCCCACATGTTTGGGACACTGTTAAAACAGAGGCTCCCACATGTTTGGGACACTGTTAACACAGAGGCTCCCACATGTTTGGGAAACTGTTAACACAGAGGCTCCCACATGTTTTAGACACTGTTAACACAGAGGCTCCCACATGTTTGGGACACTGTTAAAACAGAGGCTCCCACATGTTTGAGACGCTGTTAATACAGAGACTCCCACATGTTTGAGACACTGTTAACAAAGAGGCTCCCACATGTTTGGGACACTGTTGACAAAGAGGCTCCCATATGTTTGGGACACTGTTAACACAGAGGCTCCCACGTGTTTGGGACACTGTTAATACAGAGGCTCCCACATGTTTGAGACACTGTTAACACAGATGCTCCCACATGTTTGGGACACTGTTAAAACAGAGGCTCCCACATGTTTGGGACACTGTTAACACAGAGGCTCCAACATGTTTGAGACACTGTTAACACAGAGGCTCCCACATGTTTGAGACACTGTTAACACAGAGGCTCCCACATGTTTGAGACACTTTTAAAACACAGAGGCTCCCACATGTTTGAGACACTTTTAAAACACAGAGGCTCCCACATGTTTGAGACACTGTTGACAAAGAGGCTCCCACATGTTTGAGACACTGTTGACAAAGAGGCTCCCACATGTTTGAGACACTTTTAAAACACAGAGGCTCCCACATGTTTGAGACACTGTTAAAACAGAGGCTCCCACATGTTTGGAACACTGTTAAAACAGAGGCTCCCACATGTTTGGGACACTGTTAAAACAGAGGCTCCCACATGTTTGGGACACTGTTAACACAGAGGCTCCCACATGTTTGGGAAACTGTTAACACAGAGGCTCCCACATGTTTTAGACACTGTTAACACAGAGGCTCCCACATGTTTGGGACACTGTTAAAACAGAGGCTCCCACATGTTTGAGACGCTGTTAATACAGAGACTCCCACATGTTTGAGACACTGTTAACAAAGAGGCTCCCACATGTTTGGGACACTGTTGACAAAGAGGCTCCCATATGTTTGGGACACTGTTAACACAGAGGCTCCCACATGTTTGGGACACTGTTAATACAGAGGCTCCCACATGTTTGAGACACTGTTAACACAGATGCTCCCACATGTTTGGGACACTGTTAAAACAGAGGCTCCCACATGTTTGGGACACTGTTAACACAGAGGCTCCAACATGTTTGAGACACTGTTAACACAGAGGCTCCCACATGTTTGAGACACTGTTAACACAGAGGCTCCCACATGTTTGAGACACTTTTAAAACACAGAGGCTCCCACATGTTTGAGACACTTTTAAAACACAGAGGCTCCCACATGTTTGAGACACTTTTAAAACACAGAGGCTCCCACATGTTTGAGACACTGTTGACAAAGAGGCTCCCGCATGTTTGGGACACTGTTAACATAGAGGCTCCCACATGCCCACACGACACACTCCAATGAAATCCCATTCTGCTTTCCCGCCCAAATTATACAAACCTCTTGACCAACTTTTTCAACTTTTTCAACCAAAGAATAGAAGGCCGTATAGTTTGAGAGTAATGAAACATTTATGAAGTAATAGCTAATTATTGCTTTCGTGTGTACATTTAGCCATCAAAGGAGAACAGAAGTTCTGTAAGCTGTTTTTGTTTCATAAATTCTGAGTTGTTGCCAAAGGAGTGAGAAGACAACTGTAAGATTTTACCCTATATCACTATGTATAATAACTGTCAATATTTTGAATTTTGTCTATTCTCAAATACTTGTCAACACTTTTTATTATGTTTGAATATACGCATTAATCAGAATACGTACTAGTATGATTTTGCTATTATTATTTTCCAGATTTCCAAACACATTTACAGTGACAACTTGAACTAATGTATGTGTGTGTGAGGGGGGGAGGGGGGGGGGGGGATGTTTGTCATGAGCAAAAACACGTTCTTGTTGAAATTGAATGGGGAATACAAAGAATTGTCGATATTCTTCAGTGTTTTAACCGTTTGGTTTTACGTGAAATGTACAGAAAACACAGGAAAGTATATATTTTAAAGACACTTTGAATTTAAAATTACTCTGAGACATTTCGCCACGATGATGTGAGGGTGATTTATTTTTAATTGCAGCCAGTTCTTGCATATGCCTGAAAATGAAAATGCCTAAAGATATTGTACTACGTATGTTTCACACCCGTGAAGATCCGTGTAAGAATGGGTCTTCCGCATGCATGTCGTAAGAGGCGACTAACGGGATCAGGTGGTCAGACTCGGTTTCTTGGTTGATGCATGTCATCGTATCCAAATTGCGTAGATCGATGCTCATGATGTCATTCACTGGATTGTCTGTTCCAGACTTGATTATTTACAAACCTCCGTCATATGGCTGGGATATTGCAGAGTGTGGCGTTAAACAACAAACGAACAAACAAACAAAACGTATGTTTCAGTGACTATTTACGAATTAATGGGTATCTTTAACTTTCCTGAATTGTCATACAACGGTAGTATGCACAGATGATGATACTACCACACATTCCCTATAGATGTAACGGGGAAGAGCAGATGAACGCAATGGCCGAAAGATCGCACCCAAACGTTGGAGAGATATGACAATAGTTGCATATAATCGACGTGAAAATACCAAACTTAACCCCCTGTACATAAAATGGACTGGTCCGACATTGCCAAGGTTGTATTGTATTCGGGAATTCATCATTAATTACATACGGATAAATGTTATTAAAGCTTGTACAATTTATTGACAGAAGGTTCTACAAAATGTTGATATCTTGATATAAGAAATATACGACTAAAAAATTAGAAACATGCAAGGAGATTAAAGCACTCGGGACAGCGCCCCTCATCGTTTATTCTCCCTGCAGTATCTTTTGTTCGATAAACAAAGCCCACTCGTCGTTCATTTCTTAAATATATGTATCCAACAGCTTTTAGAAAATGAAAAAAATAATTTGATTAAGCATAGCAAAGTATAGTCACCATCCAATTCGTATTATTTACAGTGGTTACTAGGTTTCTACAATTACCCTGCACGTGCAGGAATACTGTGATATGGTGTGAAACAATATACATGTTGACATGTTGATATAGATGATATAGATAGTCTTGAAAATCACATGCGTGAAACCGGTTGAGTAAATTATACCACTCATCTTTGGACTTTTGTATTTTATCTATATCTATCTATCTATCTATCTATTTATCTGTCTATCTATCTATCTATCTATCTATCTATCTATCTATCTATCTATCTATCTATCTATCTATCTATCTATCTATCTATCTATCTATCTATCTATCTATCTATAAACAAGTATGATCCAATTGCAGAAGAGACTCAGGGATTTGCAATCTATGCATGGAAGAGAAGCTCGAGATTCTCATGCTAACATCTAACAAGCTAAACAAAAGAAGCGAGCTCATTTCCACCTGTCGCCATAGTAAACCCCCAAGCCGAGCAAAAAAGAAAGGGTCAAACTAAAACCATGTTTCATTATGCCTGATGATCGTACACAATACCATGGGTGCGTGAAACTCAGAGTTGCAAATATATATATATATATATATGCTGTAGTACCGGGCCATCCTCTGTTTAACGCCGCAATCCAGATAAACACATAACGGAACATCATTTCACTCCAGATAAACACATAACGGGACATTATTTCACTCCAGATAAACACATAACGGGACATCATTTCACTCCAGATAAACACATAACGGGACATCATTTCACTCCAGAGAAACACACAACGAGACATCATTTCACTCCAGATAAAAACACAACGGGACATCATTTCACTCCAGAGAAACACATAACGGGACATCATTTCACTCCAGATAAACACATAACGGGACTTCACTTCACTCCAGATAAACACATAACGGGACATCATTTCACTCCAGAGAAACACACAACGAGACATCATTTCACTCCAGATAAAAACACAACGGGACATCATTTCACTCCAGAGAAACACATAACGGGACATCATTTCACTCCAGAGAAACACATAACGGGACATCATTTCACTCCAGAGAAACACATAACGGGACATCATTTCACTCCAGATAAACACATAACGGGACTTCACTTCACTCCAGATAAACACATAACGGAACATCATTTCACTCCAGATAAACACATAACGGGACATCATTTTACTCCAGATAAACACATTGTTGTTTGTTGTTTAACGCCGGACTCAGCAATAGTCCAGTTGTCTGTAACTAATCAAGTCTGGACCAGACAATCTAGTGATTGATATCGTGATCATCGACCCACGCAATGACATGCATCAACCAAGTCAGCGAGCCTGACAAGCCGATCTCGTTAGTCGCCTCTTACAACAGGCATAGCCGCTTTTCACGGCAAGCATGGGTTGCTGAAGACCTATTCTACCCCTGATCTTCACGGGTCCCATCCTCTGTGGGTGCTCTGTTACTCAACACATACCACCCTGTGTACATTGAAATGTTTATTGGTTATATGTTGTAAGGATTTTGTATTCATGTGGAGACAAATAAAACATTACGAAAAAAAATCGAAATGCAGAATCTAGACACATTATTAAATAACATGTCTCAACGCAAATGAAACAGTAAATGTGACAAAACACATTCTGAAAATAATGTGTATCTGTATGTTTTTTTATGATATATGGTCTCAAAGTATAACTTTTAATGCGAATGTGATAATAACAGTGACACTGGTCTGTAGCTCACCTGCACGCATTCATTAACAAAATGTGCTGTCAGCACTGACATTCAAATTTAGTATATTACGGCACAAACAATGAAGACTAGTTAATAGATATGTTAAATGTGTATACTCTTGTTGGAATACACAACATTTCACCTTCAGTTCAAGGCGCCCTCTAAGGAGATGACTTTGTTTATTGCCACACATTTGTTTCAAATTGTCTCACAAAAGAGAAGCATTTAATTTTGACACCTTTCACCAAAATGAATCCCATCATCGTGAGAAACATCCATGTAAAGAATCAGATAGCTCAGCCAGCCGAGAAAACGAGAAAAGTGTTTATACCTTTCTTTTGACACACCTGGATAAAAACATGTTCATAACAGGTGCAGGAATGTCTAAGCAAAGGGATCAATTTGGACAGTGTTCTTGTTATCGTTTCAATGTGTTATTCTAGTCCGATCCTACATTTTGCAAACATGTTTGTGCATATCTGTCTTTTGGACACTGAATATATAGCAACCAATATAGCATTGTGTGCGAATGTTATCTGGATACATGGGAAAATGTTTCCACAAACTTTAACCTTTTCAATCAAAATGGTTATATGATTTCTGACATTTCGAAATTTCGATTATTTAATTTTTAATATATTTTTTTTGTATAGAAAGAGCACATAATTAGATATTTATTCTACTATGCAGTATTTCTGCACATTTTTGCAAACCTCTACAGCACCGAAGTTGGAATTCGATCATGATGCCACGTCTATACACTTGAATTTTCTATTAGCAATTATCGTTTACACAAAGGTCCAGGTTTCTAAGCATTATGATTATTGAAATAAGATGTTTGATTGTTAATTGTCAAACAGAAAAAGCAATGTTTGGAACAAAATAGGATGACATCACAAGAAGAATCTTGCATCCCAATGGTGAGCTGCACAAGATGGTTACAGAGCCAAGAATACATTTTGAGAGAATTAAATAAATCGAATTGAGGTCAAAATTGAATAATCAATAATCACAAACAAAGAACCTATGTGTTGAGTTCCACAACGAATTACACCCGCAAGCTTCCGTTACTGTTTCAAAACAAGATGGCCGAAATATGATCATTAATATATGTTCATTCAACATGGCTACCATTGATCCCTTATTGGAAATCAGATTGAACACATTCAAGCGTCATCATCGGTAGGACCAGAATGGGAACTTCAGCTTCTTTGGACCAGATTCTTGAGAGGGTACTTCGACAGACATACACAATCTCACTCTACTTTCTGTCAGCTCAACAAGTTAGGGACAGCATCCAGTAAACAGCAAAATGATGTTAACCTAACGGCTCTTGTGATGGCTAACCTGTGGTCGTAAACCAATTTAAAGACTGTGGATGTAATATCTGTGTCAGAACAAACACAAAATGACTGTTGTAGCAATTTATCGATTCCATCTCGAACTTCTACTTCATACAATTTCATACAATTAAGACCAAGGGTAATTTGTAATGTGTCTGACTGGTCATGTATTATGCAGACATATTAATAGATATATCAACTGTTGATCTTCAAACAATTCTAATATAATTTTTCAGGATACCGTGTATACTTCCGCTGAAGTCACATGTCTACGTGATGAATTTTACTTTGACAAGAGAAAGCTTGTAAGCATGGGCACCAACAGCAGGAGACCCTCCGCTCTCGCGTTACTGCCTGCAACAGGAAATTATCAGATATTGTATTCCAAACTTCAATACTGTGTGTTTAAATGAAGAAATCTGAACATTGAGGCGGCGGTGGCAGCGGCAGTCAGGTATTATTGTATCAGAAATAACGCAAAAACAGCACTTGTTACAATTGCTGAAAACTGGAGCAACGATCCACGCAATCGAGGTATGGTGACACGAAGTCAACAAGTCACAAAGCCTGACCACCCAAAAGCATGAAGGTCGAAAAGAAGAAAACCGAAGTGACGCAGATGGTAGACGGTGACTTACTCGCAACCCATGAGCACGGGCGTAGTTGCAAGCATACCAAGATCATACTTGGTAAGAACCTAGGATTCGAACTCATGATCAACAATATATCAACTTGATATGTTACCTTCGGAAATTCCCTTGAAGTCAGAGACAGACAGCGTTGCCGACACTGTCCTTCTGAAATGTGTAGTGGGTGTCGTATTTCCCGCATTACGCATACTTCGACGTTTTCTAGCTGTAGATTTCAAGCAGTTGTTGTGTGATGTCAGCTCCTGTAATATATAATAGACATCATTACACTACATACGTAAATAAAGCCGTTTTTCAGTTCGACCACGGTACCAAAGCAATTCTGAAGAACGGTAACACAGATGGACTTGGGTGATAATCATACAGGTTTTAAAGACTGTCGGAACCCATTATCCCAAGATCTGTTATCTCGAATGTACCGATATCTCAAACGTATTCGCCGGTCCCGACCACCTCTCAATTTGAATTTGATGCTTATCCCGAATTAGAGAAAAACTATATAGCGCTATCTCTAACAGTGGACTCGTCCCCAACTTTGACTTTACTATAGAATATTGTACCTTTATCTCGAATATTTGCCACATTGTGACAGTTTGGAGAAGCGCACATATGCACTGCATATAGTGGTGAGCAATCCGCCTACATATATCGTGTACCTTCCTTGCTCAATGATCAACGTACAGGAGACGTACATTCCTATGCAGGAGACGTGCATTCCTATGCAGGAGACGTACATTCCTATGCAGGAGACGTACATTCCTATGCAGGAGACGTACATTCCTATGCAGTAGTTGTGCATTCCTATGCAGGAGACGTACATTCTTATGCAGGAGACGTACATTCCTATGCAGGAGACGTACATTCCTATGCAGTAGACGTGCATTCCTATGCAGGAGACGTACATTCCTATGCAGGAGACGTACATTCCCATGCAGTAGACGTGCATTCCTATGCAGGAGACGTACATTCCTATGCAGGAGACGTACATTCCTATGCAGGAGACGTACATTCCTATGCAGGAGACGTACATTCCTAGGCAAGGGACGTTCATTTTAAGAATTTCATATGATTTAAAAGCACTAATTCTAACAATGATATGTATATCTGTCAAATATTAACCGCATTATACATAATATACATATTAGCTACAAATACATAACCTGAATTACATCCGAAATTATGTAGCTCGGAGATTTGTTAAACCTCTTTGTCATAACTTGTTTATTTTCGCCAATCCGAGCAGAAAGACCATTCACGTGCATGTAGACACAGATCAGCATGAAGGGGAGCGCAATTGATGCACCTGGGGATGCTACTTCTTGCCTAAATCCCCAGAGTCATGAAGGGGAGCGCAATTGATGCCCATGGGGATGCTACTTCTTGCCTAAATCCCCAGAGTCATGAAGGGGAGGGCAATTGATGCACCTGGGGATGCTACTCCTTGCCTAAATCCCCAGAGTCATGAAGGGGAGGGCAATTGATGCCCATGGGGATGCTACTCCTTGCCTAAATCCCTAGAGTCATGAAGGGGAGGGCAATTGATGCCCATGGGGATGCAACTCCTTGCCTTGAGAGGGCAATTGATGCCCCTGGGGATGCTACTTCTTGCCTAAATCCCCAGAGTCATGAAGGGGAGCGCAATTGATGCCCATGGGGATGCTACTTCTTGCCTAAATCCCCAGAGTCATGAAGGGGAGCGCAATTGATGCCCCTGGGGATGCAACTCCTTGCCTAAATCCCCAGAGTCATGAAGGGGAGCGCAATTGATGCCCCAGGGGATGCTACTTCTTGCCTAAATCCCCAGAGTCCACATAGATGTTATCAATGAGGAACTTAGTGCTTTCATTTGTGACAAATTGACCTCATCCTCTGAAGATAGATATGTAACTGTAGTCGGACAATATATCAACTACAGACATGCTATATATCAACATATATATAAACACCAACACGTTTGGTCAACGTGTTCTTATCATTGTAAGTCGATAATAAGAAACCGGTTCATGCGACAGGTTGCAGGTTGGATATACATTGCAACTGATTTATGAAACGTAGATATTGTGAAGCAGCAGTGCGTGACACATACCTTTGCGCATTGACCATTTCCACTCTTCGGACATACCAGTACAGTGCATTCGTACGTGATGGTACCAGTGTTTGGGAACATGAAAGCATATATATCTGCATATGCGACATCCTCCGTCTTCGTTCCATATTTCACTGGTGTATTTGCAACTGTGAAATTCCCGATCAGTGTAGGTTCAAGGCTACCACATTTACTGGAAAGACAATCCGTTATAAACAATAACTATCTTCGTGGTGTTTATGAAATCTTATTATACACCAGGACTAATGCTATAAAGATCAGTACCGTGTGCTTTACTTTCTTCGACAAAATGAAACATTTACTGGAATTTATTAATTCCAATTGTGACTGTTGTCAGTGTGATTTTTATAGAAACTACCCCGAGTGATGTAAATAAAGTATCTTTATCATGAGTTTACGGTGACAAAACTATGTCCCTGTGGGGATTACCGGTGGTGCCCAGCAACCTATGCTTTGTTGTAAAGGGCGACCAAATAGATATGGTGTTCAGGCTCGGTGAATCGCTTGATTGTGTGTCATGTTAGCCCGACAGTATGGATCGTTGCTCACAATATCAATTGATGGTTTGTTTGACCCAGTTTTGATTATACATTTCCTGCCGCTGCCATATAGCTGGAATATTGCTGAGTCTGGCGCACACAATAAAGATACAAAAGAATAATAAAATGTGTTACATGATTCGAATATATTTAGGTAAATGATGTCTCTCAGTCATGTGTTGCTTCCAGTCGTTCAAAGAACGACGAAATGTAAATGGGCACGTGAAAAAATTCCCTTGGCTTCAAACATTGCAATGAAAAGTCAGATGGCATGCATATCACAAGGTGCTTGACATGTCTGTGCAAGCTGTAAAGATTTATATCATTTGTTACTCAAAGTGTGGCACGCAATACAAAATTTGCAGGCCTTGCGTCACCAAGCAAATACTGTCACATGCACAAGAGCCACTTGCAGGAACAGTTCCAAATGATCCCAGAAACTGCACGGAACACTCCTTGAACGTTTGAACGTGCCTTACACCAGAGATCAACATGAATACCAAGTCTCTTTCCATGCACCACTGAAGTGTCGCTATCGTCAACAATATTGACTGCCGTCTATGTTGCATCGAGCCTATCTTATCTGTTCAGTATAGTTATCCAACCCCTGTATTCTTTGTACGTCTGAACGCCTGCTTCCGAGTGATTATTTGTTGTGGTCGGATGTAAAATATAATCTACATATTTCAATGCCTGCTCCTTCGCTGAACATTGGTTATACGTACCCAGCGCCCTGTTTGAGGTTCCACAACTTCACTGTGTTTTTCCCACCTTTCGCAGAGCATATCTCTGGTATCAAAAGGTTGCTGCCTCCTGTCGAAATAATAAAACAATGGTCAAACGTAACTAGTTGTGTTCTGATTAAATAAAGTAATCGAAAATTGATCGGAAGCTCCAATCAAGCAAACAATCGAATTCAAGTTTCCATAATCATAAACGATTTTGCAACCTCTCTCAATTTCTCAACTGTTCTTATCTTTTCAAAAGGAATACAGTTGTAGGCAACAGTCGTGGTTATAAATAATTGCGTATTCAAATTCGGAATACAGTTTTTTAGAATAACAGCATGTTGAAAACAGCAACATGACGCTAATCGGTTAATTACGAGAATCGCCAATCATGATTTTATAACCAGTTTCCAACACTGAAGGCAGCCTTGTTTTCATATGAGTCAAATGTTAACGTTTCTCGTACCATATTCAAATTTCGGATGCAACGTTAATTGTATTCTGAGAAAGCAAATTATTCATCGAAATAACATTTATTCAGTTTAAAACAGCGTTTAAAAGGGGCTATGACATAGCTTCATACCCACACCATCCTATCAAAATGTTTTAAAGTGTGTTTAAATTCCAAACATGTTCGTAATCTAAACGTGGTTAGACCTTAAACATATCCCAACAAAACGCCGCTTTGAACAGTATCAGTTAGGAAGGGCCTTTCATCATAGGAAAATGTGATCAATCATGTAATCTTCTTTTAATAACTCGCAACTTTCAAAATGACCTCACACACTGATTCAGAATGTCTTCCTGTAACGGTTGCCCTCAATGTACCTGTTGATGTTTACCTTCAACTGCTGGTAAATATGTGGATGTAAAGAAATGCAAATATAAGTGAACTGAGGATTATGCATAAACATTTCTATCATTGCTCTGAACAAGTACACATCTACCTGATGATGCTATTTATAAGGTGCCTATATATGTTGGCAGTGATACGGAGTTGTTCCTGGTGTTTCTGCTGAAATGTTAGCATGTGGCGCAGCAAACCATCTATATGATTTGAAGTTGAACATGAAGAACTCTGCGATATTTTAAAGTCTGTGGACGATCCTAAATTGTTCTGGAAGACGCTAAAGACCTCAAGAGAAGACAACTAGGTACAAAATAATGCATGTAAGAAATGTGAGACACTGTATTCACATCACAGACGAAGGCCATGAGATCCCTGTCTAAGAGAGGCGGGACACTGTATTCAGATTACAGACGAAGGCCATGAGATCCCTGTCTAAGAGAGGTGGGACACTGTATTCACATTAGTGACGACGGACATGAGATCCCTGTCTAAGAGAGGCGGGACACTGTATTCACATTACAGACGAAGGCCATGAGATCCCTGTCTAAGAGAGGCGGGACACTGTATTCAGATTACAGACGAAGGCCATGAGATCCCTGTCTAAGAGAGGCGGGACACTGTATTCAGATTACAGACGAAGGCCATGAGATCCCCGTCTAAGAAAGGTGAGACGCTGTATTCACATTACAGACGAAGGCCATGAGATCCCTGTCTAAGAGAGGCGGGACACTGTATTCACATTACAGACGAAGGCCATGAGATCCCTGTCTAAGAGAGGCGGGACACTGTATTCAGATTACAGACGAAAGCCATGAGATCCCTGTCTAAGAGAGGCGGGACACTGTTTCAGATTACAGACGAAGGCCATGAGATCCCTGTCTAAGAGAAGCGGGACACTGTATTCACATTACAGACGAAGGCCATGAGATCCCTGTCTAAGAGAGGCGGGACACTGTATTCACATTACAGACGAAGGCCATGAGATCCCTGTCTAAGAAAGGTGGGACACTGTATTTACATTGCAGACTAAGGCCATGAGATCCCTGTCTAAGAGAGGCGGGACACTGTATTCACATTACAGACGAAGGCCATGAGATCCCCGTCTAAGGAAGGTGGGACACTGTATTCAGATTACAGATGAAGGCCATGAGATCCCTGTCTAAGAAAGGTAAGACACTGTATTCAGATTACAGACGAAGGCCATGATATCCCCGTCTAAAAAAGGTGAGACACTGTATTCAGATTACAGACGAAGGCCATGAGATCCCTGTCTAAGAGAGGCGGGACACTGTATTCACATTACAGACGAAGGCCATGAGATCCCTGTCTAAGAGAGGCGGGACACCGTATTCACATTACAGGCCATAGCGATGAGGTATTGCTCTCAAAAATACGAGACTTATACAAGCAGCTGTACATACGTTCATGCAGGTCGCTATATTAGTAAAATAATCACGACGCTAACGCCATTTAATTAAAAGAGAATGTTTAGGATATAATTTCTGGGACAAGTGTTCATGTTTGTGTTTAGAATCTATTTACATGATTTGTAGTGAGAGTATGGATGAATTCGTACGACAAAACGACATTTATTTTGCTGAAATTACGGAGTGGATGAAATTTACTTAAACAAATTACTTGAATAAGTAATCATTTTATCATCGTGCTTTCTGTTTAGAGTCAAGGGGCGGTATATAGACTACTTGTTAAAACGTTCGCTCGTCACACCGGAGGCCAGAGTTCAATTCCCCACATGAGTACAATGTGTGGAGTCCATTTCTGGTACTGTGATATTGCTATTGGAATATTGCTAAAAGAGGCAAAAAACCTCACACTCACTCACTCACTCACTCACTCACTTTTTAAAGTCAATCAAATGAAGTCAGTTTCTTGTACTGGTCAGGGGCGGTCGGGTAGCCTGCTGGTTAAAGCGGTCGCTCGTCACGCCGAAGACCCGGGTTCGATTCCCGACATGGGTACAATGTGTGAAGCCCATTTCTGATGTCCCCCGCCGTGATATTGCTGGAATATTGCTAAAAGCGGCGTAAATCCATACTCACTCACTCACTCCCTCTTGTACTGGTCACCGTGGCGACACACGCGCCTAACTGCACCACAAATAACTGCCGGTTTTTTCATCAAGAGCATCATTCTGCCGAAATTGTCCCAAACAACATCCGCATAGTTTGGAAACATTTTGGCAATATAACAGCCAATGACATCGGATTTTAAAGCTTCTAAATGCAGTTACTCTAGATGTGTTCATAGTAGCAACTGGTAGTAGTGGTGTAGAGATTTATTCTGGCTTATATTGGGACTGTGTGAAGTCAAAACCATCCGAAGGATTTTGTTAATTTTTCTTTAATACATGTACTCTCATAATACGACATTCACCTTTCTTTTCTTCACTCTTGATGACGAGATACAAGTGGTCTCCCAGGGCAGTCTGGCTTGGAGTAGTGAGACTTGTGTTAGGATCAGTTGTTGACAGTGTCATGTTTACCTCAGTGAATGGGTGGTTCTCCACCGTTGGTCTGAAACATTGTGATGGACAGGATAGGACAGAACCACACCGACACTGAGACCAAACATACATACTATTACAACCTGTGTCCCCGTCACATGTACACTTCCATGATCATCAACAAACAACAACTGGTGAAAACGCGATCATGGGGTTCTTGAAAAAACGTCACTGTTATTGGAGAGAACCACACGAACATTATACCATTGGCAATCATACGCATATTAAACGCGTATCCGTGTATAATTCCTCTATCCTCATAGAAAACAACACATACACACTGACGACACAAATGATAAATGCATCATTGATGACCAACTTACCATGACATTGAAGAATGCTTGATTGTGATTTGTTAAAAAGAGGTATCATTTTTCCTACTGATACCTCTTTTAAATTAAACCTTTTCACACAAAAGCCGTGCCTATAAAACATCGACCTATTGACATAGATGCTTATGACAATGGATTTTGATAACCCATTAGAATGTTGTATGCGTCCGATATCAGAACCACAGCTAGCCATTCACGATGAATTCTATTTCAGAACACACACAATTAAGTAGCGTACACGCTAACCACTGTGTCAGGACCACACAATCATCAGTCACAAGAGTCAGTAGTCTCTCTCGTGTCGTCACCTGCACCTTTAAACGGCGTACGACCTGTGAATGGTTGTGTCAGTAGCCTCCTTTCCGCCAGTACATCATCGGGTTATCATGGTTAATGGTGAACATGACTACGGGATTGTCCTCATGGTTCATGCAGTTTGTAAATAGACCCCACAAACTATGTTGGAAGCCATGGACAGCGACGTGTAATGGACGTAAGTCAGGCTCAGCCAGGTCGAAGTTTAGGGTGGGGAGACAGCCATTCCTAATACATATATGTATTACTGTTGGGGAATAATCATATCGCTCACAAATTAACACAGATAGACTGATATTTTAAACTAGTATTAAAATGCACCATCCATGCTAGATATGGTGAAAAAATAGTGAAAACTCAATGTCAGTGAGAGTTCTCTCACCAGCAACACTGAGTATGGCTGACGTCACAGGGCTTTGTTTTGCTGATCTGTCTTGCATCAAAGTTGTTATTTTCAATTACGCTTTGACGTATGTTTTAACTAAGGTAGACTTAATGGTAAACCGTTGACATACATGTATTATAATAATGGCCCTTTCGACAGCCGCATGTCACAGTTACTGCTACATGCTATCGAAGATGTGCCTTTCTGCCACCAGATGACAACATTTTAGATCTGCTGACGCCCTATGTGGAACTATTAATGCTGTCTATGACAGTGTTGCACATTACTGTATAATCTTATGCCCAATTTGACTACGACCACGAATATCCCGAATCACTCCGAATAGGCAATTTTTCATGTTTGTAGATAAATCTCAATCATTTCTTGAAGTTCTTAAATGAATCTTATTTGATTCCCAAACAGCGAGAAAGTTTTTGTTTGTCAAAAACTTTCGTGGAAGGGTCCCCGAATTGCAATTTCGTGGCTGTATCGCAATTCATTCGTAATTAATTCTTATGTTCCGTCACAGCTTCGTAATCGATTCTTTTGCATTCTTGGCTATTCCTAGCGATACGTGGCTCCCAAAATGTCTCGTCCTCAACCCGAAAACATCCCGAAACAGCGACGAATGTCCCGAGTAAACTACGAATCATGTAAGTAAGAACAACATTCGGCATATTCGTAACTCAGTCGTAGGTGATTCTTACAATTCGTGCATGATCCGTACATGAATCTTGTAATTCGTCCATGTTTCTTAACCCATTCCTGGCATTCTTCATATTTTTCAACCCGATTAGCCACGAAAGTTTGCATTTTGAGCCGAATCATCACGAATCTCGAAAGTTTCCGATTCGGGATGATTCGGGATATTCGTGGTCGTAGTGAAAGGGGGGCATAAGAATGAGACTACAGCCAGCTGACTTGACCTACAGATGCTGTCATGAAGTCATCTTACTCACCTCACTGAAGGCACCATCTTCACATCGACATGTGGCTTGGCCGTTACCCCGTCTTTGGGCACCTCACATGTTATAGTTAGAGCGATTGTGCCGTCGCCTCCGAAGAAAGAAGCTGTCGTCTGTGGTATCTTGTATATGTAGACTGTTTTCTGATAGACATTTGATTTAGCATTGAAATTACACATTTAAGACTGACCCAACAATTCGTTAATCAGAAATGAAATGATGTAACGTATTGATGTATGTATAGATGATAGTAATGTAGTAGACTCGTACACAGCTAGTCCTAATTATAAATAGACCAAAAGTATACTTTGCTATGTAATATTTCAATCTGAGCGTTTTCTTTTGTATGTACCCCTAAGCATGGCTTGGTAAGGGTGTAAGACGGTCCTGTTGATGAGCATCCAGATGGCAAGCGGACTGTGAAGGTTTTGGTGTCTGCCAATGTCAGTTTCGCCTCTTCAGTGGAGGTACAGGCTGAAATCATAAATGTGTGAAGAATAATTTTCTACATACCTTCTGAAAGTTTTGCATACATCTACATCTTCAAGTATAAGTTCGTCTATACTCGTTACCTGATATTGAAGATTATCTTCATGCTCACTGCGGAATGGTCTAAAACGATTTAAGCACTTTAGTGAGTGAGTGTGTTGAGTCGCCTCTTTTAATCAACAATAATGAAGTAGTATCACCTCGGGGGACACCGGGTTGGGCTTCACACATTGTAACATGTGAGGAATCAAACTTTGGACTTCGGTGAGACGAGCTAACGTTTTACCACAATCGTGAAAATTGATCGGTTCAGCATAAGGTGCACAGCTGGTGTGGCATGTCACACTCATATCCTAGTACATGCAGGGTGAGGAGTATGCCTTCTGTATCACGTGATCATCTTACGACCTGAACACACCATTGTCGCTGACTAAAATTGTGCAATATCTGATTACCTAAAGCAAACTGACACGGGTGAACAGTCCATTGGTCATAGTATAAAGTCACACGTACCAACCGTATATAGTGGTTTTGGTGTTGATGTTGGTGTTGGTGATGTTGTTTTTGTTGATGCTGCTGCTTCTTTCTCCTGTTATGACGTCATTAAAACGTTTAGTTAAACATCTTCCCGTGACACGTGACACAATTCTTACACGTGAATCAATTCGAAAATGTTATTTACGCTTTAAATGAATATATTAACATCCATAATATTGAAATAGCTGCACATAAATGTCGAAACAATGGCACATTATTAGTAACACAGTACCTGTCAGAGTGGTGAGAATTATATACTTTGTTTACATTATTGTTCCGCGGTAAATAGAATGTCTATGAAGTCGGTAACACGTGTCTCGCGCCCTTGTTCTTGTTACCACACATGGAGGTGCAGCTTGGGTAATTAGAAGATGTGCAGTCTGGTCCACATCGGACTCCTTGGTGTCTGCTATAGAGTTTGTGGTAAGCTCCACACAGTTACATGTGAAAATACTGGTTTCATTGTTGCTAAGCGCAGTCAGCAAGACAGGTAACAGGTATAAGGAATTCAGACTTCGTTTAGTGCTTTCCAACAACAACAGCACAAGGGTCATCATTGTCAAAATCTACAGCGATGTTGAGTCTTCTGAATTCACTAAACAAAATTCCCATGGATTGTTATGCTGACTCCTTATCCCAATATCTACCTGCAAATATCGAATTTCTTATTTCTTCTTTAAGGAAGTTTAACTGCCAGATATCATTCCAGAAAAGTAAGAGATTTTAATGTTAATTCCTGCTTTTATTCAGCCAAGAAGGACACTTTACTGGTTTTCTTGTTTACATTCAAGAACTTTTGTTTCAATGCAACTACCACTCACGTGACAAAATATTCATGCTTGACATAAAAGTAGGATTACATTTGTGTTTGTGCACATTTGTACGTACCTGCCAAGTGAAGGCCAATAGGAGTAGCAGGACCTCAAACATTTTCATCCTAAAAAGGGATAAGAATATATATGCAAATGAGCGTTGGAGGTTGGAGGCAAGGGTAAAAAAGATTTTTAAAAATAAAAAATAATCTCGTGAATATATATTAATTAGTATCGAATAACGCCTTTTTACGGATGGCCAAGTGATTTAGCGCACCATAAAACGCACACAATACCATAAACTCGGCGATGTCAAGTGTGAGATCATAAGACCTCTCTGGGAATTAGAGACCTCGCTAGGGTCTTTGTGACTTTTAGAGACCCCATGTGAGGCCATTAAGAGTTCCAGGAAGACCTGTCCCAACAGCCTTCAAACTGAGGAGTTGGAAAGCAGATGAAAGTTGGACTTTGTGTTTCAAACGTCCAGTGTTCTAAAATCGAAGACAAGAAATGAAACCTTTTCATTATGGAATCGAACCAGCAAAGGCACATGCCATGCCACACAGTGTTTTCCTACCGAATTACCGGGGCAGGTGATCAATGGTTGTTCAATTTTAGTGGTCATAACTTTGTTTTGTCTATGCTGCAGGTGTTTATTCTCTCTCGCTTTGATCGCAATCCTTTCATACCGCGGCACATTATTTTGTTTCACAATAGAGTATCCCGATGTTTTCTTATTTGTTGCTGTTATTCCTGTCATTTAGGCGGTTTATATCTATTCTGTATGTCTTTTTTAAACGCATCATCATTGCTAGCCGAGTTCATTTCTACTGAGGGGATATATTTTTTCAAACCCTGCTGTTCAGTTCATCTCATCTTAGTACGTATTTGTTTCCTCGGTATATAAGTCGGTTAAGGTACTCGGACTTAGTCTGGATGCGTGTTGAAAGACCGCGGGGGTCGTAGGTTAGACAGATAAACCTCGGGCTTCGCCCTCGGGGGTGTCGGGTAGCTTCGCCCTCGGTCTATCTGTCCTACCCTACAACCCACGCTCCAAGACCCCCGTCCTCGCACTTAGACCTTCACCTCTAGCCTGGAATCGCAACAGGGTGAAGTAAATAACCCTCCGCAACTCTGCGGATAAGCAAATCAGTCCACACAGTTCTTTACAGTCCAAAAGAGGAAGCATAGAATTTGTTTTTGTTTTTTCACGACACACGCTTTTTCTATAAAACAAATATTTTTAGGGGTGAAACCTGATGAAAAATTATATTTTACTGTTTTTTTGGAGCAAATGTTTTATTATTGTGGGAGTTTGGGTTGGGGTTGTCTTCTCCCAGTATATCCGTGTCAGGAACCACCAGGCCACACCTTCATAGACTGGTCGACATCAATGGGTCATTCGCTTATAATTACTTACATATGATACAAACATGGGGGTATTCACGATAAGGCGCGTCAATACACGATACACCTGTGGTACTTTAAGAACTACATCACGTCCAGGCTGATTGGAGCACCTAGATGTAGGCGCCGGCGGCACTCCTCCTCTTACACGCCCCCTCAGCTGGGAGCAACGTGTACTGATAGTTGCAGGTTCTACAACCCCTAACTATGCCAACGCATGATATAGGTTATCATAGATTATACCACATGAGGTGGTTATCTGTCGTGGTTAAGTTATTTATATACCAAAATCATGTATGACGTATCGGACAATCGGGGCGGTCGGGTAGCCTAGTGGTTAAAGCGTTCGCTCGTCACGCCGAAGACCCGGGTTCGATTACCGACATGGGTACAACGTGTGAAGCCCATTTCTGGTGTCCCCCGCCGTGATATTGCTGGAATATTGCTAAAAGCGGCGTAAACCCATACTCACAATCGGACAATCGATCATGGGCTTGTATAATTAACACTATCACCGACTGTAAGGTTGTGCCGAATCGAACATGGGTTGGAATCGAACATGGGTTGGAGTTTCAAATTCCAGTCTCCCGACTTGAGTAAATATTCGGCAAATATTGGTGAAACGCTTTACATATTACAATTTGGCTAATACACCGTACATCCGTATACTCACATGTGCAACATATTCTTATTACCTACTTTTTTCAAAGGTATGTTTTTACAAAATGTGATTTTAGTATAGTTTACTGTTATTACTATTTTATAAGTGATTAAACCCTCATTATATGAAGTGTCTCATTCCAATGAACTAACACAAAGTGAAAGTCAGTTATCCTGTCTACGAAAATCCCATTCCTTATATCACTACTTGGTATCTGGATTCTTACACAATTCCAGGTGTTCACTGACAGCCTAATAACGGACGACTGTATCGCGCAAATATATAGATTCTTAACACAAAGAATATAGGAGCATGTATATGTACTCACACTCTATCATTCAGTAACACCCTTTGTAGTTTGGTCACATAGATTTCAGTGTCATCATTAGATGAACAGTTTGTTAAGAAGTACCAAAGTAAGTCAGTCACTGTGACAGTGCGTCATAATACATTGATCAAGGTGATATGAAATATGTAACAAGTAGACGCTTAAGTAAATTCATAGCTCAGAACACCAGTTGAATGTCCCTCAACATCGGAGTCGGTGCGTTCACACACATGTCGTCAAACCCCTTTGGTCTTCTCAGATATATGCAACAACCACGAGTAAAGCTGAACATCACCAGATGATCACAAACAACTCATTATGAATGTACATACACAAACAACACACAGAGAACTTCTGTGAACTTGTACCTAACACCAGACTCACACATTGTCCTCTATATATTACAGTACGTTGTGTAAACATTGAGTCTTTAGTTCCTTCCTCGCGAGAAGTTTGAAAGAAAACAGGTGAGTACGGGTTCCCAGTGACTAGCTCCAGGCTATCACACACTGCAGCTTGCTGACATCTCTGACCACCTTGGTATACTACTAAACGGGCAGCTGACTATGGTATAACAACTCATCAATGGTATCTGGTATGGTATAACAACCCATCAATGGTATCTGGTATGGTATAAAAACTCATCAATGGTATCTGGTATGGTATAAAAACTCATCAATGGTATCTGGTATAGTATAACAACTCATCAATGGTATCTGGTATGGTATAACAACTCATCAATGGTATCTGGTATGGTATAACAACACGTGTGACGTGTTGGATATTAACATCCCGTCTTGTCCTATTACAATGCACACTATTCAAATTGAAATGCAGAAATTCCAATAGGTTTGTTTATCAAATCTGTCACAATCTGTTTGTTTTTCTTGAAGGAATTGGTTGACCCCATTGGAAGATTATAACAATATGCGAAGAATGATCTGGATTTGCACAGGCATTATCACGAGTGTGTATATTATCAATTGATTTAAAAAAATGCATGCAATGTATGATGACAGCCATGCCATTTACTAACATTCATCAGCCAATACATGCAGATTTCGAAAATTAATTAAACAATTTCTCGTAATTAAATACCGTACCTGAATTTATTTGTATTTGGTTGTGTTATCAACATTAAATGGGGAAATGGAAATATTACACGTAGGAATACCTTTGCGTTGATTGGATGGATTTCTGAGTTTAAAGGCTACGCGAGTTACGATGTACTAGCCCCTGACACTAGTAATGGGACCTTCTATATAGTCATGTATAGATTCATTTACATTACAGGGTTCCATGTTGGACAAAGCCACTGAGGGTAATCAAACAACATATCATATAAACTAACATATCAGTTTGTCAGCCTCGTCCTCTGTTCCAGTAAGACATTAGAATAGGTTGTGAATGTTGGGACCTACAAAACAGGAACTCAAAATAGACGAGTGTGTCTTTCAGGCGAAATTTATATTGGTAAGCTGTTAAAAAGTGTTCTTTTGAATTCAACCTTTCAAACTGTATAAATACAAATTATTACATGTATGAACACAAATTATTACAAGTTGAAGACTTCACTTGCTTACAATTACATATAATTATAAATCCTTGTTGTTGTTTATATTCATTTAGATGACGACCTTCCAATTCTATGGAGTATATGAACTAAAGCAATATAGAAGGACGTTGTCTGAGCCACTGCTAGTGTGAAGCTTGTACCTGCTACCCCGAGCCCTACCTTCCTGGTGATATCCACACAACACCCGACGCCTGCAGCACAGCTTCTATCTACTTCCTCCCTGCACGCCGTCATATACAGGCTAGTTTCTGTCACGTGACTCGGCAGTTATCTGGCGGCGGCGGTTTCAGAGGAAACTAAGATATGTTATCCTATGTAATGCTCCTAAACACTAGGCTTATTTAGGGGCCCGTTCTTTGGACATGTTTGTTAAGACTCTGGGACTAAATAGGGTTTCAAACTGCTATGCTTGATATGCTATAATAAAAGTTTTTTTATGTATGAGTGAGTGAGTGAGTGAGTATGGTTTTACGCCGCTTTTAGCAATATTCCAGCAATATCACGGCGGGGGACACCAGAAATGGGCTTCACACATTGTACCCATGTCGGGAATCGAGCCCGGGTCTTCGGCGTGACGAGCGAACGCTTTTTTATGTATGAAAAGCTGGAGGACATGGTCAGTTTCCTATAATGTAGTGACAGGTTTATTTGGATAGCCTTTGAATTTCATATAACTGTCCGAATGTCTTAATATTCTGCTTAGAGAGAATAATAAGTGATAAAACTGCGCATGTTCAACTTCCAAGCGTGCAGGTCAGTTGCATCTGGAATGAACCATTCTATAATCACATTGACCTTTACTTGTCATGTATTGCGCGTGCATCGGCTAAACCAATGGTCACGATCAGGCGTGTGTTTTTGGGTAGCTTTTTTTAGGGTAACTGTTAATCACATTGCCAACCTACTCAGACCTATTGACGCTTGTTGGCATATGTTCATGTTTGACGTTCTACACACCCAGGGTTGAGAACAACATTTCATATGTGGAGGCTGCCGACAAATTTAGGATCAACAGCCGATCTCAATCTTGTGCAGCTGTTATAAATTCGCAGTTCAAGGTCATGCCCGATCAAGTAGTTCCTAAAACTAGCCCAAAGAGTTCATATCAGTGACGGATGAATGGCTTCAAGTCTCCACCACTGCCGCCGAAACCAGCTTGTAGTGAGGGGCCCAGGAAGAAACAACCTGAACCTCTCCTTTGTTACTCCCCACAACAGCGTCAGTCATTCCCCGTCAGTGCTGGGGGTTTCAATGCCATCTCTAAGGACCATCTTGATATAGAGGTTCCCAGGCATATTCTGACTTCCCTTCACACAAACAACAGCTGATGGAAGGATTGCTCAGCACTATATTGTCATGGGATGCTCAAAATCTGTTCATGGTCAAAAGTTTACACAGTTGGGGCTGATATAACTCAATTGCAGGATGTGAATTGTGGCCTGAAAGTAATTTCAAATTGAATGACTTTGTTGGTTTTAGACACGTTCGGCTATTTTTGTAATCTTGCCATTTGGCTGCTCCGCATGCTCAGTGTTTCACCTTTTTGCAATTATGTGTTCAGCCAAAGTTGCCTAACCGCCGGCTTATGCATTACCTCGATGATTTTCTCATAGGCGGAACTGCAGGGACGAGAGAGTGCGGTGACAACCTTGATACATGCCTCAGTACTTTCCAGGAGCTGGGCGTACCCGTAGCACATAAGGAGACAGTAGGTCCTGCGTCTTGCTTCACATTCCCAGTTTTGAATTTGACACAGACAGGATGCAGGTCAGAATACCACAGACAAAACTTGTAAGTATCACCACGATCATACAGGATCTGCTGGATCATACAGGATAAGCACAAAGTCATCCGAAAAGCTTTGCAGTCACTGATGGGTAAGCTAATAGATGAACGGGGAACAGATTCCCCGCGAGTTGGAGGGGATACAGGCCTTCAACCAACAACACCAGCAATTCTACATGACGGGGTTCATTTGTCACCACTCGGACTTGACATATTTGTGCAAAACATTCGCAGGTCCGCAGTATGCCTGTGAGGAATCATGTGACAGATACCTGAGTAGCGCCGCGGAGATCACAGAGGACATATGCACTGTATGACTGACATGTGCACTGTTACCTCCACGGCACACGTACTAATAAATATAATATTTTTGGCACACCTTTTCATGAATTGACCTCGAATTGTGCCAGTGAACTTTGTGAATTACGCTAAAAAGAGCGAATTTCATGATTTCCTATGAAGGCCCATAAATATTGACTGAACTGAATAAAAATTCTGAAATTAAATAAAGCATTTTCAAAACATATTCATGAAGCATCGTCTCGACTTTTAGGTCGTGATTCACAATTTACACGTGCCTATTCATGTATGACGCACAATTGGGCTGTTTGCTGTTTGTTGGGAACATGATACTCACACACGTGGCTTTTGAATGTGATCTGCACACTATGATCATCTACCAGTTGTTCATAAAACTCTTAGTTCAGCCGTAAATAATGTTCACGCAATGCCACGGCTTGCTGCAAACAAGAATGGCGCAAAACGAACTTGACAGACATTTTAATGTTCGTCGAAACACAATATCATCTCTTTGGAGACGTTAACCGCCGAAGGGCAACACTCGTGACTTGCCGCGGGTCTGTCGTCCACGTGTGACGTCACGTCAACAAGACAACCGTATTCGATTGTTGCATCTACTGAACGGTGAAAGTGTAATGACATGGGGTGCCGTCACAACTCATGGGAGGACGCAACTCATCATTGTTAATGGCAATTTGAAAGGCGTACGCTACCGGGAACATCTTTCGAGATCATGTCCCCCCCCTTTGTGCAAATGCAGTGACGTAACATCACAGTGCAACAGGATAGTGCCCGCCCTCATGTTGCAAGTGTTGTAACATAGTTTTGGAGGCAGTATAACAGTCAAGTATGTAAGCTTAATATTACATACTCTCTGAGAGATACTCCCGAACTGAGTACCAGTTTGTACGTCACCATCTGTTCCCCGACGGAAGTTCAAAGACTGGAGTCGCTGTCCACCTGTAGAATCAGAATCAGAATCAGTTTATTCGCTCAGCCGTATGTGTGTCATCATGTCAACAGTATCCCCAGTTCAGTACTGTCGCAGGTATTGCTGGACGCTCCTGGCAACGATGACACTATCGTTCAGCCATAGGTGTGTCATGTCAACACTATACCTAGTTCAGTACTGTCGCAGATTTTGCTGGACGTTCCTGGCAACGATGACACTATCGTTCAGCCATATGTGTGTCATGTCAACACTATCCCTAGTTCAGTACTGTCGCATGTATTGCAAATGGGTAAAAATAGCGAACGGGTAAAGGACTTTATCACAGTAGAGTGGGGAGAAGGTGTACTTGATAATTGAGGGTATTAGACATTTGAAACACTGGCACCTTCTCCAGGGCTAGCTGCTACGTCATGATCACTACTGATGTACTGACCCATGAAGTCATTGTATATATACATACATGCACATGTACTTCTGGTGATTGGAGACAATGAGACTTACTGTATGTCAATATTAGAGGCAAAAGAGACTTGCCATCCATCAACGAGTAATATATATAGCAACTGTAACATTCTATTCATTAAATATGTACGACATTTTGAAACAAATTCAATTGAATCTTTTGAGCGACCAAATATATTTTTCTCGAGAGCAGAAATTCTGCCGCCGATAATGAGCCTGTCATTAGCTGCGGACATGCATGCATACCTCGGTATGTTCCCCACTCAAGCCAGACTCACAGCGTGAAAAGAAGGCTAGATAAGGAAACCTCGCAATTTATTCACACACTGGTGAATTGTTATCTTTACATATCAGTACTCAAATCATGTCCTGATGAGCCGTTCATATTGAAATATAAACCTGTAAACACCATGACACGTATTCCGAAAATAGGCAACATGCAAATGTCAACATAGGCTTCATTGCAAAACGACTCACCAATCTCTAGATTTAAGTTGAAAACACGTTAAACCATGACTCTATAAAGCTATTCCAGCGCTACGACCAGCATAACTCCCACAGGAACACATAGACTAACGGTTGTCATAGTGCTAAGAACAGCATAACTCCCACAGGAACACATAGACTAACGATTGTCACAGTGTTAAGACAAGCATAACTCCCACAAGAACACATAGACTAACGATTGTCATAGTGTTAAGACAAGCATAACTCCCACAGGAACACATAGACTAACGATTGTCATAGTGTTAAGACAAGCATAACTCCCACAGGTACACATAGACTAACGATTGTCATAGTGTTAAGACAAGCATAACTCCCACAGGAACACATAGACTAACGATTGTCATAGTGTTAAGACAAGCATAACTCTCACAGGAACACATAGACTAACGATTGTCATAGTGTTAAGACAAGCATAACTCCCAAAGGTACACATAAACTAACGATTGTCATAGTGTTAAGACAAGCATAACTCCCACAGGTACACATAGACTAACGATTGTCATAGTGTTAAGACAAGCATAACTCTCACAGGTACACATAGACTAACGATTGTCATAGTGTTAAGACAAGCATAACTCTCACAGGAACACATAGACTAACGATTGTCATAGTGTTAAGACAAGCATAACTCTCACAGGAACACATAGACTAACGATTGTCATAGTGTTAAGACAAGCATAACTCTCACAGGAACACATAGACTAACGATTGTCATAGTGTTAAGACAAGCATAACTCTCACAGGAACACATAGACTAACGATTGTCATAGTGTTAAGACAAGCATAACTCCCACAGGTACACATAGACTAACGATTGTCATAATGTTAAGACAAGCATAACTCCCACAGGTACACATAGACTAACGATTGTCATAGTGTTAAGACAAGCATAGCTCCCACAGGAACACATAGACTAACGATTGTCATAGTGTTAAGACAAGCATAACTCCCACAAGAACACATAGACTAACGATTGTCATAGTGTTAAGACAAGCATAACTCCCACAGGTACACATAGACTAACGATTGTCATAGTGTTAAGACAAGCATAACTCCCACAGGTACACATAGACTAACGATTGTCATAGTGTTAAGACAAGCATAACTCCCACAGGTACACTTAGACTAAACACTGTTGTGTTAAGAAAGGTCCCCCGAGTTCTCTGATGGGGATTGTCATGTTGCCAATGATATACACTGGTACATGCCCTGAGCAATCTGTTTCCTCTTGTCTTTAACTGAAATATGTGTATCAGTATTGGTCAGATTTCAGGACACGTTGCGCTCTATGTAAGTATACTTACAACATTTACTTATATTATACAGCTATAGTTATCAATCGTGATAGTTTCCGTTCAAAGGGAATAAATACATTCATGTATTGTACATACTACTGAGAAGAATAAACCTTGTTTTGAATTATATAAAAAATGCTTGTGTTTTATAAAGTGTACTGATGTTTAAATAAAGTTTACTGATAAATATAGTATTCCGACGTTAAATAAAAGTGTACTAATGTTTATATAGAGTGCACCGGTGTTTAACTAAAGTATTCAGATGTTTAATTAAGTGTACAGAGGAGTGACCACATGTTCTACCTAGTGTACAGGGAACTTACATCGGTAGCGGTATCCAGCAAGATAACACATAGCGTGGACACAGAGTTTACTGAAGAGCTTGCTACTGAACCAGTTCATCAGCATCACATCCTGAGATGTGGTATCAGTATTTTCGCATCAGATATCAGAATGGGCGGCCCAGCAGGTTTGCTTGTTAGTGATATGTGGTTGGTTGATGTCATGATGGTTCAGATATCAGGGCTGAGTACACATTCACGATCATCCAAGCACGCTGAGAATCATATTCTCATTCCAGTCATTCCACACATCTAACGCCGAATCTCAGGTGAATGCTTTAAAATCTTTCAAATATCTACGAGTCCAAGTCACGACGAGAGTGACTTTCACAGGAAGAGTAAAGAAAACTAAATCATTGATATGATTCTATTTATGAACATTGCATGAACAATATAATTAACAAACTGGCAAAGCTGCGAACTTGGATACGATTAATAATGTCATTGATTATGCATAAATGACGAATATACCTAATATGTGTCCATAATGTTACCAAACTGAAACTCTTTCATTATTTAAGACCAATGCAAAATAAACGTCTTTGTCAGAGCAAATATATATGTAAAGAAATTCATGTTATAACTGGCATCTGAAAAGAAGTCATACTAGCAAAAAACTCTTTTCTTAAAACAGAAGTTTGCAAGTAAATCAGAAATAATACACGTCACAATGAACGTATTAAGTTACATTTTACGCTTGATATGATATCTTGTTTGTAATTAGTCCCATGTCAGGACAATCAAGTATTTAAAACGATGAAAAGATGCACACTATATATTTAATAGTGTTTGATAACGGTATGGACATCCGTGCACATATCTCATTTTTCATCATTGTATATTAATGAACGTGCAGGCACGTCGCTAGGTAAGCGCAATAATCTTGAACGCGACGTTAAACCCCATTTCACCTCACCTCACCTCACCTCACCTCACCTCACCTCACCTCACCCGTAAATTAATGAATGAAAGGATCGTTTCAACATATTTCATCAGAACATACTGATCATATAGGGCCGGGCCATCAGTTAAATATATGCCAGTGGATGTTATGACACAGTAATAGCATGGACATCTGTTGTACAAGAGGCCATCAGTTTAATATCTGCCAGTGGATGTTATGAGACAGTAATAGTATGGACATCTGTTGTACAAGAGGCCATCAGTTAAATATCTGCCAGTGGATGTTATGACCCAGTAATAGCAAGGACATCTGTTGTACAAGCGGCCATCCGTTTAATATCTGCCAGTGGATGTTATGACCCAGTAATAGTATGGTCATCTGTTGTACAAGAGGCCATCCGTTTAATATCTGCCAGTGGATGTTATGACACAGTAATAGTATGGACATCTGTTGTACAAGAGGCCATCAGTTTAATATCTGCCAGTGGATGTTATGACACAGTAATAGTATGGGCATCAGTTTAGCTATTTGAGCCTTTCAATGAAAAGTATAGATAAACATTTCAGTGTTGGTTGAAAAGATTGAAGAGCTATGGAATCATATTTCCGATTGCCAATATTGAAAAACTTGATATATCATACGTCCATACACAACCTAAACCACGACACGGTAAAATAAATGTGCTAGTTTCGTTGATTTGAGAAAAGTGATTTTGATCCAATAAATAAAAATAACATTATTTTACATATAACATATTATAACATATTATTAAGTATTAGACCGCCTCTGTGGTCTAGTCGTAGAGCGTCCGCTCGGAGAGCGGAAGGTCCGGGGTTTGATACGTGGCCGCGTCATACCAACAGACGTTAAAAGATGGTACTTGTTGTTACCCTGTCTGGCGCTCGGCATTAAGGGGCTAAAACAAGGACTGGTCGGCTCTAAATCAGTATACTGTGTCTGAGTGGGGTATTCATGTTAAACTGCAGCATGTTATCTCAGTTGGCTAGCACTATAAATCGGCATCAGTCCGTACTAGTACAAGCAGCCACTCCCACACACGTGCATGCACGTCGCTATATAAGTGCAATAATCTTGGACGCGACGTTAAAACCAATTTCACATCACCTCACCTATTAAATACTATATGTCTTCCCGTTTTTACTGAATATGCCCACACTGTTATCAAATTCATCTATAATGTTGCCATATGTGTTCAAATTTAATTTTATACTAAAGGTAAGATCATACTCAAAACAACATATAGTCTTCATATAGATGAGACGTTTACTACACGTTTACTTTCATTATTGTTACAATTTCTTCACACCTTTGACCACAAAAACCCATGACATTTAGGGGTGTTATCTTAAGTGTTCTCTAAAACTTCGTTTTTCCATGATACTTACCTGTTTCAATAAGTTTCCAAAGTACAACGATATTTTTTTTGTCTGTTAAATATACTCAGCAAACAATCGGCGTATCCCGTGAATCATAAGCCCCTTCCGGACAGCGCCCTTTACCCCCGTATCGAGACCTGGCAGTAGCATATACTCAAATCTGTCTATAGATATGCATAACTGACAACCACCTGTCAACAATTGATCTCTTATGCAGCAGGGTGACGTCTCGATACCAGTTTAATGTCCCATACACACAGTTGAATCGTGGCTGAAGTAGACAAGGTGTGGTCGGTTTGTCGGTGTACAATCGGGCGACCAGTGTGACCGATAGCAACCTAGAACAATTCTGAGGGCAGATAGCAGCTCGCCGGGCGAACAAAGTCCACACTAGCCAAAAACGAGTACACTCAGATCATGCCGACACTTGATGAATCAAGTTCAGCAGTGCAGTACTGAGTTTATACCAACAAAGAACAGGCGGGGGTTGGGGTAGGTTTGGGGGTGTGGAGGATGTGGTCATGGTAGAGTCATGCTTGGGTTTCTCCTCATTTTAGGGGCTCACTTATTTTTCCTAAGAAAAAGACATGTTTTTGTCACGTCACAGTTCAATCACAAATTCAGTCTATGGATAGAGGTCTTCACATTCACAAAACCATATTGACTGTAAATAGATAGGTGAATTTAGAGTGAGTGAGTGAGTGAGTGAGTTTCGTTTTACGCCGCTTTTAGCAATATTCCAGCAATATCACGGCGGAAGACACCAGAAATGGGCTTCACACATTGTACCCATGTCGGGAATCGAACCCGGGTCTTCGGCGTGACGAGTGAACGCTTTAACCACTAGGCTACCCGACCGCCCCGGTGAATTTAGAACAGAACAAAGAAAATAATAGCATATACAAGTCAATTCGTTGAAACACAAACCTGGTCAACTTCATATGTTTGTACTCACAACTGCTGCAGGAATGTACTTTCCAGTTACAAAGATTGTGGACGATGGGCATGACAGACAGACAGACAGACAGACAGACAGATTTGTCTGCATTAAGGCCAATTGACCCATTGTACAAAATACGACATAAACTGACAAACAAAGTTAAAAAATCAACTAAAAGTTGGTATCTGTTGGGTTCAAATCCCAAATCTTGTTACAAAATGGTTAAAAATCAATCGCCCAAACACAACCAAAACAATTTGCTGAGTAATGCACGTGCTTCAGGGGCGGGAGACCAAGGAGTGACCATCAGTTCGCCCTTATAACAGGGGCAGGAGACAGGCCAAGGAGTGACCATCAGTTCGCCTTTATAACAGGGGCAGGAGACAGGCCAAGGAGTGACCATCAGTTCGCCCTTATAACAGGGACGGGAGACAGGCCAAGGAGTGACCATCAGTTCGCCCTTATAACGGGGACGGGAGACAGGCCAAGGAGTGACCCTCAGTTCGCCCTTATAACGGGGGCGGGAGACAGGCCAAGGAGTGACCCTCAGTTCGCCCTTATAACAGGGACGGGAGACAGGCCAAGGAGTGACCATCTGTTCGCCCTTACAACAGGGGCGGGAGACAGGCCAAGGAGTGACTATCAGTTCGCCCTTATAACAGGGACGGAGAAGAATGGTGTCGAATCCCATTTCTTGTAAGCAAACGTCTCATATCTTGTTCCCGTCGTTAATGTGGGAGTGCGTTGATGTTTCGCCTACACGATACTGACTAAAAGGTGTGACATTCTGAAGGATAGCAGGTTTCATGTGATGATTTCATTACTGATGCTTGATCAATACTGGACAACCGACCCTGTCCTCAAAACTGGACACAATAACTTCATATTTGTTCTCATTCATGGCTTAGCATGTAAGGCTGTTGTGAATTCATGTCTCTGGACAATACAATCTCCCTGATGGTTCTGTTCTAATTTTATTTATATAACTCTGCAAAAGAATATACGCAAAAGTGATTTTAGATGCATATTTTAAATATCATATAGATAATTAACAAATTGGAATCGATTGTTTAAAGCTGGCACCGACCATTGTCACTGACCCAGTTTCCTTATGCCATACGTGCAACAGCAGATTTTCAAGGTGAAGGTCATCTTTTCTCATTATCTTGTATGGCCACCATCAGAGTTCAAAACTGACTGGCATCGTCGTCCCATGAAAGCAATCAGATCCCGGATTGTTCCCAGGGGAATGTTCACCCACTCTGCCAACAGTGTTTGTGCCAACTGTCAGAGGTTCTGCGGTTGTGATAACGTGCTCGCAGTCTTTGATCCAGTGCATCCTAAAAATGTTCGATTAGGTTTATATCTGGAGACCCAGATGGCCATGGCAGGACCTGGATGTTGTGATTCCTGAAAAAGGCTGTTGTCAGTCTTGCTGTGTGAGGTCGGGCGTTGTCTTGTTTGAAAATGACGTTCGCTTGTTGCATTATGGGATGGAAGAATATGTCTCTTCTACCAGTGTAGGAGACGGCTGCCCACACATAACGTTCCCTGCAACACCTGTAAACACGACGGCTACCATCCGCACTGCGAAGCATAAAACGATATTCGTCATTAAACCAAACTTGTCTCCATCGCAGTTGTGGCCATACCTCGTGACCTTGACACCATTGAAGTCGCAGCCGACGATGCAGGTCCGTCAAAATGACACCTCAAACGGGTGGTCCAGCGCGAATACCTTCAGCGCCTAAACGGTTCCTCACTGTCTGAGTGCAATCCTGGTATTGCCGTAGTTGTAGAGGTGGCCGTGGTGGTTCGTTGAATCTGACCTGTGCTCTAGTAGTGATACATGGTCGACCGGATCTGGGAAGGTCAAGTGTTACCCCGTGTGGTTTATAACGATTCCCCAGTCGCGTAATGGTGCTTGGTGCTACGTGGAAAAACCTGGCTGCAGCTGAAGATACTTTCCCTGCAGTCGGCCGATGGCGTTGTTGCGTTGGGCTTCAGTCAGTCGTGGCATATTTTCGCTGTTCACTTGCTGTAAGATTGGGATGTCATGCAAATGAAAACCCAACGGCTTTTTATATCCCAACAAGTGATGTTGCAGTGCATTTCATGTTGGTGTGTTTCGGCGCCAGGCTCTCACGTGGTTGTATTTTTTGCGATTTGTCGATCTCTTCACTAAATTTCTGAAGTACATCATTCTTTCCACAGAAGTCAATCCCAATCTATGCTGAAATGACTAATTCCTTTTGGGTATTAATTTTGTGTGGATGTCGGCAACACTCTGTCAGATACACAGATACAAGGGTTTAATACTGTATATATATATATATATATATATATATATATATATATATATATATATATATATATATATACTCTTCAAAAAAAGAAACTTGACACTGACTTTCAAAAAGTAATATAAAGCGATTGTTTCAAAATAGGACACAGAAACCATAATTGAAACACTGTTTGAAGATCAATGTACACAATGTTCAAAACATTAATCGTGTCAGCTAGACAGACACACGTACACGATATAGTTAATGTCACAGGGGTACAGAAAATGTCAGTATCGGTTGTGCCCACCATGTGCATCAATCACCGCTTGACACCGACGACCCATAGATGCAATCAAGTTGTCATTAACACGCTGTTGGATGTCCTGCCATTCATGCTGAAGTGCATCAAGAAGCGCCGGAAGTGTTTGGGGCGGTGGTTTCCTTCTGCGAACGCGTCGATCCAACTCGTCCCACATATGCTCAATCGGGGACAAATCTGGTGACCGGGCTGGCCAAGGTAATGTCTGGATGTTGTTGTGCTATAAGAAGTCCTGACAAACACGTGCAATGTGCGGTTGAACGTTGTCCTGCTGGAACTGTCCGCCATGAAACGTTGACGTGAGGAAGAACGTAAGGCTGTAGGATCAAGTCTCTGTAACGCACACCTGTCAATGCACCAGCCACATGCACGAGAGGCGTCCTACCACCGTGATGAATTCCGGCCCATACCATGACACTCCCGCCGCCAAATGGGACAACCTGCTGCACACAGTTGGGGGCGTAACGTTCACCGCTACGTCTGTAGACACGTGCGCGTCCATCAGCATGTGTGAGTAGGAAACGTGACTCGTCAGTAAACAGTACATTTCTCCACCTTGCACGTGCCAATCTAACCCTCTGTTGGCACCAATGCAGACGGTCCGCCAGATGACGTGGGGTCAATACATGACGTCGAAAAGGCCCCAAAGGGATCAGATCACCAAATCCATCTGCTAAATAGGTCAGGATCTCTTGTTGAAGAGGCGGGTCTGGTTTTCTCGACACATCTGTCATAGGACTATGAAAAGTCTCAAAAGGAACGAGGTAGATCTTCGATTAATCCGAAATAAATTGATCACAAAATATAACAGACAGGTGAATCTAACAAGTTTTTTTAGTGGAAATGTAGAGCATTAAAAAATAGTGTCAGTGACTCCCAGTTATAAATATCGATAGTGAAGCTTTTCAATTCCAGGCAGGAAGAGGTTTTCTGAAAACACCCTGAAAAACCCAATCACTGCAGTTTTGAGGTCATTGTTGTCGTCCTCCTAACGCTTTCCACGAAGGTGTTTTTTCAGTTTAGGGAACAGGTGGTAATCGCTTGGTGTCAGGTCTGGCGAGTAAAGAGGGTAAGGAAGCTTTTCGAAGCCACATTGTCGCACTGCAGCTTTTGCAAGTCGAGAGGTGCGAGAAGAGGCATTGTCATGAAAAAGTAGAACTCTAGCAGTCAGCATTCCTTGCCGCTTTTCTCTGATTAAATATCGCAGGCGATAAAGCAAATCAGCATAGTACGCACCGATAATCGTCTTTTGACTTTCTAGGTAATCAACAAAGATCACACCCTTTGCGTCCCAGAATACAGCGGTCATAACTTTCTTCACTGATCTTGAAGACATGAATTTCTTTGGTGCCGGAGAAGTGGAATGGTGCCATTCCATGTATTGACGTTTTGACTTGGGATTATAGTGGTAGACCCATGTTTCATCACCCGTTAATAATCTCTTTGAATTTGAAGAAATCCTCATAAAATTGCTCTAAGTATTCTCTGGCAATGTCAGTTCTTTTTTCCTTAAGATCAGAATTTAGAAACGTTGTCACCCAGCGAGCAGATATCATCTGTGAATGTTCATGAACAATAGTTTCAATGGATCCTTTATTTAATCTTCATTGATGGAAGTTGAGTGACGTCCAGACCTAGGGTCGTCATCAAGGATTGGTCTCCCAGCCTTAAACATAGCTGCCTAACGTTTAACAGTGGACTAGCTTGGGCACTTATCTCCATACAATTGTGACATGTGGTCATGAATTTCTTCAGGAGTACATTTCTCTAAAGTAAAAAACTTGATAACTGCTCGGTACTCGTTCTCGTCCACTTGTGTTCATTTGGGCTCCTATCACGTTCAACTGGCTGTCACTAATAACAACAAACCAAATACACTTGCAATGATGTACTCAAACAATGTACTACATTGACTAGTTCACTTTGTTTGGGCGCACAGTTGAAAGTTAGTCAGGAAGTTACCAGCCCATATCCCGCCTTCCTAGACTCAGCGGTGATCAATTTCAACTCTTCCTTAAACTGTGAATCCGTCTGACACTCGTCTTCAAAGCGCTTTAGTTTTACAAGGGCTGACTTGTCTTTGTCACTGGGTATACACTCTGTACATGAACATAGTAACCTCAGTTATCCCTCTTACTGACCTTGTTCATTTATTTCTGATGAAGGTGAGCACACTTGATGCTGAAGGTATGCCTGTGATGCTCCACACATCGTGATCAGCAGAATGAAAACTTTGGGAAACGTCATCGGTAATCACTGGTTTTAGTAGAATGTTGTGTGATGGATGCTGAAATGGACTGCCTGAGACAATGATGGCGTCTCTGTTTTGGGTGATAGTATGGAATTGATGAGGAGTGTGGCTGGGCAGAATCTATCTCTTGTGTGCGGTGAAAACATGTCTAAGGTTATCAAAATCCTGTTTTTAGGAATTCAAAGTTATGAACATCAACACATGCCTATATGTGAACTGTTACCTGAGAAAAGGTTTGGTCTGCAACCAGTTCCAGCCAATAAATATCAAGGGTAATTTTTGTCACAGGACAAGGTGGAAGTGACAAATAGAAAAACCTCCACCATTGAATGACTGTTGGGTTTGTGAAACATTCTAACAATATTGTTTCAGAATGTTAAGGTCACTGCACATTTGACTCTCAACATGCACCAGGACAAGAATCTAAATGAAAACCCTGATCATCTTATCACCTGGAGACCAGTCAGAAATAATTGGGGTTTATTGTCATTGTCACGTGACCTACCAAATAGTTGCTGAATTTTGCCTGTCAAACTTCACCGGTCTCTTACGACAAAAACCCTTGAGATATGCATGCACCTGTGTGACTGCTTGTACTAGTCTGGACTTATGCCAGTTTTATGGTGCTAGCCTACTGAAATACCATGCCGACATGTCCTTGTTTTCTCTCCTAAATGCCGAACGCCAGGCAGGCTAACAAGAAGTACCATCACTTAACATCTTTTGGTGTGACATCAGATCGAACAACTGACCTGCCACTCTCGGTGCAGATGCTCTATCCACCACTACTACTATCACCTGGTTTTGTTTATTATACACATGCACAAAAGTTAAGCGCCACCCACCATATTTGTGAGCTGTTACTTAATGATGACTATTATAATGAGATGTACGATTGTTATAAGCCGTATATGTAAACCTCATGTGATGCAAAAGTTGTCCCAAAGCAAGTTTATCTTTTGTTCCAAAAGAATATGAGCAGAAAGGAATTTTACCGAAGACCAGAAATTGAAGGATTAGAAAACATTGAAAAACTTTTTTTGTCATGTTACTGTCATGACATCAGCAGACCATATCAGGTGTCACATAGACACCCGAGGGAGTGCAGAGTCTATTGCAAGACAGAAACGTCAGTAACGTGTGTATGATCCACGGACATTGACCACAGCTTCAACCCTACGCCGCATACTCATTACAAGTCGTTGTATGCTTCTCTGAAGCAAACGGATCCATTCTTCATGAAGTGCGGCTTCAAGTCCAGCGCGATTTTGAACTGGGGGATCACGATGTCTGATTTTCCGGCCAAGAATGTCCCGGAGATGCTCAAAAGGATTAAGATCCGGACTACAGGCTGGCCAAGGAAGAGTGGCAATAGCTTCTTGACGCAAATAAGCCAAAACTGCCCGAGATCTGGGTGGTCTGGCATTGTCGTCCATGTAAACAGGTCTTGTCTGAAGAGGATGATTGTCAAAATGAGGGACTACCACTGGACGAAGAACGGCATCTTGGTATTGTTGGCCATTCAGGTTTAAACGAATTGTCACCAGTGGAAGTTTGCAGCCGAAGGAAACACAACCTCATATCATGACAGGCCCCCCACCACATGCTAAGGTCTTCTGGATGTTCCTTGGTGCAAAACGAGTGTTACGTTGCCTCCAAAAACGTATTCGACCATCAACAGTTCGTAGCAGCATTCGACACTCGTCAGACCAATGGATCCTTCTCCAGTTGGCCAAGTTCCATCGACTACGGGCACGACACCATATCAGACGATTCCACATGTGCCTCTCAGTCAGTTGAGGACGTTTTACTGGTCTTCTGGCGTTATAACCAGCCGCTCTGAGGCGACGCCTTACGGTCATCGTCGAGAGTCTCTGATGGGTAATCCACTGCAGTCTTAAATCTGATGAAGTGGCAAATGGATTTCGTCTGACTATCCTGAAAAGACGTCTATCCTGGCTGTTAGAGGTCTTTCTTGGCCTAAAAGACCTGTGACTGTCATTGAAATCATTGGTTTGACCATGTTTGACAATCAAACGAGTGATAACACTGTGATGACGAACCATTTGTCTTGCAATGGCCCTGCATGACATGCCAGCATTTTTCACGCCTATCACTTGCCATCTTTCAGCGTTCGTTAACTTTCTCCTCACCATGGCTGATTTTCAACCTCTTTTGGAAGGGGGATCTCACACAGGAGCATAATGCAACCACATGTCTGAAACTTGAATTTCACCATTTATAGGGTAGGGGAACTGCAGCAACACGTAAAGCACGCTTTCCTTGTGGTATCTGGACAAATTTGGGTTCATGAAACTATGGAAGCCTAATTCAGTCATACATCATCATATTTCGTATTTCTGATTCCCACACGTGATATCAAGAGACTATGAATATGGTGGCGCTAAACTTTTGTGCATGTGTATATAATCAATTTTATGCTAATTCTGTTTTTCAAATTATATTTTGGTCAAGCATTTGTAATTAAGTATGCCTTAAAGTAATAAAATCTGAAAGTTGTTGTCTTTACTTGCCCCTAAGAACGTGACAATACATCACTGCATAAGTTGTTCAGGTGTTTGTCCAGTTGAGCTAAACATAACAACATTCTTGGGGCTCAACATTTAGTAAAATGGATTCCTAGGAGGACATAGAATCTGCCCAGCAATACATTCCAGATTAGATTCAGACAGAAGTACCAGAAAGGTTCCAACATTTATTTCACCATCATTTACATATTACATGACTGTCCATCTGGACATTGGTTACCATGGAGACAACCACATGGTTTATCACACACATCTGTACATTGCTCTCTCCTTGTACATGTTGAACAGAACACATTAATGAAGTTGTTCCACAGAAATATCACTCTCTTCACAAACATTATCCACAATAACTTGTCACTACCATGTGACAACACATCTGTCCTGCAAACAAACAGGATGTATGAGCTCCTGGTGCTCTCAGCTGTTGCCAGCTGTGGGTGGCTGATCATGCAACACTGACAATGCAAGGTCAGACCACTTCTGCTCCTGTTCCCGGAGAGTCTCGGTGGTGGGGCCGTTGTCTGGCTCTATCTCGGGCAGCTCCAACTGAGGCACCATGATGTCTTCCATCGGCAGTCTGTCTTCACGCCACTTCTCATCTATGATGTCCATCAGACGACCATCTCGCTGCACTTCACTGTCCATGGTGCACACCTGAAACACAGAACATGGAGCACACCTGAAACATTGAACATGGAGCACACCTGAAACACAGAACACGGAGCACACCTGAAACATTGAACATGGAGCACACCTGAAACATTGAACATGGCACACACCTGAAACACAGAACACACCTGAAACACAGAACATGTAGCACACGTGAAACACAGAACATGTAGCACACCTGAAACACAGAACATGTACCACACCTGAAACACAGAACATGGAGCACACCTGAAACATTGAACATGTAGCACACCTGAAACACAGAACATGGTGCACACCTGAAACATTGAACATGGCACACACCTGAAACACAGAACATGGTGCACACCTGAAACATTGAACACGGAGCACATGTGAAACACAGAACATGGAGCACACCTGAAACACAGAACACAGAGCACACCTGAAACACAGAACATGTAGCACCCCTGAAACAGAACACGGAGCACACCTGAAACACAGAACATGTAGCACACCGGAAACATTGAACATGTAGCACACCTGAAACATTGAACATGGAGCACACCGGAAACACAGAACACACCTGAAACACAGAACATGTAGCACACCGGAAACACAGAACATGGAGCACACCTGAAACACAGAACATGGAGCACACCTGAAACATTGAACATGTAGCACACCTGAAACATTGAACATGGAGCACACCTGAAACATTGAACATGTAGCACACCTGAAACATTGAACATGTAGCACACCTGAAACACAGAACATGGAGCACACCTGATGAGAAAAATTTGTAATATATGCTATAAGTATTTAACATAATGTTTAAGTTTCCAAGTGAAAGTGCTAAAATCATACACATAGAGTGGCTTCCAATACCTATTGTTGGGGATGACCTAGATCATGTAGATCTACCGTCGCTGATCGTGACAAATGTTTAAATGTGCTGAATTACTTACTTACTTTGGAGATTTAACGTGCGCTTTCCGACTGATGCGTATTTCGCACACGGGCCCGGCCAGGCCATTTAATGTGTTTCCGAAAGGGGCGAGGGTGGTCTGTGCAACCCAAGAGGGGGCTTTAGGGGTTGCTTATATAGAATTTGGGAATTTTGAGATTTGGAATAGATGGCGATGGGGTTGGGGAGGAGAACTAAGGGAGCTGGGTATGGTGGATGATTGTTTGTTTATGTGATTTTGATTTGGTAGGTTATTATGGTTTTAGATGCGTTTTATTAGTTCCGTTTTTATTAAGAATACGCCTAAGGCCTTGAAGTTTTCTAGTTTATTTTGTGGGTTTAGTATTGCTTCTAGAGTGAGAGCCTTGTTTAGATTGAGGGTGGTTTGTAATGCGGTTTGATGTGTTAGGTAGTGTGTGCAGTGGATGAGTGCGTGTTCTGGGGTTTCTGGTTGTTTGCAGTGTGGGCAGTTACCTGTAGTGTGTTTTTTAAATTTTTTTAGGTGGTTATTTAGGTTGGTGTGTCCTGTTTGGAGTTTAGTGATTACTCTGTCGATTTTTTTTGATGGATGGAGAATTTTTGGTTTGGTTAGTGGCTTGCTGAGCACTCTTTTGATTTGGCTATTTGAGTTTAGATATAGGTTATGCCGTTTTTTTGTGATTTTTTGTTTGTTAACACTTTTAATTTCTGATTTTGAGATGGGTAAGTTTAAGCTTATTTCTGGGATTTTGAGGGATAGTTTAGCTGCTTTATCGGCGTTTTCATTACCGTATATTCCTACGTGGGCGGGTATCCACAAGAAAGTTATTTGTTTGCCTGCTTTTGTTAGGTCGTTGGAGCTTTTAAGTATTTGATTTATTAATTTAGGTCGGTTTTTGGTATTTTTGTTTTGGAGGGCTTGTAGTCCACTTAGGGAGTCAGTAAGTATTAGGATTTTTTGGTGGTTTTTGGATTCTTGATTGTGGAGGGCTGAGGCCATGCCCATTAGTTCTGCCGTGAATATTGATTGGTTATTTGGGAGTCGGAAGGATTGTGTGGTTTTAGTTGGTTGTGTGGTATGGACTCCGAAACCCGTGTGTTTGGAGGTCGGATCAGAGGATCCGTCCGTGTAAATGTGACACCAATTTGGCCAATTTTTGTGTATGTATGCTAGTGTGGTAGTTTTAGCTATGTTTGGGTCGGTTTGTTTATTTATTTGGCTAGCTAGTGTTGTGTCTATTTTGGGTATTTTAAGTTTAGGGGTGAAGATATTTGATTGTTTACAGTTTTGTTTAAGATTTTTAATTTGGTGTTCATTTAGGTAGTTTGTTATTCTTTGGGATATTGGGGTAAGTAAGGGGTGTTTACGAGCTAGAGCTTGGTTTTTAGGGCTGATGTTTTGGTTTATTAAGTTTTGGATGAGAGGGTTTGATTGGGACGCGGCCCAGAAATTTAAGCTTAGCTGTTCCCTGCGTAGACTTAGTGGCATTTCTCCTGTTAAGGCCTGAAGTGAAGTGTAGGAGGTGCCATGTTGGGTGCGTGTAATGAGTTTGAGGGCCTGATATTGTATTGAGTCAAGTTTTTTAGATAGAGAGTTGTTTAGGGTGTTGTATATGGAGCAGCCGTAGTCTAGTTTTGATCTAATTAGGGATATGTAGAGAGAGAGGAGAGTATCTTTGGAGGCTCCCCAGTTAGAGCGAGTTAGGCATCTTAGGGTGTTTAGGTCTTTACTGCATTTAGTTGTTAGGTTTGGGATGTGAGCATCCCAGGTGAGATGTTCATCGAAAATAAGTCCTAAGAATTTGGTTTGTTTTTGAAATTTGATTGTTCGATTGTTTAGCTGGAGGATTGGGGAGGCGGGTTTTCATGTTTTTATGTTTGAATACTATTCCTGTTGTTTTTTCTGAGTTAAGGGAGAAGCCCCATTTGTCAGCCCATTGTTGTATTTTATTAAGAGATTTTTGGAGTAGATTTTTGGCCATTTTCATGCTTTTAGATGCAGATGGCTCCATCATCCGCGAATTTTGATGTGTTTACTTTAGGGGATAGACCCTCGAATAGATCGTTTATCATTATATTGAAGAGGGTGGGGCTGAGGATACTGCCCTGTGGAGTGCCATTTTCTAGGGGACATTGGTCCGATAGAGTTTGGTCTATACCCACGGTTATTTTACGATTGTTTAAGAAGTCCTGGATGTAGTTTATTATCTGACCTTTGAGTCCTATTTTTTTTAAGTTTTTGTATTAGCCCATCGTGCCATACCATGTCGAAAGCTTTAGAGAAGTCTAAGAAGATGCCTGTGGTATATTGTTTATTTAGTTGTCCTGTCTTAATATCTTGTTCTAGTCGGGTGAGGTTATCTAGGGTTGAGCGGCCAGGAGTGAAACCGCTTTGATCTGGGTTTATGATGTTATTTTGGGTTAAGTAATGTTGTAATCTATTTTTAGCCATTGATTCCATTACTTTACATAAGTTTGAAGTTAGGGATATTGGTCTATATGAGTTAGCTTGATTAGCTGGTTTATTAGGTTTAGGGATTGGTATGACTAGGGCCTGTTTCCAGGGAGTAGGAACCTGTCCGTTTAGGTAGATGAGATTGTATAAATGTGCTGATAAGTAGACTCGTTTATATTGTGAGTCTTAGTGGCAATACATGCAATGCTGTTACTACTATTTTGGTTAACCCTACAAAAATAACAACTTGGCATACATTGTTGAAAGTGTGAAACGTTATCTTTGATCTTGATATTGTGAATAATTAAAATAACAATTAACAACCTGGAACTAGCCTTTTGTGACTAACATCCTGATTGGGTACAATAACCCAACTGCTGTCCTCAGTCCTATTCCACATGGAGTATACCCAGATCGTCTAATTTCCTAAACCAATTAATACCCACATTGTCTAATTACTGGTCAGCCCAGATTGCCATGTTGAGCAACGGGGAAGTCATAGCTGATTAAGCCTTAAAACAACACTGCTCTTAAGTGGGAATATTAGCGTTGTATAGCTTGCACATGAGTAAAGAATCTTAATCCACTGAGATAGGGAGATCAGTAAATTTTGCCTTTCTCAAATGAAGAGAAGGATATACACAGATATAAAAGGAAAATGTCTCGCCCTGTTCTCCATCACAGCCACATGGGCAACAACACTCCCAAACCTACAGGCAACCCCCGAACACCCAGTCAACAGGGAAACTACAGAAACTACAGAAACCACTCAGACTCTCGCACCCAAACCCAGCATGCAACCCACCACCGAACAGATTGACCAAACTAAAGACAACTTAACCGAAGAGGACGAGTACACATCCTCAGAGGAAATAAACGAGCTTACCTTGTCAGCCCCAAAAACCAAAAGCTATAGAAAAAAACTCACCCAAAACGTAGCAAGCAAAAATCTAAACAACTTAGTCCTCCTACTAGCTTACGTGTTAAAGCAGTCTAACCCAGAAGCCAGCTCCAAAGCCTTCTTTGGTGTAGCACATAAACTAAAACTCGTCACCACCTCTTTCGACCGTTTCAGCAGCAACCTTAATAACCTACTAAAGTAAATACCTAAACCAAGCCTAAACCAAACATAAATCCACCCAGTTTCCCAATGGAAGGCCTAAACATTTTTCAATGGAATGCCAATGGCCTCGCCGGCCATGGTTCTGAACTCAAAGCTAAATTCAAAATAGATAAAGGTCCCCATGTAGCTTGTATTCAAGAAACCAAATTCTCACATAAAACTAAATTCAACCTACCAAATTATAACGCAGTGAGAACCGACAGGTCCAAAACCATGCCAGGCAGAACAGGAGGAGGTCTAATCATCTACGTTAGAGAGGATATTAACTACGAGGAAGTTAAAGTAAACACTCCTAATCTAGAAGCTAATGGAATCCAAGTCACCATCAATAACCAAAAAATAAAAATCATTAACATCTATCACTCAACACTAAAACCAATTAAAGATACAGACCTAGATGTCCTTTACCAATTAGGAAATAAATCAACCATCTTCCTAGGAGACTTCAATGCCCATCATCCTACCTGGGGCATTGCAGATAAACTAGACAACCATGGACAACTAATATCAGAGTGGATCGAAAAAAATGACCTAATACTATTAAACAATAACCAACCAACTAGATACGACAAAACCCACAACACCATGTCGGCTATCGACTTAACAATATGTACGCCAGACTTAGCACAAAGTCTGATGTGGGACGTCCACCCAGTACCTCTAGGCAGCGACCACTTTCCCATAAATATAACCCTAGGAAATATAAAAATACCAAATCAAACCCCTAAACAGGAACCTAAATTTCAGTACAAAAACGCCAACTGGGACCAATTCCAAGAATTATGCAACGAAGCTAATCTAAACGATTTAGAAACAACAGACCCCGAAACATTCTGTCAAAACCTAACTAACTTCATAATCAACGCAGCCAAATCCGCAATCCCCTTCAAATCATCCAACCCAGGAAAACCCACTGTCCCTTGGTGGAATGAGGAAATAGAGCTAACTAGACTAAAACGCAAATCAGCTTTCAACAGAGCTAAACGAGACCCCTCTCATCTCAAAACAGCTCATGAACTAAACCACCAAGTGCAAAACCTAGTTAAAACTGCTAAAACCAAAAACTGGAAAAAATTCTGTGAGGAGCTAAATCACCACACCGACGCTAGGAAGGTGTGGCGCAAAATTCACGCCATCCGAGGCATCAAACGGCACAAAAAAAGCCCCAATATAAACAACTCAACTAACCCCACCCAAAAGGCCAACAACCTAGCCAAACACTTCTCTAAAGTTAGCAGCAACAGTAACTTCAGTAAGAAATTCCAAGATAAACTAAATAAAGAAACCAAATTCTCCAAAGAAAACAGACAAGACAACCTAGAAATAAATCAACCTTACACCATAGAAGAACTAAATCACGTACTAAACAATAGAAAAAAAGGAACAGCCCCTGGCCTAGACCTCACCTCTTACCAAATAATCAAACACTTACCTACCAAACTACTCCAAACTTTACTTAAACTATACAACCTAGTCTACCTAAACGGACAGGTCCCATCCTCATGGAAGGAAGCTCTAGTAATCCCAATACCTAAACCAAATAAACCAGCAGATCAGGCAAACTCCTATAGGCCCATCTCCTTAACCTCAAATCTCTGCAAAATAATGGAACTTATGACTAAAAATAGGCTACAGCACTACCTAGACCAAAACAACATCATAAATCCTGACCAAAGCGGCTTCACTCCTGGCCGATCAACTCTCGATAACCTTGGATATAGATATAGAACAGGATATAAAAACACGACAGCTAAACAAGCAATACACCATAGGCATATTCCTCGACTTCTCTAAAGCTTTCGATATGGTATGGCACCACGGGCTAATACAAAAACTAAAAAAAATAGGACTAAAAGGTCAAATAATAAACTTCATCCAAGATTTCCTAAACAATCGCAAAATTACCGTGGGTATAGACCATACACTATCGGACCAGTGTCCCCTAGAAAATGGCACTCCCCAGGGCAGCATCCTCAGCCCAACCCTCTTCAATATAATGATAAATGATCTATTCGAGGGATTATCCCCTAAACTAAACACTTCAAAATTCGCGGATGACGGAGCCCTATGGATCCGCACTAAAAGCATTAAAATGGCAGAAAACTTAATCCAAAAATCTCTAAATAAAATACAACAATGGGCAGACAAATGGGGCTTCTCCCTTAACTCAGATAAAACAACAGGAGTAGTATTCAAACATAAAAACATGAAACCTGCCTACCCAATCCTCCAGCTAAACAACCAAACAATCAAATTCCAAAAACAAACAAAATTCTTAGGACTTATTTTCGATCAACACCTCACCTGGGAGGCTCACGTCCAAAACCTAAAAACTAGATGCAGCAAAGACCTTAACACATTAAGATGTCTCACCGGCTCTAACTGGGGAGCCTCCAAAGATACTCTCCTCTCACTATATACAACACTAATTAGATCAAAACTAGACTACGGCTGTGCCATATACAATACCCTAAACAACTCTCTTTCTAAAAAACTTGACTCAATACAATATCAGGCTCTCAAACTAATTACACGCACCCAACATGGCACCTCCTACCCCTCACTTCAGGCCCTTACAGGAGAAATGCCACTAAATCTACGCAGGGAACATCTAAGCCTTAACTTCTGGGCCGCGTCCCAAACAAACCCTCTCATCCAAAACCTAATTAACCAAAACATTAGCCCAAGAAACCAAGCTCTAGCTCGCAAACACCCCTTACTCACCCCAATATCCCAAAGAATAACTAACTACCTCAATGAACACCAAACTCAAAATCTTAAACAAAACTGCAAAAAATCAAATATCTTCACCCCTAAACTCAAAATACCCCAAATAGACACAACGCTAGCTAACCAAATAAATAAACAAACCGACCCAAACATAGCTAAAACCACCACACTTGCATACATACACGAAAATTGGCCAAATTGGTGTCACATATACACTGACGGATCTTCAGACCCGATCTCCAACCACACAGGCTTCGGAGTCCATACCTCACAACCAGTTATATCCACACAATCTTACCGACTCCCTAACAACCAATCTATATTCACGGCCGAACTTATGGGCATGGCCTCAGCCCTGCATAACCAACAATCTAAAAACAACAAAAAAATCCTAATTCTCACTGACTCCCTTAGTGGACTACAAGCCCTCCAAAACAAAAATACCAAAAAACGACCTAAATTAATAAACCAAATACTTAAAAGCTCCAACGACCTAACAAAAGCAGGCAAACAAATAACCTTCTTGTGGATCCCCGCCCACGTAGGAATTTACGGCAATGAAAGCGCCGATAAAGCAGCTAAATTATCTCTCAAAATACCAGAAATAAGCCAAAACCTACCCATCTCAAAATCAGAAATTAAAAGTGTAAACAAACAAAAAATAACCAAAAAATGGCATAATCAATATCAAAACTCAAATAGCCAAATCAAAAAAGTGCTCAGAAAACCACTAGCCAAACCTAAAATCCTACACCCCTCTAAAAAAATTGACAGATTAATTACAAAACTCCAAACAGGACACACCAACCCAAATAACCACCTAAAACAACTTAAAAGACACACCACAGGCAACTGCCCCCACTGCAAACAACCCGAAACCACAGAACACGCACTCATTCACTGCACCCACTATCAAACACACAGAACCACACTACAAACCGCCCTCAATCTAAATAAAGTTCCTACTCTAGATGAAATACTAAACCCTCAAAATAAACTAGAAAACTTCAAGGCCCTAGGCGTATTCCTAATCAAAACAGACCTAATTAAGCGCATCTAAAAATTAATTAATCTACCAATTCAAAATCCAATAAACATACAAACACCCACCTCACCCGGCTCCCTTAGTTCCCTCCTCCACCCACCTCGGCATTTATTCCAAATTTAAAAATTTCAAAAAATCAATATAAGCAACCCCTAAAAGCCCCCTCTTGGGTTGCACACACCACTTTCACCCTACTCGGAATACACTAAATGGTCCGACCAGGCCCGTGTGCGAAATACGCTGTAGTCGGAAAGCGCACGTTAAATCTTTTATATCAGTCAGTCAGCCCTGTTCTCCTTTGGTCAGTCAGTATTCACGGCTGAATTGGAGGCAATTCATCATGCACTCAAACTCCGGAACTCCCGGAAGCAAAGGCAGTCGTCCTATCAGACTCGCTAAGTGCACTTCAGGCCATCAGTGGCAGAAACTCAAACTCCAGGCCAAACACAGTCAACAATATTCTATACAAATATACAAAACTATCGGACCAAGGGCAACAGATGGAGCTGTGTTGGATCCCCTCTCACATAGATATTCATGGAAATGAAAAAGCAGACTCACTGGCGAAGCTAGCTTTAGACAAAGCGGATATACAGCCTATTCCCTTTAGTAAACTAGAGATAAAAAGCAAAATCAAAGCCTCCATAGCAAAAAGATGGCAAGCCCAATGGGACGCAAGTAAGATCGGCAGATGGCAAAATTCAACCCAAGGTCCAACAAAAGCCAAACTCATACTCAAATGAAAGGAAAATTGAAACTGCTATCTCACGCCTCAGACTTGGTCACATAAAGCACTACGACAAGGTTTGTTCATCTTGCAATCAGGCTGAAACCATTGACCACCTGTTACTAGAATTTCAAGACCATGCCCCAGCCCGAGCTAGGTTAAAACAAGAATTGCAGTTAGATCCGCTATCTGTCATAGATCTCCTAAAGCCAAGAGATGCAATAGCGAAGGCCAAACTAACTCTATTTCTGAGAGATGGACAGCTGCTCGAACGTATATAAACAGAGCAGCCAAGGATAAAAATGAAATCATATCAATATAAGAAAATAGAAATCATATCAATGCAATAAAAAGAAATTATATGAACACCGAACTCATAATAGATATGTGAACCCTTCTCACACACAGGAGTCCCAACGAGGGACAGGTCAGCTGAAATTGCCTAGGCAGAAGGCGACCTCTTAAACACCTAATGCAACAACAACAACCTGTTCTCCATAATCAAAATGGCAAATGTTCTAGTGGCAGTCTCCTTTCTACCTCATCTTTGGGGAGGTAGATATGCTTATCATGGAGGTTACAAGAGTGAACAGACAGAAGAATGATGCAGTCTACTGGAGGTGTACTGAGGCTACTTGCAAGGGAAACATTATAACAGTTGTGAACAGACTAGTAAAGATCGGCCCAGACCACAATCACAAATAAGCTCCCATCTCCATCATGTTGATGCCTTTAGAAGCAAGCTTCTTGATCGTGCCAGAACTGAGACTACGTCTATCCCACGTATTTATGCTGATGAACTGGCCAACGTCAGACGACATGCTGATGAAGTTCCTGAGTAATATCTCTGCCATTTTCAGACTTTTTGGAGAAAGACAGAAGAACATACCCAGACTTCCAAAGACCAGATCAACAGTTCCCTTGGAAGAAGGCTGGACAAAAACTGAAGCAGGAGAACAATTTCTGATTGCTGACCATGGAGAAGATGACAAGATTCTTATCTTTGCCACAAGAGAGAATTTAGAACATTTGTGCAATGTGGACATCATGTATGCTGACAGAACTTTCTTTTCATCACTTTGTTTGTTTCTACAAACATACTCCATCCATGCAGAGGTTCAAGGAATTATGTATCCATTAGTTGGCACAGCAAAATGGACATCAGCATGAGCCAAGAGGGCTGGCTGTCTTGTCATCCCTTCATTCAGTAAAGTGGACTGTTCCAACTACCCACATAACATAAATATAAAACTCATCCAGGCATGGCATACCCACATCACCTAATTGTATTTTGGTACCTTGAGCGGAGACATTAGGCGATCTGGGAGGAAAGTGTGAAGTGTTATCTTTGATCTTGATAATGTGAATAATTAAAATAACAACCTGGAACTAGCCTTTTATGACTAACATCCTGATTGGGTACATTAAACCAACTGCTGCCCTCTGTCCTATTCCACATAATGAATGCCTGTCAGTGATTATTTGTGACATCATCAGTGTTGGTACTGAAAGTGCATAAGTTGACACAAGTTGTGGACATGGTGATCAAATATGAGCAGACAGAAAAAGGCCAATAATGCGATTAAAAAATCCAAGGCAGAAGCAGTCAGACTGAAAGTATAAAACTCTGCACAGTTTGTACATTGTGTTCAAGCCCTTCAAGTACCAAATGATTTCAGGACATTAGTTGACCTCCAATGTGACATGCATCAACCAAGTCAGCGAGCCTGACCACCTGATCCTGTTTCACTGCATTGGTACTATAACAATCAGGGGTATTTCCAAATGATGAGCTCTGCAGTTCTTTTTGTCTGTTTGTTTAAGCAGAAGAAATTAATTAACATGCACCCTTTGTAGAAATCTTTATAGATCACGGTTAACCATGTTAACCAATCAGTGTTCAAAAATGGGTAAAAACAAATATTGCCTCCAAGTTTATTTTGCTGTCCTTGCAGACGGTAGCCCAGTCTCTTGCCACGCTCAGTTGCGTTGCGTATCATCCGGGTACTCACGGGGAAAAAACAATAACAAAGGCAACAACCAGTCCCGGGGAATTGCTTTATATCAGGCAGTTAACTCCCTTGTCTCGGGAAGATGTCAAGGAGATAGAAAAACTTATATACTGTCAGATAGACATATTACCATTGATGAACTTGAGGAAGACACTTGTCTAAGCCATGGATCCATTGAAACTATAATTCATGAACAATTACAGATGAATAAGATATCTGCTCGCTGGATGCCAAAGTTTCTGATCTTTATCGTAATAATTCAATATTTACTTGTAATCAGTACATCTAATAAATCCTTATTGAGTTATGTTTTTTCTATTATATTTGTCTACAAGTTCACCGTGAGGTTTGTCTACCAGTTGGGAGTGGCACAGGCCCCTGAAGCAGGATAGTGATATCACTACACCGGACCAAAAGATCAAAACATGGGTCCGGCGTTTCAGTAATATTACTGTCCTTCTTCAGGGGCCTGAGGGGAGTGGCTACTAATTGGTTTGGTTACGAACTCAACTACAGCTACGTCTAAACATGCACCAGATCTTGGTATCTTATTTCGGACAAATTGACAAACATACCTGACAGTTACTGCTCAATCGCGAGTGTGGTCGTTATCTATATTGCGCCATTTCAGTGTGTATTAGGAGACGGCGCCAAGTTAGTTTTGGCCTTCACCTTGATCCTTGGTTAACTGGTTCCACTACTGGTTTGCGCACTAAGCTTAACGCTCTTATCCTAGAAGACAGGGGCCAGGTTGTTGCCGTGTCGAGGAAAAGCTTCGAAAATCCCTGTTTCATTTTAAGAAATGTTGAACTAAGATAGTGAAATTATGTATTATTAGAGGGATTTTAACACTGTTATAACTATCAATTCAGGAAAGCCATTGTCCAAATGGACATTTAATTAAAAAAGCTAATTACTATGTAGCATTGACATGAATATACCATGACATGTATATACATATATCTCCATCACTTAATTGCCATTACACCCGTGAAGATCCGAGTTAGAATTGGTTTTCAGCAACCCGGCCATGCTTTCAGTAAGAGGCAACTACCTGTGGTGTCTGGGGTGAACATCCCTCTTTTTGGGTACGCTCTTGAGTGGACAAATTATTACAGACCGCCGTCATATAGCTGGAATATTGGTGAGTGCAGCGTTAAACAACGTACAAAAAATAAAAAACCCACACAAACCCCAACAAAAACAACCAAAAAACAACAACAAAAACAGTTGCCATTATTTGACTGTCATCCAACCTGTGCTACTACGTCACTTCAAACATACTACTGTTTACCATTTATTAAATAAACGACCAGTGCTAGTTGTTTATCGGACAATAAAACACTGCAACGCCCCTCATGGTTTATTCTCCCTGAAGTGTTTAATTGTACGATAAACAACGACCACGACTCGGTCGTTTAATTCTTATATGATATATCATCAACATTATGTGTAGCCTCTTTAAGGATGTTGATAAAATGTACAAGCTTTAAAAATATTTACCCAAACTTTAACAATGATGACTCCCTGAATAGAATTCGACGTCGGAAATGTCGGACAAGTCCATTTTATACACAGGTGGGTATTTCCCGCACATTCTCACACTCCTCACGTCGATTACCTGTACCATTTCTCCCAATACCAATTTTCATATCTCTCCCACTTTTGCCATCTTTCGGTCATCGCGTTTATTTGTGTTGCCCAGCTACATCTATGGGGAACAACTCACTAGACACTCCCCTCTCAAAAATACCCCCGTCTCCCTCCGTCGTATGTGACTAGCCCGGACACGATTGTTAACGTTCTTTTTACGTTTATTCCACATTGACAAAGCAAAATAATGATTTATGGTCATTTATGGAGTTAATATCACTTCTAGCCGTTTATTTATCTCTCGAAAAACTGTAAATGTCTCATTTAACTCGTCAATCGAGGCTGTTCTTTTTGCAGAGAGCCATTTTTGTTACTTGACCAGCGTGTATTCTTTCGCTTCTCTCAGCGATCTCCCAGTATTCAATAATATTTTTTTGTTAAAGTTGGTTTTGTATATACTAGTATTCATATCCAAATGTATGATAAATAATTATCATGACCCTAAATATTTTTTTTATACTTTTGTTTATAATTGTTCAAGATTTTGAAAACAAGAAACTACTTTTTAAGTTGCAAATACAAGGGGTGGTGAACCGTCACTGTTTGTCAGGCAGGGAGAATTTACGTTTCAAGGATTTACATTTGTACTGAACTAGCTTAAAATTTATTTTTCCGGTAGACAACTGCACAAAAAGTATATCATAAATAGGATATTCCATGTTTCTCGTGAAAGGGGAAAAGGTGATATTTTTAACTAGTGGCTACGCCACTCGTAAAAATATCTCCTTCCCCCGTCACTCGATGAGAGAAACATGATATTTCACTCGACACATAAAATATCCTCTATATCTACATTGTAGATATCACTGCAATGAAATTGCATCACAATGCTTTGCACAATTGTTACCATGACGTCACAAGCAAATGACATCACTAATGGCTCTGCTACTGAAGCTGTCAGCAGTACACCCTCGTGTCTTTAACAATATTTACCCGTATTTAAAAATTGATGATTCTCTGAATAGAATCCGACCACGGCAGTGTCGGACAAGTCCATTTTACGAACACGTGGGTTACGTTTGGTATTTCCCTCATATTCCCACAATCCTCAAGTCGATTATCTGTTCCTCATGTCCTAAAGCCGTTTGTCGTATCTCTCTCACTTTTGGAAGCGATTGTTCGACCACTGCGTTTATCTACGTTGACAGCTTCATCCATACAAACAAGTTCACTCACTAGAGACGTCATCAAGTTCCCCGCGCATGTTCCAATCTTAAAAAATGACGACATGACAGAACAATGTTTCACCGTGAAATAAGCCACGCCCCTTTGTCCTTTGCGATTTATCGCGAAACTTATATTGCACCATAAACAACTCTCACTCGTTTATTTCTTGAATTAAAGTCCAGTTTCCAGAGGTGACGCGAGCGCATGTATGCTCAACTTGCTCTGCAGGAACATCAGTTGTAGTTTGTTTACAATTGTATTCGAATAATATCATCAATGGGTGAGAAAGGTGTATTAAGAAATACCTCAGTAAGTGAATCACAATGACAATACATTTTTGAGGAACTATTCCGCGACACAGCTGGTTGTTGTATGGCTGTCAGTGTAAACATGAAGTCACGCGCACTACATAAAAAAAAAAAATTTTAAGAATTGACTTTCACTTTGTGTGAGTTCAATGGAGTGAGGGCCAAACAGTGTATGAACGTCGGAGCTTGTTCATTTGGGTGAGTGAGTTAAAATGTAGGTGTCCCAGCTCGTACCCCGACAGCGTGGGATATTAATAAATCAAATTTGTGATACTCGCTAAATCGCTCACTTAATCGAATTCGTGGTATATCTGTTCTTATATTGTTTAAAATCACAATCACTGGCGTTTCTGTCGATTACCTACAGCCCACGGCCATATGTAGCTGGAATATTGCGGCATTAATAAACAACAAACAAAGCATTACGGCGCAAGATATATTCGACATGCACTTTCAAGTGAGCTGCATACTTTGTGCACTCCAAGAGACCTTAAGCTGCGAACTACTATCTCTAGCTCTTGGACCGTCAAAATAAGGCTGCATAAAAATTAAATGTTTCTCGAGCACTTTTCCTCAAATGTGAGGAGAGCAGCAGGTAGGGCTTTATTTTGTGTTGAAAACACAAGGGATAAGGGAGGAACAAGAACCAAAGCCCCCAAGCAACAACTGTGCACACATTGCTTCATACAATGTCAGTTGTCCAGCATCTTATTATATGCATAACAGAGCATACTTCATCATGTTCATCAAGTTATGCGGGGAATTTGAAAAATATGTTGTTGTTGTTTTGGGCATTAAAAAATGACTGACGCACAGGGTTTCACTGAAGTGACGCGCCGACGCCCGAGGAACATTTCTTTTTTTATCCTAAGCGAGGAAAACTCCCAAACAGAAATATTTGAACAAGTAGAAGGTTCGTTCAAACAAATACTGTTGTACTTTGTTTGATTGTTTGTTTAATGAAGAGTCATTAAATGTGACATTAAACTTAATTTCAATGAAGTGGAAACAAGCCCAGACTGGTAAGCATGCGGTAGATGGCTGCGGTGGGTGCTAGACTAGATCAGGTCCCTCGATGACGCGTGCGTGTTTAGACTCGACCACTGTCATCTTGATCGATAAAACTCGCGGTTATATATTCTTGAGATGGATTGTTCAAAATTTAGTGAAAAGGATATATCGTTTGACGGAAATCGAATTCAAGGGTTTTATTATGTATTTCATAACTTAATTTGTCATGATTATAATTTCATATTAACGCTCCGAATTTCGACTACAGTCAAACACCATTTTACTGCTGTTTTTGTGATGTATTTAGAGATATAACTTCCTGTTTACACTGACAACGGTTGACGCGCGGCGAGGCCTTCCGACTAGGACATACATCTATCGCGTCTTTATCGAAATTCAAAGGGGTTTTTAGGATGTCGAAATGTGTCAAAGGCAAACTTAAAGATCCCCGGACATGTCGAATCTTCTTCTCCTCGCCTTTTGGTGGAATGGAGGAGGAGCGGGACGAACTAACGCGGAAATACTTCCCCCAGCTGCAACACCTGTGCAGCTCGCGAGGGGTGCAGTTTGTGCCCGTTGACATGCGGTGGGGCATTACATCAGAGGCTGCCGACAAAGCTCAGACCGTCAACATATGTCTGAAAGAGGTGGACAGATGTGACATATTCGTCGGATTCTACGGACAGGTGCGCAGACGCCTGTTAAAGAATATATGGTCTTTGGGGTCAGCTGATTACCGTATATAATGTAACAAGGGTTTTTGCGAGCCGCTATATCTTGCCATCAGAGACTATAACGGTATATATATGGTCTCGGTTACCATGTAGAGAAAAATCGCGTTTCCAATTTTTTATGTTTTATTAGTTTCCATTCCCCCGCAAGATGTCACCCATCAACATTAAGACCCAAAATTATTTTTACATGAGAATATATCAGAAATATATGTGTTCAATCACAACCCTATACCTCCCTAACACATTTGAAAATATATAGGGAATGCGTTGGATCAGTGTAGCATTGTAGTAATTTTTCAAATGTATCTAACTAAATTAATCATTTATCTAACTTATTTGATGACATATGGTTTGCCGATATACATTTGGAAGTGACAGGTAAATAGTTTTATTCTACCCTGCAGCCCTTGGTGCCGTATCTGATGTATCTGTAGACACCAGCAACATTACATACTAAATCACTCATCTACCTGAATTGGTGATATCACAAAATGGATTACAAGACGTCAAAAAATTCCTAACCTTAAAGGAGGAGGAAGCAGTAAATGGTGCCTAGCTCCTTGGTTGTGTTATGCACTCCACAAGGCAGAAACAGAAATGAAAACATACATCAAGCACTCCACAGCTTCACAATATTCAAGTTCCCACTAATAATGAATAAGCCTATGTACCTACCTTTGTTAATATTTAATGCAAAGCCATGATACTAGGATTTTAGACTTTTAATTATCATAAAATCCTATTTCATTAATTACACCGGAAATGGATTTAATTATAAAATGTCCCACAATTATGACCTACTGTAACTGAAAATGCCCCAATTTTACCTAACGTCATGCAGGCCACAATCAATCATGTTTACATATGATGTCATAGCTAATTTGCATACTCACATAAACAAACGTGACATCTGACCATGTGATCCTTACTGCTGTCAACTCACAGGATTGAGTAGCGCCACAAGTCACTGCAGATATTGGGGGTTATAAAGTCCAGGGCATATATTTAGAAGACAATAATGATTGAGATGAGAAAACACTTGACATATTGTTAACTATATTTAGAGAGTAGTTTGATACACTGAATGTCCTTGTCGGTGCTAGTATTGATCAGTGCAATATCTGTGTCAGTTACAAAGTCAGAATACTGATGGTGGCACAGCTCACAATAATGTCTCCCCCCGAAGTTGACAGCTTCAAAGGCCAAGACCAAATTACTCAATAAGACTTCAGGTGACTTGCTCCCTTGTTGATGAAATGTTTTAGAAATATTATCATGTTAAGGGCATTTCTATCCAGTACAGCTCATACAACATCACCCCTTGTCTATGGCAGTATTGTTTCCCTTTCTTCACAGCGGCTGTAACTAGTGCTCCCCTGGTAGTGTTCATGCAAGCCTGTTGAACATCACCTGATTTTGATCCTCCAAATCTCATGGACTTTCCACAGCGATGTTTTTCACAATCTGGAAATTTGCCACATTAATCATATGTTAAGTTTGATTTACTTATTTTTTCTCAGTTTTCATGGTAGCATGATTTTATTCTTGTATCATGATGTCTTAGCATTCCAGAGCAATGTCTCACACTGTCTCGCAACTGGCTTTGTTCACATAGAGAGGTTACTGTTTTTGATGTGTTATTAAGATTGGATCTGAACACAAAGAGTGAGGTTTGAAATGTTAAGTTTACATAATGCAGGTAGGTACTACTTTCAGTGTTAAATAACGAACATGGTGTCTTCCCTTGTCTATTGCTGATTTTCTAGCAGGGTGTCGCTCAGGCCTTTCACAAGTGCAGGCAACTTTGGAAACATTAATTGCAAATTAATGTGTGTGAAGACATGATGTGCAGAGTATCCATATCTGTGCTTGTGCTTTGTATCTGTGGCTTGGGGTCTCTCCACAATAGGAAACAGTTGGATATAATATATTTTACCTTCTTGCATTTTGTCGCTGTCTGGGACATCTGACTGCGTTTCTTGACATTATGTCAGGCCAGGCAGATTAAACAAATGTGATTTTTCATAGACTAGAGTAGCTTCCCTTTGATAAAGGGAAGTTACTCTTGCAGGCAAACCAATGGATTCCCAGGAAAGGCAATCACTGACACTGAAACATTATGTGTATGCAACTTTCCTTTTGCTTATATGGTAGTTACGCCTCTGTCTAAACAGCAAGTTTCAGTTGGAGATATACTGACTGACTGACTGTTCCACAGTGTTGAGTGTGTTGTTGCTTGCCATGGCCTCTGACACACAGTGTGGTTGGTTTCCAGAGGTATGGGTGGCACGGCCTCCAGGACAAAGCTCTCCAGCAGAACATAGACAACGCACTGAGTCGATTCCCCTGGCTGAAGGACAAGCGGAACTGTAGCGTGACGGAGCTGGAGTTCCTGCACGGGCACCTCAACAAGCCCGGGGCTACTCCAGCATGCTTCTGCTTCAGGGATAAGGTAGGATCAAACTGGCCATCTTGGCTTGTTGTTGACCTTCAATAGAGAAAAAAATGTCTCGCTCACCACATGTCCAAGTGAGCCTATGTATGGCACATTGCTAGTGTAGTAGGCATTTCCCAGGAGAGAGTACATGCCATTATCACAGACAGTTGGACTATGTGACGACAGTATCAGCTGGTTGGGTTCCAAAGCTTCTGACATCTGATCAAAAACGCACAGGCGCAAGATGTCTTGTGATGACCTAGCTCTGTATGAGGCTGATCTAGAAGGTTCTTGCAGTGATGTGTGACTATGGGTGAGGTTAGGTGAGGTGAGGTGAAATGGGGTTAAACACCACATCCAAGATGATTGCACTTATATAGCGGGTACATTGTGTGTGTGTGTGTGTGTGTGTGTGTGTGTGTGTGTGTGTGTGTGTGTGTGTGTGTGTGTGTGTCTGTGTGTCTGTGTGTGTGTGTGTGTGGCTTAATGAGGACCAAGGTGGCGGGGTGTGATCTGTTTGTGTCGCTATAGCATCACACTCCTGTAATAACAATAAATAGGCAATAAGTATTAATAAACACATTTAGCAAAAAAATAAAAGACAATTCAAATGTCATAGTCAAGTCACTGCATATGTATATATGATCTGCAGCATTGTAATTGCCTAATAGGTTAATCACATTAACTCATAAACAAACAGCTATATATTACCTACCAGGTGAACATTACTGATAGTATATGAATCATTTACACAGGTGTGATTGAAATAGGCATAAATATAAGATACATGTAGAGATTGCTGCAGTGCATCAGGTGTTCCCGGCCATATAATGTCACATGCAGAGGTTTAGGAAGTGTTGTACTTATCTTTGGAAATCACAAAGAAGAAAGTATCTTTAAACGGTCAGCACCAGGGAAAAACTAAGGCAAGAAAACACATAACTGGGCCTGTCAGGTAGAACTTGGTATAAATATCCACTACATGTATTACTACCAATAATGTATAAAATAATTGATTACAAGTCCTATGTAGATAACACAAGAAATGTCATTCTTAAATATGTTTTGGCAGCAAATATAAATCTTTCTGGTCAAAATGTTGGCTGGGTTATATAAAACAAACTTTTTATATAGTAAACACAAAAAAATGTAAAGAATCTTCTGTAAATAAACTGCAGTTCAAATGTAAAAATATGATCGTGCATTCATGAAGAGATTCCCATTTATCCAACAGCAAGGTAAGAACATACAGGTTGGCTTACATATTGTAAAAACAAAGCTCATAGGTCACATTTCTCAAAACCTCGTTTAAGTAATCACAAACTACAAATTGAAACTGGTAGATACACAAAAACACCAACCCCATCGGAGCAACGTCTGTGAAACATGAGACGTCTCTGAAGATGAGCAACATCATGCACTGTCTTGTATAAAATACAACCGAGAAAGAGAATCACAAATAATCCTGATAATCCTGATAAAGAAGTTGAAACAGATGCCAAGATCTGTTGTCATATCTACAATTATAAACAAATTCCTTGTATGTTCAACATTCCATAGTTTGGCTCAATTCTCATAGTGTTTCCATATCATTATAAAACACTTGTACCTTCTTTGTATTTTGAATGTACCTATGTGTTTTACACTTATTGTGCATATATTTTGTAGTTTGTGATAGTGTTATATCGCCACTGTTTCTTCATGGAATGTTATACAACACATATCACATCTAAAACATCTTTGTAGTATGATAGTTTGTTACGGTTGTGTATGGGGGCATGGTTGACCCAATCGCCTAAGGTGCTGCATTCACTATGCAGAGTTGTGTCCCTTGGGCATGCCAGAAACCTGACAGTGTGTTTGAATCCTGGTTCGCCCTGATTATGTTGTCAGTACTATACCCGGGTTTCACCAAAGTGTTGAACGCCTAAAACCTGAATTACCTCGGGCGTTCCTCCCACGTCAAGCTGACACGCTGTGATATAAGTGGAATACTATTCAAAGTGGCGTTAAACCCAACTCACTCACTCACCCATTACACTCGTCTACAGTTCTGTTTGGTTAACTTGAACTGTGTTGTGATTACTTCCAGTTTAGATGTGAAGTATGAGTAGAAGAATGTTTCTATGTTCAACCCAAACATTCTGAACATTTCATGCAACCGTATTATTTTTGTAGGAAAATAATTGCAAACTACAGTCCAACCTGTTGATTTCCTATGTATTCAGAAGCTCATAAACGGCTGTACAATCTGTCTGAACTGTAAACTGCCACATACAGTGAATTACTTGAAACAATACTGTGCTCAACTGTGTACAGCAAGCACCATACGTGTGATTATGAAGACAACTAATTACAATTTTTTTCATATCAAACCCATTGTGTTACATTTGTTGTTTATTGAACAAAGTCATACTTTATAGAAGCCTAGTAGTGCAGTGTGAAGGGAGAAAGATTCAGTGTGCGTTACATGCTTGACCTGAATTCCTCACTGGAACCTTTCTTACTGGCTGTCTGAATAGCATACGAGATACATTGCAAAGGTAGTGCTCAAAAGAGCTATTCGGGTAAGGGAGATAATCATTTACTCTCAGTGATACAGCTTGAATAAGATACATGTACGATGTACAGCATTGCAAGGTCACGCGTGATAAAGCTCAATAATACGCCTATAGGTAAAGGAGATAATCGCTCAATGCGCAATAGTCTATTTTTATAAAATATATACTGGTTAACTTTAGCGAAGGAGATATATTTCCCCTAAACATTTTTACCTCTTTTAAAATGAAAATGAGCAAATTGCAAGGATTATCTAAATTACGAAACAAACTATAACAAAGGCCTACCCTGTGAGTAACACGGGAGAGTAGCTTTCAGCCTGAGTGACTGCCCAGCCTTCCAGTATGCAGTATTGTATGCAGTAACCTACACGATAAATAACATTCATACACAATCGAACATTGTTCATCATGAATACACAACACAGACAACATATTTATTTCCTAAATAGCATCATGTCCATATTTACAATATTCCGGGGAAAGACTTCCACTTGTACAATCCCCCTCCAAAAGTTATATATGTATCCTTTGTCGCTCAATCCTTTTAATCCCCAAAACGTTGAGGGGGGATACAATCTTACCTGTTAGAGATTATTACACATCAGATAGTAATACTGAACTGATAGTGACAAGTGGTCACAGGTGTTAAGATTGCTGGTGACATAGATATTCAAAATCACCAAACAAGACAAAAACTAGGTTTCAGTCCTTTGATGAAGACAGTTAAACAATTATAATAAAATGGAATAACTTGACTACCCCTAAAACAAGAATGAACTGACCCTATAACATGATTAAGCTATGAGAGTAATATACCTGAGATAGAGATAGACACAACTAATTATGAAACTTGTTGTAAACAAGAAGTAGTCTGTTGAACAACCCTATTTGCATATATACAACTCATAATAAAACCTAATTGGTACAATTGTGAAAAATGGTTGACTTGATCCCTGTTACATGAATACAATGATAGCAACCATTCCTTATTGGTGACATGGTCTGAGGACATGCCATTACGGGTCACGTCAGAAAGATCTTTCACAAACTTGGACCGACCACTGAAATGACTTACAAAAAGTCGACATCAGCAATTTAGAAAGCAGTTTTCTCGAGCTTTACGGCACTCGTTTGAACCTGGTGACTTCCATTTCAGACTACGCTTGAAAAATAAGATGACACAGTTCAATTAAAATTGTGAAAACTGAATAAACAAACATTCCGGAATATCTTATATATGGTTGAGATTGTATTGCAGTGCTTCCCAAGTACTGTGCAACGCCTCCTCTGTTCAAATGTAAGACGATAATTTTGACGGAATCAGTCATACGGGCTGTAACTGTCGTTCAGAATACCCCGTGTTAACATTTTGGAGGTTGCATGATTAGAAAACACATTCTGAATGTCACTTTCATGATCAGATAAGCGAAACTTCAATTGGTCGGATGAAAGGTTGTTCTGTCGTGACAGTTGTGGTATATGCATGTGTAGGGCTGACAGTTATGGTATATTCATGTGCAGGGCTGACAGTTGTGGTATATTCATGTGGGGCTGACAGTTGTGGTATATTCATGTTCAGGGCTGACAGTTGTGGTATATCAATGTGCATGGCTGACAGTTGTGGTATACTCATGTGTAGGGCTGACAGTTGTGGTATATTCATGTGCAGGGCCGACAGCTTTGGTATATTCATGTGTAGGGCTGACAGTTGTGGTATATCAATGTGCAGGGATGACAGTTGTGGTATATTCATGTGCAGGACTGACAATTGTGGTATATTCATGTGCAGGGCTGACAGTTGTGGTATATTCATGTGCAGGGCTGACAGTTGTGGTATATTCATGTGCAGGGCTGACAGTTGTTGTATATTCATGTGTAGGGCTGACAGTTGTGGTATATTCATGTGCAGGGCTGACAGTTGTGGTATATTCATGTTCAGGGCTGACAGTTATGGTATATTCATGTGCAGGGCTGACAGTTGTGGTATATTCATGTGGGGCTGACAGTTGTGGTATATTAATGTGTAGGGCTGACAGTTGTGGTATATCAATGTGCATGGCTGACAGTTGTGGTATATTCATGTGTAGGGCTGACAGTTGTGGTATATTCATGTGTAGGGCTGACAGTTGTGGTATATTCATGTGCAGGGCCGACAGCTTTGGTATATTCATGTGTAGGGCTGACAATTGTGGTATATTCATGTGCAGGACTGACAATTGTGGTATATTCATGTGCAGGGCTGACAGTTGTGGTATATTCATGTGCAGGCCTGACAGTTGTGGTATATTCATGTGCAGGGCTGACAGTTGTGGTATATTCATGTGTAGGGCTGACAGCTGTATATTCATGTGTAGGGCTGACAGTTGTGGTATATTCATGTGCAGGGCTGACAGTTGTGGTATATTCATGTGCAGGACTGACAATTGTGGTATATTCATGTGCAGGGCTGACAGTTATGGTATATTCATGTGCAGGGCTGACAGTTGTGGTATATTCATGTATAGGGCTGACAGTTGTGGTATATTCATGTGCAGGGCTGACAGTTGTGGTATATTCATGTTCAGGGCTGACAGTTGTGGTATATTAATGTGTAGGGCTGACAGTTGTGGTATATTCATGTGTAGGGCTGACAGCTGTATATTCATGTGTAGGGCTGACAGTTGTGGTATATTAATGTGTAGGGCTGACAGTTGTGGTATATTCATGTGTAGGGCTGACAGTTTGGGTATATTCATGTATAGGGCTGACAGTTGTGGTATATTAATGTGTAGGGCTGACCGTTGTGGTATATCCATGTGTAGGGCTGACAGTTGTTGTATATTCATATGCAGGGCTGACAGTTGTGGTATATCAATGTGCAGGGCTGACAGTTGTGGTATATTCATGTGCAGGGATGACAGTTGTGGGATATCAATGTGCAGGGCTGACAGTTGTGGTATATTCATGTGCAGGGCTGACAGTTGTGGTATATCAATGTGCAGGGCTGACAGATGTGGTATATCCATGTGCAGGGCTGACAGTTGTGGTATATCAATGTGCAGGGCTGACAGCTGTGGTATATCCATGTGCAGGGCTGACAGTTGTGGTATATTCATGTGCAGGGCTGACAGCTTTGGTATATTCATGTGTAGGGCTGATAGTTGTGGTATATCAATGTGCAGGGCTGACAGTTGTGGTATATTCATTTGCAGGACTGACAATTGTGGTATATTCATGTGCAGGGCTGACAGTTGTGGTATATTCATGAGCAGGGCTGACAGTTGTTGTATATTCATGTATAGGGCTGACAGTTGTGGTATATTCATGTGCAGGGCTGACAGTTGTGGTATATCAATGTGCAGGGCTGACAGTTGTGGTATATCCATGTGCAGGGCTGACAGTTGTGGTATATCAATGTGCAAGGCTGACAGTTGTGGTATATCCATGTGCAGGGCTGACAGTTGTGGTATATTCATGTGCAGGGCTATGATGATGGGAAAGCATCGAGTCTGGAGAAGGCTGGAGACAAGAAGGGAGCTGCCAAGTTCCAGTGCGAGAGCGCTGATGCCAGGAAGAGACTGGACAGTCTCAGACATAAAGTTGAGGCCACCAAAAACAAGGTTAGAACATGTATAATCTCCAAATCATGATCCATAACATGTCAGAAACACTGAAATGATTCATGAAGACTTGTACACACTGAACTTGCCTTGTTGTCCCCTGCCATGCAATAGCGTTAGGCGGGGACAAAGTATTCATGACTGTCCGTTTGTCTGTCTGTCCGTAAAAAGTGTTGGCATGATATCTCAAGAACCAGTTGATACATTTAATTCATATTTGGCACCAAGGTGTATATAGTCCAACAGGTTCAGAGGGTCACCGGTATCAAGTTAGGGGAATAATTCTCAAAGTGATTTTTGGCAAGGCATGGGCCCCTAGAGTTGGAAAATGTGTGATAGCATTGCAGCGGTGGCAGCTTTGTGGGTGTCATCACCTTTTTTTCAAAATGGCCGCCAAAATACGCGTTACCACATATAAGTGGCCATATCTAAGCTCCTAGAGCAGTTAGGACGGTCATCCTGGTGTCTATGACTAGGTTTGAGGGGTCAAAGATCTCATTTCTGCCTTTACCAAAACCATCGGAGCATGTTTTTATATGAAAATCCAAAATGGACGCCAAAATGTTTATTACCACATACAAGTGGCCATACCTAAGGTCATAGAGCAGTTAGGACAGTCATTTTGCTGTCTAAGACTAGGTTTGAGGGGTTAAAGATTGCATTTCTGTCTTTACCTAAAACATCGCAGCCTTGCTTTATATTGAAATCGAAGATTGCTGTCAAAATGTCTCCTGGCTAGCATATAAAACGCCTTATTAAAGCTCCTAGAGCAGTTAAGCAGTGTTTTTGGTGTTCATGATCAGGGTTGAGATGTCAAAGATAGTTTTGTTTGTCTTTACCTAAAATGAGAAATCCTTCCTTTATATGTGAATCCAAGATGGACACTAAAATGGCTGCAGTCAAAAATTTAGAAATAGCCAGAACCTTCAACTGCTCCTAGACCACCATCAGCAAGTTGATAATCCTCTACCAACAGACAGGACGGACTCAAGACAGGCCAAGATCGGGAAGACCGAGAGTGACAACTCTGGCCGAAGACCGCTACATCCGACAGATTCACCTCCGAAACAGATGTGTGACGGTGACGTCAACGCCGCAACAGCACAAGGGCATGCCATGAGCAGACTATCAGTCCTTCGACGACTTCGTACGGCTGGTTATACGAGCCTACCGACCCTTCCATGGAATGACCTTGACCCGTCTACACCATCAACGCAGACTGCCATTTGCACGAACTGTACGTCGGTGTCAGCGACGTGACTGGTTGAGAGTGCTCTTTACAGGTGAAAGTCGGTTCTGTCTGTTCAGGAACGATGGCAGAGTTCAAGTTTTTCGACGAAGGGGAGAGCGACTGGCGCCAAACTGCATTAGAGAGGTTCACCCGTTTGGAGGTGGAGGCGTCATGTTCAAGACTACCTGAACAACGTTAACGTCAACGTATTGCCCTGGTCACCTTGTTCTCCAGACATGAACCCCATTGAACATCTCTGGGATCATCTTGATCGTCACTTGAGACAATATGTACTGCCTCCAGCGAACTGACAGGAACTTGAACAGACTCTATTGAACTTATGGAACAGGATTCCTGTTGACATTATCCGCCGACTGACGACATCAATGAGGAGGCGTGTGTTGGCGTGATGGATGCCCAGGGTGGTCACACTCGCTATTGATGACGTGTTACCTGACTACCTGAGTCATTAATGGACTTTTCATGCACTTTTTCAATGAACTCTGATTTGTGTAATTTTTAATTTGGACCCCTTGACTCTTTCTTTGTGTATTGCAGAGAATGCAATATCGGCATTACAATGCATTTTCATTCTAATTCATGGAAAATGATTTCTGTTCATGAATTAATCATCATAAATCTCACATATGCCTTTGTTTTTGGTGTTTGGTCAAGTGAAGTCGGTGAAAACTTTCTTTTGCCTTGTAGTTCACATCACTGGTTGTTAAACGGTTAAACATGGATACTTAATGCATGCGGTGGCAGCCAGTTTGACTGCCATTTGGGATTTCAATATAATGCAAGGCTGCGATGTTTTAGGTAAAGACAGAAATGCAATCTTTAACCCCTCAAACTTAGTCATAGACACCAGGATGACCGTCCTAACTGCTCTATGAGCTTAGATATGGCCACTTATGTGTGGTAACATGTATTTTGGCGGCCATTTTGAAAAAAGGTGATAACACCCACAAAGCTGCCACCGCTGCAATGCTATAACACTAGGAGTCCATACCTTGCCAAAAATCGCTATGAGAATTATTCCCCTAACTTGATACCGGTGGCCAAAATTTGGGACCGAGGCTGATGGCCTAATATGGAAGATGTCCTGACGCCAGTTGGTTTTGGTGACCTTGACATCATTTTCAAGGTCGTTACAAGAGAATTTCAAGATTTGGACTTTGTATTCCTTTTTGGCACGATATCTAAAGAACCAATTGGTACATTTAATTCATATTTGGCACCAAGTTGTGTATGGCGGATTTCCAGACACGAGTCAATTATGGTGACCTTGACATCATTTTAAAGGTTGTTATGAGAATTTCAAGATTTTGGACTTTGCGATCCTTTTTGGGAAGATATCAAGAACCAGGGTGTACATTTTTTTAATGAAGAATTGCATGCTAGAAGAGGAAATCCTCCAAACCTGAAGGAATCCTTGTTTTATACAGTGTTGTTCACACTGAACTTGCCTTCTTATATACAGTGTCATACACACTGAACTTGCCTTGTTATATACAGTGTCATACACACTGAACTTGCCTTGTTATATACAGTGTCATACACACTGAACTTGCCTTGTTATATACAGTGTCATACACACTGAACTTGCCTTGTTATATACAGTGTCATACACACTGAACTTGCCTTGTTATATACATTGTCATACACACTGAACTTGCCTTGTTATATACATTGTCATACACACTGAACTTGCATTGTTATATACAGTGTCATACACACTGAACTTGCCTTGTTATATACATTGTCATACACACTGAACTTGTTGACTTTCTCTGTTTTGTTTCAGACAATATCGGTGCATATGGATTACTTCTCACCAGAGGAGGTAGGGTATATAGCTTTATATGCTGCTTGTATCAACACCCTCATATTGCACATATATAACACAGTCGTGTGTGCATGTCATGGCCATGTGACGTGTGTGCATGTCATGAACTTGTAAACAGCAGCCATTACACTGCTGTTCATTTAGAAATGTCTCAAGATCATTTAGATAAATTGAGAAAAATAATGGGGATAGTTTTCCCCCTTGTACACAATCATAGCTTGGAAAAGGATCTGATATCTTACCATTAACCATAACATTTGATTTTATATTTTGTTTACCAGTGTAAAAAAAATCTACCATTAATACCATTTTGAAGTCCGAGGCTCTATAGATTATCAAAGGCTTTTGTGGAGTCAAGAAATATGCAAAATATTTTCCCTTTAGAGTTTTTCATTAAGTGCATCAGCGTATGTGTGACACAGTTTTGTAAGAGTTTAGAAAAGGCTTAGCTATACCTGTTTAATAGTGCGAGGGTGACTTGGGCATGATAGAGTAGGTTACATAATCAGGGTGTACAATGCTGTGCCGCCAGCCAGGTGTACCTGAGTTGCTGGTGTTGTCAGCACATGTACGAGGACCATGCAGTGACCTCCCTAACAGCTCCCCACCAGCGCAAGGGAAGGAGGATAACCTGGATATTTAGGAACCAATATTTTCCTTCTGAATGTAAGTTTTGAATAAGTCCTAAAGCGTTATTTACTTATATTTTCCACCACATCAGGGAGCCAACCACATTTTCAACGCCATCTGGGAGTACTTGACCAAGGTGCTGCTGACCGAGGAGGATGAGGAGATGAGCAGGGTGACAGAACGCCAGGCGGAGCAGGCGGAGCATGACAAGTTCCAGGCTGCAAGACAGAGCTTGTATGTAGGGGGAGACAAGTACTTCAAGCAGCTGGACAAGGCACTCCTGTCAGGTACACACTGTAGTTATGCAGGAGAGACACTGCTTTTATGTTCTTAGTGCTGTGTGTGTATCGAAGAAAAAAATTTTAATTTGAAGTTTACATGATATACAGCTTTTCCATTGGACGAGAGGTCGGTCACATGACCGCAACATTGACGGTCATAATTGTATGAATGACACAATTACACATTTATACGTTTTTCAGGAGACCGTGTTCTTAAAATGACGTAAACACTGACAGGCTACTTCCACAATTTTGGGGAAACCCCTTGGAGTTCCCTAACATGAATAAGTACAGAATCATTGTTTCTCATCATTCAGACCCTTAATCTTGGACTAAGCGTTTTAGCATACTTTGGGATACTTTTGCATGTCCGCTCAAGGATATTCTCACTACAACCCATCTTAGAGAACAAAACGAAGAAAAGCACACTCAAACTACTGTAGTATCGACTCGATCCTTGTGTAGACTGCAGTGACAATGGACAGATATATATGTGAATGTTCCTCAGTATCTCTTTGACACATCTCTACAATCACCTTTCAGTGATTGCTCAATTGATCAGTGATGACTAACAGGTTCACTAAAAACTTCGGAAATCTCGCCTGTCATGTTTATCGTGTCGTCCATTTTGAGGTCTTGGACTTGTCTTGGATGTAAATGTATTACGAAGCGCTGTTATTGTGACTGTCTTCCTGAGGTAGTTCTTAACCAACCATTCCCATCTTATTTTATGAGGATATTATTTGAGTACATTTGTTTACAGACACTACAAAAATAATGTTCTTGTTGAGCATGTTGAGCCTACATAAGCTCATGTCACCTCTCGTTTGAAAATAGTTCCTCTTTTATTCTGCTGGTTGTTGTATGGCTGTCAGTGTAACATGAAGTCAAACATAGTAATTATAATTGTGTATTAGATCAAGGTCTACTTCCCACGAGGTGAAAATAGTAATATAAAAAATATTTGCAGTATGAACCTTCATAGAGTGAGGGCCAAACATTGTATCGCAAGCTCAGACGTTTGGCCCTCACTCTAATAAGGTTCATACTCAAATAAACTCACACAAAGTGAAAGTCAATTCTTAAATGTTGTCAGCCCTGTGTGTGTTATGTTCTCAGTGCTGTGTGTGTTGTTCTCAGTGCTGTGTGTTGTTCTCAGCCCTGTGTGTGTTATGTTCTCAGTTCTCTGTGTGTTATGTTCTCAGTTCTCTGTGTGTTATGTTCTCAGTGCTGTGTGTGTTGTTCTCAGTGCTGTGTGTTGTTCTCAGCCCTGTGTGTGTTATGTTCTCAGCCCTGTGTGTGTTATGTTCTCAGTTCTCTGTGTGTTATGTTCTCAGTGTTGTGTGTGTTATGTTCTCAGTGCTGTGTGTGTTATGTTCTCAGTGTTGTGTGTGTTATGTTCTCAGTACTGTGTGTGTTATGTTCTCAGTGCTGTGTGTGTTATGTTCTCAGTGCTGTGTGTGTTATGTTCTCAGTGCTGTGTGTGTTATGTTCTCAGCCCTGTGTGTTATGTTCTCAGCCCTGTGTGTTATGTTCTCAGTGCTGTGTGTGTTATGTTCTCAGTGCTGTGTGTGTTATGTTCTCAGTGCTGTGTGTGTTATGTTCTCAGTGCTGTGTGTTATGTTCTCAGTGCTGTGTGTGTTATGTTCTTAGCCCTGTGTGTTATGTTCTCAGTGCTGTGTGTTATGTTCTCAGTGCTGTGTGTGTTATGTTCTCAGTGCTGTGTGTGTTATGTTCTTAGCCCTGTGTGTTATGTTCTCAGTGCTGTGTGTGTTATGTTCTCAGTGCTGTGTGTGTTATGTTCTCAGCCCTGTGTGTGTTATGTTCTCAGTCCTGTGTGTGTTATGTTCTCAGTGCTGTGTGTGTTATGTTCTCAGTCCTGTGTGTGTTATGTTCTCAGCCCTGTGTGTTATGTTCTCACTCCTTTGTGTGTTATATTCTCAGTCCTGTGTGTGTTATGTTCTCAGTGCTGTGTGTGTTATGTTCTCAGTCCTGTGTGTGTTATGTTCTCAGTGCTGTGTGTGTTATGTTCTCAGTCCTGTGTGTGTTATGTTCTCAGTCCTGTGTGTGTTATGTCCTCAGTCCTGTGTGTGTTATGTTCTTAGCCCTGTGTGTTATGTTCTCAGTGCTGTGTGTGTTATGTTCTCAGTGCTGTGTGTGTTATGTTCTCAGCCCTGTGTGTGTTATGTTCTCAGTCCTGTGTGTGTTATGTTCTCAGTGCTGTGTGTGTTATGTTCTCAGTCCTGTGTGTGTTATGTTCTCAGCCCTGTGTGTTATGTTCTCACTCCTTTGTGTGTTATATTCTCAGTCCTGTGTGTGTTATGTTCTCAGTGCTGTGTGTGTTATGTTCTCAGTCCTGTGTGTGTTATGTTCTCAGTGCTGTGTGTGTTATGTTCTCAGTCCTGTGTGTGTTATGTTCTCAGTCCTGTGTGTGTTATGTCCTCAGTCCTGTGTGTGTTATGTTCTCAGTCCTGTGTGTGTTATGTCCTCAGTGCTGTGTGTGTTATGTTCTCAGTGCTGTGTGTGTTGTTCTCAGTGCTGTGTGTGTTATGTTCTCAGCCCTGTGTGTGTTATGTTCTCAGCCCTGTGTGTTATGTTCTCAGTGCTGTGTGTGCTATGTTCTCAGTGCTGTGTGTGTTATGTTCTCAGTGCTGTGTGTTATGTTCTCAGTGCTGTGTGTGTTATGTTCTCAGTCCTGTGTGTGTTATGTTCTCAGTGCTGTGTGTGTAATGTTCTCAGTGCTGTGAGTGTTATGTTCTCAGTGCTGTGTGTGTTATGTTCTCAGTCCTGTGTGTGTTATGTTCTCAGTGCTGTGTGTTATGTTCTCAGTGCTGTGTGTGTTATGTTCTCAGTGCTGTGTGTGTTATGTTCTCAGTGCTGTGTGTGTTATGTTCTCAGCCCTGTGTGTTATGTTCTCAGTCCTGTGTGTGTTATGTTCTCAGTGCTGTGTGTGTTATGTTCTCAGCCCTGTGTGTTATGTTCTCAGTCCTGTGTGTGTTATGTTCTCAGTGTTGTGTGTGTTATGTTCTCAGTACTGTGTGTGTTATGTTCTTAGTCCTGTGTGTGTTATGTTCTCAGTGCTGTGTGTGTTATGTTCTCAGTGCTGTGTGTGTTATGTTCTCAGCCCTGTGTGTTATGTTCTCAGCCCTGTGTGTGTTATGTTCTCAGTGTTGTGTGTGTTATGTTCTCAGTGCTGTGTGTGTTATGTTCTCAGTGCTGTGTGTGTTATGTTCTCAGCCCTGTGTGTTATGTTCTCAGTGCTGTGTGTGTTATGTTCTCAGTGCTGTGTGTGTTATGTTCTCAGCCCTGTGTGTTATGTTCTCAGCCCTGTGTGTGTTATGTTCTCAGTGCTGTGTGTGTTATGTTCTCAGCCCTGTGTGTGTTATGTTCTCAGTGCTGTGTGTGTTATGTTCTCAGCCCTGTGTGTTATGTTCTCAGTGCTGTGTGTTATGTTCTCAGCCCTGTGTGTTATGTTCTCAGTGCTGTGTGTGTTATGTTCTCAGCCCTGTGTGTGTTATGTTCTCAGTGCTGTGTGTGTTATGTTCTCAGTGTTGTGTGTGTTATGTTCTCAGTGCTGTGTGTGTTATGTTCTCAGTGCTGTGTGTGTTATGTTCTCAGTGCTGTGTGTGTTATGTTCTCAGCCCTGTGAGTGTTATGTTCTCAGTGCTGTGTGTTATGTTCTCAGCCCTGTGTGTTATGTTCTCAGTGCTGTGTGTGTTATGTTCTCAGTGTTGTGTGTGTTATGTTCTCAGTGCTGTGTGTGCTATGTTCTCAGTGATGTGTGTGTTATGTTCTCAGTGCTGTGTGTGTTATGTTCTCAGTGCTGTGTGTGTTATGTTCTCAGCCCTGTGTGTGTTATGTTCTCAGTCCTGTGTGTGTTATGTTCTCAGTGCTGTGTGTGTTATGTTCTCAGCCCTGTGTGTTATGTTCTCAGCCCTGTGTGTTATGTTCTCAGTGTTGTGTGTGTTATGTTCTCAGTACTGTGTGTGTTATGTTCTTAGTCCTGTGTGTGTTATGTTCTCAGTGCTGTGTGTGTTATGTTCTCAGTGCTGTGTGTGTTATGTTCTCAGTGCTGTGTGTGTTATGTTCTCAGCCCTGTGTGTTATGTTCTCAGCCCTGTGTGTGTTATGTTCTCAGTGTTGTGTGTGTTATGTTCTCAGTACTGTGTGTGTTATGTTCTTAGTCCTGTGTGTGTTATGTTCTCAGTGCTGTGTGTGTTATGTTCTCAGTGCTGTGTGTGTTATGTTCTCAGTGCTGTGTGTGTTATGTTCTCAGCCCTGTGTGTTATGTTCTCAGCCCTGTGTGTGTTATGTTCTCAGTGTTGTGTGTGTTATGTTCTCAGTGCTGTGTGTGTTATGTTCTCAGTGCTGTGTGTGTTATGTTCTCAGCCCTGTGTGTTATGTTCTCAGTGCTGTGTGTGTTATGTTCTCAGTGCTGTGTGTGTTATGTTCTCAGCCCTGTGTGTGTTATGTTCTCAGTGCTGTGTGTTATGTTCTCAGCCCTGTGTGTTATGTTCTCAGTGCTGTGTGTGTTATGTTCTCAGTGCTGTGTGTGTTATGTTCTCAGCCCTGTGTGTTATGTTCTCAGCCCTGTGTGTGTTATGTTCTCAGTGCTGTGTGTTATGTTCTCAGCCCTGTGTGTTATGTTCTCAGTGCTGTGTGTGTTATGTTCTCAGCCCTGTGTGTGTTATGTTCTCAGTGCTGTGTGTGTTATGTTCTCAGTGTTGTGTGTGTTATGTTCTCAGTGCTGTGTGTGTTATGTTCTCAGTGCTGTGTGTGTTATGTTCTCAGTGCTGTGTGTGTTATGTTCTCAGCCCTGTGAGTGTTATGTTCTCAGTGCTGTGTGTTATGTTCTCAGCCCTGTGTGTTATGTTCTCAGCCCTGTGTGTGTTATGTTCTCAGTGTTGTGTGTGTTATGTTCTCAGTGCTGTGTGTGTTATGTTCTCAGTGCTGTGTGTGTTATGTTCTCAGTGCTGTGTGTGTTATATTTTCAGGGCTGTGTGTGTTATGTTCTCAGTGCTTTGTGTTGTCTTTTCCCAGGTGCTGCAGAGAGAGTGCTAGTGACCGGGGAGGCAGGGCAGGGCAAGTCCGCATTGCTGGCCAACTGGGTGGGCCACGTGAAAAAGACACAGCCTAGAACCATTGTTGTCAGCCACTACATTGGCTGCAGCCAGTTCAGTGACAGTAAGTTTAAGTGTGTGTTTCAGTGACAGTGTGATTTAGTGTGTGTTTCAGTGACAGTAGGTTTTAGTGTGTGTTTCAGTGAAAGTAAGTTTTAGTGTGTGTTTTAGTGACAGTATGTTTTAGTGTGTGTTTCAGTGACAGTAGGTTTTAGTGTGTGTTTCAGTGACAGTATGTTTTAGTGTGTGTTTTAGTGACAGTATGTTTTAGTGTGTGTTTCAGTGACAGTAGGTTTTAGTGTGTGTTTCAGTGACACTAAGTTTTAGTGTGTGTTTTAGTGACAGTATGTTTTACTGTGTGTTTCAGTGACACTAAGTTTTAGTGTGTGTTTCAGTGACAGTGTGATTTAGTGTGTGTTTCAGTGACAGTAAGTTTTAGTGTGTGTTTCAGTGACAGTATGTTTTACTGTGTGTTTCAGTGACAGTAGGTCTTAGTGTGTGTTTCAGTAACACTAAGTTTTAGTGTGTGTTTTATTGACAGTATGTTTTAGTATGTGTTTCAATGATAGTAGGTTTTAGTGTGTGTTTTAATGATAGTAGGTTTTAGTGTGTTTCAGTGACAGTAAGTTTCAGTGTGTGTTTTATTGACAGTATGTTTTAGTGTGTGTTTCAATGATAGTAGGTTTTAGTGTGTGTTTCAATGATAGTGTGATTTAGTGTGTGTTTCAGTGATAGTAAGTTTCAGTGTGTGTGTCAGTGACAGTATGTTTCAGTGTGTGTTTTATTGACAGTATGTTTTAGTGTGTGTTTCAATGATAGTAGGTTTTAGTGTGTGTTTCAATGATAGTAGGTTTTAGTGTGTGTTTCAATGATAGTATGTTTTAGTGTGTGTTTCAATGATAGTATGTTTTAGTGTGTGTTTCAATGATAGTAGGTTTTAGTGTGTGTTTCAATGATAGTATGTTTTAGTGTGTGTTTCAATGATAGTATGTTTTAGTGTGTGTTTCAGTGATAGTATGTTTTAGTGTGTGTTTCAATGATTGTAGGTTTTAGTGTGTGTTTCAATGATAGTATGTTTTAGTGTGTGTTTCAATGATAGTAGGTTTTAGTGTGTGTTTCAATGATAGTAGGTTTTAGTGTGTGTTTCAATGATAGTATGTTTTAGTGTGTGTTTCAATGAGAGTATGTTTTAGTGTTTGTTTCAGTGGTAGTATGTTTTAGTGTGTGTTTCAATGATAGTATGTTTTAGTGTGTGTTTCAATGATAGTATGTTTTAGTGTGTGTTTCAATGATAGTATGTTTTAGTGTGTGTTTCAATGATAGTATGTTTTAGTGTGTGTTTCAATGATAGTAGGTTTTAGTGTGTGTTTCAATGATAGTATGTTTTAGTGTGTGTTTCAGTGATAGTATGTTTTAGTGTGTGTTTCAATGATAGTAGGTTTTAGTGTGTGTTTCAATGATAGTAGGTTTTAGTGTGTGTTTCAATGATAGTAGGTTTTAGTGTGTGTTTCAATGATAGTATGTTTTAGTGTGTGTTTCAATGATAGTAGGTTTTAGTGTGTGTTTCAATGAGAGTATGTTTTAGTGTTTGTTTCAGTGGTAGTATGTTTTAGTGTGTGTTTCAATGATAGTATGTTTTAGTGTGTGTTTCAATGATAGTATTTTTAGTGTGTGTTTCAATGATAGTATGTTTTAGTGTGTGTTTCAATGATAGTGTGTTTTAGAGTGTGTTTCAGTGACAGTAGGTTGTAGTGTGTGTTTCTGTGACAGTAAGTTTTAGTGTGATTTTCAATGACAGTAAGAATACTTGTTCTGAAGGAAGCGATACACCAAGAGTTTTGTCCCTGTGGAACAATATACCCGTGATAAACTATTCCACAGGAACTAAACTCCTGGTACATTGATTTCACCAGATCAAATGTTTAGAAGGAACATATTTACTCTTTCAAAAGCAAAGGTGACCTCCTAGGCAAGGTCATCCATTGTGTGGACTTTTGATGACCTTTTTGAAAGGTCAAGATCACTAGAATGCCAAAATGAAATTATAAAAGATAATGGTTCTTTAGTGGTTCTGTGCTTAATTATTAGAAACTATATGTGTAGTAACTGTTGCTTGGCATTCTAGAAGTTTGTGAGTAAATAAGGTGTACATTGAAACAAAGCTAAATGCAATAAACCTGAAGTTGTGAGCTATAAAGTTGTATGTTTTGTTACATAGGTGTCTTTCTTTACAAAACCTGTATATGTAGAACCATAATTGTAATGTTTTTAAAAGATTGGAACCTGCAGTTAATCAAACAGAAAAATATAAAAAATACACATATCATGTGCAAGTGTAGAATTAGGTTGTTTAGCATGTGCTTATCACTCAAGTGTAGAATTAGGTTGTTAAGCACATGCTTATCTCTCTTAAGTGTTACTAAGTTTTAGGTTGTTAAGCACGTGCTTACCTCTCAAGTGTAGAATTTGGTTGTTAAGCACATGATTACCTCTCTTAAGTGTTACTAAGTATTAGGTTGTTTAGCACATGCTTACCTCTCTTAAGTGTTACTAAGTATTAGGTTGTTAAGCACATGCTTACCTCTAAAGTGTAGAATTTGGTTGTTAAGCACATGCTTACCTCTCGAGCATAGGATTGGGTTGTTTAGCACATGCTTATATCTCAAGTGTAGAATTTGGTTGTTTAGCACATGCTTACCTCTCTTAAGTGTTACTAAGTATTTGGTTGTTAAGCACTTGCTTACCTCTCAAGTGTAGAATTTGGTTATTTAGCACGTGCTTACATCTCAAGTGTAGAATTAGGTTGTTGACAGTAACATAAAAGAGGATATTGGAGACGTCTGACAGTAGATAGGTTCTGTGATCTTAGTAATCACCAGGTGCAACCATTCAGACACAAGGGTTTGTGACGATCACAGTTGGCCACTGAGCATGCTGAGTATTAGTGCAGGGGATACCAAAGATGACATTTTAATCCGAGGACATTGGTCGTGAATGTAGATTCAAGGTCATGAGATGAAAGATACCAGCTACATATCCGCGTGAACTACACTGCAGTGGCACTATGTTCATGTCTTCATACTTAGCCCATTCCTATGCCTGTGTGTGGTGATGCAACATTTTGGACTGATGACAGAGGCTGTGAACATCTTGAGGAGACTTGTGGTGGCGATAACCCAACGCCTTGATGTGAAGGACAAGGGGCATGCTGTCTCTCGATACAGCAAACTGGACATCCAGGAGATGATGGCAGACCTTCAGACATGCCTGCAGAGAGCAGAGAAGGCTAAACTTATTGTTGTCCTGGTGATAGATGGCCTGAACAAAATGGAGACACCTGGCAAGACGACAAAGGTGGATGTTTTTATTTTTCTCCCCTTCTCTGGCCTCTTACCACTCTGCCCTCCCCTTCTCTGGCCTCTTGCCACTCTGCCCTCCCCTTCTCTGGCCTCTTGCCCCTCATCCCTCCCCTTCTCTGGCCTCTTGCCTCTCTTCCCTCCCCCCTTGCCCCTCAGCCCTCCCCTTCTCTGGCCTCTTGCCACTCTGCCCTCCTCCCTTGCCTCTCTGCCCTCCCCTTCTCTGGCCTCTTGCCCCTCATCCCTCCCCTTCTCTGGCCTCTTGCCACTCTGCCCTCCCCTTCTCTGGCCTCTTGCCACTCTGCCCTCCCCTTCTCTGGCCTCTTGCCTCTCTTCCCTCCCCCCTTGCCCCTCATCCCTCCCCTTCTCTGGCCTCTTGCCCCTCATCCCTCCCCTTCTCTGGCCTCTTGCCACTCTGCCCTCCCCTTCTCTGGCCTCTTGCCTCTCTTCCCTCCCCCCTTGCCCCTCAGCCCTCCCCTTCTCTGGCCTCTTGCCACTCTGCCCTCCCCCCTTGCCCCTCAGCCCTCCCCTTCTCTGGCCTCTTGCCTCTCTTCCCTCCCCATTTGCCCCTCTGCCCTCCCCTTCTCTGGCCTCTTACCGCTCTGCCCTCCTCCCTTGCCCCTCAGCCCTCCCCTTTTCTGGCCTCTTGCCTCTCTTCCCTGCCCTTCTCTGGCCTCTTGCCACTCTGCCATCCCCTTCTGTGGCCTCTTGCCACTCTGCCCTCCCCTCTCTGGCTTGCCACTCTGCCCTCCCCTTCTCTGGCCTCTTGCCACTCTGCCCTCCCCTTCTCTGGCCCCTTGCCACTCTGCCCTCACCTTCTCTGGCCTCTTGCCACTCTGCCTTCCCCTTCTCTGGCCTCTTGCCACTCTGCCATCCCCTTCTGTGGCCTCTTGCCACTCTGCCCTCCCCTCTCTGGCTTGCCACTCTGCCCTCCCCTTCTCTGGCCTCTTGCCACTCTGCCATCCCTTTCTCTGGCTTCTTGCCTCTCTGCCCTCCCCTTCTCTGGCCCCTTGCCACTCTGCCCTCCCCTTCTCTGGCCTCTTGCCACTCTGCCCTCCCCTTTTCTGGCCTCTTGCCTCTCTGCCCTCCCCTTCTCTGGCCCCTTGCCACTCTGCCCTCCCCTTCTCTGGCCTCTTGCCACTCTGCCCTCCCCTTTTCTGGCCTCTTGCCACTCTGCCCTCCCCTTTTCTGGCCTCTTGCCGCTCTGCCCTCCCTTTCTCTGGCCTCTTGCCACTCTGCCCTCCCTTTCTCTGGCCTCTTGCCTCTCTGCCCTCCCTTTCTCTGGCCTCTTGCCACTCTGCCCTCCCTTTCTCTGGCCTCTTGCCGCTCTGCCCTCCCTTTCTCTGGCCTCTTGCCACTCTGCCCTCCCTTTCTCTGGCCTCTTGCCTCTCTGCCCTCCCTTTCTCTGGCCTCTTGCCACTCTGCCCTCCCTTTCTCTGGCCTCTTGCCACTCTGCCCTCCCTTTCTCTGGCCTCTAGCCTCTCTGCCCTCCCTTTCTCTGGCCTCTTGCCGCTCTGCCCTCCCTTTCTCTGGCCTCTTGCCTCTCTGCCCTCCCTTTCTCTGGCCTCTTGCCTCTCTGCCCTCCCTTTCTCTGGCCTCTTGCCACTCTGCCCTCCCTTTCTCTGGCCTCTTGCCACTCTGCCCTCCCCTTTTCTGGCCTCTTGCCGCTCTGCCCTCCCTTTCTCTGGCCTCTTGCCGCTCTGCCCTCCCTTTCTCTGGCCTCTTGCCACTCTGCCCTCCCCTTTTGTCTCAAAATATAGTACATCATTGAGTCTTGATCATACGGAAGGTGATTCGGATGCAAGTCAGTTATGTGTGTCATTATCAGATATGTGAGAACTTAGGATGTTCACAAACTGAAGGATATTCGACCATATGTGTTGTGAAGCTATGTTACTTTATTATGACTCAAAGTGAGATTAACCAATGAGAGAGCAGAACTACTGACCCCTTATGAGCCCTTATTATGCCTCAAAGTAATATCAGAAACATATGTACTGGTCCTGTCATTTATACCTATTGTAAGTTTCAAGTTTTTGTTTTGACATGACATGTGCGATAAAGACACCAGACAGTGTAAACTTTTCGGCATTATAAACTCATTATTATGTCTTTAGTTGCTCACAACTCGCCCAACATTTTTCTGCTTACCTAATATGACAGTGCATATGGCAACTATAAACACCATCACTAATAGTATTCCCCTTCGTGCCACATATCCTCTCCTGTGTTCTGTGGTTGTGTAAGGTAGCTGTAACTTTGTTCCTGGCAGGCACTGTTCTGGTGGCCAGATGCACTACCCAACACAGTGAAGGTGGTGTTGTCCACCCTTGACACACACACCGCGGTGCTGGAGGAGCTGGTGACACGCCGACAATACCGCCGCCTCACTGTTGGGGATCTGGAAGTTACACATAGAAAACAGATTTGTGAGGTGAGTCACACTCACACTGACACAATACACATAGTCACACACACTGACACCATACACACAGTCACACTCACACTGACACCATACACACAGTCACACTCACACTGACACAATACACATAGTCACACACACTGACACATACATACAGTCACACACACTGACACCATACATACAGTCACACACACTGACACCATACATACAGTCACACACACTGACACAATACACATAGTCACACACACTGACACCATACATACAGTCACACACACTGACACCATACATACAGTCACACACACTGACACCATACATACAGTCACACACACTGACACCATACATACAGTCACACACACTGACACCATACATACAGTCACACACACTGACACCATACACACAGTCACACACACTGACACCATACATACAGTCACACACACTGACACCATACATACAGACACACACACTGACACCATACAGACACAGGTAGCATTCTTTGAATTGTTGACAATGAAAACTATTGAAATGTATGAAGCAAATACAGAATCTCTTTTACATCATTGCCAGGGTATACTCTGGAAAATAGCATGGCTAGTTGCCTTTCTTCTGAATTTGACATGGATTTCAAGACAAATTGGGTCTTCTTAGTTAAATGCAGAATTTATGAGATACCTGATAGTTCCAAAGGAAATCATTCTTGTTGTTTAACCAATACCAGGTGTACACAATACTGAAATCAGCCCGAAAGGCCTGTTTTTTTAATAATGCCAAAGACATGCAAATATGCAGTACACTTCCATAGAACTACGGTTGATACGACCAGTATGTCCCTGCCTTAAACAGTCCTCATGCCCAGCCAGGACAGCCTCACTTCTATCCTGTGTTGTCACAGCACAGTGTCTGGTAGATTTCACACTATAATAAGTTGGTATTTTCAGTTTATGTGTAATAACAGAAAAAAGAAACTGTGCTTCAGATAAAGTGCAATGAAAATATATTTTGAAATTAAATATTGCACATCAAACGGCTGGGACAATTCCTGGGTCGAGACCAATTCGTGGCAAAACCATATCTGCAAACGGTTGAGGGAGCACAACATCCGGCCTGACATCCAACAATAAGCCCAATTTTGCATCCGTGTCACTGTTAGGCATGCCTAGCTTGGTGTAGACAGCATCTGAGGTTCAGCAGACAAGACTGGGACTGTATACTGTTCACAGAGGAGTCCAGGGGTCACTTGGATAACCCTGATAGTCGTGCAAGGGTCTACAGGTGTCGGGGAGACTGTGTTAGCTCTGTTTGCATTACTCAACATCTTCAGTTTAGGGGTTAAAGCATGACGTTGCAGCAGGATAATGCCCGCCCACATGTTGCAGGTGTTGTTACAGATTGTAACGTTGCTGCACTGCCAATGTTGGTTGTTTCGACGGACCTCTCCCCCATAGAACAAATTGTGGATGAGATGGAACGATGCCCAAGACAGGACTAGAACCATCCGGAAACGCCAGTTCAGTTGGACAAATCTTTGGCTGACATTTGGAACAACATCCCCTGGCTCTCTGACCAAATATAACATTATTATGACATTTACACTACTTTATGTGAAGCAAAGTTATTTTTTTCTGCTTTTATAGTTTATTAGAAGACTAGATAGTGATATACATTTATGATACTTTTGAAGAAGAGCAGGACACAGGAGACGAGGCGCCATGACAGGACGAGCAGCTGGTAGCAACATCAGCAGAGATGGCTACCATCAGGAAGAATCAGCCACCACTCCAGCAGGTTGCGAAAACTCCCCCAAACCATCAGTCCAAGTACACGTGATGGGGAGGAGGACACAGCCTCTACTGACTGTCCTGCACTATTGTTTGGAACAAAACCTTTTGACTTGGCGATGTCTACAGACTCATACAAGCTACACTTCCATCAACAAGCAAATCTAGTCTCAGGATAGCGGAAGGTCCCACATTAAAAACAATCTCATTGGCAATTTGGATGGTATTGGGCTCTACATATGCGCATGATCATAGATCTGCATGTTCTCAACAAAGAATATCTGTTACATCAACCAAAATTCTGATTGAAAAAGTATGCAATCTTCACACTTTACTCAGGACTGAGGATTGGATGATCAGCGTTGACCGCAAGCAAGTACCAACTATGTACAAACATCTTGGCAGACAGCTTATCTCATCAGGGAAGGATATTGGCTACAGTGGTGTCTCATCAGGGAATGATAGTGGCCACAGTGGTGTCTCATCAGTGAAGGATAGTGGCCACAGTGGTGTCTCATCAGTGAAGGATAGTGGCCACAGTGGTGTCTCATCAGGGAAGGATAGTGGCTACAGTGGTGTCTCATCAGGGAAGGATAGTGGCTAGAGTGGTGTCTCATCAGGGAAGGATAGTGGCCACAGTGGTGTCTCGTCTCATCAGGGAAGGATAGTGGCCACAGTGGTGTCTCATCAGTGAAGGATAGTGGCCACAGTGGCGTCTCATCAGGGAAGGATAGTGGCTAGAGTGGTGTCTTATCAGGGAAGGATAGTGGCTAGAGTGGTGTCTCATCAGGGAAGGATAGTGGCCACAGTGGTGTCTCATCAGGGAAGGATAGTGGCCACAGTGGTGTCTCATCAGGGAAGGGTAGTGGCCACAGTGGTGTCTCATCAGTGAAGGATAGTGGCCACAGTGGTGTCTCATCAGGGAAGGATAGTGGCTAGAGTTGTGTCTCATCAGGGAAGGATAGTGGCTAGAGTGGTGTCTCATCAGGGAAGGGTAGTGGCCACAGTGGTGTCTCATCAGGGAAGGATAGTGGCCACAGTGGTGTCTCATCAGGGAAGGGTAGTGGCTAGAGTGGTGTCTCATCAGGGAAGGGTAGTGGCTAGAGTTGTGTCTCATCAGGAAAGGATAGTGGCCACAGTGGTGTCTCATCAGGGAAGGATAGTGGCTACAGGGGTCTCTTCTCTCCTCAGGCAAGGATAGTGGCTACAGGGGTCTCTTCTCTCCTCAGGCAAGGATAGTGGCTACAGGGGTCTCTTCTCTCCTCAGGCAAGGATAGTGGCTACAGGGGTCTCTTATCTCCTCAGGCAAGGATAGTGGCTACAGTGGTCTCCTCTCTCCTCAGGCAAGGGTAGTGGCTACAGTGGTTTCTTCTCAGAGAAGGATAGTGGCTACAGTGGTCTCTCCTCAGGCAAGGATAGTGGCTTACAGTGGTCTCTCCTCAGGGAAGAATAATGGCTACAGTGGTCTCTCCTCAGGGAAGAATAATGGCTACAGTGGTCTCTATCCAGAGATATATTGATGGATAACATCAATGTAACATGTACAACCTTCAAACTTGTTTGCGCCATGCCTCATCAAGCTTCCAGTGTATGTATGTCATCCCCCAGCTCATCAAGTGGATGTATAGTCCATGGATTGTACGGGGTTCTTAGCATGTGCCTGTCACCCTTGGTCTCTCCTAGACAGTTTTCCTCTGAAGATCAAGAAATGAACTGCATGATCATTCTCATAGCGTTGCTTGATCATGCAGGCCATCCGCCATCTAGGACAACAGATGTTATAAGTTCTTCTAGTGGTGGAGAAGATGAGAGTAGGATGTGGGCCTATGACTACCCATAGTTGCCAGGATGCTGAGTTCCTCCATGTGAGATTACTGGGTGGGAGTACACCTGATGTAACTACCAGAGGAAGCATTCTTTGAATTGTCAGCAACTATAGCTATTGTTGGACATTTCTTACGATGACAGGATGACTAAAAACAACAATCTCCACCTTCTATCAACACACAAATTTGGCAACTTCCTTGTTCTGTATTTTCACTGCTCATGAAAGCAGGGCTTCATCTACCAGTTTGACCATATGAGTAGAACATATTGTACCCAGTTGTCAGTGGAGCACCCACAACAAATACTGCCACTACTAGTTACATCTCCTCCCCATTAATCTGCTTTCAGGTTGCTGATGTTGGAAACAAGTGAGGACTTATTGGCTGCACATGCACAGAAATTTAGGACGGAAGACACTGTTGGTATCTTATGTGGTTATGGATAGTTGGACTTATAAATATTGAAAATCTGAAGATTTTTATGCTGTGGCGACAGCTGAAATGCAGGATTTATGGCAATGATGTAGTAGGGGTAGTATTCTTTGTTAACAGAAAGCTCCTGGGGTGTTGTGGTGCAATTTTGACATATATGTATATTCCAGAATTGTATGTTTACAGAAAGCACTTGGTGGTTATGGCAAGGCTCTGTCCAAACAGCAGCTGCAGAGAGTCGTGGACAGCAGACACACCAGCAGCCCCCTCTACCTCAACATCCTCGTCGCGGTCAGATTTCACATTGCCTCTACGTTACAGAACCTGGAATAATAACATTTTACCCTGTGGAATTAAGTAGATAACTGGGAAGACAGTGCTTAACACATTAATACAGATGAATGACAAATCAATATCTTTGATTCTGTGATCAAATTACCAATCTGCTAATCCTGTGATCCCTGTCTTAGTATACTAAACAAATGTGGGAAATTTCATGATCTTGATAAACAAAAGTGATGACATTCATCTGACTTCAGCCACACTATTGACAGCTACTTAGAACCACTGTGGTTTGACTGACTTAGAGCCACATGTTTTTGGTTGCTCAATTAGTACTGGTGTACATCAGAGGGTTTGACTGGGCACCAACATGTTACTGGCTGCTTGGAGCCGTTGTGTCTTCCATCAGGGGGTTCGACTGGGCACCAACATGTTACTGGCTGCTTAGAGCTGCTGTGTCTTCCATCAGGGGGTTTGACTGGGCACCAACATGTTACTGGCTGCTTAGAGCTGCTGTGTTTTCCATCAGGGGGTTTGACTGGGCACCAACATGTTACTGGCTGCAAAGAGCTGCTGTGTTTTCCATCAGGGGGTTTGACTGGGCACCAACATGTTACTGGCTGCAAAGAGCTGCTGTGTTTTCCATCAGGGGGTTCGACTGGGTACCAACATGTTACTGGCTGCAAAGAGCTGCTGTGTTTTCCATCAGGGGGTTTGACTGGGTACCAACATGTTACTGGCTGCAAAGAGCGGCTGTGTTTAACATCAGAGGGTTCGACTGGGCGCCAACATGTTACTGGCTGCTTAGAGCGGCTGTGTTTTCCATCAGGGGGTTCGACTGGGCGCCAACATGTTACCGGCTGCTTAGAGCTGCTGTGTTTTCCATCAGGGGGTTCGACTTGGTGCCAACATGTTACCGTCTGCTTAGAGCTGCTGTGTCTTCCATCAGGGGGTTCGACTGGGCACCAACATGTTACCGGCTGCTTAGAGCCGCTGTGTTTTCCATCAGGGGGTTTGACCCACATGATGTTAATACTATGCATGGGGCAAGCTCCCAACTTATTAATGGTATTTGTTGTTCAGGAGCTGGAGAAGTTTGGCTCCTTCCGCCAGCTTGATGACAAGCTCAACTCTCTCCTCAAGTCTGACAGGTCTGTATCATGTTTGTATGAGTATTAATATCAGTAGTATCATGTTTGTGTGAGTAATAATATCAGTAGTATCATGTTTGTGTGAGTAATAATATAAAGAGTAACATGTTTGTATGAGTATTAAAATCAATAGTATCATGTTTGTATCAGTATTAATATCAGTAGTATCATGTTTGTGTGAGTAATAATGTAAATAGTATCATGTTTGTGTGAGTAATAATATAAATAGTATCATGTTTGTGTGAGTAATAATATAAATAGTATCATGTTTGTGTGAGTAGTAATATAGATAGTACCATGTTTTTATGAGTATTAAAATCAATAGTATCATGTTAGTATGAGTATTAATATCAATATTTGTGTGAGTATTATATAAATAATATCATGTTTGTGTGAGTAATAATATAAATAGTATCATGTTTGTTGTGTGTATTACAGCATTGAAGAACTGTGTGCCTTACTCCTAGAGAGGTTAGAAAGTGACTACAACACCACAGAGTACCCACGTGTTGTACAGACGGTAAGTGCTGTCATAATGTTGTACAGTGTGCAGTGATGTTGTACAGTGTGCAGTGATGTTGTACAGTGTGCAGTGATGTTGTACAATGTGCAGTGATGTTGTACAGTGTGCAGTGATGCTGTACAGTGTGGTGTGATGGTGCACAGTGTACAGTGATGTTGTACAGTATGTTGTGTTGTACAGTGTGCAGTGATGTTGTACAGTATGTTGTGTTGTACAGTGTGCAGTGATGTTGTACAGTGTACAGTGATGTTGTACAGTATGTTGTGTTGTACAGTGTGCAGTGATGCTGTACAGTGTGATGTGATGTTGTACAGTGTGGAGTGATGTTGTTCAGAGTGTTGTGATGTTGTATAGAGTGTGTTGTACAGTATGTTGTGTTGTACAGTGTGCAGTGATGTTGTACAGTGTACAGTGATGTTGTACAGTGTGGTGTGATGTACAATGTGCAGTGATGTTGTACAGTGTGCAGCGATGGTGTACAGTGTACAGTGATGTTGTACAGTGTGGTGTGAAGTACAGTGTGCAGTGATGTTGTACAGTGTGGTGTGATGTTTTTCAGAGTGTTGAGATGTTGTATAGAGTGTGTTGTACAGTATGTTGTGTTGTACAGTGTGCAGTGATGTTGTACAGTGTGGTGTGATGTTGTACAATGTGGTGTGATGTTGTATAGAGTGTTGTGATGTTGTACAGTATGTTGTGTTGTGCAGTGATGTTGTACAGTGTGCAGTGATGTTGAACAGAGTGTTGTGATGTTGTAGTGGATGTTGTACAGTGTGTTGTGTTGTTGTATAGAGGTTGTTGTACAGTGTGCAGTGATGTTGTACAGTGTGCGGGGATGTTGTACAGTGTGCAGGGATGTTGTACAGTGTGCAGTGATGTTGAACAGAGTGTTGTGATGTTGTAGTGGATGTTGTACAGTGTGTTGTGTTGTTGTACAGTGTGCGGGGATGTTGTACAGTGTGCGGGGATGTTGTACAGTGTGCAGGGATGTTGTACAGTGTGCAGTGATGTTGAACAGAGTGTTGTGATGTTGTAGTGGATGTTGTACAGTGTGTTGTGTTGTTGTATAGAGGTTGTTGTACAGTGTGCAGTGATGTTGTACAGTGTGCGGGGATGTTGTACAGTGTGCAGGGATGTTGTACAGTGTGCAGTGATGTTGAACAGAGTGTTGTGATGTTGTAGTGGATGTTGTACAGTGTGTTGTGTTGTTGTATAGAGGTTGTTGTACAGTGTGCAGTGATGTTGTACAGTGTGCGGGGATGTTGTACAGTGTGCAGGGATGTTGTACAGTGTGCAGTGATGTTGAACAGAGTGTTGTGATGTTGTAGTGGATGTTGTACAGTGTGTTGTGTTGTTGTATAGAGTGTGTTGTGCTGTTGCAGGTGTTTCAGCTGCTTCAAGTTGCACATGAGGGCCTGTCTGAGAGTGAGATCACAGAGATATTGGACATTCCTATCACTATCTGGCTGCCGCTGTATTGTGCACTGGAACAGTTTATAGTTTTACGATCAGGCTTGCTCAGGTAATTGTCAAAGATTTACAAGTTTAATAGGTTTCAAGTGGTGAAGATGATATTTTCAAAGCTATTTTTGTGTGAGTGAACAGCTCCTATGACCTATCGCTCTGGTGTTTTCATGCTAAGACTGCTGCAACCCTGAGGCTATGACCATCGCTCTGGTGTTTCCATGCCAAGACTCCTGCAACCCTGAGGCTATGACCATCGCTCTGGTGTTTCCATGCCAAGACTCCTGCAACCCTGAGGCTATGACCATCGCTCTGGTGTTTCCATGCCAAGACTCCTGCAACCCGGAGGCTATGACCATCGCTCTGGTGTTTCCATGCCAAGACTCCTGCAGCCCGGAGGCTATGACCATCGCTCTGGTGTTTTCATGCTAAGACTGCTGCAACCCTGAGGCTATGACCATCGCTCTGGTGTTTCCATGCTAAGACTGCTGCAACCCGGAGGCTATGACCATCGCTCTGGTGTTTCCATGCTAAGACTGCTGCAACCCGGAGGCTATGACCATCGCTCTGGTGTTTCCATGCTAAGACTACTGCAACCCTGATGCTATGACCATCACTTTGGTGTTTCCTCTGGTTTAAGCACTCTAGCCAAGTTCAGAGATTGCCTTTTCTGCAACAGGATTCTTGTTGGGGGTTTTGCAGGAGCCAATATCAAGAGTTGTCCCATGTTTTGACAGAACAGGATCTTTGACCAGAGCCTGAAACCCAGGTGCTGGATCAACTCGTATGATGACACCACTTTCACCGAGATTGCGAATATCTGCACAGAGACACAGAGACACAGAAGTCACGTAGTTCGTCATGTCGCTCATTTTCTACAAAACATGTGAGAGTGAACGAGGATACTGTTTCTCGTAAGACACAGATAAGTTGGCCATATCTTTTCATGATATCAGCTGCGAAGGATGACCCAATGGAGGTAGAGTGGTTGAGCTTTGCGGAAACAACTGTGCTGGAATGGTTTTGAGGGACGCTCAATGATGACAGGAGGAAGATACTTCTTGTAAGGCTTTGTTGAGGTCCAAGGCATGAAAGTATCTACGAAAAAGCTTATTTTGTTTGGTAGATGCTTGGGTGGCTGAAGTGGATGTGGATAGCAGTCAGCAGACCATGAAGAACTACTCTTTGGACAACCACACGTTCTCGTACTTTGTTGAAAGGCAAAGTGTCACACACCACCATAAGGCCATCTGAAGCAATGCACACTTCACTGAGATATCGCTTAACATCTGGGATATTTGTAGCCTTTTTACTGGGTCTCGTCCCTTGAGTTAAGTAGGAATGTGTTCGAAGTAAATCTGGACACTCATGTTGTGTGACATGCCAGGCAGTTCTGCCTGTAAAAGGCATGCGTATTCCTCCTTCAATAACGTCCTTCACTGTTAATTCTCGAATGACAGAGTCTGAAAATTCGTTCACAAACTTGCACACCTGACATCATTGATCAATGCATTTCATGGGACTTCTGCTACTGTAGTCGGAGGGGATGTTAGTAGCTCCAGCGATGTGTGTAATCAGTACATTATAGCGACTGATGGTCGACAGGAATGTGGTCACTCATGAACTGTTTAAAAACTCTCCTCGTTGAAGTTTCTCGTGTGCTTGAACACAGGGCTGACTATCAGTGAGGATTGGAGTTTTCTGAGAGGAGGCCATGATGTACGGGGCAAAGTGTTTCACTGAAGCTCCTATTGCTAATGCTTCAACTTCACAGGGTAGCCATGTTACCTGATAATGTTTCAGTTTTGCATTATAAAATCAAGCCAGCATGTTATTACCCTGGTGGCTGCAGTGTTATTATCCTGGTGGCTGAAGTGTTATTTATCCTGGTGGATGAAGTGTTATTATCCTGTGGCTGCAGTGTTATCCTGGTATCTGTAGTGTTATTATCCTGGTGGCTGCAGTGTTATTAACCTGGTGGCTGAAGTGTTATCATCCTGGTGGCTGCAGTGTTATTTACCTGGTGGCTGAAGTGTTATTATCCTGGTGGCTGCAGTGTTATCATTGTATCTGTAGTGTTATTATCTTGGTGGCTGCAGTGTTATTTACCTGGTGGCTGAAGTGTTATCATCCTTGTGGCTGCAGTGTTATTATCTTGGTGGGTGAAGTGTTATCTTCCTGGTGCCTGCAGTGTATTATCCTGGTGGCTGAAGTGTTACAATCCTGGTTGGTGAAGTGTTATTATCCTGGTGGGTGAAGTGTTATTACCCTGGTGGGTGAAGTGTTATTAGCCTGGTGGCTGCAGTGTTATTATCCTGGTTGGTGAAGTGTTATTATCCTGGTGGCTGCAGTGTTATTATCCTGGTGGATGAAGTGTTATTAGCCTGGTGGCTGCAGTGTTATTATCCTGGTTGGTGAAGTGTTATTATCCTGGTGGCTGCAGTGTTATTATCCTGGTGGCTGAAGTGTTATTTTCCTGGTGGGTGAAGTGTTATTATCCTTGTGGGTGAAGTGTTATTATCCTTGTTGGTGAAGTGTTATTATCCTTGTTGGTGAAGTGTTATTATCCTGGTGGCTGAAGTGTTATTATCCTGGTGGCTGAAGTGTTATTTTCCTGGTGGCTGAAGTGTTATTATCCTTGTTGGTGAAGTGTTATTATCCTGGTGGCTACAGTGTTATTATCCTGGTGGCTGAAGTGTTATTATTCAGGTGGCTGCAGTGTTATTATCCTGGTGGCTGCAGTGTTATTATCCTGGTGGCTACAGTGTTATTATCCTGGTGGCTGAAGTGTTATTATCCTGGTGGCTGCAGTGTTATTATCCTGGTGGCTGCAGTGTTATCATCCTGGTGGCTGCAGTGTTATTATTCAGGTGGCTGCAGTGTTATTATCCTGGAGGCTACAGTAGCCATAGCATACAGTATCCAATATGGATATTATCGTTTCCCAATAGACACTGTTTTGGTAATGCTGCATTATAGTTTGTTTGCCGTGACTGTATTTTAGACCACGCTTCATAGACATCTTTCCAAAAGGGACTTTTGATTTTAGTTAAGACATTTTAAGTATTGCTATCACATTTCTGTTGGATGCAAGTTGTTGATGGGATTATAAGTTCAGTCAGTTTGCTTATATTTTTTTTCATATCCAACTTCGTATCTACGGTTCTTCATATCCAACTTATCTTTTGAGCATGAGGGGCGGTCAGGTAGCCTAGTTGTTAAAGCGTTCACTCGTCATGCCGAAGACCCGGGTTTCATTCTTGACATGGGTACAATGTGTGAAGCCCATTGTGTGCTGTCCCCCGTCGTGATATTGCTGGAATATTGCTAAAAGCGGCGTAAAACCATACTCACTCACTCACTTTGAGTATGTGTTGTTTCTAATACAAGTGGTATCTTCATTCTTCCATTTCTATATGTTTAAATAATAGTGTTATGTTTTATCTTATCAGGTTTGCCCTTCCAAATAAATTGAAAAGATTGGTTTTGTTAGATTAGTAATAGAGTCCATTCTGGGATTAGGAAGTGTTGAAAAAAGATGATTTAGAGATGGTAAAATTAGACTTTTGAGGACAGTTATTCTACTAAAAGGTGTAAGGTGTTGCACTTTCAAGTTTATAAATAAGTCTTATTTAGGAACGTTTGTTTTTCTCCTGCCAATCTGCTTAAGCTCTCATTACTATTCCGTCAGTTTTAATATTGTTAAGTTTCTTTTGTTTATTTTTAATTTCATCAATTTCTTTAAAAATGTGGATGTTTCTGTCATCATTTTCCTTATCTACACTGTACTTCAACTTCAAGAGTTGTTCATTAATAGTTAGTTGCTTTTCACCATTATTTTCTAATTTGTACTATTGTTCAACTGTTTCTTTGATAATACTTTTGACTCACTTTACTTACTCTGGATCATATAGCAGACTATTATTGATTTCTAAAAGCCTTTCCCCCTTTCAAGTTTTGTGAATTCTATTTCTATTGATATCGGTTCTCCTTCCCATCAACTATGACACACATGTTGCAGGTTCTCCTTCCCATCAACTATGACACACATGTGGCAGGTTCTCCTTCCCATCAACTATGACACACATGTTTCAGATTCTCCTTCCCATCAACTATGACACACATGTTGCAGATTCTCCTTCCCATCAACTATGACATACATGTGGCAGGTTCTCCTTCCCATCAACTATGACATACATGTGGCAGGTTCTCCTTCCCATCAAGTATGACACACATGTGGCAGGTTCCCCTTCCCATCAACTATGACATACATGTGGCAGGTTCTCCTTCCCATCAACTATGACACACATGTTGCAGGTTCTCCTTCCCATCAACTATGACATACATGTTGCAGGTTCCCCTTCCCATCAACTATGACACACATGTTGCAGATTCTCCTTCCCATCAACTATGACACACATGTTGCAGGTTCTCCTTCCCATCAACTATGACACACATGTGGCAGGTTCCCCTTCCCATCAACTATGACACACATGTGGCAGGTTCTCCTTCCCATCAACTATGACATACATGTTGCAGGTTCTCCTTCCCACAACTTGGGCATGCTGTGGAGCAGCGGTACCTCAGGTCTACACAAGACAGGTCAGGAACGTCCAACATTGTCCATCACATGAAATACAGGACAAACAGTAGCTGACAATGGATGCTTTCAGATGCTAGTTATATTATCTTCCTGTAAAGGAACGTCGGGAATTTTTGCTTTGCTCAGCAAAACATAGGATTACCCCTACAAGTCCATGGAGAAGTGAAACACTCTCATAACATATGATTCTCAAAAAAATCCTTTTAGTCTGTCAGCCATCATTTTGACACCTATTTTTTGATGATTATGTTCCAATAAACATACAAACACAGTACGAAAATTGGTTATTATCGAATAATAATCATTGATCTAACTACAAATACAAGTTTTGTAATATTTCATGTCTGAATGAAATTATTTTCTTCATCGTTCGTCATGTGATTGCGTGTTTAATGGAAATTATTTTGAAAGAACGGGTGCCAAAATGAGGGTTGACGGACTAGAAAAATGCTTCAGTGAAACACTCTTGAAGTTGTGCTGTTCTTTTCATAGGTCATCATCCATCAAGATTTTGATAAAGTTTTTCGGAGACAAACGTAAGGTATGAAGTTTCATATTTTTCTATAGTCACAGTTTTTCACTTCATTTATTCAAAGGATGTATTTTGTCTGTAACACCTAGAATTGTGACAGTCACACCTTGGACTGTGACGATCACACCTGGGACTGTGACAGTCACACCTGGGACTGTGACAGTCACACCTGGGACTGTGACAGTCCATACCTAGAATTGTGACAGTCCACACCTTGGACTGTGACAGTCCACACCTAGAACTGTGACAGTCCATACCTAGAACTGTGACAGTCACACCTTGGACTGTGACAGTCCACACCTAGAACTGTGACTGTCACACCTTGGACTGTGACGGTCTAACCTTGGGCTGTGACAGTCACACCTGGAACTGTGACTGTCCATACCTAGAACTGTGACTGTCACACCTTGGACTATGACAGTCACACCTAGAACTGTGACAGTCCATACCTAGAACTTTGACAGTCACACCTAGAACTGTGACAGTCCATACCTAGAACTGTGACGGTCACACCTGGGACTCTGACAGTCCATACCTAGAACTGTGACAATCCAAACCTAGAACTGGGACTGTGACAGTCCACACCTAGAACTGTGATGGTTACCTGGGACTACGACAGTCACACCTTGGACTGTGACATTCACACCTAGAACTGTGACAGTCCACACCTAGAACTGTGACAGTCCACACCTAGAACTGTAATGGTCACACCTAGAACTGTGACACTCACACTTTGGACTGTGACAGTCCATACCTAGAACTGTGACAGTCATACCTAGAACTGTGACAGTCACAAATTGAACTGTGACAGTCACACCTTGGACTGTGACAGTCCATACCTAGAACTGTGACAGTCATACCTAGAACTGTGACAGTCACACCTTGGACTGTGACAGTCCACACCTTGGACTGTGACAGTCACACCTTGAACTGTGACAGTCACACCTAGAACTGTGACTGTCCACATCTGGAACTGTGACGGTCACACCTGGGACTGTGACAGTCCACACCTAGAACTGTGACTGTCCACACCATGAACTGTTACAGTCACACCTAGAACTGGGACGGTCACCCCTAGAACTGTGACAGTCCTCACCTTGGACTGTGACAGTCACACCTAGAACTGTGACAATCCACACCTAGAACTGTGACAATCCACACCTAGAACTGTGACAGTCACACCTAGAACTGTGACATTCACACCTTGGACTGTGACGGTCACACCTGGGACTGTGACAGTCCATACCTAGAACTGTGACAGTCCACACCTAGAACTGTGACAGTCACACCTTGGACTGTGACGGTCACACCTTGGACTGTGACAGTCCATACCTAGAACTGTGACAATCCACAGCTAAAACTGTGACAGTCCACACCTAGAACTGTGATGGTCACACCTTGGACTGTCACAGTCCACACCTTGGACTGTGACAGTCCATACCTAGAACTGTGACAGTCACACCTTGGACTGTGACAGTCCACACCTAGAACTGTGACAGTCATACCTTGGACTGTGACGGTCACACCTGGAACTATGACAGTCCACACCTAGAACTGTGGCGGTCACACCTTGGACTGTGACAGTCACAACTAGAACTGTGACAGTCACACCTAGAACTGTGACAGTCACACCTAGAACTGTAATGGTTACACTTGGGACTATGACAGTCCACACCTAGAACTGTGACAGTCACACCTAAAACTGTGACAGTCCACACCTAGACTGCGACAGTCACACCTAGAACTGTGACAGTCACACCTAGAACTGTGACAGTCCACACCTAGAACTGTGACAGTCACACCTAGAACTGTGACAGTCACACCTAGAACTGTGACAGTCCACACCTAGAACTGTGACAGTCACACCTAGAACTGTGACAGTCCATACTTACAACTGTGACAGTCCACAATTGGGACTGGGACAGTCCACACCTAGAACTGTGACAGTCACACCTGGAATATTTTTCCAGTGTGACCCCCAGTTTATTCACCTTTTCAATGTCGACCGAGATGACTTAAATGAAACTGTGTTGTCATAGATACATGTGTTTTGACAGAGCCACCCGGTCTGGCCACAAGTGCCCTATTCAATACGGAAACGTCCTGCATTTGAGTTACCATGGTTACAAGAAGAACTTGGAGACAAAGCAGAGCTCAGCACGACTCTGACTGATCTGAATGTGCTCCACACACTGGTTAAGTAAGTGCATTCACGTCACAGTAACTTAATGAATCCTTTGCATGCATCTAGTGAATAGAACTATTCTCAAGTTATTGTTGTGAGGATATTAGTCTTAAGATGTAGATGGTATTGCATTGATATATATATATTTAAAAATATAGCGATCAGCCAGTCTGTCTGTCTGTCCGTCCGTCTGTCATTATTTCCTTTTCCGGGGCAGAGCTCGAAAACAATTCAGTGTATTTGATCGAAACTTAGCAAGTTTATCAGTCACATACTGAAGTTGTGCTTTTGCTATTTAGGAATTTTAGAAAATTTTATTTTTTACGTTTCCATGGCAACAAGTTGGATTTAAGTTTTAATATAGGGTGGGTTCACTTATGGAGTATAACAAAAAAAACTGTTAAAATATTTCCTTGCCAAACATTGCATGTCTATATATAAAGCACATACTGAACTGGTGCCATTTGATATTAAGGAGTTTTAGAAATGTTTATTTTAGAATTTCCATTGCAGCTATTTTGACATGGGCTAAGAGAAATGTAGGATCAGTTACCTGGTTTTGGACCATAACATGTTAAAATGGGAGGGGGATATAGATGACCTCATTTACTATACGCTTGTTTGGTTATTGTTTCTTGTAATTTGTCATTTGTTTGCAAAAAAACCCCACAGAAACCCACTTGTTTTACTTTTCATTACATATGGATGCGACCTTGGTGGATCTTTTGTGGGTAAACAATGTATGCTTCTTCAAGAACATTCAACTCTTGACTCATTACATGCAGAATTGCATATTTACTTGTGGTTACTTTACAGACAGCTGCCGGGGGGAAATGTCATCTTTCTGACGACTCTTGTTGCAAATTGGTGCTGTGGAGTGACAGATTTTGTGTCAGGCTGCAGTGTGTACTGTGTAATGCTACAGTGTGTAGTGTGTGTCAGCAGAGACCATAATCTATTATATGGTCTCTGGTGTCAGGCTGCAGTGCGTACTGTGTAATGCTACAGTGTGTACTGTGTGTCAGGCTTCAGTGTGTACTGTGTAATGCTACAGTGTGTAGTATGTGTCAGGCTGCAGTGTGAACTGTGTAATGCTACAGTGTGTAGTGTGTGTCAGGCTTCTGTGTACTGTGTAATGCTACAGTGTGTAGTGTGTGTCAGGCTACAGTGTGTGCTGTGTAATGCTACAGTGTGTAGTATGTGTCAGGCTGCAGTGTGAACTGTGTAATGCTACAGTGTGTAGTGTGTGTCAGGCTTCAGTGTGTACTGTGTAATGCTACAGTGTGTAGTGTGTGTCAGGCTTCAGTGTGTACTGTGTAATGCTACAGTGTGTAGTGTGTCAGGCTTCATGTGTACTGTGTAATGCTACAGTGTGTAGTGTGTGTCAGGCTACAGTGTGTCAGGCTACAGTGTGTGCTGTGTAATGATACAGTGTATAGTGTGTGTCAGGCTACAGTGTGTCAGGCTACAGTGTGTGCTGTGTAATGCTACAGTGTGTAGTGTGTCAGGCTTCAGTGTGTACTGTGTAATGCTACAGTGTGTAGTGTGTGTCAGGCTACAGTTTGTCAGGCTACAGTGTGTAGTGTGTCAGGCTACAGTGTGTGCTGTGTAATGCTACAGTGTGTAGTGTGTATCAGGCTACAGTGTGTCAGGCTACAGTGTGTGCTGTGTAATGCTACAGTGTGTAGTGTGTCAGGCTTCAGTGTGTACTGTGTAATGCTACAGTGTGTAGTGTGTGTCAGGCTACAGTTTGTCAGGCTACAGTGTGTACTGTGTAATGCTACAGTGTATAGTGTGTGTCAGGCTTCAGTGTGTACTGTGTAATGCTACAGTTTGTAGTGTGTGTCAGGCTTCAGTGTGTACTGTGTAATGCTACAGTGTGTAGTGTGTCAGGCTTCAGTGTGTACTGTGTAATGCTACAGTGTGTAGTGTGTGTCAGGCTACAGTGTGTGCTGTGTAATGCTACAGTGTGTAGTGTGTGTCAGGCTACAGTGTGTGCTGTGTAATGCTACAGTGTGTAGTGTGTCAGGCTTCAGTGTGTACTGTGTAATGCTACAGTGTGTAGTGTGTGTCAGGCTACAGTGTGTGCTGTGTAATGCTACAGTGTGTAGTGTGTGTCAGGCTACAGTGTGTGCTGTGTAATGCTACAGTGTGTAGTGTGTGTCAGGCTACAGTGTGTGCTGTGTAATGCTACAGTGTGTAGTGTGTGTCAGACTTCAGTGTGTGCTGTGTAATGCTACAGTGTGTAGTGTGTCAGGCTACAGTGTGTGCTGTGTAATGCTACAGTGTGTAGTGTGTGTCAGGCTACAGTGTGTGCTGTGTAATGCTACAGTGTGTAGTGTGTGTCAGGCTACAGTGTGTGCTGTGTAATGCTACAGTGTGTAGTGTGTGTCAGGCTTCAGTGTGTGCTGTGTAATGCTACAGTGTGTAGTGTGTGTCAGGCTACAGTGTGTGCTGTGTAATGCTACAGTGTGTAGTGTGTGTCAGGCTTCAGTGTGTACTGTGTAATGCTACAGTGTGTAGTGTGTGTCAGGCTACAGTGTGTGCTGTGTAATGCTACAGTGTGTAGTGTGTGTCAGGCTACAGTGTGTGCTGTGTAATGCTACAGTGTGTAGTGTGTGTCAGGCTACAGTGTGTGCTGTGTAATGCTACAGTGTGTAGTGTGTCAGGCTACAGTGTGTGCTGTGTAATGCTACAGTGTGTAGTGTGTCAGGCTTCAGTGTGTACTGTGTAATGCTACAGTGTGTAGTGTGTGTCAGGCTACAGTGTGTGCTGTGTAATGCTACAGTGTGTAGTGTGTGTCAGGCTACAGTGTGTGCTGTGTAATGCTACAGTGTGTAGTGTGTGTCAGGCTACAGTGTGTACTGTGTAATGATACAGTGTGTAGTGTGTGTCAGGCTACAGTGTGTACTGTGTAATGCTACAGTGTGTAGTGTGTCAGGCTTCAGTGTGTACTGTGTAATGCTACAGTGTGTAGTGTGTGTCAGGCTTCAGTGTGTACTGTGTAATGCTACAGTGTGTAGTGAGTGTCAGGCTTCAGTGTGTGCTGTGTAATGCTACAGTGTGTAGTGTGTGTCAGGCTGCAGTGGATACTTTGTTGATAGGGTGGACGAGTACAGCTTGCTGGAGCTGTGGAAGGCTACTGGTCACTCGCTGACCGATGTGACCACCTGGTACTTGAAGGCCTATGATGAGGCAGTGAAGGAGCTCAGCATGACACTGCAGAACACAGGGGTGAAGTCAGCAGGGGGAACAGCCCCACCTGCACAGAACACGGGGGTGAAGTCAGCAGGGGGAACAGCCCCACCTGCACAGAACACAGGGGTGAAGCCAGCAGGGGGAACAGCCCCACCTGCACAGAACACAGGGGTGAAGCCAGCAGGGGGAACAGCCCCACCTGCACAGAACACGGGGGTGAAGTCAGCAAGGGGAACAGCCCCACCTGCACAGAACACGGGGGTGAAGCCAGCAGGGGGAACAGCCCCACATGCACAGAACACAGGGGTGAAGTCAGCAAGGGGAACAGCCCCACCTGCACAGAACACGGGGGTGAAGTCAGCAAGGGGAACAACCCCACCTGCACAGAACACAGGGGTGAAGCCAGCAGGGGGAACAACCCCACATGCACAGAACACAGGGGTGAAGCCAGCAGGGGGAACAGCCCAACTTGCACAGAAGGTGAGGCCATTGTTGTTTAAATCGGCATGTGTGCCAGGCACCAGTTGTGAGAGTGCTGGGAGGTGTGTTACACTCAACTGAAGATCACCTTACATACACTTATAATTAAATTTTCGTTTTGTTTATTGATATTCCTGATATTGTCTTCTGATTAGGTGAAATGGTCTCGTGTTATTGCATTCATTTCCCAATGAATATAGAAAATGAAGCCATGCCCACCGAGACGCACTACTTTCGTTACTATGGAATGTCGGGGAATCCCAAAATTACATTCGAGGGAATTCCCTCTCTGCTTAAGAGTATTGATTGTCATGCACAGTACATTAAGAGATATTCATGCATATTCATTGTCCAAACAACCCTTTGAGACCGATGGCCGTGAAGGAATGAAACAGTAAACGTGCAGGCTCGCTCGCCTGTTTTTTCCTGCTCGCCTTGGTTCCACAACTTTTATGTCTTCGGGTTTCATTTCTAACTAGAGATCTAGCATTTTTCAAATTGTGTCTTCCCGTTCTCAAGGAACTAATGTTTGAATTTGGCGGTGAATGACCATGGAAAAAAATCAGGTGAGTAAGCCTGCACATTTGCTGTTTCATTCCTTCTCTGCATTTGGTCTCAAAGGGTATTGCGGACAATGAATATGCATGAATTTGGCTAAATGTCCTGTGCATGAAGATACATGTGAGCAGAAAGGGAATTCCCTCGACTGTAATAGCGGGATTGCCTGGCATTCCGAAGTAAATAAAGTGGTCTGCCTCGATGGGCGTGGCTTAATTTTTACATTCATTGGGAAATGAATGCAATAACATGTGACCAATTCGGCTACTCAGAATGCAGGAATTACAATCAACACAATGAAAATGTAATTATTCTAAGTTGAAAAGCATTCATCCTTTATAGATTATAGATTATACAATCTGATCTACGAATATTGATATGTTTGAGTATCCACTTCATATGTAAGTTCCTCTGTGAGGTCAAATTAATGTCACATCATAACCACTGATTGTCTTATCCTCAGACCCGTGGAGATCCAGGGTAGAATAGGTCTTCAGCAGCACATGCTTGCCAATAAAGGCGACTTTGCTTGTCATAAGAGTAGACTGACGTGATCAGGTGGTCAGGCTCGCTAACTTGGTTGATGCATATCATTGAATCCAAATTGCATGGATGTCAAATTGCTCATGTTATTCACTGGATTGTCTGCTCCGGAATTAATTATTTACCGATCACCATCATATAGTTGGAATATTGCTGAGTGCTGCGATAAGCAACTAACAAACAATTTATTGTTTTATTGTCCATTGTCTTATCCCCTTCTACATACCACATCTCCATTATCTTATCCCCTTCTACAAACCACATCTTCATTGTCTTATCCCCTTCTACATACCACATCTCCATTGTCTTATCCCCTTCTACATACCACATCTCCATTGTCTTATCCCCTCCTACATACCACATCTCCATTGTCTTATCCCCTCCTACATACCACATCTCCATTGTTTTATCCCCTTCTACATACCACATCTCCATTGTCTTATCCCCTTCTACATACCACATCTCCTTTGTCTTATCCCCTTCTACATACCACATCTCCATTGTCTTATCCCCTTCTACATACCACATCTCCATTGTCTTATCCCCTCCTACATACCACATCTCCATTGTCTTATCCCCTTCTACATACCACATCTCCATTGTTTTATCCCCTTCTACATACCACATCTCCATTGTCTTATCCCCTTCTACATACCACATCTCCTTTGTCTTATCCCCTTCTACATACCACATCTCCATTGTCTTATCCCCTTCTACATACCACATCTCCATTGTCTTATCCCCTCCTACATACCACATCTCCATTGTCTTATCCCCTTCTACCTACCACATCTCCATTGTTTTATCCCCTTCTACATACCACATCTCCATTGTCTTATCCCCTTCTACATACCACATCTCCTTTGTCTTATCCCCTTCTACATACCACATCTCCATTGTCTTATCCCCTTCTACATACCACATCTCCATTGTCTTATCCCCTCCTACATACCACATCTCCATTGTCTTATCCCCTTCTACATACCACATCTCCATTGTCTTATCCCCTCCTACATACCACATCTCCATTGTCTTATCCCCTTCTACCTACCACATCTCCATTGTTTTATCCCCTTCTACATACCACATCTCCATTATCTTATCCCCTTCTACATACCACATCTCTATTGTCTTATCCCCTTCTACATACCACATCTCCATTTTCTTATCCCCTTCTACCTACCACATCTCCATTGTCTTATCCCCTTCTACATACCACATCTCCATTTTCTTATTGCCTTCTACCTACCGCATCTCCATTACCCTGATTTCAAATACCATTTATTCAGACACATCTTCACGACATCCCGTTCTGTCTCTCTGCTACATTCCCCTTGTTCCTACTACAGCTCCTGTTTCACCTGGAGAATGTGCGCTACTTCATGGACCTGGCTGGATGCAAGGAAGGGGTTGCCAGAGCTGGACACAAGATCATCCAGACATTAGTAAGAACAGCTACCAGTGTGTTCTGCTGTGTCCCAGCATGCAGGGCCACTTTAACTGTTGTTCACTGTGGGGCTTTATTCTATACTGAATGTGTGCTGCGGATACTTAGTTTTTCTTTGTTTTGAGAGAGAAGAAATTAGGATTAATGTGGTGCGTGAAAATTATTTTGTGTCACCTTGAACATTGCCTGTTTGCCACCATTATCGGGTTGGCATAAGAGTAAGTTATGTCACTTTGTGTAAGGAAATTTAACAGGTAGTATTGTAACATTTTTACATGTTATATTCATTATTATGGGATGAAGATACATTGTTGAAACAAAGTCATTGTTTAAGCTTTGTCAATTTGTCCTCCATGTCTATGGTCTATGCCAAAAATATTTGAATTGCAATGCTGACACCATCTTGATATGAGTTTAATGGCATTTTAAGCTGCTGACCTCAAACCAGTGAGTTACAGTAACATGTTTTAACATATGGACATTGGCTGTGCCCAGTTAAAACTAATTACACCAAGGACAGTGAGAGGAGACTGGTTTACATCCTATGCTTGTATTGCAGGAGAAGCTGCAGGGTCAGTGTGAGGAGAAAGTCAGGCAAGACCTTCTTTCTGAACACCGCTACTACCTAGCCTGTTGTCTGTGTGACAGGGGCGAATACAGGGAGGCAGAGACGCTACACACACAGGTCATCAAGTACTGGAGGGAGTAAGTAGTTGTGTGGAGGTGTTACCTGTAGCATGGTGTCTGTGTGACAGAGACGCTACACACACAGATCGTCCATTACTGGAGGGAGTAAGTAGTTGGTGTGGAGGTGTTACCTGTAGCATGGTGTCTGTGTGACAGAGACGCTACACACACAGGTCATCCAGTACTGGAGGGAGTAAGTAGTTGGTGTGGAGGTGTTACCTGTAGCATGGTGTCTGTGTGACAGAGACGCTACACACACAGATCATCAAGTACTGGAGGGAGTAAGTATAGTTGTGTGGAGGTGCTACCTGTAGCATGGTGTCTGTGTGACAGAGACGCTACACACACAGATCATTCAGTACTGGAGGGAGTAAGTAGTTGTGTGGAGGTGCTACCTGTAGCGTGGTGTCTGTGTGACAGAGACGCTACACACACAGATCATCAAGTACTGGAGGGAGTAAGTATAGTTGTGTGGAGGTGTTACCTGTAGCATGGTGTCTGTGTGACAGAGACGCTACACACACAGGTCATCAAGTACTGGAGGGAGTAAGTAGTTGGTGTGGAGGTGTTACCTGTAGCATGGTGTCTGTGTGACAGAGACGCTACACACACAGATCATCCAGTCCTGGAGGGAGTAAGTAGTTGTGTGGAGGTGCTACCTGTAGCATGGTGTCTGTGTGACAGAGACGCTACACACACAGATCATCCAGTCCTGGAGGGAGTAAGTAGTTGTGTGGAAGTGCTACCTGTAGCATGGTGTCTGTGTGACAGAGACGCTACACACACAGATCATCCAGTCCTGGAGGGAGTAAGTAGTTGGTGTGGAGGTGCTACCTGTAGCGTGGTGTCTGTGTGACAGAGACGCTACACACACAGATCATCCAGTCCTGGAGGGAGTAAGTAGTTGGTGTGGAGGTGCTACCTGTAGTGTGGTGTCTGTGTGACAGAGACGCTACACACACAGGTCATCCAGTACTGGAGGGAGTAAGTAGTTGGTGTGGAGGTGCTACCTGTAGCGTGGTGTCTGTGTGACAGAGACGCTACACACACAGGTCATCAAGTACTGGAGGGAGTAAGTATAGTTGTGTGGAGGTGTTACCTGTAGCATGGTGTCTGTGTGACAGAGACGCTACACACACAGATCATCAAGTACTGGAGGGAGTAAGTATAGTTGTGTGGAGGTGTTACCTGTAGCGTGGTGTCTGTGTGACAGAGACGCTACACACACAGGTCATCAAGTACTGGAGGGAGTAAGTATAGTTGTGTGGAGGTGTTACCTGTAGCATGGTGTCTGTGTGACAGAGACGCTACACACACAGATCATCAAGTACTGGAGGGAGTAAGTATAGTTGTGTGGAGGTGTTACCTGTAGCGTGGTGTCTGTGTGACAGAGACGCTACACACACAGGTCATCAAGTACTGGAGGGAGTAAGTATAGTTGTGTGGAGGTGTTACCTGTAGCATGGTGTCTGTGTGACAGAGACGCTACACACACAGATCATCAAGTACTGGAGGGAGTAAGTATAGTTGTGTGGAGGTGCTACCTGTAGCGTGGTGTCTGTGTGACAGAGACGCTACACACACAGATCATCAAGTACTGGAGGGAGTAAGTATAGTTGTGTGGAGGTGCTACCTGTAGCGTGGTGTCTGTGTGACAGAGACGCTACACACACAGATCATCAAGTACTGGAGGGAGTAAGTATAGTTGTGTGGAGGTGCTACCTGTAGCGTGGTGTCTGTGTGACAGAGACGCTACACACACAGATCATCCAGTACTGGAGGGAGTAAGTAGTTGGTGTGGAGGTGCTACCTGTAGCGTGGTGTCTGTGTGACAGAGACGCTACACACACAGATCATCCAGTACCGGAGGGAGTAAGACGACAGTGTGTGATGATAATATCCTGTGTTTTAAGTACTGTCTAACTTGAAAACCCTTTTCCAGCACAATAACCAGTGGAGTGGTGGACATCAAACAGGCTGAGACAAAACTAGCATGGGCTCTGAATGGACAAGGCTTGGTATACTTTCAGCAGCAGCAGTACACAGAGGTATAGAGCAGGCACCTTCTCTACTCTACTCTCTACTCTCTAGATCATGTGAACATAATAGGCTACCATGTGCCCTACTCTCTAGATCATGTGGACATGATAGGCTACCATATGCCCTACTCTCCAGATCATGTGGACATACCCTCCTCTCTAGATCATGTGGACATGATAGGCTACCATATGCCCTACTCTCCAGATCATGTGGACATACCCTCATCTCTAGATCATGTGAACATACCCTCCTCTCTAGATCATGTAGATATGCCCTTCTCTCTGGATCATGTAGATATGCCCTTCTCTCTAGATCATGTAGATATGCCCTTCTCTCTGTAGCATGTAGATATGCCCTTCTCTCTGTAGCATGTAGATATGCCCTTCTCTCTATAGCATGTAGATATGCCCTTCTCTCTATAGCATGTAGATATGCCCTTCTCTCTAGATTATGTGATATGCCCTTCTCTCTAGATCATATAGATATGCCCTTCTGTCTAGATCATGTAGATATGCCCTTCTCTCTATAGCATGTAGATATGCCCTTCTCTCTGGACCATGTGGATATGCCCTTCTCTCTGGATCATGTGGATATGCCCTTCTCTCTATAGCATGTGGATATACCCTTCTCTCTAGATCATGTAGATATGCCCTTCTTTCTTGATCATGTAGATATGCCCTTCTCTCTATAGCATGTAGATATGCTTTCTCTCTAGATCATGTGGATATGCCCTTCTCTCTAGATCATGTAGATATGCCCTTCTTTCTAGATCATGTAGATATGCCCTTCTCTCTAGATCATGTAGATATGCCCTTCTCTCTATAGCATGTAGATATGCCCTTCTTTCTAGATCATGTAGATATGCCCTTCTCTCTATAGCATGTAGATATGCTTTCTCTCTAGATCATGTGGACATGCCCTCCTCTCTAGATCGTGTGGATATGCCCTTCTCTCTATAGCATGTAGATATGCTTTCTCTCTAGATCATATAGATATGCTTTCTCTCTAGATCATATAGATATGCCCTTCTCTCTAAAGCATATATATATGCTTTCTCTCTAGATCATATAGATATGCCCTTCTCTCTAGATCATATAGATATGCCCTTCTCTCTAGATCATGTAGATATGCCCTTCTCTCTAGATCATGTGAACATACCCTCCTATCTAGATCATGTGGATATACCCTTCTCTCTAGATCATGTAGATATGCCCTTCTCTCTATAGCATGTAGATATGCTTTCTCTCTAGATCATGTGGACATACCCTCATCTCTAGATCATGTGGATATGCCCTTCTCTCTAGATCATGTGGATATGCCCTTCTCTCTACAGCATGTGGATATACCCTTCTCTCTAGATCATGTAGATATGCCCTTCCCCTAGATCATGTGGATATGCCCTTCTCTCTATAGCATGAAGATATGCTCTTCTCTCTATAGCATGTGGATATGCCCTTCTCTCTAGATCATGTAGATATGCCCTTCTCTCTAGATCATATAGATATGCCCTTCTCTTTATAGCATGTAGATATGCCCTTCTCTCTGGATCATGTAGATATGCCCTTCTCTCTGGATCATGTCGATATGCCCTTCTCTCTAGATCATATAGATATGCCCTTCTCTCTATAGCATGTAGATATGCCCTTCTCTCTAGAGCATATAGATATGCCCTTCTCTCTGGATCATGTAGATATGCCCTTCTCTCTATAGCATGTAGATATGCCTTTCTCTCTGGATCATGTAGATATGCCCTTCTCTCTAGATCATGTAGATATGCCCTTCTCTCTAGATCATGTAGATATGCCCTTCTCTCTAGATCATGTAGATATGCCCTTCTCTCTGGATCATGTAGATATGCCCTTCTCTCTAGATCATGTAGATATGCCCTTCTCTCTGGATCATGTAGATATGCCCTTCTCTCTAGATCATGTAGATATGCCCTTCTCTCTATAGCATGTAGATATGCCCTTCTCTCTAGATCATGTAGATATGCCCTTCTCTCTATAGCATGTAGATATGCCCTTCTCTCTAGATCATGTAGATATGCCCTTCTCTCTATAGCATGTAGATATGCCCTTCTCTCTATAGCATGTAGATATGCCCTTCTCTCTAGATCATGTAGATATGCCCTTCTCTCTATAGCATGTAGATATGCCCTTCTCTCTAGATCATGTAGATATGCCCTTCTCTCTATAGCATGTAGATATGCCCTTCTCTCTATAGCATGTAGATATGCCCTTCTCTCTATAGCATGTAGATATGCCCTTCTCTCTAGATCATGTAGATATGCCCTTCTCTCTATAGCATGTAGATATGCTCTTCTCTCTATAGCATGTAGATATGCCCTTCTCTTTAGATCATGTAGATATGCCCTTCTCTCTATAGCATGTAGATATGCCCTTCTCTCTAGATCATGTAGATATGCCCTTCTCTCTATAGCATGTAGATATGCCCTTCTCTCTATAGCATGTAGATATGTCCTTCTCTCTATAGCATGTAGATATGCCCTTCTCTCTAGATCATGTAGATATGCCCTTCTCTCTATAGCATGTAGATATGCCCTTCTCTCTATAGCATGTAGATATGCCCTTCTCTCTATAGCATGTAGATATGCCCTTCTCTCTAGATCATGTAGATATGCCCTTCTCTCTAGATCATGTAGACATTTAGAACTGGCAGGTTGCCATGTGCATTCCAGGCTGAGCCCCTACTGAGAGAGTCTGAATGCTACCACAAGAAACATGGCAACAAGAGGAATGAGGCTGACTGCCTGGTGAACCTGGGCCTAGTGCAGCTGAAAACAGAAAACCCCCAGAAGGCTGCAGACAAGTTCCTTGCCGCTCTCAAGGTGAGCTCTTGGTCCAGCATCTCACTGGGTAGTAGTTATTCCGACGTCTCACTAGGTAGTGGTTATACCAGTATCTCACAGGGTAGTGGTTATACCAGTATCTCACTTGGTAGTGGTTCTACCAGCATCTATCTGGGTAGTCGTTTTACCAGCATCCCACTGGGTAGTGGTTATACCAGCATCTCACTAGGTAGTGGTTATACCAGCATCTCACTGGGTAGTGGTTACACCAGCATCTCACTGGGTAGTGGTTACACCAGCATCTCACTTGGTAGTGGTTATACCTGCATCTCACTGGGTAGTAGTTATACCTGCATCTCACTGGGTAGAAGTTATACCAGCATCTCACTGGGTAGTGGTTATACCTGCATCTCACTGGGTAGTAGTTATACCTGCATCTCACTGGGTAGAAGTTATACCAGCATCTCACTGGGTAGTGGTTATACCAGCATCTATCTGCGTAGTAGTTATACCTGCATCTCACTGGGTAGTGGTTATACCTGCATCTCACTGGGTAGTGGTTATACCAGTATCTCATTGGGTAGTAGTTATACTAACGTCTCACTGGGTAGTGGTTATACCTGCATCTCACTGGTTAGTGGTTATACCTGCATCTCACTGGGTAGTGGTTATACCAGCATTGATCCTGCTGTAACATATATTTTAGAAAAAAACATTAAATATGACATTTAAACAAAAATTATTTAGACAATTAAACTTATTCACCAGAGAACCCATCTGTTACAAAAAAATAAGATAACAATCAAGTTAAACTGTATATTAATTAATGCTTGTTTTTATATCAAATTGACCTTTATTAGATAATCAAACAGTTGATATTTACCAAAGGGTTTGTTTTGAAAAGAAATTGAGACAACTGAATTGCAAGTTTTCAACTGACAGATTGGTAATCCACTCAACCGTGACCTATGTGATTACAAGCTGTCTGACAATAGTGGGGAGACACTGTTGTCAGAGAGGGGGGCATGTTAAGACTGTGAGGCAGGAATCAACTGAGTTTCAGTTAACCCTTAACTCTTTCAGTTGTATGAAGCTGTCCACTATGACTCTGTCCCACACACCATTGGAAACTTGTACACCAACCTGGGCCTGGCCTACAAACACATGAATAAACTTGACTTGGCTGAGAAGTACTACTTCAAGTAAGTTACCCAGTGTGTAGCATGGATAGCTTGGTGTGAAGAACTACTTCAAGTAGATAGCACCAGTAGCTTACAGTGAAGAACGACTTCAAGTAGATAGCACCAGTAGCTCACAGTGAAGAACGACTTCAAGTAGATAGCACCAGTAGCTTACAGTGAAGAACTACTTCAAGTAGATAGCACCAGTAGCTTACAGTGAAGAACGACTTCAAGTAGATAGCACCAGTAGCTTACAGTGAAGAACTACTTCAAGTAGATAGCACCAGTAGCTTACAGTGAAGAACGACTTCAAGTAGATAGCACCAGTAGCTCACAGTGAAGAACTACTTCAAGTAGATAGCACCAGTAGCTTACAGTGAAGAACGACTTCAAGTAGATAGCACCAGTAGCTCACAGTGAAGAACTACTTCAAGTAGATAGCACCAGTAGCTTACAGTGAAGAACTACTTCAAGTAGATAGCACCAGTAGCTTACAGTGAAGAACGACTTCAAGTAGATAGCACCAGTAGCTTACAGTGAAGAACGACTTCAAGTAGATAGCACCAGTAGCTCACAGTGAAGAACGACTTCAAGTAGATAGCGCCAGTAGCTTACAGTGAAGAACGACTTCAAGTAGATAGCACCAGCAGCTTACAGTGAAGAACGACTTCAAGTAGATAGCACCAGTAGCTTACAGTGAAGAACGACTTCAAGTAGATAGCACCAGTAGCTTACAGTGAAGAACTACTTCAAGTAGATAGCACCAGTAGCTTACAGTGAAGAACTACTTCAAGTAGATAGCACCAGTAGCTTACAGTGAAGAACTACTTCAAGTAGATAGCACAGGTAGCTTACAGTGAGAAAGCAGTCTAATACAACATGTATGTGATAACACACAGTCTGAAGAAATCACACACATCACTGCCTGCTTGAGCAGAAATGACACGTCAACATAAGGCAATATTATTTTAATCGTAGCAAAAGGTGGAATAAAGGTGATAAACAACAGGTACTAGACAGAGTATACGGGAAGAGGTGTTGGGTGCAGGTGTTGTTAGAAGGGATTAAGAAGTTATTCCCAGTAGGACTACCTATTCTGACTTGTTTGCCTTTGACCATCATCATACATCTCACGACAAGACATTACGGTAGCAAGCAGAAAGTTCAATGATTACTCAGAATAAGACAAGGCTTTCAAGCAAATTGCATCTGATATTCAAGAAACAATTTTGTCCAGGAATAAATCTGCATAAACACTATCCCGTGTAAAGATAGAACTTAAAAAGAAATTGTCAAATTTAGGAATGCAAGTTGAGGTGTTTTCCTGTAAATTGAGCTAATATTTTGGTGACAAACTTCTTCCCATAAAATGAAGTGCACATAAAATGTTCAGGTATTTGTTTCAGTAATGTTTCACCATTGAAAACACATAGATGCACACATATATAACAACCATTCTCACTTTTATTGCTATCATTGTAAAGCTAATGGTTTTCACAATGTAATGGACATGATTTTATTCATGTTTTTGTCGATTTGTTCTTTTAGTGAGTTTTGAAAACACTTGAATGTGTTATTTTGGGCAAAGTTTTACTTTTGAAATACAGTTATTCAAGGAACTTTCAAACCCATTAGTATGTTGAATAAATAGGCTCCATCATGTGCTTTAATTTGCAATTGATTTAGTTGATATACATAAAATATATCAGACATTACTGCTCATTTCGTGAGAATAGGTGTTGTTATTTTTTCATGTGTTTCCATGGAAACGTGTTTATTACCATCTGCCAAACCTATTTCGTGCGACCACAACCATACTTTTCATTAGGAGTAGATATATTTCATCAATAAAAAATATGTTGTGACTTGTTATACCTCCGGCTGGGGTTCCACCCTCTAATGAGTGAGAAACCACCAGCCTGTATGTTCTTGTTCCTAGCACACACAGTTGTCAGCCAGGAGGTGTTGATCTGGGGTGGTGAACACAACATGTATCTTTTGATAATTAACTGGATACACGTTTTTTTCCTCAAATTACTCTACTGAACGTCAATGATATTGAGGACAAGTTGCCTGGTATAAGTGCTGCTGCTGTCCCCAGGTCCGTAGAGGTGAAGGCCAAGTCAGTCGGGGAGGAGCACCCTGCCCTGGCTGCAGCCTACTTGAACCTGGGAACCCTGGAGGGGGCGCGCAAACACTGGGCACGCGTGGAGGAGTACACGCTGAAGGCACATGGCATCTACAAGGTAAGTCATGCATGTGTGTATCCATGTAGGTGATGTGTGCATCCAAGTAGGTGATGTGTGTATCCATATAGGTGATGTGTATCCATGTAGGTGATGTGTGTATCCAAGTAGGTGATGTGTGTATCCATATAGGTGATGTGTATCCATGTAGGTGATGTGTGTATCCAAGTAGGTGATGTGTGTATCCATATAGGTGATGTGTATCCATATAGGTGATGTGTATCCATGTAGGTGATGTGTGTATCCATGTAGGTGATGTGTGTATCCATGTAGGTGATGTGTGTATCCAAGTAGGTGATGTGTGTATCCATGTAGGTGATGTGTGTATCCATATAGGTGATGTGTATCCATGTAGGTGATGTGTGTATCCAAGTAGGTGATGTGTGTATCCATATAGGTGATGTGTATCCATGTAGGTGATGTGTGTATCCAAGTAGGTGATGTGTGTATCCATGTAGGTGATGTGTATCCATGTAGGTGATGTGTATCCATGTAGGTGATGTGTATCCATGTAGCTAATGGACTGATGTGTGTATCCATGTAGGTGATGTGTGTATCCAAGTAGGTGATGTGTGTATCCATGAAGGTGATGTGTGTATCCATGTAGGTGATGTGTGTATCCAAGTAGGTGATGTGTGTATCCGAGTAGGTGATGTGTGTATCCATGTAGGTGATGTGTATCCATGTAGGTGATGTGTGTATCCATGTAGGTGATGTGTATCCATGTAGGTGATGTGTATCCATGTAGGTGATGTGTGTATCCATGTAGGTGATGTGTGTATCCATGTAGGTGATGTGTATCCATGTAGGTGATGTGTGTATCCATGTAGGTGATGTGTATCCATGTAGGTGATGTGTATCCATGTAGGTGATGTGTGTATCCATGTAGGTGATGTGTATCCATGTAGGTGATGTGTATCCATGTAGGTGATGTGTATCCATGTAGGTGATGTGTGTATCCAAGTAGGTGATGTGTGTATCCATATAGGTGATGTGTATCCATGTAGGTGATGTGTGTATCCAAGTAAGTGATGTGTGTATCCATATAGGTGATGTGTATCCATGTAGGTGATGTGTGTATCCAAGTAGGTGATGTGTGTATCCATATAGGTGATGTGTATCCATATAGGTGATGTGTATCCATGTAGGTGATGTGTGTATCCATGTAGGTGATGTGTGTATCCATGTAGGTGATGTGTGTATCCAAGTAGGTGATGTGTGTATCCATGTAGGTGATGTGTGTATCCATATAGGTGATGTGTATCCATGTAGGTGATGTGTGTATCCAAGTAGGTGATGTGTGTATCCATATAGGTGATGTGTATCCATGTAGGTGATGTGTGTATCCAAGTAGGTGATGTGTGTATCCATGTAGGTGATGTGTATCCATGTAGGTGATGTGTATCCATGTAGGTGATGTGTATCCATGTAGCTAATGGACTGATGTGTGTATCCATGTAGGTGATGTGTGTATCCAAGTAGGTGATGTGTGTATCCATGAAGGTGATGTGTGTATCCATGTAGGTGATGTGTGTATCCAAGTAGGTGATGTGTGTATCCGAGTAGGTGATGTGTGTATCCATGTAGGTGATGTGTATCCATGTAGGTGATGTGTGTATCCATGTAGGTGATGTGTATCCATGTAGGTGATGTGTATCCATGTAGGTGATGTGTGTATCCATGTAGGTGATGTGTGTATCCATGTAGGTGATGTGTATCCATGTAGGTGATGTGTGTATCCATGTAGGTGATGTGTATCCATGTAGGTGATGTGTATCCATGTAGGTGATGTGTGTATCCATGTAGGTGATGTGTATCCATGTAGGTGATGTGTATCCATGTAGGTGATGTGTGTATCCATGTAGGTGATGTGTATCCATGTAGGTGATGTGTATCCATGTAGGTGATGTGTATCCATGTAGGTGATGTGTATCCATGTAGGTGATGTGTGTATCCATGTAGGTGATGTGTATCCATGTAGGTGATGTGTGTATCCATGTAGGTGATGTGTGTATCCATGTAGGTGATGTGTATCCATGTAGGTGATGTGTGTATCCATGTAGGTGATGTGTATCCATGTAGGTGATGTGTATCCATGTAGGTGATGTGTATCCATGTAGGTGATGTGTATCCATGTAGCTAATGGACTGATGTGTGTATCCATGTAGGTGATGTGTGTATCCATGTAGGTGATGTGTGTATCCATGTAGGTGATGTGTATCCATGTAGGTGATGTGTGTATCCATGTAGCTAATGGACTGATGTGTGTATCCATGTAGCTAATGGACTGATGTGTGTATCCATGTAGCTAATGGACTGATGTGTGTATCCATGTAGCTAATGGACTGATGTGTGTATCCATGTAGCTAATGGACTGATGTGTGTATCCATGTAGCTAATGGACTGATGTGTGTATCCATGTAGCTAATGGACTGATGTGTGTATCCATGTAGCTAATGGACTGATGTGTGTATCCATGTAGCTAAATGACTATGGCGCCAGCAGCAAGGAGTTCCGCAACTGCCTGGAGAACCTAGTCAACTGTTACTTACACCAGGGGAAGTATGAAGAAGCCACACCCTTCTACTGGACTGTATGTAAGTAAACACATATATATATAACATGGTAGCAAAAGTGCCTTTACCATTAGGTTTCATTCTTGAAATATCCTTCACCAAGACTTCTCCAAGCCTTAGAGGTTGATGTAGCAAGTGATAATTGAGCATCCTGCATTGATGTTACAGTCAATGCCCTTACCTCCCAAGGGCGGATGTGTGAGTGCCTGGCATGGGTACACAACTCTATGGCCAAACACTACCTGGACATTGAGCAGTACGATCAAGCAGATCGTATTCTGAAAGCACTGGTCCATAGTCCTAAGAAGACAGCCGCTACATTTGTCTACATTGACCAGCTTGACCAGGCCAGACCAGCCAACACCAGACCTAAGCGCCTCAAAGAAGAAACACTTGACCATGGCCTGACTGTGTAAGTAGTGTAGCACTGGGAGTGAGTTGTCTACATTCAGTAGTATAGCACTGGGAGTGAGTTGTCTACATTAAGTAGTATAGCACTGGGAGTGAGTTGTCTACATTCAGTAGTATAGCACTGGGAGTGAGTTGTCTACATTCAGTAGTATAGCACTGGGAGTGAGTTGTCTACATTCAGTAGTATAGCACTGGGAGTGAGTTGTCTACATTCAGTAGTATAGCACTGGGAGTGAGTTGTCTACATTCAGTAGTATAGCACTGGGAGTGAGTATAGCACTGTGACAGAGTTGTCTACGTTAAGAAGGATAGCATCTGGTAGAAGTTTACAAAACTGTTGCAGACAAATTTCAGCCATTTTGTCATCCACTCATTCAGAACTTGATTTCACTCCTTTGATCTTTCATTTTGTGTGTTATTTTATGTTGGGAAATTTAATAATATTTGTTTCCTGTCCTAGCCATATATTAAATTATTTGTTAACCAATCAACATTCATAAATGCATAAAAGGCATTGCATCAAAGTCTATTTCCGGCTAGTAGACTGAGTCAGACAGCAGGGTTACGGAGAAGCCAGAGCACAGTGCTCCTTTAACAAATAGTCTTTATACCAGCAGCCGTGTTGAAGTACAGTGATCCCTCGCTATTGTGCTCTTCGATAAAGCGCTACCTCGGTTACTACGTGCGGTATCGCATGGCTCCCAAAATTTAGGTACACTTTTAATACTGAGAGTTTTACAGAGACATGATTGTATTGTTGTTTGTTGTTCATTAGCACATAACGCTTCTCATTGCATAATCAACCGTTTATCGCTGAATGGAGTTCTAATATTCTGTTTGAAAACATCCGCGGCAAGTCCCGGATTGTTCTACAAGTTAACTTTTCACACTATACATCCTTTGATCTTAAAAGCGCATGCACGCAATAAAAGAGAACCACAAGCGAAGTTTATATTCTTAATTAGGTGATGTAGTCCTATTTTTAGTTTGGACAGGCAGTTACTTTCTTGGGTTGTGGATTAAATAAGCTGTTTGAAGGAGGGAAAATATGATCAGCATATCAATATTGGTGTGGATGGAGGAGGAAATACAAAAACTGACAGGATCACCATTTCCTGACTTATGATGATGCACATTTCCCTCAGAGTGACATACATTAGATTAAAGTCCTGTATGTAGACAGGTTAAAGTCCTGTATGTAGATAGATTGAAGTACTGTATGTAGATAGATTAAAGTCCTGTATGTAGATAGATTGAAGTACTGTATGTAGATAGATTAAAATCCTGTATGTAGATAGATTAAAATCCTGTATGTAGATAGATTAAAATCCTGTATGTAGATAGATTAAAGTCCTGTATGTAGATAGATTGAAGTCCTGTATGTAGATAAATTAAAGTCCTGTATGTAGATAGATTAAAGTCCTGTAATGTAGATAGATTGAAGTCCTGTATGTAGATAAATTAAAGTCCTGTATGTAGATAGATTAAAGTCCCGTAATGTAGAGAGTGTAAAGTCCTGTATGTAGATAAATTAAAGTCCTGTATGTAGATAGATTAAAGTCCTGTAATGTAGAGAGTGTAAAGTCCTGTATGTAGATAAATTAAAGTCCTGTATGTAGATAGATTAAAGTCCTGTAATGTAGAGAGTGTAAAGTCCTGTATGTAGATAAATTAAAGTCCTGTATGTAGATAAATTAAAGTCCTGTATGTAGATAGATTAAAGTCCTGTAATGTAGAGAGTGTAAAGTCCTGTATGTAGATAAATTAAGGTCTGTATGTAGATAGATTAAAGTCCTGTATGTAGAGAGTGTAAAGTCCTGTATGTAGATAAATTAAAGTCCTGTATGTAGATAAATTAAAGTCCTGTATGTAGATAGATTGAAGTACTGTATGTAGATAAATTAAAGTCCTGTATGTAGATAGATTAAAGTCCTGTATGTAGAGAGTGTAAAGTCCTGTATGTAGATAAATTAAAGTCCTGTATGTAGATAAATTAAAGTCCTGTATGTAGATAGATTAAAGTCCTGTAATGTAGAGAGTGTAAAGTCCTGTAATGTAGAGAGTGTAAAGTCCTGTATGTAGATAAATTAAAGTCCTGTATGTGGGGATGTAATGTTACACTTCAGACATTTCCAACATGTTTTGTAGCAAAAACTTCTTGAAGTGATAATTCAAACCTGGCAGGGCATGTGGCTATGACATCTGATGACAAATCCACAAGTGTGTCAGCTTATTTTTACCTTTTTTCTGAAGTTGGCATCTATTTTTGACCATTACAATAAAATACTATGTTGACTTTGTGCAGAACCATAAGATACGCCAACAGTAACACATTCACAAAACATAACCAGCCTCCAAAAGTGCTTTCATTAGCGGAGACACACCAGTCAGCCAATGACATTTATTTGCACTTCTTCTGATGGAATTTAAGTGACAATCACAGAAGAGTTGCTTCCCTTCCATTGAGGCATTGGTCAATATTATAGTGTTGTCGGCATAGTATTATTATTTCTAAATCATCATTTTTCATTAATTTTCTGTCAACATCTATCTGGGAAAAGGCAGTTCAGCGGATCCCTAATATAAAACAAAGCGGCTTCACTAAAGATGCAAGTTTAAATGTATTTGTGTAAGGGCTGTGTCCCCTTTCAGAACACAACACAAACACAAGAGCAATAATCCAAAGGGTAGATGTTGTATGGGACATCAGTGTCCTGCCTACTTATTTACATGGCCACCTTTTATATACGTACAATCACACTTCGAGGATTCTAATGAAAACAAGAAAGCTGACAGTGCTCCTTTACATACAGTTACCCAAACAACCTACACCTGTTGAAGCAAAAAGCTATGACAGTGTTCATCTCTAGTGGGGATGTGGTCGGAGCCATGAAGTACTGGAGCTCTGTGGGAGCCAGGGCGGAGCACTATGCTTCCCTTGTGGAGTGGTGTCAAGAAGCGGGTCACTCACACATGGCAGCAGATATACTTCAGCAGGCCCTCAAACTCTTCCCTGATTTAGGTGAGCTTTCTTGTACAATGAGGTAATTGTAACCATTCACAGGAAAGGCTATCAATAAGAGTCATCAGGCTCAAGCTCTTGTGTTGTTCAAGGTTGATGTGTGAGACCCAGTGAGGTGACCTCTCTTGTGTTGTTCAGGTTGATGTTTGATGACCTCTCTTGTGTTGTTCAGGTTGATGTGTGTTGACCTCTCTTGTGTTGTTCAGGTTGATGTGTGACACCCAGTGAGGTGACCGCTCTTGTGTTGTTCAGGTTGATGTGTGATGACCCCTCTTGTGTTGTTCAGGTTGATGTGTGATGACCTCTCTTGTGTTGTTCAGGTTGATGTGTGATGACCTCTCTTGTGTTGTTCAGGTTGATGTGTGAGACCCAGTGAGGTGACCTCTCCTGTGTTGTTCAGGTTGATGTGTGATGACCTCTCTTGTGTTGTTCAGGTTGATGTGTGATGACCCCTCTTGTGTTGTTCAGGTTGATGTGTGAGACCCAGTGAGGTGACCTCTCTTGTGTTGTTCAGGTTGATGTGTGATGACCCCTCTTGTGTTGTTCAGGTTGATGTGTGAGACCCAGTGAGGTGACCTCTCTTGTGTTGTTCAGGTTGATGTGTGAGACCCAGTGAGGTGACCTCTCTTGTGTTGTTCAGGTTGATGTGTGATGACGTCTATTGTGTTGTTCAGGTTGATGTGTGATGACCCCTCTTGTGTTGTACAGGTTGATGTGTGATGACCCCTCTTGTGTTGTACAGGTTGATGTGTGATGACCTCTCTTGTGTTGTTCAGGTTGATGTGTGATGACCCCTCTTGTGTTGTTCAGGTTGATGTGTGATGACCTCTCTTGTGTTGTTCAGGTTGATGTGTGATGACCCCTCTTGTGTTGTACAGGTTGATGTGTGATGACCTCTATTGTGTTGTTCAGGTTGATGTGTGATGACCTCTCTTGTGTTGTTCAGGTTGATGTGTGATGACCTCTATTGTGTTGTTCAGGTTGATGTGTGATGACCCCTCTTGTGTTGTTCAGGTTGATGTGTGATGACCTCTCTTTTGTTGTTCAGGTTGATGTGTGATGACCTCTCTTGTGTTGTTCAGGTTGATGTGTGAGACCCAGTGAGGTGACCTCTCCTGTGTTGTTCAGGTTGATGTGTGATGACCTCTCTTGTGTTGTTCAGGTTGATGTGTGAGACCCAGTGAGGTGACCTCTCCTGTGTTGTTCAGGTTGATCTGTGATGACCCCTCTTGTGTTGTTCAGGTTGATGTGTGATGACCTCTCTTGTGTTGTTCAGGTTGATGTGTGATGACCTCTCCTGTGTTGTTCAGGTTGATGTGTGATGACCTCTCTTGTGTTGTTCAGGTTGATGTGTGATGACCTCTCTTGTGTTGTTCAGGTTGATGTGTGATGACCTCTCTTGTGTTGTTCAGGTTGATGTGTGATGACCTCTCTTCTGTTGTTCAGGTTGATGTTTGTTGACCTCTCTTCTGTTGTTCAGGTTGATGTGTGAGACCCAGTGAGGTGACCTCTCTTGTGTAGTACAGGTTGATGTGTGATGACCTCTCTTGTGTTGTTCAGGTTGATGTGTGATGACCTCTCTTGTGTTGTTCAGGTTGATGTGTGATGACCTCTCTTGTGTTGTTCAGGTTGATGTGTGTTGACCTCTCTTCTGTTGTTCAGGTTGATGTGTGAGACCCAGTGAGGTGACCTCTCTTGTGTAGTACAGGTTGATGTGTGATGACCCCTCTTGTGTTGTTCAGGTTGATGTGTGATGACCCCTCTTGTGTTGTTCAGGTTGATGTGTGATGACCTCTCTTGTGTTGTACAGGTTGATGTGTGATGACCTCTCTTGTGTTGTTCAGGTTGATGTGTGATGACCCCTCTTGTGTTGTTCAGGTTGATATGTGAGACCCAGTGAGGTGACCTCTCTTGTGTTGTTCAGGTTGATGTGTGATGACCTCTCTTGTGTTGTTCAGGTTGATGTGTGATGACCTCTCTTGTGTTGTTCAGGTTGATGTGTGGGACCCAGTGAGGTGACCTCTCTTTTCCTGATCTGACCTCAAGCTGTCGGGTCCAAGCTCCGGAGTGACAACTGACTTCCAACAAACATCCAAAGAAGGAGATAACAGATGGGACCTAGTTTTGCCTGCTGAAAATGATAACGAAACATTTACATCAAAAATTATGTTTGAAGCAACTAGAATGTTTTTCTTTTATATATGCATGTAAAGGAGTTAGTTTGGGAGATAACCTCACAAAATCTCTAAACAAATGTCACAAATGTAATTTCAGTACAATTGATCCTCACTTAACTGTATATGTCCTGATAAACATGTTTTTGGATATCTTTTGTTAACTGACCAAGGTGACTGTGGTACATTGTGCTGTGCAGTCACTGACCAAGGTGACTGTGGTACATTGTACTGTGCAGTCACTGACCATGGTGACTGTGGTACAATGTACTGTGCAGACTGACCATGGTGACTGTGGTACATTGTACTGTGCAGTCACTGACCATGGTGACTGTGGTACAATGTACTGTGCAGACTGACCATGGTGACTGGTACACTGTACTGTGCAGACTGACCATGGTGACTGTGGTACAATGTGCTGTGCAGACTGACCATGGTGACTGTGGTACATTGTGCTGTGCAGACTGACCATGGTGACTGTGGTACATTGTGCTGTGCAGACTGACCATGGTGACTGTGGTACATTGTGCTGTGCAGTCACTGACCATGGTGACTGTGGTACAGTGTACTGTGCAGACTGACCATGGTGACTGTGGTACAATGTGCTGCGCAGACTGACCATGGTGACTGTGGTACAATGTGCTGTGCAGACTGACCATGGTGACTGTGGTACATTGTGCTGTGCAGTCACTGACCATGGTGACTGTGGTACAATGTACTGTGCAGACTGACCATGGTGACTGTGGTACAAGGTGCTGTGCAGTCACTGACCAAGGTGACTGTGGTACAATGTGCTGTGCAGTCACTGACCAAGGTGACTGTGGTACATTGTACTGTGCAGACTGACCATAGTGACTGTGGTACAATGTGCTGTGCAGTCACTGACCAAGGTGACTGTGGTACAATGTGCTGTGCAGACTGACCATGGTGACTGTGGTACATTGTGCTGTGCAGACTGACCATGGTGACTGTGGTACAATGTGCTGTGCAGTCACTGACCATGGTGACTGTGGTACAGTGTACTGTGCAGACTGACCATGGTGACTGTGGTACAATGTGCTGCGCAGACTGACCATGGTGACTGTGGTACAATGTGCTGTGCAGACTGACCATGGTGACTGTGGTACAAGGTGCTGTGCAGTCACTGACCAAGGTGACTGTGGTACAATGTGCTGTGCAGTCACTGACCAAGGTGACTGTGGTACATTGTGCTGTGCAGACTGACCATGGTGACTGTGGTACAATGTGCTGTGCAGACTGACCATAGTGACTGTGGTACATTGTGCTGTGCAGTCTGACCATGGTGACTGTGGTACAATGTGCTGTGCAGACTGACCATGGTGACTGTGGTACATTGTGCTGTGCAGTCACTGACCATGGTGACTGTGGTACACTGTGCTGTGCAGACTGACCATGGTGACTGTGGTACAATGTGCTGCGCAGACTGACCATGGTGACTGTGGTACAATGTGCTGTGCAGACTGACCAAGGTGACTGTGGTACAATGTGCTGTGCAGTCACTGACCAAGGTGACTGTGGTACATTGTGCTGTGCAGACTGACCAAGGTGACTGTGGTACAATGTACTGTGCAGACTGACCATGGTGACTGTGGTACAATGTGCTGTGCAGACTGACCATGGTGACTGTGGTACAATGTGCTGTGCAGACTGACCATGGTGACTGTGGTACATTGTGCTGTGCAGTCACTGACCATGGTGACTGTGGTACAATGTGCTGTGCAGACTGACCATAGTGACTGTGGTACAAGGTGCTGTGCAGTCACTGACCAAGGTGACTGTGGTACAATGTGCTGTGCAGTCACTGACCAAGGTGACTGTGGTACATTGTGCTGTGCAGACTGACCATGGTGACTGTGGTACAATGTGCTGTGCAGACTGACCATGGTGACTGTGGTACATTGTGCTGTGCAGACTGACCATGGTGACTGTGGTACAATGTGCTGTGCAGTCACTGACCATGGTGACTGTGGTACAGTGTACTGTGCAGACTGACCATGGTGACTGTGGTACAATGTGCTGCGCAGACTGACCATGGTGACTGTGGTACAATGTGCTGTGCAGACTGACCATGGTGACTGTGGTACATTGTGCTGTGCAGTCACTGACCATGGTGACTGTGGTACAAGGTGCTGTGCAGACTGACCATGGTGACTGGTACACTGTACTGTGCAGACTGACCATGGTGACTGTGGTATATGACCCATGGTATATCATTGAGTATGCTTAAGAGGGTAATGATGTTTTAGGCATGCTAGAAAAGGTTTAATGTGGTTGCTTCTGTTTTTGATTTTATGCCAACACATTTCCAGTTAATGTGAGTTTGTGTTTATAGTTTGTAAAATGTTTTCTCCGTTACAGCAAAGTGACATCTAGCTGCATGATGTCTGCCTTAGTTTTACTGTTTGAATCTGCTGTCCACATGCAGGTGACATGCAGCACCATGGCCCTCCTGGTCACCGGGATCCAGCAGAAACTGTGTCAAGATGATAATGATAATAAGTGTTTTATTGAAAAAATAGAAATTAGTGAGAATTAAGGATATCCAAGATTCTGTTTTACTTAGGCAGTGGTGGGAGTTGCTCACAGACTGATTCCGTTTGCAAATTCTTTCAAAAAAACATTGGCCAAATTCTGTAGGGTGAAAGGTCACATGTTAATAACTCAAACTGGTCTGTGACTATATTTGTATTTTCAGGAGTTTTAATACTAAACTGATATTAATTAAATGACCAGAAAAATATAGGTCGATATTAATCAGGTAAAAGGTGACAACACATTGACTTACACTGGCTTCCAGATGATACACTGAACAGAGTAATGATATGTGACGAGAGCAGAGTTTTAAAAGTAGTGGCTAAATGAGGCTTTTGTTGTTAGATAGATACGTATTGTAACCGTTCAGTATTTAATTCTTTAAATATGTTGAACAGATGTTATACTGTTGATATATGTATATATTTATCAACTTTCTGTGTCAGCTAACTCTGCATGTACAGGTGCAGTCTGTGCACTGTGCCAACACACACACTTGACCAGTACCTCTGTCAGGGTGTACCGTACACTCAGCTTCCACATGGTCTGCCCCAGATGGCCCTGTAATCCAAGTTCTGTGTGTGGAGCATATCTATATGCAGTATGTCTGAGTCAGCAGTAATTCTGGTCTGCCCCAGATGGCCCTGTAATCCAAGTTCTGTGTGTGGAGCATATCTATATGCAGTATGTCTGAGTCAGCAGTAATTCTGGTCTGCCCTAGATGGCCCTGTAATCCAAGTTCTGTGTGTGGAGCATATCTATATGCAGTATGTCTGAGTCAGCAGTAAAGTCTGGTCTGCCCTAGATGGCCCTGCAAGTTCTGTGTGTGTGGAGCATATCTATATGCAGTATGTCTGAGTCAGCAGTAATTCTGGTCTGCCCCAGATGGCCCTGTAATCCAAGTTCTGTGTGTGGAGCATATCTATATGCAGTATGTCTGAGTCAGCAGTAATTCTGGTCTGCCCCAGATGGCCCTGTAATCCAAGTTCTGTGTGTGGAGCATATCTATATGCAGTATGTCTGAGTCAGCAGTAAAGTCTGGTCTGCCCTAGATGGCCCTGTAATCCAAGTTCTGTGTGTGGAGCATATCTATATGCAGTATGTCTGAGTCAGCAGTAATTCTGGTCTGCCCTAGATGGCCCTGCAAGTTCTGTGTGTGTGGAGCATATCTATATGCAGTATGTCTGAGTCAGCAGTAATTCTGGTCTGCCCCAGATGGCCCTGCAAGTTCTGTGTGTGTGGAGCATATCTATATGCAGTATGTCTGAGTCAGCAGTAATTCTGGTCTGCCCTAGATGGCCCTGCAAGTTCTGTGTGTGTGGAGCATATCTATATGCAGTATGTCTGAGTCAGCAGTAATTCTGGTCTGCCCTAGATGGCCCTGCAAGTTCTGTGTGTGTGGAGCATATCTATATGCAGTATGTCTGAGTCAGCAGTAATTCTGGTCTGCCCTAGATGGCCCTGCAAGTTCTGTGTGTGTGGAGCATATCTATATGCAGTATGTCTGAGTCAGCAGTAATTCTGGTCTGCCCTAGATGGCCCTGCAAGTTCTGTGTGTGTGGAGCATATCTATATGCAGTATGTCTGAGTCAGCAGTAATTCTGGTCTGCCCTAGATGGCCCTGCAAGTTCTGTGTGTGTGGAGCATATCTATATGCAGTATGTCTGAGTCAGCAGTAATTCTGGTCTGCCCTAGATGGCCCTGCAAGTTCTGTGTGTGTGGAGCATATCTATATGCAGTATGTCTGAGTCAGCAGTAAAGTCTGGTCTGCCCTAGATGGCCCTGCAAGTTCTGTGTGTGTGGAGCATATCTATATGCAGTATGTCTGAGTCAGCAGTAATTCTGGTCTGCCCTAGATGGCCCTGCAAGTTCTGTGTGTGTGGAGCATATCTATATGCAGTATGTCTGAGTCAGCAGTAATTCTGGTCTGCCCCAGATGGCCCTGTAAGTTCTGTTTGTGTGGATCATGGTGATATTGTTACTCTGTTGGTATTCCAGCCCTATTACATCCAAACCTGACAAAACCATTTCAACTCCAAACCCGATATCATAACGAAACCTTTCATATAAAAAATCCCATTTCCAAAGTCCATCCCAATTCACATTGTAATACTCCATCAGCTGACGCCAATGTTCTTCCTACCCTTGATAATGAAGTGGCATGGGTTGAGTCTGGTTGGAACCTAGATTAAAGAATCATTGATAATCACCTTTGATACACATACTCAGCACATTGCCTTGTCATCCCAATATCAGTCATAAGAAGCATGAGTTGCAGAATGCCTACTTTAGACACTACATAGAACCTCACAAGTTTTAACTGGGTTTTTGTATTAAGACTAGACATTTTGGGGGCAGTCAGTTTATTATGTACTCAAGAGTGAAACATGATTAGTTTTTGATAAAAAAAATCACAGCCCCCCCCCCTCGAAAAGTATGTACACTGCCTATATTCCCTCCAGTGTGTTGTCACATATCACCTTGTCATTGTTGTCAACTATTGTTGGTCATTGTTGTCAACTATTGTTGGTCACTGTTGTCAACTATTGTTGGTCATTGTCGTCAACTATTGTTGATCTATTTACTTTGTAACCATCTTTTGTTTCACGACATTGTTTATGTTTTGTATGCCACACTGTGATATAACTCTAACACTATATTTTATCTAGTACTTTACTGTCGTTGGACAAAATGCCTATGGGAATAAATGTTGTGTAGGGTCAGGATGTGTTCTTTTATTCATCACCTGGACAGTTCCATATGTCACCATTAGTTGACATTCTCAGAAGCCAGTCCAACATTACACAAAACTTGGTTTATCTTAAAAATAGAACAAAGCCCTTTCTGACATGCGCACTGTGACACATGTAACATTCTGCACTGACAACAGAATTGGTATTTATTTTGTCTACACAATTACGCAAACAATTGATGACAAATGACATAAGAAATGACTGGTAGGGCTGTGTATTGGCAACAGGATACACAAGCATTGGTTAGCGATATATCAGTAAACCAAAGAATAGGCAATTGTGGCCATAATTACAAACCATTCTCATATCAGTCAGACATACTCCCCTCCCATCTAACAGACATACTCCCCTCACATCTAACAGACATACTCCCCTCACATCTAACAGACATACTCTCCTCACATCTAACAGACATACTCCCCTCATATATAACAGACATACATCCCTCACATCTAAGAGACATACTCCCCTCACATCTAACAGACATACTCCCCTCACATCTAACAGACACACTCTCCTCATATCTAACAGACATACTCTCCTCACATCTAACAGACATACTCTCCTCACATCTAACAGACACACTCTCCTCATATCTAACAGACATACTCCCCTCACATCTAACAGACATACTCCCCTCACATCTAACAGACACACTCTCCTCATATCTAACAGACATACTCTCCTCACATCTAACAGACATACTCCCCTCACATCTAACAGACATACTCTCCTCACATCTAACAGACATACTCTCCTCACATCTAACAGACATACTCTCCTCATATCTAACAGACATACTCCCCTCACATCTAACAGAAATACTCCCCTCATATCTAACAGACATACTCCCCTCATATCTAACAGACACAGTCTCCTCATATCTAACAGACATACTCCCCTCATATCTAACAGACATACATCCCTCACATCTAAGAGACACACTCTCCTCACATCTAACAGACATACAATCCTCACATCTAACAGACATACTCCCCTCCCATCTAACAGACACACTCTCCTCATATCTAACAGACATACTCCCCTCATATCTAACAGACATACTCCCCTCATATCTAACAGACATACTCTCCTCACATCTAAGAGACATACATCCCTCATATCTAACAGACATACTCCCCTCCCATCTAACAGACACACTCTCCTCATATCTAACAGACACACTCTCCTCACATCTAACAGACATACTCTCCTCACATCTAACAGACACACTCTCCTCATATCTAACAGACATACTCCCCTCATATCTAACAGACATACTCCCCTCATATCTAACAGACATACTCCCCTCATATCTAACAGACATACTCTCCTCATATCTAACAGACATACTCCCCTCATATCTAACAGACATACTCCCCTCATATCTAACAGACATACTCCCCTCCCATCTAACAGACACACTCTCCTCATATCTAACAGACACACTCTCCTCACATCTAACAGACATACTCTCCTCATATCTAACAGACATACTCCCCTCTTATCTAACAGACATACATCCCTCACATCTAACAGACATACTCCCCTCCCATCTAACAGACACACTCTCCTCATATCTAACAGACATACTCCCCTCATATCTAACAGACACACTCTCCTCACATCTAACAGACATACTCTCCTCACATCTAACAGACATACTCCCCTCATATCTAACAGACACACTCTCCTCATATCTAACAGACATACTCTCCTCATATCTAACAGACACACTCTCCTCATATCTAACAGACATACTCTCCTCACATCTAACAGACATACATCCCTCACATCTAACAGACAAACTCCCCTCATATCTAACAGACATACTCCCCTCACATCTAACAGACATACTCCCCTCATATCTAACAGACATACTCCCCTCATATCTAACAGACATACTCTCCTACCATCTAACAGACATACTCCCCTCATATCTAACAGACATACTCTCCTCATATCTAACAGACATACTCCCCTCACATCTAACAGACATACTCCCCTCATATATAACAGACATACATCCCTCACATCCAAGAGACACACTCTCCTCACATCTAACAGACATACTCTCCTCATATCTAACAGACATACTCCCCTCATATCTAACAGACATACTCCCCTCACATCTAACAGACATACTCTCCTCATATCTAACAGACATACTCTCCTCATATCTAACAGACATACTCCCCTCACATCTAACAGACATACTCCCCTCACATCTAACAGACATACTCCCCTCACATCTAACAGACATACTCTCCTCATATCTAACAGACATACTCCCCTCACATCTAACAGACACACTCCCCTCACATCTAACAGACATACTCTCCTCATATCTAACAGACATACTCCCCTCACATCTAACAGACATACTCCCCTCATATCTAACAGACATACTCCCCTCACATCTAACAGACATACTCTCTTCACATCTAAGAGACATACATCCCTCACATCTAAGAGACACACTCCCCTCATATCTAACAGACACACTCTCCTCATATCTAACAGACATACTCCCCTCATATCTAACAGACATACTCCCCTCACATCTAACAGACATACTCTCTTCACATCTAAGAGACATACATTCCTCAAATCTAACAAACACACTCCCCTCACATCTAACAGACACACTCTCCTTATATCTAACAGACATACTCCCCTCATATCTAACAGACATACTCCCCTCACATCTAACAGACATACCCCCCTCATATCTAACAGACATACTCCCCTCATATCTAACAGACATACTCCCCTCATATCTAACAGACATACATCCCTCACATCTAAGAGACACACTCTCCTCACATCTAACAGACATACTCTCTTCACATCTAACAGACATACATCCCTCACATCTAAGAGACACACTCCCCTCACATCTAACAGACATACTCTCCTCATATCTAACAGACATACTCCCCTCACATCTAACAGACATACTCCCCTCACATCTAAGAGACACACTCTCCTCATATCTAACAGACATACTCTCCTCACATCTAACAGACATACTCCCCTCACATCTAACAGACATACTCCCCTCATATCTAACAGACATACTCCCCTCATATCTAACAGACATACTCCCCTCACATCTAACAGACATACTCTCCTCATATCTAACAGACATACTCCCCTACCATCTAACAGACATACTCCCCTTCCATATAACAGACATACTCCCCTCAAATCTAACAGACATACTCCCCTCACATCTAACAGACATACTCCCCTCATATCTAACAGACATACTCCCCTCACATCTAACAGACATACTCCCCTCACATCTAAGATACATACTCTCCTCATATCTAACAGACATACTCCCCTTACATCTAACAGACATACTCCCCTCACATCTAACAGACATACTCTCCTCATATCTAACAGACATACTCTCCTCACATCTAACAGACATACTCCCCTCATATATAACAGACATACTCCCCTCACATCTAACAGACATACCCCCCTCATATATAACAGACATACTCCCCTCACATCTAACAGACATACTCCCCTCACATCTAACAGACATACTCTCCTCATATCTAACAGACATACTCTCCTCACATCTAACAGACACACTCCCCTCATATCTAACAGATATACTCCCCTCACATCTAACAGACATACCCCCCTCATATCTAACAGACATACTCCCCTCATATCTAACAGACATACTCCCCTCATATCTAACAGACATACTCTCCTCACATCTAACAGACATACTCCCCTCCCATCTAAGAGACACACTCTCCTCACATCTAACAGACATACTCTCTTCACATCTAAGAGACATACTCCCCTCATATCTAACAGACATACTCCCCTCATATCTAACAGACATACTCCCCTCACATCTAACAGACATACTCCCCTCACATCTAACAGACATACCCCCCTCATATCTAACAGACATACTCCCCTCATATCTAACAGACATACTCCCCTCATATCTAACAGATATACTCTCACATCTAACAGACATACTCCCCTCATATATAACAGACATACATCCCTCACATCTAAGAGACACACTCTCCTCACATCTAACAGACATACTCTCTTCACATCTAAGAGACATACTCCCCTCATATCTAACAGACACACTCTCCTCATATCTAACAGACATACTCCCCTCATATCTAACAGACATACTCCCCTCACATCTAACAGACATACCCCCCTCATATCTAACAGACATACTCCCCTCACATCTAACAGACATACCCCCCTCATATCTAACAGACATACTCCCCTCATATCTAACAGACACACTCCCCTCACATCTAACAGACAAACTCCCCTCACATCTAAGAGACATACTCCCCTCCCATCTAACAGACATACTCTCCTCACATCTAACAGACATACTCCCCTCATATCTAACAGACATACTCCCCTCACATCTTACAGACAAACTCCCCTCACATCTAACAGACATACTCTCCTCACATCTAACAGACAAACTCCCCTCACATCTAACAGACATACTTCCCTCACATCTAACAGACATACTCTCCTCACATCTAAGATACATACTCTCCTCATATCTAACAGACATACTCCCCTCACATCTAAGAGACATACTCTCCTCACATCTAAGAGACATACTCTCCTCACATCTAACAGACATACTCCCTAGTCAATACGGTTTATAGTGTAAAGGTCTCAATTCAGCTTGTGATTTGTATTTCTTGGTTACTTGTAATTTTTGGTGATCAACGGCTGCATGCATTTAGTCTAGAAGGAAAGGGGTTGTGTCCAGTTTTGCATATATTTCTAGGGGAGGGGGGGGGGGGTCAAATAAGATTAGTTATGTTTTATTCAGACATTTTCATATGAAATGACGAAGAGTCAAGGGTGACTGTAAGACTGAGATAATTGACTGACAGGATCCGGTGGTCAGGTTCGCACCCTTGGCTGATGCATGTCATCGTATCCCCATTGCGTAGATCGATGCTCGTGATGTCAATCACTGAATAGCCTGTTCTGTTATTTACAGCTGGAATAACAAACACACAAATGAGATAACTGAGATGATGGTTATTATGTTGACCGCATGCCGTTTGTCGGGACTAAAGGGTTAACCCTAATTATTCTTAATTTCTTGCAGTTAGCCCGATGTATCACGTGTAATGAATAACAAGGAGTAAAAATTTATATAGATTCTAGAGACTAACATGTTTTGTTTGTTAGAGCTTTCTGTTAATGTACAGATCAAAGGACACACGCTCAGGTCTGTCTAATGTGTTTGCAAGGTTTCACACAATAACTATTTAGCCGCTTATGAGTTGTGTTCCGGAAATGAACCCAACTTTAGGTCCACACGACTCCAACTTGCTGCCTTGGAAATCTCAAGTCTAACTAAAAAATCCTGAATAGCAAAATTCACTTTCAGCCGTTGACTGGTGTGTACTCAGAGTTTTACATGATACTCAGGAAATGATCGCTGTCTGGTTTTTTTACTTACCGCAAATGTTATGGACTAACATCTAGTCTCTGACATGTCTGTACGTCTGTCTGAAATGAACATATTTTACTTGAAAAAACCCTCTAAAAACATTTGTTAAATTATCTTAATAAAATATAAAAAATAGGAGCCCAGAGACCTGCAAGTAATCTAGTCTAGACTTGCCTATTATTATAGGCTTGCAAGGGCTGTATTGGATATATTTGTTTCAGGGTGTTTATGACTACAAATCTTAGATTTAACGCTGGTTCAACCGACGCAGCGAAGATGGGCGAGACGTCGAGGGAAACATCGGAAACCACGTCAAAACCAAAAGCCATGACTGCCGCATAAACATGCCGGGTCAAAGAACGTTTCCAATTAAATTCATGCACGAAGCTTATTCGAGGATAATTTAATGCTGTGTGTGGCATAAGCACACATTACGTTAATATACAGGAGAGAGAGAGAGAGAGAGAGAGAGAGAGAGAGAGAGAGAGAGAGAGAGAGAGAGAGAGAGAGAGAGAGAGAGAGAGAGAGAGACAACTATCAAAAGTACATGTATGTTATTCAGCCTAATTCTATTCAATTATGTTCAACGACAGGTAACTGAATGTATGGCTTTGTGCCGCTATTAGCAATCATCCGGCAGTATCACGACAGGGGACACCAGAAATGGGCATCACACAATGTACCCATGTGGGGAATAGAACCCAGGCCTTCAGTGTATCGAGTAAACGCTGTAACCGAATGGTACTTCACCGTGCTGGAGGCTGTACAGAAACATGTGTCCCTAGTGCTCTCTTTATTGTTGAGAAATGGGGGTATCTCGACAGTCATCAATTAACATTTAAAATAAGAAATCTCACTTATGTTTAACTTTCACATAAAGTACAAAGTCATACCGAACATTTACAGTTTCCATAAAAGAAGCAGTTATCACAATAGTGTGTGGTATTAAACAATAATTATGTATACTGAGTGATAAACAAATGTCTCATGAGCTGAGAGATTACAAACAAACAATTACAAAAAACAATATTGAAATCAGTCTGAAGATACCAAACAAAGCTTACATAATCTAAAGTGACATTTATCTTCGGTTACTCCTAATTATGAATACGCCTTGTTAAATGGTACTGCCATGAAATATATCTTATTCTTAATTACGGATATACCTCGTTAAAGCCACAGTCTGAGTCAGGTGAACGCAGTTTTAAGTTTTAATAACAACATGCGTTGGCTGTAACTTTTTAGCATATATCATTTAGTTTTGACACTGGTATACCTTTTACTTTGAAACCTCTGGACCAGACGGCCATATCTAAAATTTATCTAATTTATCTACCGTCGCAAATAAACTTTATCTCATAGCATCCGTATATACTGTGTTAACGTGCCCATTAACAATGACCATTCACATTACTGAATGGTATAATATATTGATACATGTACATTTTAGGCATTGCTCTTTAAGTACACATACTTGCTGCAGCTGTTTTACAAATGCATTGTGCTCAGAGCCTCAGACCTATGTACGTACAAGGGATCTACTTTGTACATCGCTAACGGATTAAATCTATACAAGAGTATAATGGTTGCTTTGACCTCTGGCTAAGGTGTGCTATTAGCATAAATATGTGGGATGTACATACATCATATATACTGAGTCAAATTAAAAACTTCACATTTTTAAAAGTAATCCTATATATGAAATACAACGGACAGATGTATCAGAGAAGGTAATTTTTAATCATTAATGTCCAAAGAAGGATTTTAATTTACGGTGGTAACCATAATTTGTTCCAAGCACCTACGGTATTCGGTAATGACATCAACAGTTTAAATCATCAGTCCAAAGCACGAGAATCTGATGGCACACAAGTTCAGTAGCGTATATGACGACCGTGTGCCTATACTATACAACATAACATAATAAAGCATGTAAATAAAGCATATATGCTACTATATTAATCGTTCTTATCGTTATTAAAGATAGAGGTGCCGTTTTCGCCCAATGAGGTGCCGTATTCACTCAAGAAATCTGTGACGTTTTGCTGGGGTGCCGTTTTAGCCTGCACCCCTCCCAGATCATGGAGAATAAATTACAAAAGGAGTCTAACTCAAGTCTAGTGTTGAATTGACGGGTCTATATTGCTCAAGCTCTATAGGTCCTGAAAATGAGAATTGTTCTTGCATGGCTTCTTTCGGATTATATCATTTTTATTTTGTATTTATGTATTATAAATAGATCTAGATAACTCTATTCTGGGACTAAATGTCAGTCGAGTCGATTCATAAACATTAATCCTCTATTTTTTAAAATGATACTGTATCCGTTTTCGATATTGACGCCTTTTGTGAAAAGAACGTGATTGGCAACAAACTTCATGTCCTTGAAGGTCATGGCTATCATATATGTCAATTGGTTTATGGAGATAACTTCTTTCGTTCATTGGCTACATGAAACACACCCCCAAAGTTGCGCATGCGTAAAACTATTTACATTGCACGTTGCATGAATTCGATGTCAACAGAGGAGCTGTACCGGTATTTGCCCACAGCACTACTGTTTAACAACCCCTCATCCCAGTCATGAATAATATAGCTAGGAAATGTCTTGGTCTTGTAGGAAAACCATTGGTACTGGCGTGTCAGAAATACGCGAGTCAGTTCTCCATAGCTACCTTCAGTAGTGCTAGCAGTAGGTGCCCGTTGTGTGGAGATCGCCAGCACCACGATCGTTCTTGCCAGAACACTCATGTCTACAAGAATTCCAGGAAATTGTCAGCATTCGCAGGAAAACACCAAGACTTCATATTTAGACAGGCAAGTTGTGAAATGTTGTTAAGGACTTTCTTTCGTTACAAACTGGCACAATTCCGTTCCAACTTCTAGCCCAAAAAGTTAGTGTAAAACAAGAGCACTGTTTTTAAAGGGGCACTGACCTCTCACAACTCACCGGGACTGGTTGTTGCCAAAAATCTTGACTAGTTCGTGATTTGTGTTGCGCTAACCATAAGCGCATTTATAGCTTTTATTGATCAGTGACATTGACTAATGATAGAACCAAACAGCTGGAATGCCAGTCAAACAGTGACTAATGATAGTTTATCGGCGTACCCAGCGAACAATTGCAAGTTATTACAATATCACAATGTTGTGTATATTACGTCCCTACAACGTTATTTGGTGGACTCACAATTATGTTGTCACAAAGTTGTGGGCTAATATCATGATACATCATTTTCATGTCGTCACAACGTTGTGATAACATTGCAGTTTACGTTGTGGGAATGTTGTATTTTAAGTTGTGGGAACGTTGTAATATTACATCCCTACAATGTTATTCTGTGGACTACCATAGGCCAAGGACGTATATATAATCTACATACGTGTTTGCATGGACACTGTCACAATGATGTGAAACAGCTTTGTGTTAGAAGGATGAAATACGTTGTGACAATGTTATCACACGATCATACCCCGCGAAAATGTTGTAAAAACATCCCAAAAACGTTTCACGACATGTTCCGGAAATGTTTTGGAATATGTTTGAGTCACGTGAATGGGTATGGCTTGAAATACGTTTTACCAATGTTTTGAAAACAAACCAGGGCATAAAAAAATAGCCCAGTTAACAGTTAGGTCGTGTTTTGCTGACAATGTTCAAAGCGTAAAATTTGGTAATAGTTTCATAAAAATCAAAGTTAGTAGATTAGTACATGTACAGTAAAATTTAAATAGTAATGATTTCAGAAATAATTTGGAAGAAAAGGTGATTAATGTCAGTGGATATTTATTTCGCTTGATTACATCCACATTTATGTGTGACGACAGACGGTGAGTGCACGAGGAATGACGTAATACATTGTGCACCTCGGCATGCAATTATCATATACACGGCAGAACAAGCCGATTAAACTCGGAATGTTTTACAAATTGCAGCGCCATCTGGCGTTCTTTTTTGTCAACGTCCTTTTGTGCTCACTGACGTTCTTTATTGAAAACGTCCTTTCCTACTCACTGACGTTCTTTATTGAAAACGTCCTTTCGTGCTTACTGACGTTCTTTATTGAAAACGTCCTGTCGTGCTCACTGACGTTCTTTCGTACACATTGTTCTTTCTTTTTATATGACGTCTTTTCGTAACATTTGACTATTAATATTGTATTTTGACCTTTAGTAGTAACATTTAGTTCTTTATTTGTAACATTTGGCCTTAATTGCGTACTTTTGTCCTTTTTTTCAACTTTGTATTTTTTGACCGAATGGCCGCCCATAGAAAATCATAATGCTGAATAAAAAGGAAAGAATTTAATGCATTACTGCCTTGGTATGCTGACAAAATCAAGTTGATTTTAATGAAGCAATTCTATTCCCACATATGTCTATCAAGAAGCAAACTGTATAACATTTAATCGTTGTTTCAGAAGCGTGGTTTCTAAACATTGGGTGATGTCTGATGCACAACGTATTCACAATGTGTAATGTTATTACATAGTGAAAAGACATTACACAATAACGTAAAATCAACGATGTGTAAATGTTATATCATGCCGTTACCAATCCACAACATTACCACAACGTTGTGAAAACATAGTGTGTTAGCGGGGTATCGTCACATTGATCCTAAAATAATTATTCTATTGTGATGTTATTAAGCCCTTTAACGAATCACATTTTGCACATTGACTGTAATGTAAACATGTCTACAAGCGAAAAGGCTTGCGAAAAAAATGACTTTAATCATTGTTTAGTGGTGGAGATGCTATCCTTCAGTTTGGTAGCTTTCTCTGATAAAGTTGGCATTTGTCACATAATCTGAAGTTGGCTACTGAAGCCAGTGTTATGATAACATGGACCTATCCCAGGGTTGGATGTCAAGTAGGATGTACACCTTGGCTTGAAGCATGTCGTACAGAGGTAAGGTTTTGTTTGTTGCAGTTGCTTGACTACAAGTCATTTACTTACACATACTTGCTAGCAGACACCACTACCAAGGAGGCAGTCCTTATCGACCCTGTCATCGAGATGGTGGAAAGAGACTGTCAGATTGTCAGGGACCTGGGCCTCAATCTGGTGTATGCCGGTAAGCTGCTCTCAGATCTTGTGTGTCCAGGCAACCTTTTAATTGTTAGAGATTTTGTGTATCCAGCAAGCAAGAGCCTATCACAATGTCAGGGATCTTGTGTATCTAGTCAGACAATTGTCACAATGTCAGAGATCTTGTGTATCTAGTCAGACAATTGTCACAATGTCAGAAATCTTGTGTATCTAGTCAGACAATTGTCACAATGTCAGGGATCTTGTGTATCTAGGCAGGCAATTGTCATAATGTCAGAGATCCTGTGCATTTAGGCAGACAATTGTCACAATGACAGGGATCTTGTGTATCTAGGCAGGCAATTGTCACAATGTCAGAGATCTTGTGTATCTAGGCAAACAATTGTCACAATGTCAGGGATCGTGTGTATCTAGGCAGACAGTTCTCACAATGTCAGGGATCCTGTGTATCTAGGCAGACAATTGTCACAATGTCAGGGATCCTGTGCATTTAGGCAGACAATTGTCACAATGTCAGGGATCCTGTGCATTTAGGCAGACAATTGTCACAATGTCAGGGATCCTGTGCATTTAGGCAGACAATTGTCACAATGTCAGGGATCCTGTGCATTTAGGCAGACAATTGTCACAATGTCAGGGATCCTGTGCATTTAGGCAGACAATTTTCACAATGTCAGGGATCCTGTGCATTTAGGCAGACAATTGTCACAATGTCAGGGATCCTGTGAATTTAGGCAGACAATTGTCATAATGTCAGAAATCTTGTGTATCTAGACAGACAATTATCACAATGTCAGGGATCTTGTGTATCTAGGCAGACAATTGTCATAATGTCAGAAATCTTGTGTATCTAGGCAAACAATTGTCACAATGTCAGGGATCTTGTGTATCTAGACAGACAATTGTCACAATGTCAGGGATCTTGTGTATCTAGGCAGACAATTGTCACAATGTCAGGGATCTTGTGTATCTAGGCAGACAATTGTCACAATGTCAGGGATCTTGTGTATCTAGGCAGACAGTTCTCACAATGTCAAGTATCTTGTGTTTCTAGGTAGACAATGGTCACAATGTCAGAGATCTTGTGTATCTAGGCAGGCAACTATCCCAATTTCAGGGATCATGTGTATCTACTATCTAGGTAGACAACTGTCACAATGTCAGAGATCTTGTGTATCTAGGCAGGCAACTATCCCAATTTCAGGGATCATGTGTATCTACTATCTAGGTAGACAATTGTCACAATGTCAGAGATCTTGTGTATCTAGGTAGACAATTGTCACAATGTCAGGGATCTTGTGTATCTACTATCTAGGTAGACAATTGTCACAATAAACGATTGTCACAGTGTCAGGGATCTGACCTAAACATAGATGGGCAGTTAAAGGGGTGAAGGCTCGTGTATACTGGCATTCCCAGAGGATCCTGGCCATTCCCAAAATCGTTTGTGTGCATACTGACCACTCATATTTTCAGTGATCACCCACGTACATACTGACCACTCATATTTTCAGTGATCACCCACGTACATACTGACCACTCATATTTTCAGTGATCACCCACGTACATACTGACCACTCATATTTTCAGTGATCACCCACGTACATACTGACCACTCATATTTTCAGTGATCACCCACGTACATACTGACCACTCATATTTTCAGTGATCACCCACGTACATACTGACCACTCATATTTTCAGTGATCACCCACGTACATACTGACCACGCATTGTTTCAGTGAACACCCACGTACATACTGACCACGCATTGTTTCAGTGAACACCCATGTCCATGCGGACCACATCACGGGAACAGGGGAGATCAAGAAACGACTGCCCACATGTAAGAGCATGATAGCGGAGATCAGCAGAGCTGCTGCTGATGTCAAGCTGAGGGAGGGAGATCGGATTAAGTTTGGTTCCCATGAGTTGGAGGTCCGCAGCACACCCGGACACACAGACGGTGAGCTAATGATGATGTTGATATGTCAACTCCAGAAGTAGTAGATGCCACAGAGTATGCCACATATACTAGACCTGTGGTCAGGACTTCAAAGCTTCAGTGACACTACTAAACAGCATTTTTGGGAACAATTTGAAGTTGAAATTAAGAAGGAAACTGGCCTGATACCATTAGCTGCAGCATTTGTAGCATTGTGTTCATCATTACTAAAAGTATTTTCAAAAAAGAACCCTATGTAGTGAGTAATCGGAAAAATAACTAAAATCTGGGACGAGCAAATGTGGTCCCTCACTATGGAGAACTGGAGTATTTCTGTCTACAGCATCAATCAGCCTTTGCTCATCACGTCAGGAGCTAATTTTGCAAGAGGCTTGTTGTTGCTTGCATCAGAGACCGTTAGATAAATTGTCTCAGCTTGCATGTTTGCCCTTGATTTAATTATCAAGGCCCTGGACTCCCAGTTATGTGAATTCATATCTGTGCTGATGACTGGTCAACTCTGACATTGGTACTGGTGTCATTGGTGTGTACTGATTGATCAGACTGTCAGTGCTTCTCAGTTGTCCAGCACCCTGGAGGTGCTCATCATACTGTTACAATACATTTGATCTAAATTGGAATGTGTGGGGGGCACGGGTGGCCCAGTCGTCTAAGGTGCCGTGATTCGCTGTGCAGAGTTGCGTCCCTTGGGCACGCCAGAAACCTATGATTGTGGGTTCGAATCCCGGTTCTCCCCGATTATGTTTCTAGGTTTGTCAACACCATACCCGTGCTCGTGGGTTTCACCCAAGTGGTAAACCTCTGAGACCTGCATCACTTCGGGCTTTCCTCCCACATTAAGCTGACACGCCGTATTATAACTGGAATACTGTTTAAAGCGGCATTAAACCCAACTCACTAACACTGGAATGTGTGGTCCAGCTGAGTGGCTTGGTTGACTGCATGTCCTACTGTCAGTGGGGATGCTGTACATAATGTCAGCCTCTGGTTTGCCTGGCCCAGACTTTGTTGTTTACAGGCAGCTGTGTTGTAGCTGATATATTGCTGACTGCAGCGTCAAACACCAAACAAATGTTGAACTACCTTGGGACTTCATTGTACATGTGTGTATTGACTGTGTTCTGACGGCTGCTTTGCAGGATGTGTGACCTATGTGTGGCAGCAGCAAGGCATGGCGTTTACAGGAGATGCCATTCTCGTCCGAGGCTGTGGACGGACAGACTTCCAACAAGGTGACTGCGGTTATGACTGCTATATTGTCACATCTCTTAGAAGCCAGTAACTCACTTGATGGGATCGCATTGATACCACAGATTCAGTTTCTTACATCAATAAAATATATTTATTTATCACTGAAGGGGTTGTCAATAAGTCATGCTCCTATTTAAAGAATGTTACCAGAAAATAGATTGTGGTGTTGCATTTTTCTTCTTGCTCCTGGTGATTCCACAGGAAAATGGTTTCTTGTCTCTTCATGGGTGGTACAAGCACCAGAGAAGCACTGCACTCGAAGCTGTCAGCACAAGCTGGCATCATCTTCATGAAACTGTGTTATTGAAATAGCATTATACCTTTTTATTCACTTAGTTCTTGACACATAGGATTTCAAAGCTTATTGTTTATGAAGCGTTACATATTATTTCAAGTGACAAGTGTTTAATCTCAGCTTGTTGGCAAGGTCCTACAAGTGTGTTGTGTTGATGTGTTGCAGGTGATTCCAGTGCACTGTATGATTCAGTACACAACAAGATCTTTACTCTTCCTGACAATTTCCGTCTCTTCCCAGCACACGACTATACAGGTTAGTGATGTCATGGTAGCATCCTTCTCACCAGGCCTCATTTCATTATGTTGTCTGTTGTGTTCTCAAGACTGCCTTATTGTTATTTCAGGCTCTTGTATTTTCTCAAAATGCATGTTTTGGCTCTTTTAGCTTCTCTGAAATTATTAGTTGTAAATATGTTTATAATCTGAACTACCTTTTGTAAAATTTCACAATAAGCAATTGGCATTATGCAGTTGATAGAGTGGTTGACATGGTTGACTTTGAAACATGAATGCCCAGTTTTGATTTTCTCCTGTCTGCAGGTGAGAAAAGGAATAATTGCCTCTCAATTCATTTTTTAGTTTTCACCTCAACTACAGGTACACTAGTATGTAGACTGCCAACCTGACACATACTGTTCTACATTTTAGTAATATCCACAACTAACTTTATTTTGACTCCCATTTTTAAAGATATGCCAGCCTCAGTGGGTCCATGTTTAAAACATATTTGCTTGGTGCAATATGCTATTAGCTTATTGGCAGGATGAAAAATGAGCAAATTTTGAAAAAAATAACAATTCCATTTCAACTAAAGTTTGAGTCAGCAAATCTGTAAAGCATGTGTGGCCTTCCCAATGATATGTTTCATCAACATGAGATAGCAGATGTTTCAGGTTGATGCATGTGTATGAGATTTTGAACTGGTGCAATAGGGGATATATATCATCCGAACACCTCAACAATGTCAGATGTATATCAGATTCAGAACTTACCATGGATGTTGCTACATTTGCAGGTCAGACAGTCACCACAGTAGCTGAGGAGCGCCAGTACAACCCCCGCCTCACCAAACCCAAGCAGCAGTTCATTAACATAATGAAAGACCTCAAACTGCCCTACCCTAAACAGATAGGTGAGTGTCAGGTGCTAGCAGTGTCTCTCTAACTGAACAGATGGGTGAGTGTCAGGTGCTAGCAGTGTCTCTCTAACTGAACAGATGGGTGAGTGTCAGGTGCTAGCAGTGTCTCTCTAACTAAACAGATGGGTGAGTGTCAGGTGCTAGCAGTGTCTCTCTACTAAACAGATGGGTGAGTGTCAGGTGCTAGCAGTGTCTCTCTAACTAAACAGATGGGTGAGTGTCAGGTGTAAGCAGTGTCTCTCTAACTAAACAGATGGATGAGTGTCAGGTGCTAGCAGTGTCTCTCTACTAAACAGATGGGTGAGTGTCAGGTGCTAGCAGTGTCTCTCTAACTAAACAGATGGGTGAGTGTCAGGTGCTAGCAGGGTCTCTCTAACTAAACAGATGGGTGAGTGTCAGGTGCTAGCAGGGTCTCTCTAACTGAACAGATGGGTGAGTGTCAGGTGCTAGCAGTGTCTCTCTAACTGAACAGATGGGTGAGTGTCAGGTGCTAGCAGGGTCTCTCTAACTGAACATGTGGGTGAGTGTCAGGTGCTAGCAGTGTCTCTCTAACTGAACAGATGGGTGAGTGTCAGGTGCTAGCAGTGTCTCTCTAACTGAACAGATGGATGAGTGTCAGGTGCTAGCAGTGTCTCTCTACTAAACAGATGGGTGAGTGTCAGGTGCTAGCAGTGTCTCTCTAACTGAACAGATGGATGAGTGTCAGGTGCTAGCAGTGTCTCTCTAACTGAACAGATAGATGAGTGTCAGGTGCTAGCAGGGTCTCTCTAACTGAACAGATGGGTGAGTGTCAGGTGCTAGCAGGGTCTCTCTAACTGAACAGATGGGTGAGTGTCAGGTGCTAGCAGTGTCTCTCTACTAAACAGATGGGTGAGTGTCAGGTGCTAGCAGTGTCTCTCTAACTGAACAGATGGATGAGTGTCAGGTGCTAGCAGGGTCTCTCTAACTGAACAGATGGGTGAGTGTCAGGTGCTAGCAGGGTCTCTCTAACTAAACAGATGGATGAGTGTCAGGTGCTAGCAGTGTCTCTCTACTAAACAGATGGGTGAGTGTCAGGTGCTAGCAGTGTCTCTCTAACTAAACAGATGGGTGAGTGTCAGGTGCTAGCAGTGTCTCTCTAACTGAACAGATGGGTGAGTGTCAGGTGCTAGCAGGGTCTCTCTAACTGAACAGATGGATGAGTGTCAGGTGCTAGCAGTGTCTCTCTAACTAAACAGATGGGTGAGTGTCAGGTGCTAGCAGTGTCTCTCTACTAAACAGATGGGTGAGTGTCAGGTGCTAGCAGGGTCTCTCTAACTGAACAGATGGATGAGTGTCAGGTGCTAGCAGTGTCTATCTAACTGAACAGATCGGTGAGTGCCAGGTGCTAGCAGTGTCTAACTAAACAGATGGGTGAGTGTCAGGTGCTAGCAGGGTCTCTCTAACTGAACAGATGGATGAGTGTCAGGTGCTAGCAGTGTCTCTCTAACTAAACAGATGGGTGAGTGTCAGGTGCTAGCAGTGTCTCTCTACTAAACAGATGGGTGAGTGTCAGGTGCTAGCAGGGTCTCTCTAACTGAACAGATGGATGAGTGTCAGGTGCTAGCAGTGTCTCTCTAACTGAACAGATCGGTGAGTGCCAGGTGCTAGCAGTGTCTAACTAAACAGATGGGTGAGTGTCAGGTGCTAGCAGTGTCTATCTAACTGAACAGATAGATGAGTGTCAGGTGCTAGCAGTGTCTCTCTACTAAACAGATGGATGAGTGTCAGGTGCTAGCAGTGTCTCTCTAACTGAACAGATGGGTGAGTGTCAGGTGCTAGCAGTGTCTCTCTAACTAAACAGATGGATGAGTGTCAGGTGCTAGCAGGGTCTCTCTAACTGAACAGATGGGTGAGTGTCAGGTGCTAGCAGTGTCTCTCTAACTAAACAGATGGGTGAGTGTCAGGTGCTAGCAGTGTCTCTCTAACTAATCAGATGGATGAGTGTCAGGTGCTAGCAGTGTCTCTCTAACTAAACAGATGGGTGAGTGTCAGGTGCTAGCAGTGTCTCTCTACTAAACAGATGGGTGAGTGTCAGGTGCTAGCAGTGTCTCTCTACTAAACAGATGGGTGAGTGTCAGGTGCTAGCAGGGTCTCTCTAACTGAACAGATGGTTGAGTGTCAGGTGCTAGCAGTGTCTCTCTAACTAAACAGATGGGTGAGTGTCAGGTGCTAGCAGTGTCTCTCTAACTAAACAGATGGATGAGTGTCAGGTGCTAGCAGTGTCTCTCTAACTAAACAGATGGGTGAGTGTCAGGTGCTAGCAGTGTCTCTGTACTAAACAGATGGGTGAGTGTCAGGTGCAAGCAGTGTCTCTCTAACTGAACATGTGGATGAGTGTCAGGTGCTAGCAGTGTCTCTCTAACTGAACAGATGGGTGAGTGTCAGGTGCTAGCAGTGTCTCTCTAACTGAACAGATGGGTGAGTGTCAGGTGCTAGCAGGGTCTCTCTAACTGAACATGTGGGTGAGTGTCAGGTGCTAGCAGTGTCTCTCTAACTGAACAGATGGGTGAGTGTCAGGTGCTAGCAGTGTCTCTCTAACTGAACATGTGGGTGAGTGTCAGGTGCTAGCAGTGTCTCTCTAACTGAACAGATGGGTGAGTGTCAGGTGCTAGCAGTGTCTCTCTAACTGAACAGATGGATGAGTGTCAGGTGCTAGCAGTGTCTCTCTACTAAACAGATGGGTGAGTGTCAGGTGCTAGCAGTGTCTCTCTAACTGAACAGATGGATGAGTGTCAGGTGCTAGCAGTGTCTCTCTAACTGAACAGATGGATGAGTGTCAGGTGCTAGCAGGGTCTCTCTAACTGAACAGATGGGTGAGTGTCAGGTGCTAGCAGGGTCTCTCTAACTAAACAGATGGATGAGTGTCAGGTGCTAGCAGTGTCTCTCTACTAAACAGATGGGTGAGTGTCAGGTGCTAGCAGTGTCTCTCTAACTAAACAGATGGGTGAGTGTCAGGTGCTAGCAGTGTCTCTCTAACTGAACAGATGGGTGAGTGTCAGGTGCTAGCAGGGTCTCTCTAACTGAACAGATGGATGAGTGTCAGGTGCTAGCAGTGTCTCTCTAACTAAACAGATGGGTGAGTGTCAGGTGCTAGCAGTGTCTCTCTACTAAACAGATGGGTGAGTGTCAGGTGCTAGCAGGGTCTCTCTAACTGAACAGATGGATGAGTGTCAGGTGCTAGCAGTGTCTCTCTAACTGAACAGATCGGTGAGTGTCAGGTGCTAGCAGTGTCTAACTAAACAGATGGGTGAGTGTCAGGTGCTAGCAGTGTCTATCTAACTGAACAGATAGATGAGTGTCAGGTGCTAGCAGTGTCTCTCTACTAAACAGATGGATGAGTGTCAGGTGCTAGCAGTGTCTCTCTACTAAACAGATGGATGAGTGTCAGGTGCTAGCAGTGTCTCTCTAACTGAACAGATGGGTGAGTGTCAGGTGCTAGCAGTGCCTCTCTAACTAATCAGATGGATGAGTGTCAGGTGCTAGCAGTGTCTCTCTAACTAAACAGATGGGTGAGTGTCAGGTGCTAGCAGTGTCTCTCTACTAAACAGATGGGTGAGTGTCAGGTGCTAGCAGTGTCTCTCTACTAAACAGATGGGTGAGTGTCAGGTGCTAGCAGGGTCTCTCTAACTGAACAGATGGTTGAGTGTCAGGTGCTAGCAGTGTCTCTCTAACTAAACAGATGGGTGAGTGTCAGGTGCTAGCAGTGTCTCTCTAACTAAACAGATGGATGAGTGTCAGGTGCTAGCAGTGTCTCTCTAACTAAACAGATGGGTGAGTGTCAGGTGCTAGCAGTGTCTCTGTACTAAACAGATGGGTGAGTGTCAGGTGCAAGCAGTGTCTCTCTAACTGAACATGTGGGTGAGTGTCAGGTGCTAGCAGTGTCTCTCTAACTGAAAAGATGGGTGAGTGTGAGGTGCTAGCAGGGTCTCTCTACTAAACAGATGGGTGAGTGTGAGGTGCTAGCAGTGTCTCTCTAACTGAACAGATGGGTGAGTGTCAGGTGCTAGCAGGGTCTCTCTAACTGAACAGATGGGTGAGTGTCAGGTGCTAGCAGTGTCTCTCTAACTGAACAGATGGGTGAGTGTCAGGTGCTAGCAGTGTCTCTCTAACTAAACAGATAGGTGAGTGTCAGGTGCTAGCAGTGTCTCTCTACTAAACAGATGGGTGAGTGTCAGGTGCTAGCAGTGTCTCTCTAACTAAACAGATGGGTGAGTGTCAGGTGCTAGCAGTGTCTCTCTAACTAAACAGATGGGTGAGTGTCAGGTGCTAGCAGGGTCTCTCTAACTGAACAGATGGGTGAGTGTCAGGTGCTAGCAGTGTCTCTCTAACTAAACAGATGGGTGAGTGTCAGGTGCTAGCAGTGTCTCTCTAACTAAACATGTGGGTGAGTGTCAGGTGCTAGCAGTGTCTCTCTAACTAAACAGATGGGTGAGTGTCAGGTGCTAGCAGTGTCTCTCTAACTGAACATGTGGGTGAGTGTCAGGTGCTAGCAGTGTCTCTCTAACTAAACAGATGGATGAGTGTCAGGTGCTAGCAGTGTCTATCTAACTGAACAGATGGATGAGTGTCAGGTGCTAGCAGTGTCTCTCTAACTAAACATGTGGGTGAGTGTCAGGTGCTAGCAGTGTCTCTCTACTAAACAGATAGGTGAGTGTCAGGTGCTAGCAGTGTCTCTCTAACTGAACAGATGGGTGAGTGTCAGGTGCTAGCAGTGTCTCTCTAACTAAACAGATGGGTGAGTGTCAGGTGCTAGCAGTGTCTCTCTAACTAAACATGTGGGTGAGTGTCAGGTGCTAGCAGTGTCTCTCTAACTAAACAGATGGGTGAGTGTCAGGTGCTAGCAGTGTCTCTCTAACTGAACATGTGGGTGAGTGTCAGGTGCTAGCAGGGTCTCTCTAACTAAACAGATTGATGAGTGTCAGGTGCTAGCAGTGTCTATCTAACTGAACAGATGGATGAGTGTCAGGTGCTAGCAGGGTCTCTCTAACTAAACAGATGGATGAGTGTCAGGTGCTAGCAGGGTCTCTCTAACTGAACATGTGGGTGAGTGTCAGGTGCTAGCAGTGTCTCTCTAACTGAACATGTGGGTGAGTGTCAGGTGCTAGCAGTCTCTCTCCAACTGAACAGATGGGTGAGTGTCAGGTGCTAGCAGTGTCTCTCTAACTGAACAGATGGGTGAGTGTCAGGTGCTAGCAGTGTCTCTCTACTAAACAGATGGGTGAGTGTCAGGTGCTAGCAGTGTCTCTCTAACTAAACAGATGGATGAGTGTCAGGTGCTAGCAGTGTCTCTCTAACTAAACATGTGGGTGAGTGTCAGGTGCTAGCAGGGTCTCTCTAACTAAACAGATGGGTGAGTGTCAGGTGCTAGCAGTGTCTGTATATAGAAAGAAGGAAAATTAACATTTAGGGATGACCCAGTTTAATATATGCTGGTGGTTGGAAGTAATTTGAGTGCTTGTTGTTGCAGACCGAGCATTGCCAGCCAACATGGTGTGTGGGGTGTTTTGAGTGGATCCTCATACAATTTCCACCCAAACCATCTTCTCAGATCCACCACAGCCTGCAATCATGTCTTCTTCATGGTCTTTACTTCCATGTTGCAATTCCTGAGTTTGACTTCATTCTTTGACTTTTTCTTTATTGTATTCAGCTATACAGCTGCCAGGGTTACTTGATGCATGCTGAATCAAACAGCAATAGCAGTCTGTTTGTACTGTGCTTTTCCCATGCTAGTATGTTCATCCGTGAACGTTCAAGTTTTTCACATCTAAGAAACCTAAACTCATAATGAATCACCCTACAGAGGATTTTTAGAATAATTATGATATGAAATTTAATAAAGAAATCATATTGTAAATGCAATTATTACTCTAGAATAAAATTATTTGTTTATAAAAATGTAAAACAAATGTGAGTCACAAAATATTTTGTCAAGGCATTTGTGTATATTAGATGACAATAGTACTGTTTTGATTTTTCAGTTTACATATTTGACCCACTGGAGTGAAAAACCAAATTCAGTAGAAAATTTATCTTCCCGAGGCAAGAGAGTTAACTGACTTTTAAAGTCCAGTTTCCACCCTTGCCGAACTAGCCTGGAATTACTGGGCTTGACCGTAGCGCCACCAGTGGCTATTACCAGTTACGTCCCTTTTAAGCCTCTCCTAGGGACCAATCAGATTCCACCCCTCGTATCTCTTGCGTTTGCTTCACACAAAATAGTGGTGCCCAGTCAGGACGATCTGATTGATAATCAAGATCTATATTGTGATAAAAGGGGTCTTACATTGCAAAATGCATCTAATCACGTGAGCACCTTGATTAAAAACATGAAAAGATCTGCTGACAATGACTTGGCAGTTCACATGCTTTTCAAATCCTGCAATTGACCGAAATCTGCACGACAGTTTATGAACCGTATTTCGATTTTGGTACGCAATTTTGATTGGACTATGCATAGACTCGTTAGTCCAGCCAAAATGTAACCCCATAATACCAGCCTAGTTCTGCAAGGGTGGAAACTGGACTTTTATAGTCAGTTTACTCTCTTGACTCGGAAAGATGTAGAAAATATAGTTTCCTCACAGCTTTATCTTCATGATCTTTGATGAATTTAGAAAATAAAAATAATGAAAATTTCAACAAAAGGTAATTGTTAACTTTTTAAATACTACCTAATTGATAAAATGTTCTGTGTCATCATCATCTTCTCTGGACTTGACATTACTATGATTAGCCAGCCTTGGCGAGATAAATACATAGTGTTTAACAATTCAAACATATTTCGGCCAAATTCATCTATTTTAATTTGTGGAAAAGGTTTCAACCCACAGAGGTCTACAAGCACAGATATGGCTACTTATTCCGCTTGGCTAGGCCTAGTGCCCTCGCAAATTTGTTTCGAAATTTATATCTCCAAAGTTGCCAAAACTTATAAAATGCCTTAGCTACGTCACAGTTAGACACTGATTTTCAGTATATTAAACTGTCCTTTTGATAATGATAGCAATTATCCCTGTAGTTTATCCAGATTCCCGATGGTTAATTCTGACTCGATTGCCGAATGACAAGGGCAACGCCTATGTTTGTTTCTAAACACTGAAAGTGGTCCCTACTTGACCTTTGATATTTGTATCTCTATCCGCATATGATCCAAACGGATATCGTTTTTATCCGTTGGCTTTATCCTAACGAGAAACCTACACATTATATGATAAACAAGCTTATTAGACTCAAATCCCAAAACCAATACCTGCAAACAGTGTGTCCCGACAGTCACATATCTCCATGCCATCTTCTAATCTTGAATATTTAGATTGTTTTACAAATAATGTCTTTTGACAAATGTACAGAAATATGGCTATCTAATGCCAAATTAAACATGTTTCAATTTGCCAACACCCTCTGTCATATGCTCTCTTGCCACCATGCAATGATGTATTATTAATGTCCATCTAGTGCCTTATTGATTTAGATAGTTTTATATTGCATATTTTTATCAGATTTTCCCTTTCATGTGAAGAAAGGTATTGTTTCATGCTGTATGTTCTAGTCTGGGGCTGTGTACATTTGTACGGTTACACCTGTTTGTAATAGGGCTGTCCCTAATGTTACACTTAAAGAACATCATTTCAAAATTACAGCTGAAAACAACAAAATAGTCAAGTAAACAGCTAATTTCTTGCCACTTCTACTCAATGAAATTATTTTTTTAATGTTTTGTTCTCATCTTAAAATCTTAACCATGTTCATTTAGTTTTATTACAGTTACGGTTTTAACCACCATGTTGACCTGAAAACATTTCCCACATTGATTAATTTAAAATCACAAACTCTAATAAAATCCTCTCTACATACTCACACCAGGTGATTGTTAAGATCACACATACTATCAAAGTCCGACATATCAGATAATATGTATGTTAATGAAATGTTCGTACTTTAGATAGAGGTATTACGGTTTGGTTAAATTAGTATATTAGGTTGGGTGCTGTTGTTTGATACTGTCATGTAATTCTATGGAACAGGTTAGATATTAGGGAATCATGACTAGGTACAGCTGATAGCTGGGAGTTAATTGGTGTAACAATAGGGAGGTCAGGGTAGCTTGGGTAATGGGGGGCAGTTTAAATACCAGGGCATGGTAATAATTTTCTGTCAGCCACAATTAGTGTGTTGTTCGTACCAGGCATGGACTGACATTGTGCAAGGTTTTCACGCTGGTTGGCGTAAGTTTTTTTCATTTATTTGTTTCATGTAGGATTGTATATGTTGAGGATAGAATTTTAAATTATGTATTGTTTTTTTATGTAATTATATGCATATATTGATTGGAATAACGAGAAGCCACTTAAAAAACCCAACCCAAAACAACACTCCGTGAAATGTAAATGGGAGTACTGACGTATTGTTGTATGTATTGTAAGGTATTGACACGTACCTCAGTGACTGTAGTTTCAGATATTATATTGTAGTGTCCCGGAACTGGGAGGTCATCCTTGTAATAACATAAGGCGGAAGTTTATGTATATTCATTTCCTATTTAACAACTTTGTAGTTTCCCCCACAGTGGTACACATATTTGAAGAACACCTTCTTAATACATCCTGACTTCCCCACTAAACATCCTTTTTAATTCTTACAAAAAATAAAGAGTGGAGTGTGGGGCAAATACAAAGTCACACTATTTTCAATCATTTGTCCTTCATCATGACAATATTTTAATTTTTGGACAGTACTTAATCATGTTTCCATTTAATTATTGATCTGCATCTGTATACTAAGAAATATTTATTGCCATTAGCTGTGATGCATAGCCTAAACAACTATAGACAATTGCTTTTCCATGATTGTGAAAGTGTATCTCACATAATTCTTGACTACTTTCTGTACCATCATATTGATGGCATATTTAGCATTGAAAATTTCACCATTTCCATGGAAATTATTTGCAATGAACTTTGTAAATTGAGAATACTAATGTTGAGCAAAACTTGGGTGGGTTATAACTGTTCACCTCTCATGATTTTCTTAATATTATTTCATATTACACAGAAATCATATTTTGCAATTGTACGTTGTCTCTGTGAGAGGCTGGCTTTTTTTCTTTGTATTTCGGTGGTTTCTTGAAGTTTCCTTCTTTACCAGTGATTGATGTAGTATGGAGACTGCCTGGTCAGGATGGTCAGGATGTTGTATATTTCTATGTTAATCCAATCTCATGTGAACACATCAGCATGTATATATATTTACTCAATATGGGTCATCAAGAAAAGGGACCCTGAATTGTTGATACAAAGGAAAATGCACTTGTCATCCATGAAAAAGTGTCATATATTCATCATCTGTCTTCTTTTGTTTCTAATATAGCTAGCTAGGTCCTTGAGGTGGACATTTGTCTGGAAGACAACGTTGTCTAATGTCCCTGAGGGGTTTCTAATATACTCCAGGTGGTATCAGGTTAAGAATACCGATACAATAAATATTCTGATTTACCACATTTGACATAATAAGCGCCCAGGGCGCTCTCAAAGTTAGAAATAGGGGGCTCTTATTAGAATATTATTTTAGTGAAAAACAACAGAGTTGAAAGATCGTAAATTTCGTGGTTTATGCTGACAGCCTGAACTGTTTATATGCGCAGATATATTTTTCCCAGAATTTAATTTCCTATAATTAAGAATGCATATAACATACGTATAATACACGAATAAATAAGTCATGTGTACATTGATCAATCGGAAGGGGTGCTAATTGGGATTGTTCACTAGCCAATATATTAGAAAATATCGCCGGTGGCGCTTATTAGAGCGGGGCGCTTATTACGTCGAATACAGTATATAATATCCCTATGTTGTTAACTTTATCATTGTGCATTGACAAGTGAAATTTGTTATCTGAGCAACATGTAGTGTTAATATGTTACTCTTCACACTACATTCAGGATTTGTATTCTTATTGGATCTTTGCACTTACTTTGACCAAAGCATTTTGCCAATAACAAGTGAAACTCTGCCAGTACTTGCAACAATAGAAGCAGTCACAAGGTCAAAGAATCATTACATATCGGAAGAAGGAAGGTATTAAGAACATCCAGGCGCCATTCATGTGCTGATGTAATGTCAAGATGAAAACTCCTGCTTGTTTTGCGATCTTAAATAGAACTCACTTCACTGCATGACAGTGCCATTGTGAACATTGTGGACATTGTGTACAAGTGCAAATAAATCATTCAGTATATTCTGAACTTAAGGTTGAAGTTTTCATACCTCCAAGAATATTAAATAACTAGATATCAACAGGTATTTGTGAAAGCAGAAGCAGCTCTTCACTGCCATTTCTTCAAAGCTCACGAAATCCAGGAATTATCCAAGTCCCAGGACCATACAGGTTCAGGTGCTACAGCAACTGAATGAATGGTAGGTACAACCATATTCCAAAGTAACCTAAAAGATGGTTTGTTTGTTGTTTAACACTGCACAATATACCAGCTATATGACGCTTGTCTGTAAATAATCAAGCCTGGACCAGACAATCCAGTGATTGATATTGTGATCAAGGATTAATGCCTTCAAAGTACGCAGCTGGGATACGATGACATGCATCAGCCAAGTCAGCGAGCCTGACCACCTGATCCCTTTAGTCGCCTCTTACGACCAGCATAACAACAGCAAACATGGGTTGCTGAAGACCTGTCCTCACCCAGATGTTCACAGGTCAGATGGGAATCAGTAACAAGCTCATCTTCCAAACCCATGTTTTGAAATGGGTGACTTTTGAACAACATGGGCATTGATCTTCTTAGTTGGGATACGATGATATGACCACCAGATCATATTAGTCGCTTCATACCACAAGCTTCTTTTACAAGCATGCTCACAGGATCTCATTATTGATCAGTTTGTGCAATACACAATCCTGGTACAGTGTAAGTAACGAGACGCAGAGCTCCAGATAACTTTTTGAGCAATTGAGGTTTTACTCTAGGGTTTCTATTTTAATTGGGTAATTACATTTTTCATTACTTTTTCTTTCATCTATTCATCACTCTTTTGAGTTTTTCCCAAAGTTAGGGAACATTTTAAGATTTAAAAAAATGAAATACTATTTCAGATGTATATAACTGTTCTAAATATATAGGCTTGACTCAAAGTAAATTAGCTTGAATTGTGTTTCGGAAATGTTTCTTTGTACGCCTGCTGAAAAAGCTTCACTGGGTATTTAGGCTTGCTGTTTTTTTACATTTGAGTATTTCATTCAATGCATGCGTTTCTGTACGCAAGTAGATTGAAAGTAATTGGGTTTTGAATAATTTTTTTTGGTATCTTACACACATACGCTGCTTATCTGTAGTTTTGGAGACGTCTCTAATACTCTACCTGGACTGTATTTTACTCTGACCGACATATAATGAATTTCTGTACACTCAGGCGACTTTCATGACCGTTTGTTTTATGCTATTTTCGATTTTCAAATTTGATTATGGTCAAGGGTTTGTGATAAAGTATGCCCTCAAGTATTACAATCTGAGAAGTTGCCTGTTAACTTTACTTGCCCATTAAAAGGTTAAGTGAAATGGCATATAACATTGCGTTCCAAGATTATTTCACATGTGTGAGTCTGCTTGTACTAGTCTGGACTTACAGTCGGTTTTGTAGTTCTGACATAGATACCATGCCACAGTTTAACATGGATACCCCACCACTCAGACACAGTATACAGACTCCAAATGACCAGTCCTTGTTTCAAGCCCCATAATGCAGAGTGCCAGACAGGGTGAGCAAGGAGTACCAGCTTTTACAATATTTTGGTATGAAGCATCCAGTTGAGCCAAACCCCTGACCTGCTTACCTCTGATACCATTGACACTCCATTGTGAATATCTAAATGTACATATTTAAGAACTGACTTTCACTTTGTTTGAGTTCATTGGAGTATGAACCTTCATAGAGTGAGAGCTAAACTTTCGGAGTTTGTAACATACATTTGGCCCTCACTCTATGAAGGTTCATACTCCAAAGAATGTCAAATATTTGAAGTTTTTATATCACTGTTTTATAACTCGAAGGATGTATACACAATTTGATCTAGTACTTGGGACTTATGTTAACACTGACAGCCATACACTACACAACCAGCTGAATCACAGAATTGAATAGTTCCTCAAAAGGAGATGTATGCTCACATAGATCTACAATAACACCTGTTGTACAACAAATAGATTCATGTAATATCAGTAGATGAGAAAGGTCTGTTAATAACTCAGACACAGCATGTTGTAATACATTTACATCAATTACAGGATGTTAAAATGACTTGAAACAATAAACAAGAGGGGGAAAATTGAGTGCACCAGTGTTATTTATCATTTATATTTATATAAATGTGTCAAATATTAATCAAGTCATTTAGGGCTGGGACGAGTCCAAATTTACAACCCGGGTACCCACCCCCCTATTACCCGACTGTAGCCCTGGTAAAATGTGTTTAGATACATGCATAAAACCATCTGGTGTATACACTGAAGTTTTTTTTTATTCAAACATATAAAAGTCAGTAGTATAGGTAAAGGGGGATATACCCTGAAGCGGGTACACCCACGATGGGGCCAGATTTATACCCCAATACTACTACTACAGGAGGGGAATTTTTTCTCTCTCTTCATTCTTTTGGTATTTTCTAGGTTTATATTTTTCTAGTTTGTTCGGTATTTCTTGTATTTCTTCAGTATTTGCTCGGTTTTTCTAGTATTCTAGTATTTCTCGAGATTTTTCTAGTATATCTCGGTATGTCTATTTGTAGATTTATTTTTCATATAGTATTTGTAGAAAAAATGCATCAAAAGAAAGAACTATCAATTTACCAAATCGAAGAGATTCGAAATTTGCAAGGAAAGATATCCGCGGTAGAAGCGAGGAAGAGATATGGCATTGGAACCAATCGACTCGGATATACAACGCAATATAGGCTAGACGATCTACTTTTCTGTCTGGTTTTCTTTTCGTTCTACCAAGCCATCAGATGAGCGGTCCACGAAGTTCGAGGACCTCCATAGCTTTCTCCAGGAAGAATCCATATACCAGTGTCTCTACACCATCTTCGGAAACAAGATACAAATATGTGCGTGGATTGCCACGATACTTTGTTCTAGCATACCGATAGCAAGTATATTCTCCTGCTTCTAGATCTAGTGCTTTTCTCCTGGTTTTTGGTACTGGAGCCACTTGTAGCCCATTTTTCTGTAATAGATCCTCCTATTCCTGGTGTATTTGCCGCAATTCTGAAAGTAGTTCTGGATTTGGAGCCGCAACGACTCGTATTGGGTTCCAATGGATAGTCTTGTCTTCCACTACGAAGGATTTGGTTGGCTCCATCTCGATTTGGAGGGGCTCTATTTCTGGCAGCCAGAAAGTCTTTCTACCATGTTTGTCCTCGTCCTTTTCGAATATTCGATCCATACTGGAAAGAATGTGTTGTAGCTCTTTTGTTGCCCAGACGCTTTCTTCTCGAAGAACAACTCGGGTGCTATCTCCACTTTCTCTATAGCCAAGTATGGAATACACCCCTGGTTCCAATTCCGAGACTTTCTTTGCTCCATAATCTAAAATTGTATAGACTAGTTTTTTACAACCTATGCTTTTTTCTTTGTAGCCCATAGCGGTTTTCTCCAATTCGTCTTTTCTTTTCTCTCATAGTTGTCTTTGTTTTTCTAGTTCTTCTCCTACAGCACGACGCCATAGATTGGTTTCCTCTTCGGTTTCCTCTATTTCTCCTTGTTTTAGGGGTGTGGCTCTGTCCTGTCTATAAGAATAGGTTCTTCTTCGACTACTTTGCTAGGAGGAAAGATGAGTGTTGTTTTTCTATTATCTTTTGTATCTGAGATTGGTGAGTTGCAGACTTTGTATAGGATGCAATAGAATGGTGCATTGGATAGACGCAAGTTCTCTATTCCACCCATCTCTCGAACGGCTTCTTGTATCTTGTATCCATAGACAGGCACCGTTTCTCCACCCACGTGTAGGAGTAGTAGTCCGTTCGTCTTTCGTCCATTATTCTCTAGCGCTGCTACGGCAAACTTCATGCACGCATATTTTCCAGCTGGCAAAGTTGATGCTTTCCTATGTTTGGAAATTGGTGGCGCTGGTAATAGTTCTATATTATATAGTTTGATATTTGTAGGATGGGTGGATTCCTCCCCGGTGGATCGGGGAAGTCGCCTTCACCTGCTAGTCTTCAAAAGATGCAGTCGTTTTGTCCACATTGGCACTGCTCTGAGTTTTGGTAAGTATCGAGTATTGGATAGACCACCCAGCACACTTGCTGTCGTACAGATTTTCTATATTCACTATACAACTAGGGACCGCTATCTGGTCTAGGGCTACTAGGGGCAGCTGCTTTTCTGGTGGTGGTATGGTGGTGAATCTATTTATCCATAGTGGGCATTACTTGCTATCGGAGAGACAGTCCCCGCATTGGTTGTGTGCATTTCTGTCACTTTCTCGAGGAAATGATACAAAGTTTGCCGAGGCTTCGATGTCTGTTGTATAAGAAAACGAAGTCTGTATCTTGCACACGATTGCAGGACTGAAGACGTATAGATATATCTCTAGAAACTGCTTTGGGATTTGTTGCCGCTCTTAGAAAGTATACCCTTAATACTCCAAGATTTGTTTCTCTCTATCGGATAGGAATAGAAAAGGTTATCTTTTTTCGAGCCAATCATAGGCCTCCAATACTTCTTCTTGCTCCTCTTGGCTTCCACGAATTCGCATATATCTAGCTTGTGAAATGTGGTACTTCTGTTTTGCTGCTCGAACAGATAAAGTGCCTGAACGAATTTCAGTGTCTGCTTCTCTTGGTAGGGATGCTCTTGGCATTTTTATATATCCTATGTACCTCAAATGTCTGATTGGGAGTACGCCTATTTGGGGGCATTGTTTAGTTTAATGCCATGTCAATCGTAGAATAGCACAATCATTTTAATGAACAGAGAGAAAAAATTCCCCTCCTGTAATAGTAGTATTGGGGTATAAATCTGGCCCCATCGTGGGTGTACCCGCTTCAGGGTATATCCCCCTTTATCTATACTACTAAGTCAGAAGGAATTGGCGTAGTCAGAAAGAACTGCGAACATTAGCAACTAAACAGAGTTTAAGATATATTTTGTCATTAAACAATTCATCACGAGACTAACCATGTGCCCAGGTAGTCCTGTGGGGACCCGGGTCCCTCCCGACCCGAGTTACCCGTCCAAGCCCTTGAGTCATTGTCAAAACCCAAAATGTTTCAAGTTAAGATACTGAGGGTCCAATACCCGGTAAGAATATAGGTTCTCAGCTTGTAAGAGTGACCAAATGCATCTGTGGTTAGGCCCTCTGGCTTGAAGCATACGGAGAAGAATGGTACTGTAAGTTAAGAAGAGATGTTTCTAATGTACAATCAAGTTTTACAACAGAGCTTGGTTATTCTGATCACAATATCCTGCACGATTTCCAAACTATACATGCTAATCCTGCACGAGACAAATAGTGCATCTTCAGTAAAAAAAACCAACAGGTATGTTATTCAAAATTCTTTTGGTAGTGGGTATATAATACATGTACATGGGGATGGAGCAAAAAAATGCACCTCAAAGTTAACTTTTGTATGGTTTTATACTGAATACAATGTCTGTCATCTTCAATTATTCTCAATAATATTATGATAATAAAAATGAGATGTTCTTATTTCTTTAGTGAGTGAGTGAGTTTGGTTTAACGCCGCTTTTAACAGTATTCCAGTTATATCGCGGCGTGTCAGCTTAATGTGGGAGGAAAGCCCGAAGTGATGTAGGTCTCAGACATTTACCACTTCAGTGAAACCCACGAGCACGTGTATGGTACTGACAAACCTAGGAACATAATCGGGGCGAACCGGGATTCAAACCCACAATCATAGGTTTCTTGCGTGCCCAAGGGATGCAACTCTTATTTCTTTAATGTAAACCATTGCAACCATACATGATTCATAGGGTGTCAATGACTTTATCTTAACATTCAACACCAAAGAAAATGAAGTATCTATAAAATGTATTTATTTCATATTACAATTTAAAACATGAATGACATGTCACACAACGTTGACATTATGAAACTTTCAAATGAAACCAAAAATAATGGAGTTGACGAAGTACATCATAAGATGACTTGTCACAATTATAAAACATTTCTGTGATTTACTCCATATATTTCACCACAGTAAGATGGAAAAAATTCATCCATTGCGCCTCAGTATCTCCCATGTCGGTCACGTGACCGTGACCTCCTGCGCTCACGACTACGTGATCTCCTCTCCTTACTACGGGACCTGCGTCGTTCCCTGTCTCTACTGTTACTGCGATTTCGACGTGTGGGTGGTGATCTTGACCTTGACCTAAGGGAAGAAAATAAAGTCATGTGACAAATATATATATGGAAAACATTTTGATGAAGAAAATAAGCTTTCTAAAGAAGAAGTAATTAAACTTGATGTTCTGGATTAACTTGGTCATGACTAACAGGGTTTCCCTGCATCTAACTCTGTTATCATTTCAAACTGATATCTTGAAGAAACAGAAACTGAACAAAATTTTGAGACACCATTGCTGGAGATTATAAAGCTGAAATTTGGTGTGTTTCATGGCCATGATCACGGTTGAGGCCGTAGCAGCACCCAAAGTCAAAATTACCAAACAAATCAAAATAAAAAATAATATGTACATATGGGGCTCAGTAAAGGACAAAATGGTTGCCGTCTAAAATCAGAATTTGGGAGTAGCTTTTAGAAACACCATAACTAGGATCGTCCTTACAGCTTTATAGGCCTTGAAGTTTCTATCAAAAATGTAAAGTTTATAATAGAGAGAAGGAAGGACAACATCTGGGGGTGTTTATTTGTGTGAAAGAACATGCACTACTGGTTACTATAACAAACACTGTCACAAGGTAGTGACCCTAAGTACGTCGCACTGGGAACCCAGGTATCCAGGTCATCAGCACCACAACACAACAAACTTTTAAATGTATTAATCGGTTTAAGAAAATGCATTGAAGTCTAAAACAATATTCCTCCAACTCACCTCTTCTTCCTGCGTCGACCATACAACTCTCGTCTCAGTTCCCGGGAAATAGGTTTCAGATGCATGAAGTTGCAGAATCCTCCACGTGTACACTCACTGACAACAAAATGAGAGATACATCAGGTCATGGGTTGTCTGTAGAACTGAAGACTGTACAAACCTTACTACCAAATCACCCTACAGTTCTTATGCTTTGTGAAAGGAAAATATTACTAACAAACAATGATATCTATATACTCTTCAACATAAGACATTGTACCGAAACCGGTTCCCCACTCACCCCATCTCATACTGCCGACAACAGGCCTCTCGGAAGTCTGTCACAGGCGACAGCTCAGCATGGATGGGCCGCCCATTAAACCAGCGATTGTTGAGGTCATTGACAGCCTTGTCAGCATCTTCCTCATACCGGAACTAAAGAACATGAACAACAAACATAAGCTAAAGTACTGCAAAATATTAATTTTGCTTCTGGTTCAGTAACACTATGGAAGCATATTAGTGCCACAGTCTAAAAAACCTGTAGATGTAAGTATCGAAGTGTCATCTACATAGATGTTACTTTGATACTAACATCTACGTGTATGATACTTTGATACTTACGTCTACGTGGATGATACTTTGATACTTACATCTACATAGATGTTACTTTGATACTTACGTCTACGTGGATGATACTTTGATACTAACATCTACGTGTATGATACTTTGATACTAACATCTACGTGTATGATACTTTGATACTTACATCTACGTGGATGATACTTTGATACTAACATCTACGTGTATGATACTTTGATACTTACGTCTACGTGGATGATACTTTGATGGTAAAATAAACAAAAGGTGAGGTGAAATTGGGTTTAATGTCTCGTCCAAGATTATTGCACTTATATAGTGACGTGCATGCACGTGTGTGTGGCTGCTTGTACTAGTCCGGACTGATGCCGATTTATAGTGCTAGCTCACTGAGATACGATGCCACAGTTTAACATGAATACCCCACTCAGACACAGTATACTGACTACGAGCCGACCAGTCCTTGTTTTATGCTGGACCTTAGCCCTTTATCCCGGACCTTCTGCTCTCCGGGCAGACGCTCTACCATTAGACCACGGAGGCGGTCCAAAGGAATGTCAGGTTTAACGGAACACATCAGTGTTGACACATGTAAGTGTTTGGTACCCTTGTGCAGCGTTGTATCCCGGTGGAGGATTAAGGCAATATCATGTCAGACTGTGTTATGTTTTTGGGGTCATTTGGGTTACTGGGCACCTCTCCTGTCCAGGAATCCCCATGGACTCATTACAAAACACTGATATGAACATATGAACTTACAGGCAAGTAATCTGCCCTGCAGTCCAAAGGCTAAGTATTCAATGATTCATACCTTGACATAGACATTGCCGACCAGATGATCTCCCAGATTGTCACACACATTCATCTCCTCGATTTCGCCATACTGAAATAAAGACACATTTAACTATGCTGGGACAGTGTATTAGCAATAAACAACATTCTGTACCACTAATGGTTCCTCGACACACTCTATCCTACTTACAGTAGTAGATTAATAAAAGTTCACGGCCATGTGATACAAGGTAAAAAATCAAAATTCAAAATTAGGAAATTCATATCACGTCTCCCTCCCTTTAGCATGTTAAAGTGCTACTGTCCCTGATTAACTTGTAACACACCAGGTTCCTATTTAACATGCTCTTGTATTTCAAACATACACATAACATACTGTATTCTGCGCTAATTTCAACATTTCCCTGAAAAATTACGGTTAAAGGAAAGCAATATATGCATGTGTATATCTTAAAAGTGTCAGGTCTGATTCCAGTTCTCTGGTTCTATTTTTCATTGGTCCAGTCTGTGACATTAGCTACTGTGCTAATTTAAGTCCATAGATTAACCCAAAAGTCTACTGAAATGATGTCAAGTAACAGGTTCAGGCAAGTAGACTCAAATGCATTTCGCAGAGACAGTTGGTCAAATCCAATTAACAATAACAGAGCAGATCCTGATAAAACGAAGGTTAACAAGGCAAAAAGTTAATTACTTCCCCGACTTCAACTTCGACTTCAACATAGTTCAAAACATGAAAAAAGTAATATTTTCTCAGAAAATCCACTTATGAAATTCTAACTTTGCACTGAACCTCTCTTATTGGTACAAGAACTGAAACCCCAGCTTTCAAGTTATAGGTCTCACAAATGTATTCTTCAAAAGTTCAAAACAAGAAAAAACACTATTATTTTCAGAAAATACAGAAAATACACATATCAGAATCTAACTTTGCACTGCATCTCTCCTTTTCATATTACAAGCTTCCATAACTTTGAAAACAATCCTTGAAGGAGTTTCTTAGGTTGTACAAATGTTTAAGTCCAGTAAAATCTAGATATTTTTTGTATTTGTATACTTATCCAGCATTACTCCTCAATGCATTTACTGCTTACTTTTGACAGAAATGAAGAGAGGAAAAGGTTGTTCCTTTCCAGAAGAAGAACCCCCAATCACCAGCTTCCACGTCAAGCAGAAGTGGTGTTGTCACAGAGCTTTCATATTACTGTTGGTCACATGTAACGTGTCCGAAGTTATCTTGGGGAGGCAGGTCTGTGATGGTAGGGCCCTTAGAAATGGTAATGCAGGATAAGTTTACAAATATAAAAAATTAGATTTTACTAGATTTTTAACTTATCCTGCATTACTCCTTAATGCATCTGTATCCGATGTTTTGGAGGCACGGATACCTTCAGATGTGTAAAACTCTCACGACTTGCAGTCTCGGCAGCCACATTGCGCAATTCTTTTGTGCAGATCGGAAACTGATCAACCAATCGTGTCCACAGAAAGGTAACAAGAGTATGTGTACATGCTGGTAAACAAAACAGTAAGAGACAATAGTGTGCACGAGGGTCTAAAAATCTGGGGAACCCCCATTTGTGATTTGTGATTGTCCACTGCATCAATGTTACCCCTCCGGTCCCCGCTCCTACCCTGGGAACTACCCCTACGAGATTGATGAGTTCCCTGATATGGGATACATGTTTCAGAGCCTCGCATGTTGTCTCGCCAAGGCTCGCTAAATACAATGTTTAATCCTAATGCAGGATATTTACCATCCCCAAACACACTCGCGTGATAACCTCTATATAAATGTCAATAGAGAGCTAAAGATATTTACACACGATTCTAAAACCTAGCCGAACATGAAATACAGAACAACAGTTGCGACGGATTGTGACACGTTAGCAATTTAAGATGGAAGACCACAAGAAAGCAAAACAGGAAAAAACTGGGAACTAATTTAGCAGCAAATGTAATCTGTTTGGTGACCAACAATGATACGAAAATTCTGTGACGTCATGAGTTGTGGTATGACGTGGAAGCTGGTGATTGGGGGTCCTACTTCTGGAATGGAACAATTCCTCTCTTCATTTCTGTCAAAAGTAAGCAGTGAAAGCATAAAGGAGTAATGCTGGATAAGTTAAAAAATTCTATGTAAAAAAATGAAAAATAACATATTGCACTGCATCCTTCCTGTTGGTATAGAAAGTGTTCACCAAGTTTGAAAAGAATTTAGGCAGTAGTTTTCAAGTTCTAGGCTGCACATAAAAATGCCCGTGGAATAACAGAGGGAATTCCTTGGTATAACTATATATCCACGCCCTTTTAGGTCGGCCGTATAACCCATAGGCAAGCTTAATCATTTTAGCAACAATCCGTGAATGAATATATGAAGTTAACAATCTGTTCAATAATCTATCATATATTGTCATTCATAAACATGTTAAACTTAAAGTAATTTATGTTTTAGGCATAATTTCATACAATGAAGTAACTTAGAAACCAGATATAAATACAATGTTAGAGTGGCATATTCTGCAACCAGGTTTGTCTACAGAAGCAAACATGGGGAATCCTCTATCTAAATTATGGGGCAAAGTTAGTCAACAGATTATTGAGCAAGCAGATATTGCACTCATGCATGGAGCTTGGAACCATTTCCAGCCAGGCGACCTCAATTCTATAGAAATCAGGTTGTACTACCAAGTTCACCTAATTGGCTTACTTCATTGATAACACTTACATCATATGACAGAACTATTCATTCACAACCAATAAGTCAGGTGTCTTCTTTGTGTATGGTATGTTGTCACTGTGTGTATGTTTGTTTGTTGTTTAACACTGCACTCAGCAATATTCCAGGTCTGTAAATAATCGAGTCTGGACCAGACAATCCAGTGATTGATATTGTGATTGCCTTCAATGTACACAGTTGGTATACAATGACATGCATCAGCCAAGTCAGCGAGACTGACCACCTGATCCCGTTAGTCACCTCTTACGGCCAGCATAGTTACGGCATGGATGGGTTGCTGAAGACCTGTTCTTACCCAGATCTTCACAGGTCAGATGGGAATCAGTAACAAACTCATCAGTTTTGAAATGGGCGACTTCTAAACCTGCTTTGAGATTTCACATTTCAATTTTAAGACTTTGGTTTTACAATTGACATGTTATCATCAACTGGCCTTTTGATATATTGATTTTTGAATGGTTAAAAGTCACAATTTTTTTAGCAAGAAAATTCCATAACCCAGTGTTTTCCCACTTAGCCACCAGGGCAGGTAATGAAAAGCTGTTAAATTTTACACGTCATGACTCCAGTTGGTCCATGCTGCACGTTTTTTCTCTCGCACGCCTTGATCGAATTCCTTTTACACAGCAACATACTATATTGTTTAGCTAAGGCATCTTGATGTTTTCTTATTTTTTCTGTTATTTCTTGCATTTACACGGTTCATAAGTTGGATAAAACACTCCTCATCGGTTTTGGTTGAAAATGTTAAAACCTTGCGCTCGGGAAAGCCAGAGGGCCGTACATGCAAGTCATCACATTCCTCCCACACCTCTAGCTGGAGGCTGGAATGCATTACCTCCACCTGCAACTCTTGGGTACTACCTCAACAACTTACACTTCATTTATCTGTGAAAGACTAAAAGTGAACGGCCCAAGCACATGTGATGATTGAAGTACACACTCATGCCATGTCTCACTATTCATGCTAAGATAGGCCAACATGGAGTCAACAGCAATGGACATCTGGCAAACCAGGGCCACCACCGCAGTGGACTAACTCACTGAATGCCACAACATAATATGCCCCTCCCACAACTGAATGAAGTGTCATACAATCAAAATACAACTGACAAATCAGGACTTTTTCATTACTGTTTGTCTAAAATGAGATCTTAAGTGGGCCATGTGGCAAATAAGTGCTTCATGGTTTGAATAAAAGGTCAATGATGGTCAGTCTTTTTTTCATGTCATACTATAATATAAGAGATGGACCTGAAGCATGTGAAAGTCCTGTCATATCCTGTATATTGATAAGTATATATGTGAGCCAGCTGCCTCTACTGAGCCAGAAGCACCTCTCTTATACATGTGACAAAACCTTGGCAAAGCAAATATCTATGGTCACAATACCCCACAGTGCAATAACATAATTTGTCTCAAAAGGCACAACTGCACTCTCATAACATATTTGCCATAGTGTTAAGTGTGTTAAAGATCCTGTAAGTAGTAGTTAGTGCGATATGCCAGCCCTTTGCTGGCCAGCAAGATTGACATGCAGTGGCAGGGAGTCACAATGTTAATAATGTAAGTTGCTGAGGGTAGGGGACGAGCTGCAGCCTACCTTTTCCATTTCAACATAAACTTCTTCAAAAAACTCGTCATAGTGCTGCTGAATCTCAAACTCGTCCATTTGGACTAAAATAGAGCGGGAAAAACAAAAATGGTGGCCATTAATTCACATATGATGACAATGAAATTACTTAGCTATAATCATAACAATACCCTCCGCTGGCTACAAACAGAAACAAAGTGGGTGTTACTGGACGATGACATGGGGTGATGTGTGTGTGACTTGTCGACTTGTAGATGACCCCACACAAGGAGGACAGGCTTTGTCCCTCCATAATTTCTCAGATACGAGTTGTGTTTACCTCTTAAGAAAACATGACCTGGATCTCCTACATTGCCTGTCCTCCCCTGTGTGGTCACAGACGCACAAGACACTGTACACACAGTACATGAGGCCTGTACTTCTCATGTCAACGATGATGGTGAAAAAACTGTGGGTGGGTCTGGCAGCACTGAAATCAGATGACATATATAAATTACCTTGTCCTCTAATTCAGTAAATACCTCCTCAAAAAAATCGTCAAACTCCTGTTGTGCTTCCACTTCGTCGACAGTGACTGAAACAAAAATGTACATGAATGTCTGGTGTAGCATTGTGTACAAGACACCATGCTTCCATAATGTACCTGCATGAAGTCACTCAACACATGCACAACATACACACCTCATACACAGTGACAACTTACACACTGACACAACATACACAGTGACAACATACACACCTCACAGACTGACACAACATATACACACTGACAAGTTACACACCTCACACACTGACACAACATACAGTGACACAACATATACACACTGACAAGTTACACACCTCACACACTGACACAACATACACTGACACAACATACATAGTGACAACATACAGTGACAACATACACACCTCACACACTGACACAACATATACAGAGTGACAAGTTACACACCTCACACACTGACACAACATACACTGACACAACATACACAGTGACAACATACAGTGACAACATACACACCTCACACACTGACACAACATATACAGAGTGACAGGTTACACACCTCACACACTGACAAGTTACACACATCACACACTGACACAACATATACACAGTGAGTACATACAGTGACAACATACACACCTCACACACTGACAACTTACACACATCACACACTGACACAACATATACACAGTGAGTACATACAGTGACAACATAGACATCTCACACACTGACAACTTACATACCTCACACTGACACAACATACATACTGACACACCATACACACCTCACACACTATCACAACATATACAAACCTGTGAAGATCCGGGGAAGAATAGGTCTTCAGCAACCCACGCTTGCCGTAAAAGACAACTATGCTTGTTGTAAGAGGCGACTAACGGATCGGGTGGTCAGGCTCGCTGACTTGGTTGATGCATGTCATCGTATCCCAATTGCATGGATCAATGCTCAATCACAGGATTGTCTGATCCAGAGTCGATTATTTATAGACCGCCGTCATATATAGCTGGAATATTTATGAGTGCAGCGTTAAACAACAAACAAACATACACACAGTGACAACATACCGTGTCACCATACACACCTCACACACAGTGATAACAGACACACCTCACTATCACAACATACGCACGTTGAAACTTACACACCTCACACAACATACACACAGTGACAACATACCGTGTCACCATACACACCTCACACACAGTGATAACATATACCCCTCACTACCACAACATAAACACAGTGAAACTTACACACCTCACACAACATACACACAGTGACAACATACCATGTCACCATACACACCTCACACACAGTGATAACATATGCCCCTCACTGTCACAACATAAACACAGTGAAACTTACACACCTCACACAACATACACACAGTGACAACATACCGTGTCCCCATACACACCTCACACACAGTGATAACAGACACACCTCACTATCACAACATACGCGCAGTGAAACTTACACACCTCACACAACATACACAGTGACAACGTACCGTGTCATCATACACACCTCACACACAGTGATAACATACACCCCTCACTATCACAACATACAAACATCACAGATACAACATATACACCTCACACAATATCAGAACATATACACAGTAACAACATACACACCTCACACATCATACACACAATGACAACATACACACAGTGACAACATATACACCTCACACACTGACACAACATACACACAATGACAACACACTATCACAACATATACATAGTGACAATTTACACACCTCACACATGATCAGAACTTTTTACACAGGAACAACACATACAGTTACAACATACACACTATCAGAACATACACACCTCACACACTATCACAACATATACATAGTTACAAAGCATACACACCCTACAGTTACACAGTGTACACACTGACAAAGCATCCACAACTGTCAGTGAAAAAAAACTGACACAACATTCACACCAACAGTGACACAACACACACAGTGACACATAACAGAATTAACACACAGCGACACAACATACACACAATGACACAACATATACAGTGACAATGTACACACCTGACACAGCATTCACACCTCACAGTGCCACAAAACACACACAGCATCAACACAGTGACAACACACACACTGACACAACATCCACACCTCTCACACTGACACAACACAATGACACCATACACAACACACACAATGACACAACATCACACACTGACACCCCACAGTGATACATTACACATTATACACACACTGACACAACATACACACATCACACAGTGACACATAACACGCACACAATGAATATGCTTTTTCATTTCTCTGGGCTGGGTCCTAGTAAGAAATATTTACTGAATCAGGTGTCATTTGAAGAAGTGCTTGACTTATTACTGCACAATCACACAACATGTACACAGAGCTGTGTTACAATCGTAAAATTACTACAGTATTCAATTGCAATTCTATCTGTGTCCTCAAAGCAGATGCCATGTCTTAGAAGTGTATACTATGCATTATCAATCATGTTGACAACCACAGTTCAAGTTGTATTTACAACACAGCCCAGTTTACACTACATCACCATTTCATTATGCAATCATGTCACACAGTGGAGGGATCCCTTCACAAGTGTGTGTGTCTCTGTAATGGTAGTAACATATGCAGGAGAGAACAGAACTGTTCATGACAATTACCATGATTACAAGGTTCAGCAATAGCAACATGCAATCTTAGGATCACAGGAAGCATTCATCAATTTTCAAGGTTGGAACCGATGAAGTACTTATTTCAAAATGATTACCTGCAAGCAGTTGTTACAAACAGAAACTGTTTTTTACAGAGTAGAGATGACAAGGCTACAACACTTATACATATCACACACAACACCAATAGTGACAATAGCAACATGCAAAGTGACAATAGTTACAAAAACAAAACAAAATTCAAGAAAAACACTGGCACTGAAACAAAATGTGAATACTGTTAATAATAGACTGGTTGTAGCAGAATAATGTAATATTATTATCATTTAACAGTACAATTGTCTTGTCAAAAGTAACCAGAAGCAGCCCCTTCACCACCATTTCCTGAAGGCCCCAGAAACCAATACATATCAACAACACACATTACCATGCATTTCCAGACTGATGCCATTACCCTTGGTTTGGGGAAACACTTCAACTGCAACTAGTCTAATATAAAGAGTAACCTAACTACATCTCCAGTCTAGTGACATTACTTGTGGAACAAAGAAGACCTGACAGCACAAAAACAAAGAAGAAAAAGTTCATAACGACTAACAATTGCTGTGACCTTCATGTCAGAGTACGATGAGGCCACTCAAAACTTTACTTCAATGCCCTTTCCTTAGGATGATAATTACTCATTTTTTTCTGACTAAAACAAACATGTCTGGACTGAACATGAATATAATACATCTGTGTGTAGTGACTGAGAGATGGAATTTTCACTGTCATTGATAAGGATGTCAAGACAATTCAGGGGCTTACAGCATATGAACTAAAAATAATGTCCCTAGGTTGAATGGAAAGTAACAATGGGGTGAGGTGAGGTGAAATGGGGTTAAACATCGCGTCAAAGATTATTGCACTTATATAGCGACATGCATGCCGATTTATAGTGCTAGCACACTGAGATACCATACCACAATTAAACATGAATACCCCACTTGGACACAGTATACTGACTCCGAACCGACCTATCTTTGTTTTAGCCTCTTAATGCCGAGCGGCAGACATGTACCATCTTTAAACGTCTTTTGGTATGACGCAGCCAAGGATCGAACCCCACAAGGATCGGACACTCTACTAAACCACAGAGGCGGTCGAAAGTAACAATGAAACTTTACAATCATTACAATACCCAGTAGGTCACTGTACCTACTTCTGCTATAAGATTTCATCACTTGCCATCAGCAATCCCCCGATGTAACACAATTACTGTGCAACATGAAAACATCACTTTAACACTTCTAAAGGTAAAAACGTTTAGTGGAAAAGGCAAACATGTTTTAAGAATGGCCTTCAGATAATACCTTATACCTGGTTGACTTGAGAACCCAGTCCCATTGATGACATGTACCAAGTTTCACTGACCTACGCTAACACCACAATCAAATGTTTGAGTTATCATTAAACTATTGAGCTATTCAGACTTATGTGTAAAATGACTTCCTAGAGCTACAAACATGATCAAGGAGATGTACACATGATAGGAAGATGTACCGAGATGAACATGCCCTGTGCTATTTCAAAAATAAACTGTTGTGGGGGCAGTCAAATTACGATAAAACCTTCAAGCCCTCCCATTTACATGTCCTGATTGGGCTGGTGGAATATCTAAGAAGCATCTGTAATGTACATCTATAATCAGTGATACAACCAAGAAAATTTACATGAAATGAAATGGACTTCTTAGGCCAGAGAACTCTTTGGTAAAACAACATTTGGAAGATAATAGCTGCAGGTCTCCTTCCAAATGCAATAAGAAAGATAAAAAATTACAATACTCAAGATATGATCTAACATACAAGTAAAGATGAAAATGTGCAGAACGTTAACTTATACAATATATCAACAATTCTAAATGGCATGGTATGCTGTGGTCAGGGCGTCACAGGTTGTCCTGAACAAGGAAAGAACAATATAACAATTGTATATGTCACATTCAGAAAGTAAACCATCATCATAAATCACATTACCAACTGACATACTGTCTTCATTCATGCCTACATCATGATGACAACCGATAGTATCTACTGAGGGTGTGCAGTATTACCAGTATATTGGTAATTGAGGTTCATTCTTTCCACTATACATATCACAATATCAGACGATTTCAAATAAAGTCTATGTATTTAATGTTATACACTTGCCTGATACCCAGAGTCTGCATCGGTGCGTATTTATTGAATGAGTAAATATCATTTGTTGTACCAGCATCTTGCCTTGTTCCATTTATCAACTTCAATTCACACACTGCTGTTTCAAATTGTTTCTGAATTCAAAATTTAGATACAATATATCATGATACATATCGCAATATGGCCTTGTGCATGGTAACATATTGTGATACACTTTAAAGGTCCAGTACCCATCCCTAACATCTGCAGTCTGGGAAGAGGCAGTGTAAAGACATCAAGGAAGCAGTCAGACAGATATACAGGGTTAACTAAAGAGGCAACAATTCCAAGTAAAAAAGGAAAGAATGTAACTGCACATTACCATTCAATAAAAAGATGTCTACATAAAAATAAACATAGGATAAAAATCAACTTGAAAACACAAAAATGGCGCCAAGACACTGTAGCCTGAACACCTGTAGTTCCTGGCTAGCCTGGTTGGAAACAGTGGAAATGGCTAACATCTCAGTATGGCAGACATTGTTTATGAAGGGATCCTTATGAAGAGAATCAATAATCATCTCACGGGTCAGGTTGGGAGATCAGTTCATGTCAAAGTTCATCCAGTACATAACACAGGCTTAATTGAAATTATGTCAAAGTCCAATTTTTTAATGATGCCATACACAGTTATTAAACATGTTAAATGTTATTGCTTTATTTCAGAATGGACATATTTTGGCCTATAGGGACTGGGTGCTCAAAGGGCCAGTGCCTTAACCTTGGTACAATAATCATCACAACATAAGAACTTGCTTACAAAAGAGGACATGAAGCAAGTGAGCCGCCACCATCAAGACAGACTATGCACAACACAGAGTAGGGGAAACAGGTGGTAGGTACTCACTGTGAGAGCCATCGGCTGTGAGAGCTGCATTCTGGGGGTTCAGGTACAGATTTTGCAGGAGGACCGTCTACATACAGAGATGAGAGCAATGTATAATACAAGGGTATACTTACAGACGTACTAAAGATAATGTAAGATTACAGGCATAAAGATGTACTGTCACTAAGGAAAATGTATAATTACTGTTGTGTCAGTGTGTGAGGTGATGTGTGGATGTTGTGTCAGTGTGTGATGTGTGGATGTTGTGTCAGTGTGTGATGTGTGGATGTTGTATCAGTGTGTGAGGTGTTGATGCAGCATATCTTGCACCTTCATTTACATATTTTATTTTTCAAATGTTCTCTAGTTTGTAAGTCACCTTACCTGGCTAAATGTTGGTTTGTTATGCAGTCTGGAGCATCTCTCACCATGGCGACAAGCTCCAATTTTAAAGTAAAAAGAACAGTTGACTCTGTAAAGGAAATAAACATAAATGTTACATTGTTATTTGTATGTTGATACATGGATTGTGATTCTTATATCATAGGCAACCCACCAGGCTCATAGAAATGGTTCAACTTGCAGGGGCTGATCACTGTAATCGTGTGACAAGGAACATATCATTTTCAAAGCATTTGGGGCCTTTGGGCAAGATGCTGTAAATATTGAAGTTAACGTTAATTGTCCTTTTATGTGTCTGTGCAACATATTTTGTTCCAACCAAATTAACTACATCTCAAGTCCCAGTGTTTTGGCATGATGTATCAAACACAAGAAATAGTTATATTCATACTGATAGAATCTACACATTCTTCCTCTTTACATAAAATGTGTACCCGCCTCCCAAATACCATTAAATGTGTCATTTAATGTCAGTAACTGACATTTGGTTATGTTTGTAAACGATGAGCTGGAGTAAACTTCGGAAATGTCAAGGTCATACTTTTTTCCATATAATTATGGGCTGGGGAAAAAGACAAGCTGGGTACATTAAATGTGTCAACAAAAAGACATTTTCTATTGTACTGTGGCAAACAGAAAGTGATAATGACTACAGTGTAAACTCGTACGCACAGCCTTACTCACTAACTACATACCTGCATACTACAAACATCCATGACATGTTTCTGAACAAGGTGAAGGTGATGCTGGATGACATGTTATTGTATCCACCATCACAATTTCAGGTGACAACCTAAACATCAGTGATCCCTCCAGTATACCACAATATAAATTACCAATAACAGGCCCCAAAGTTACTACTAAAATAGCCAAATGACTACCTTGAAAAATAATTTGTGGCGACTAACTTCTATTGCTACACATATGTAGACATAAAAATAAACATGTATGCTACAAATTGTACTCGCAAATTCCTCCTACAATCAATACATAAATACAAAAATATTAATGTAATTAGTACTTTATTTTAATTGATAGTTTATTGGATAAGCAAAGATATACCTATGTAATCTAGCAATATAAATTGCATCATTGTTTGAGTCACAAATAACAAAACTCAAGTACAGTTTCCACTAATAGTAATACACAATTCCAAGAGTAGTGCTATGACTTGTACATGAAATAGTTATTTGATAAAAGATAATTACAAATGCTTTTGGCTACCTACAATATTGGTTTGACTTCTTGATTTTACCACTGGCTACCTTGAAAAAACTCCTTGTAGCCATTTGGTTACTTAGTAAAAAATTAAACTTTGAGGCCTGAATAAATATGTATCACAAGATGCTTGGAAAATCCTGGTATATTCGTGTTTCAAATTCATCTTGTTGGCAAAGATTATATAACTATAAATGAACAGTTGAACAGAAATTATGAAATTCAGAAATTTGCAAGTGATTTCAGTGATCGAAAAAGTATAATTGTGGCCAGCTTTCTTTATAATGTGTGTCTATTGTGGCCATATAGCAAATTCCAACAACATGGTTGACAACTACATTGCAAATATGGGTAATATTTGACAACTTACAGATGAAAGAACGCATGCAATACATGGTGGTATGTAAGGCTGCAACGAATACACTGAGACGAATACGATTCGTATCACGAATATAGGGTAACAAATATGAATAGCAATTCACGAATACAACAACCATGATAACAAGTCAGCAGCTGATGTATTATTTGTTGTAATCAGTGAAACAATAACATAAATTATTTGACATGGTTTGTTAATTATTAATATATTAAACATTTATATACTGCACTTATCCAGGACCTAGTATCTGCACTAATGCGACAATGACAAGTGACCACAATACTGTCAAATTAAATATTATGAGAGTGTTGTCTTGTGAAGACATCTATGCATATACCGGGGGTAATATGTTCTTATGGAAATTTTAAGGTACACGGTAAGTAAATGCCCATGACTGCATATTCATAAATATTCAATTCTAGTGGCCACAAATAACGAATTCAATTCATGAATGGATACGGTTTGATTCTCAGAATATGCGAGTGAATCGTAACAGCCCTAGTGGTATGTATCACATTTATTAAGAACATAAATGCACAGTGCACATGATTTATTTCTGGTATTGTCATTGTTAGGGGAAACTAAACTAGGCCAACTAGACTACTAAAGTACTGTTGGAAATGCTAGAAAAATGCTTTTCTGGCTTCATTTAAAAAATATGAATCATAGCGCTATGAAAACAAGAGTTTGCCACTAACGTGGCTATATCCCCCACCCCTGTTGCAGAATTTATGACATAATTACATCTAAACAAACCTTACCTTTTTTAACCGAGGTGGAACTTGTCATGGAAATTGTAAAAAAAAAAGAGAGTTGGAACCTAACTCCATCTTGTTGCCATGGAAACGTAAAAAATAAAAATTTCTTAAATTTCTAAATAGCAAAAGGCACGTAAAAGCTAAAAGCATGTACCAGACAAACCTACAAAGTTTCATTAAAAAATATTGAACGGTTTATGAGTTATGCTCTGGAAACGAACCCTACCCTCACAGAACCTAAGTCTATCTTGTTGCCATGGAAACGTAAAAAATAAAAACAGGACGGGCAGGCGGAGCCCGTTTCTATATTCCCCGCCAACTTTGTTGGGCGGGGGATAATAACAGATATCAAAAGATTGCAAATCTACCTAATCTAGTCTGCTCTAACTGACACTGTGATTAGCCTAAAAAGGTACTTTTATGGGTAAAATGATGATAGAACGCAGAAATAATGTGTGTTGTCATGCACCTATGAAACAGCTGAGGTAATTACCTGACACCTGTTCCGACCTTACACAGTCCCATGCATTCTCACAGGTGCAAATGACATCTGAGTTGGGGCTGGCAATATATTGCTGTTCTTGTACATTTTTTGGATATGTGATGACGGGGTTAACAATTAGAATATGTCCTGCATTATATTTGCTTAGGAAAATGGTGAAACAGTTAAGAGCTATGAAACAGGAGGGGTATTTGATGGTTTCAGTTTTTGAATCAAGAAGTATTTGTTGTACTACAGAAGATGACATCTCTGAATCTGTACTATCACCCAAAGGTATGATAACTGGTACAAGGTTGATATCTACTCCTCCATGTTAGCAGTACTACTGTTCTATGTCAAGAACATGACCCCTTTATCAAACACGTATATGCACTTTCAGTTCTGTCATTTCTTGCAATCTGTCAATTTCTTCCCCAAAATACAATTTTGAAACCTATTTGATCTATATTTCTGAGAATCCATAACCTGTATATATCACGAAATCCATAGTACATAGTGTTATGGATAAGCATGTGTAGATTGAATTTGGGGAATAGTTTTTTGTCAGTTTGCAGACTACAAATTGATATTAGCATTTCTTAGTCATTTTGATGAATAAAACAAGAGGCCAAAAGAGGGTGTATCACTCACCTGGATATTTATGTAATCATTACTAGAATGTTTATTTGCATTGTACATGTATATAATACTTCAAAATTTTGACTCTGTAAGCATTTAAAATGTGTGGATGGCAAATCTGACAGCATGAACGTGTAGATCCAAATGTAACAAAGATCTGAACCGTTTCCATGTTATGATCCAGGATAAATCATATTAACAGTATTATTCTCTTCATAGTAAACAAATGTATACAATGTACCTGTTTATCATCATGATTATAGGGTGTGTATAATATCGGTTTCCATGTTATGGTCAAGATTCTAACTCCTTTAGGAGTGCTGTACAGATGAACAGAAGGGCCAGTTCTGGTAGCATATGTGCATTCCTCTCATTATACTCTCAATTGTACATATGGTTATGTAGTGGGAATCTTAACTGTGTTCAAGTTATAAATTCTTTTCAGCCCCGCCCCTTAGTCCCCAGGGGTGGGGGTAGGATTCAGCCCCTCCATTGCTTCAAACCATATATGGTTGATAACTATCTCTTAGTTCCAGAGTAAGAGTCATTTAAAGCAATATAGCCAATTACCCCTATTTGGCCCTGCCCTCAGCCCCACCATTTGTACAATTTTGAATCCCCACCACCTCGGCATGCTTCCAGCCAAATTTTGTTAATTTCCTATTAGTGGTTCAGAAGAAGAATTTGTTTGATTAAATTGTTGACGTACGGATGATGGACGCCACGGTATGGCATAAGCTTATCTTGGTCCTTTGGACCCGGTGAGCTAAACATTAAGCAATGTTAAGTGCGATACCCAAGATACAAAAAAATGTAATTTGTATAACTGAAGCGGTGCGCATGATCACGTGGCACATGCTGTAAAGATAATGGCGATAACTGGTACAGTAAGTTGACGGGAAAGTTCTATTTCCACTGTTTTGATTCCCGATCGTAGCTTCATGACAGAAATCAACTAAATCTTATCTCACAGACAAAAATAAGCGCATTTACTTATAGTTTCCCAAAAATTAAAGTTGGTACCGTCAACTTTGTACATGGAATATGTCAGAAATAACATAAAAAAGGCGATATATTTGGATAACTGGTCGATGACCATCCCATTATTGTTATTACAACCCAGTCACATGTGCATGATGTGCCAATTTCTAGCCTTTTTCAAACTTCCCTCATTTGGCTAAATAAGTCAGAACTTGCTGTTTCCGTTCGAATTTTCCGCTAGTAAATTTGTCGTTAGGACTCCTTGTGATGGAAAGACTTTAAAGCAGAGGTAGGTAGATCGATATTTACTCAATATTACAAAAGCGACAGTCTGTGAAACATTCTATGTTGTTTTAACAGGCAAAAAGCATTTTTCTAGTACTTCTGACAGTACTTTACTGTATTAGTCTACTACCCCAACGGTAGCAAGAATAACAAACTGATAGAATGCTAATTGTTTTATCGATAGCCTGTTACTCTTGAAATTGTGGGGTGCTATCCAGCCAAATTATGGAGTGGGCTACAGTGGTAAGACTTCCGCCAGTATTGCCCCTCAGTATATTATATATATATATATATATATATATATATATATATATATATATATATATATATATATATATATATATATATATATATCGTTGGAAGAAAACGCTATCCGTAAATATATATAACTAAGTCTTTCGGAGTGGGGATACGGGCGGAAGTCTTTCCTTATATTTCTAGTGTGACATAATGAGATTCATTTGGTCTTTCTAGCTCACTTGTTTCTAGACGAGCATTGCCTTCAGCTCTCCTACAGTCATGCGTTGCCGAAATATACACGCGGAGAAGTCTGCTTTCACGTGAATCCCAAAACGGCAGGGTAAAGAATGTAAATATTCATCAAACTAAACACAAAAACAAAAGGACCCTTACTTATCTTTCTCTGTTCCAAAAATTGACGCCAAATACTCAGCCATGTTGAGTCTCAGCCAGTATTACTCCTCACAGTGCTCTTAGCGTCGTTTGGCCTTTGTCCAATCCTACAGAAAGGTTTCGCTTCAATACAAAAGTATAGGGGAGAGTTTTGGAATCGTCCAATGAACGTTTATTATTTTTATTTATATCTATAATATAACCTATGACTCACGTATAGCGTTATATATGGATTTAATAGAATATTAAAATAACGAGTACATACTTATTGCTATTCTCAAAATTTTCAAGTTCACGTCAAACTGTATCTTTCTATAAATTGCGCAAGTGGTTCCGTGCGCTAAAACAGTGACGTTTAGCACACGTTATGGTGACATCACTTGGTAAATACGACGGAAGTTGTGAATCAGTCTCTCTACTTTCAATGCAAATTTAAAGAAGAGAGCTCAGTTCTAGTTAATATTTGCATTCTGTTGGTAAGTATGTGTAAGTTTCGTACTGAATTAATTTGACAGAAAAACTGATGTCTACAGATTTTGTGTGAATTGTCTGAACGCGGAAGTTCGATGACAAGCTTCCCATGTTGAATCGTAGTCAGTTAATTAGCCTAGTCAGTCAACTGCCCAATGTAGCGACTGTACCCCATGTAGGAGAGTGAAAGTACCCTTGAAACTGCCGGAGAACATAATATATTCTACATTCAAAAATGGATTCAGACAATTTGGAGAAAATGGTCTCTAATTTTAGTGAAAATGGTTACCAATTACCAAAACAGCTTCATGTGCCCTATTAGGCATGTTAGGGCGGCAGACAAATATTGCCTATATTGGCCTCTTCTGGTTGGTTCACCATTGGTCTAAACCTGTAAAAGTGAAGCTTTATTTTTAATATCATCAAAACTACAGCGACAGAAGTTCTCAAAAAGCATTTAGTTTTCAATAAGAAATTACCCTTACTTGTTTGTTTCCATAGTTTATAAGTTACATAAACATCATGTGTCTGGTCACGTAACATTTATACCAGGAAAGTAAACAAGCAAATGATAGGTGTGCCATAGATTTACATGTGAATTTATTACAATTGACATTTTATTTGAGCTGATAGAGTTATATTAGTGATCTAGGGTAAAACACAGTTGTTTGCTGAATATGAACTATAATTTACGTTTGGTAACATGACACGAAGCATTTTCCCGTCCAAGTGAACTAAAGCCGTGTTGCCAGAAGATCTAAGCTGCAGGTAACGTAATTTCTCGTTACATATCGCGAGAATTATCATGATAGAACTATTTGTACATTATTGTGTGGTTGGATTTTGGTTTACGCATGAATTAGTCACATGACACCACATGCATGTCTTTCCTTAAGTTGTCTCTGAGCAAGGTGTTTTTTTAATGTTTCCGAACAAGAGTCAGTTTTGTTTATCTTTTTTTTAATAAATATTTATCTCTTCTAGTGAAAACGAGATGCGATGATTCGCTCACTATGAGGGGGTGTTGGCGATGTGCTCCTTTGCAATAACTGGTCCTTAGCTAGTATTCATCTTTAAGGAATCATTGACGACATCACAAAATTTGTCTTTTTCACAACATGTTATTAAAAAAACACTAGCATATCTATCTATATATGTAGAATTATTTAATCTGAAGTTAACACGATATACAGCGTTTCCATTGGATGAGAGGTCAGTCACATGAAATTGAAACTCATAAGTGTATGAACGACACATTTGACATTCATACGTTTTTTTACGAGACCCGTGTTCTTAAAATGATGTCAACACTGATGGACTACTTCCACATTCCTGGGACTTTGGACCCTTTAATCATGAACTCAGCATTTTAGTATACATTAAGAAATGTCAGAGAGGTTGACTGCATGATCGTTCACGAATATCCTTGCTACGACCCATCCACGTGAACATTGTGATTGACATACTGAGGTAGCTCTTAACAGACTTTTCTCTTCTACTGGTGATATTATTTTCAATACATGTGTTGTGTGAGATGTTTCTGTGGAGCATGTTGTGCATACATTTGCTCACGTCACATCTCTTTTTGAGGGACTATTTTATTCCACGATACAGCTGGGTGTTGTATGGCCGTCAGTTTAAAAACAAGAAGTCGCACATACTAAACAAAATTGTGTATAGATCTAGGCCTACATCCTGACTCGCGAGGGCCAAACTCTACAAGTCACTCTTTAAAGTCACATACTCCAATGAACTCACACAAAGTGAAAGTCAATTCTTAATTGTTAATTTGTATGGGAGAGATCTTCATAATACACTTGTTTTACACCCATTGGTTCAAGCCATTATCCTCAGTAATCCTCACTTCTCCCAAAGCTCTCCTAAAGTATGGTTACTGTAAACAAAAACCTGAATAACAATGAATACATGGGACCAGTTCTCAGTACCGGTATGTGTCACACATCTTCTAGGTAGAAATCATATGCATTCCTTCACTGATGTTGGTAAATGGTGTAATCTTCAATTATAGTGTGAAATTGACTAGTGTTGTTTCTAAGGAAGTTGGAGGTGACTCTGGCATATCTGGCTTTTTAGTGTCAATGGTTACTACTGCTAATTGAAAAACAAACAACAGTTCAATAATGTCAAATGGGAGACAAGGGTCTCGTGTAATAATTGTATAAACTACATAACTAAGTTTTATTTGGGTCCATTTTCGGTTCCATTTTCTAAGATATTTGGGGCCATTTTCTTCTGCACCTATCTGTGTACGCACTGTTCCTCTCTGAGACTTCACTCAATAGTAAGACATAGTTGTCATCATGTATATCAAGTACAAAGTATATTTATGATTGGCATTGATCGTTTTCCCTATTTTTGAAAGGTTTAGACATCTGACGACATTGCTGAAATTTTAAGGTATGAGTGAATCAAATTTGTGTTTGTACCTGTAGGAGATGTCTTCATCCATAGAATTCGGCATCTAAATAAAATTCCTTGATACAAGGTGTGATCTCCATTGCCTGGTCTGTAAGTTTGAGCTGCGTCATGTGCCCTCTTGTGACGTCACCTGTTTTCAAACACCCGATTGTTTTTGTACTTTTGCAGAGTTTCCATGAATGAACAGCTGTGGTGCAGTTCTCAACACAGTTCCTGCAGATCAGCATTTTAACTCCAAAATTAATTGAATGTTTGAAACCTATTCCCAAAGTATGAATTTTTGTCAAATTATAGTTGTCACACTATTTTACCCTTTTCATCATGACATACAATGCTGAATGAACTGTTCTGACAAGTGTACAGTACTTCACACGAACCCATTGACAGGCCAGGTGTGTGAAGCTTTAATTACACCTCTCATTATGATGAGACAATATCACTATCAATATAGCTGATATATACTCTTAAAAAACAAGTAGAGGGTCATGAATATATATGTATATCCAGGTATTAGCACAAAGATAAGTGTTAACGACAAACAAGAACATTTATATCTGTAAAACTGAACACCAAAACACACCCAATGGTTTGCACATACCTCACGTGAGAAGGGTGTCATTCCTGATTTTCACACTTTCAAGGAAGGTCAGTTAATCTCTGTGGACCATTATTTCTGTCATCTTATATATTTTCCTTATCATACAGTTGTGATTTACTTGATTTCTATCCTTGTTTGAAACTGGCGATGAATACAGGATTGATAACCCAAACCAGGCAGTATCTTGGTTGTTGTGATGTCAAATGCTTCCACTGTTTTCATTGTTGTATAGACTTCGGGTTTCATCCATAGCCTCAAATCGTTGTAAGAACCTTTGTGGATGATCTTCAGACAGAGCCAGATTATCTTGAGACATGTTGTGCCTGGTTCGTATTTGATCAGATGTCAGAAGCTTTGGAACCTAACTAGCTGATACTGGTACAAAGTTTCTATTATGATGGAATGTACTCCGACCTCTTGACAGTGGCAAGGGAAGGGGCATTTATGGTGATAAGCGCTTATTCTGCAAGTACTTGTTCATGGCATGTTCATCATGTTTGTTTATTTCCCAAAGGTCACATACCTGTGCTTATTTTATTGACTTGTTACAACAAAACAATTTGTTCAGTTGTCAATGACATCTCTGACATCATGTAATGCCCACAACAAAAGATTTCACTATCACAGAATTCCTTTTATGTAAGGCCCAGAATTTGTCAATGAACCCTCGTATGGTTTTTCAACCTGTTTTCCGACCGCCTCCGTGGTCTAGTGGTAGAGCCTCCACCCGGAGAGTGAAAGGTCCGGGGTTTGATCTATGGTTGCATCATACCAAAAGATGTTAAAAGATGGTACTTGTTGTTACCCTGTCTGGCACTCGGCATTAAGGGGCTAAAACAAGAACTGGGTGGCTTGGAGTCAGTATACTGTGTCTGGATGGGGTATTCATATCTCAGTGGGCTGTCACTATTAAATCGGCATCAGTTCGGAGTAGCACACGCACGCACTTACACACACGCACTTACACACGTGTGCATGCACGTCACTATAGAAGTATAATAATCTTGGATGCAACTTTGAACCTCATTTCACCTCACCTCACTACAACCAGTTCTCTGCTGGTCTGTTCTATGCTGTGTTGATCAGATATACTGGGATATACAGTAAACTACATTTATAACGCACACACTTATAAGGTACGGATGGATATAACAAACTTATTTTTTGGTCCCAGCTATTTGCTGTATATATGCTTATAACAACCAGTGGTTATAACAAACTAAAATTAGTGGTCCCTTTGAGTTCAATATAACCATAGTTTTCTATATGCAAATGAGGTGACAGGTGCACCGCTTGGGGTCAGTTTTTATTTTGGGACCAGCGCACAGTTTAACCTTTGGGATCTGGTGGTCAACAACATCAATGGGCATGGGGCTATGCCTTATTGGTTTCAGCATCAGCCTCCACCCTTTTTTTCCAGAATCAGAGTGACAAATGGATTTACAATCTGGTTCCTTTGGTCTTATCATGGTTTAGGTGGATGCTGACTGACACTGCTGTGCCATGGACGTTATCTACACCGGTCGTACTGTCTTTCCAGTACCTGGTGTGCCATTGGTAGTTCTATGATATCCTTGTGGGGGATCGAACATGGAGGTATGGAGGCCTACTTCGGCATGGGACACAGCACTATGGCGTATGACTCTCAGTCTAACCATTCTTCTCCGGCTTGCTACCAACCAGGGCTACTGTACAATTACAATGTGTTGTGTCAGTATTCCAATATCATGTAATGTTGTTGTTGGTGAGAAGCACCTTTTTACAGGAAATAAATAAACTACCCATGTGAAAATATGTAGAAACTCAAATTATGATGTTTTTGAAAGACTGAAGGTGTCAGTAATTAGAATCATTACTACATTCCCTACACCATTCAAAAGAATGCTGAAATCACTTATGCTTTGTATGAAATTAAGAGGTTTAAGTGGACTGCATCGCATCGAACAACGTCAAAAGATAGTACTTGTTGTTACCCTGCCTAGTGCTCGGCATTGAGGGGCTTAAGCAAGGACTGGTCATCTTGGAGTCAGTATACTGTGTCTGAGTGGGGTATTCCTGTTGAACGGTGGAAGGCATGGGATCTCAGTGGGGTAGCACTAGGGCTGGGAAGCTACAGTAACAGCAACTGTGTCATCTGATATGTATCACGATACCTTGCTCACAATCCAATACGTATCAAGATACTTCCATGTGCTCTTATCTGTGGTGCGTAAGCCATCTTAATCAATGACAGGATGGCGAAATGCCTGGCACACTGACAATTTACAGTTGGCAGTGTCAAGTATGGCACAATTGATGAAAATATGTACGTCTTCACTACTAATTATACCAAGTATACCAAGTATATAGCTATACCAAGGTTCCGTCTGTCCGAAAACTTTGTCTGCGTGATTTCTCTTAAACTATTCAGTGGTTTCATCTCAAACTTAGTACATATAATCTGTGTCATATGGAGGGGTGTAGTCAAAAGAAAAAAAATGTTTTTATTAATATTCCATTTTTTTATGAATTTTTCAAACACTTACCCTATCCATTTTCTAATGAAACAGTGACTTCTATCAGGTATCTCACACAGTGCAAGTTGAGCAGTTATATTAGTACTGTGAAAATAGCATGCATGACTAAAGCAGAGTTGACACTGAAAAGGTTGAAGTTGGAGGTATTAGTAAGCTCAGCTTACTTTTTCACTTTTTCCATGTTTTCAGTTATTTCACTGAAACTTGGTATTTCCAGGTGAGCAACAGGGCCACGAGTGGCACTATTTTTAAGCTATTTAATTTGAGACTACTGACGCACTAGGCGGGTCGGGGGTATTAGTGAGCCATGCTCACTTTTGCCCTTGTCACTGTTTGATGCAACAGTTATTAAAGTCAACGTTTAAGGTAAGAATCAATATTATTTATGCGCGACTGTGTTGAAGTTGACATTAATGCGGACTAGTACAAGCAGCCACATACACACACATACGCATGCATACGATAGGGCAACAATCTTGGAACCTCATCTTTCTTACAGTCAATTTATTCTAATGCATCTCTTTGGATTTATTTAACATATGTTAGTATTGTTTGGAAGCCAAAGAAAATGGTTTCTGATATGAATAATGAGGCCTTGGTTTCAGGTCAGACTTGCACACAGAAGAACATCAGCTTGATCAGTCATGTTTTCAAACCACCCTGACAATCCATGGAGGTATCCCAAGTTTCTCCGGGACCTCACACATCAGTGAAACATTGTTGTATCATATCAAAGTGTTGGGATGTATGCCGTGAAGACAGTTTTGCTAGCCTTAGGCAATCATTGGAGAGAAAAAAAACCAATGTCACCCCAGCTGAGATCAATTGTGCATTGTCAAAAACGTGATTTGACCATTCCTTTTCTCAGATCCCATATCTGTTTTGGAAATGATAATGATGTCTGTTTTTTTAGATCAGGGATTTTAACAAGATTGATGCTTTTTCCTCAGCATGTCATTACATAATCTAATACAATGTATTTTGTGTTACAGGTTGGAAGTTCCCACTATGGATTTGCGGAGAGTGAAGAATGAGGATAAACTAGACTTGTGTAGAAAGTACTACCATGGTGAGTTCTGACACTTGATAGTGAGAGGGGTAGACTAGACTTGTGTACAAAGTATGGCCTACCTTTAGAATTCAGTACCATAAACCTTTCGAACATGTCACAATACCCTATTACGTAATTTATAGTATTTTGTTGCCTGTCAGTGTCACACTGGCGACACAATGCCCTGTGACGTCAGGGGTCATTGAGTGTGCATAAGCTCCTCCCAGTGATCTATGTCATTGAATAAGTCCAGCAATGTTGAGTTTTATATTTGTTTACTAAATATAGCCTGCTGCTGTGCATTTTATAGCAAGCGCTAGTTTATGAAAGCACTTTCATATTCTCTATATTTTTTATTTCATTTTTTTCGTAATTCAATTGGCTAAAATGATTATAAATGGGAACTAATGTACATATAATATTTTTTTTGATTCATTAATTTTCATTATCATGCACAGGAATGCAATTTATTAGTTATGTTATATTGGCACTGAACACATCCAAATGTCTCCAGTGTTTGGGTAGGTTACCCCGAACTCTACCTTAACCCATTTAAGATCAATCACCCCTTTACGATCCATTAGGGTTAGGTACCTGTTTAGTGGCTATTAGATTACCCGAACTCTATTCTTAGTCTTTGGATTCCCTTTACGGTCTATCAACCCGAGTTTTATGATCATTAGGGTTAGGTATCCATTTAGTGACTAGTATAGATTCGATAGCGACTCCTAATATTCATCACACAAAATCGCCGAGAAAGCAGGGTGAAATGGTTTAGTTTAGAATATTTTGTCTACTGGAAACTGTCCTGGGACTTTCACCTGTTACATTTTTTCAGTACTGATTCAAATGTGAGCTCACCCTTGTGTCGTCATGAGCCATGCTTCTGCCTTCCTCATTCCTAACAATTATCCACATGATCCTTACAGTGTTCCCTACCAAACTTTTCTGTCTCAGAAATCACCCTACAAATGATTAAATGCCTTACCACTCATTATCTTGAAGATTTTGGACGAGTGTGCCAAATAGCATTGGGATCACTTTTAAGTGTCCATTGACTAAAGTCACAAGACACCATGCATACCCGTAACCTTTGTAAGTGTCTGTCAACTATTCGACCCTTTTTCGTTCAGTACCGTAAAGGCATAGCTGTCCAGCTAACAATCTCTGACAGATTCTCACAAAAATGGTTGCTTGTCTTTGAGACACGGTACCTACGGCAGAGATCGTTCTCACAAGAAGTTGTGGCACTGTATTCTAAAGGTGCTCCCAAATATTACATGGTGAGTTCTGACACTTGATGTGGAACTAGGAGTGTGGAGCAAGGGTAGACTATACTTGTGTACAAAGGACTACCATGGTGAGTTCTGACACTTGATGTGGAACTAGGAGTGTGGAGCAAGGGTAGACTATACTTGTGTACAAAGGACTACCATGGTGAGTTCTGACACTTGATGTGGAACTAGGAGTGTGGAGCAAGGGTAGACTATACTTGTGTACAAAGGACTACCATGGTGAGTTCTGACACTTGATGTGGAACTAGGAGTGTGGAGCAAGGGTAGACTATATTTGTGTACAAAGGACTACCATGGTGAGTTCTGACACTTGATGTGGAACTAGGAGTGTGGAGCAAGGGTAGACTATACTTGTGTACAAAGGACTACCATGGTGAGTTCTGACACTTGATGTGGAACTAGGAGTGTGGAGCAAGGGTAGACTATACTTGTGTACAAAGGACTACCATGGTGAGTTCTGACACTTGATGTGGAACTAGGAGTGTGGAGCAAGGGTAGACTATACTTGTGTACAAAGGACTACCATGGTGAGTTCTGACACTTGATGTGGAACTAGGAGTGTGGAGCAAGGGTAGACTATACTTGTGTACAAAGGACTACCATGGTGAGTTCTGACACTTGATGTGGAACTAGGAGTGTGGAGCAAGGGTAGACTATACTTGTGTACAAAGGACTACCATGGTGAGTTCTGACGCTTGATGTGGAACTAGGAGGATAGACTCTGATGAAGGTCTTACCTCGTGAAGTGCATCAAATTACATGAGCACCTTGATTAATAACATTAAAAGATTTGGAGATATGTCGATGCCCAGTTGATGGTACACATACATAACCTTGCAGGTCCTGCAGTCAGACAGCATCTGCACTGCAGTCACTGTATTGTTTACGAACCAGATGTTGATTTCATTAAGCTAGTTTGTTGGGCCTATGCAAAGACTAATAGTCGAACCAAAATATTACTTCAAAATCGTAGCCTAGTTTGGCAAGGGTAGAAACTGGACTTTTTTGTCAGTTAACTCCCTTTCCTCGGGAAGATACATGGAAAATACATGGAACCTTGACTTACTTTTTGTGTGCCGGTTCATCTGTCACTAAGCAATATGTCAATGATTTCAAACCGTATTGAACTATCACATTCATAATCCTTGGTAAGTTGGGAAGTACTTTATTTGTATATATTTCTCCTTATTTTACTAAAATATACTGCAGTAGAATATACAGGTAGAAAATGTCAACATGAACATTGAAATGCAAGAACATGTGGTCTTTCACCCAGATCATGGTGTGCAATGTGTTGTTTTCTTCAGGAGGTTTTGCATTGCTGCCATTTCTCTGGTTCATCAACTTCTTTTGGTTTTTCAACGAAGCCTTCAGGAAGCCCCCATATGAGGAACAGAAGCAAATCAGAACATGTAGGTGTAATTTGACAGTGTCATTCAGTAAGATGTCATTCAGTTTTTTCATAAATTCAGTGTCTGTTTCTTACACCCATTAACACCCACCCCTGAACACTAATAATGAACACACTTATAATGAACTGACTGATAGCAAACTCATGTTGTGGTCCAGTGTGTACCCTGTACAGTGATAATGTTTATGTTTAGGACAAACTGTCAATCCCTGAGCTGTTCACGCATCACCAATCAGCCGATCATTGATGTGTCTGTTCTAAACAATTGAAGGCAACTGGAATATACCCTCAAATGACCGTAGTAAAACAGTGATTAGTCTATGGCCTTTGAAATGGATATATTCTGTCTTTGCTGAGAAGCTGGGACATTATGACTTTAGTGCCAATACCAGCTGGCTTGAGAGATTTAACAAGAGCTGTGGCATTTATTCTAAACGAATCATGGCAAGAGTGTATCAGTTGACCACGAGCTTAGCGGTATAATGTTACGAGATTAGATTATTTTTCCCACATTGTTTACAGGCATCAAATCAACAAGTATGACAGTTACAAATATAACTGAATGATTGTGTTGTGTCATATGTTCCAGATGTGATCCGGTCCCTGATAGGGACGGTAATATGGACGGCCGCCCTCATCACGTGGGTAGTCATCTTTCAGTTGAACCGGGCATCATGGGGAGCAACGGCTGATTACATGTCCTTCATCATCCCAAAAGGGGAGCCGTAGTAGGCCCTGTTGCAGGATACGCTGTGGTGGTGGATACACTGAAGGTTGCTGCAGGTACAGTGGAGAAGACTTGCTCCTGGTGTGATGAGTGGGACAGTCAATTCCTGTAGATGTTCCATGTCAGACATCATGAAGCGATTGACGCAACTGTGTATAGATCTATCATCTAAGGAATGAATGTGAGGAATGATACACTGAGAGTTATATATATGTATATATATGTGACCATAACGACAAGAGCAATGTTTGGCCTGTGAACTTTGTATCCTGGTATATTACTTGGCCACATGTGTCTTTTAAAGCATTCAATTACACTAGTTTGAACTGAACATTTTCAAGAGGTACCAACCCCTAATAGTTTGATTATTAATGTCTTCACCACATTGAGTCTCACAAGTTAGACTGTTGTAGTTTAGAGTCACAAGTATAGGCCCATGAGGCCTATCTGATTCATTTATCAAACATTTGGGGGTGGGCTATTTCCCCCTGAGTGGACCTAATGCTGTTATCACAAAGTTTGGAAGGCAAGATATTCTCTGTTATTACCATAAAATAATAATTAGTGTGTGTATATATAAAATATTACATACAGTAGCAATTGCAATAATATTGCTATGTTTAGGTACCACCTACTCAAATATAATGTTGAAAGACCATTTTATCAATGAGAGTCACGAACAGAGATAGTTTAATACTTCCTAATAGTTCCTATCATTTCCAGGTATAAATTTCATTGGTTGAATTTGACCTTTTTTGGGTACGATGAATCCTTGCGAACTCCAGACGCAGAGGGAATGGGTGACACATAACAAAGTTTCAGTGAACTATTTTTGAATGCTAAGCAACTCCCTACAGCGGGTATTTAGTTTTGATTTTTTTCGACATCACAATACAATTCTTAGTGTTCCATATTGTTGCCAGCTGACTCATGTTTGCCTGATCACACACAGAATAATGTAGCCTCATATTGACAATTTACTTCTAAAATTACAATACAGATTTACATATACTCACCACCAAAAGAAACACGAACCATAGAAACATATAGAGAAGAGATCTTTCCAGTGTGTACCAATTAATGACAAAACTAACTACTGATTCTTAATTGTCATGGTAGAATATTTGCAAGATTTACCTCCCTTTTCCCCTACTTTCACCCTTTGCAATTCTTTCTAAATACTTGTTTAGGTTCTATTTTGCATTATGATGTGTCTTCTTGATATCACTTTCAATGTCTTGCAGTTGCTTTCAATCACAGTATAAATATTGTAAGTTGTACTCAGCCGGACAGATTTTTCTGTTTTAGAGTAGAGGTTTCATTGCTAAATATTCTCATTGCTATTGTCTTTTTTTATCACAATTTCGTCATCAAGAAATAAACATGTTCGATATAAATACTATGTGTTTGGTGTTTATAGTGCTGCTAGGTGTAGACCTGTAGAAGTGGTACAAAAGCACAGCGTATGGCCGACGTCTGGTGTGTGGTTATAGTGCAGATGGTTGTAGACCTGTAGAAGTGGTACAAAAGCACAACGTATGGCCGACGTCTGGTGTGTGGTTATACTGCAGATGGTTGTAGACCTGTAGAAGTGGTACAAAAGCACAGCGTATGGCCGACGTCTAGTGTGTGGTTATACTGCAGATGGTTGTAGACCTGTAGAAGTGGTACAAAAGCACAGCGTATGGCCGACGTCTGGTGTGTGGTTATAGTGCAGATGGTTGTAGACCTGTAGAAGTGGTACAAAAGCACAGCGTATGGCCGACGTCTGGTGTGTGGTTATAGTGCAGAAAGGTTGTAGACCTGTAGAAGTGGTACAAAAGCACAGTGTATGGCCGACGTCTGGTGTGTGGTTATAGTGCAGATGGTTGTAGACCTGTAGAAGTGGTACAAAAGCACAGCGTATGGCCGACGTCTGGCGTGTGGTTATAGTGCAGATGGTTGTAGACCTGTAGAACTGGTACAAAAGCACAGCGTATGGCCGACGTCTGGCGTGTGGTTATAGTGCAGATGGTTGTAGACCTGTAGAAGTGGTACAAAAGCACAGCGTATGGACGACGTCTGGCGTGTGGTTATAATGCAGATGGTTGTAGACCTGTAGAAGTGGTACAAAAGCACAGCGTATGGACGACGTCTGGTGTGTGGTTATAGTGCAGATGGTTGTAGAACTGGTACAAAAGCACAGGGTATGGCCGACGTCTGGTGTGTGGTTATAGTGCAGATGGTTCTAGACCTGTAGAACTGGTACAAAAGCACAGCGTATGACCGACGTCTGGTGTGTGGTTATAGACCTATAAAATTGGCACAAAAGCACAGCGTATGGCCGACGTCTGGTGTGTGGTTATAGACCTATAAAATTGGCATAAAAGCACAGCGTATGGCTGACGTCTGGTGTGTGGTTATAGTGCAGGTGGTTGTAGACATTCAGAGCTCGCACAAAGGCACAGGTTTTATCAGAACAAAATATTTTCTTCCCAACAGTATCCAACAAACTATTTACTGACTCTATCAACACACGATTTTTTACGTTTGGGTATTTTCCACTAAAGAAACTATTAATTTGATTCACCTCTGCCAACAAGCTATTCATTTGGGGCATATTTCACCCCTCAGAAATAAAGTAGATGCTAATCAAACTGACTTTGTTAAGAGTAAGTGCAACTGTATACTCGCACACCTACCTTCTTTGTCAAAATAACACACACACACACAATATATATATATATATATATATATATATATATATATATATATATATATATATACTGAACAGCAAAAGTTCCTGTGACATTGAATAAGATTTAATGCAAAGTTATGTTTTTTGACCAAATCTGAAACAATTTCCCATACTGCTTTCAGAAAATGAGAAAATGAGCATGAAAACATGAACATGCCAAAATGTCAAAATGTCAAAAGCAACAGATCTTCGTCTCATGGAATGGGCCAGGCGTCGCACAAAGTCCCGGGGGATATCTATCCATATCTGCTGGAGCATGTTTCGAAGTTCCTGGAGTGTCTGTGGAACACGTTCCATCTCATCCAACATGTGCTCGATTGGTGAGAGATCAGGGAAACGAGCCGGCCAGGGGATAACATTCACCTAGGCGATGACGACGCAAAAACGGTAGAACAACAGGGCCGATGATCTCGTCGCAGTAGCGCTGTCCATTGAGATTTCCCTCTACCACTATCTTGCTGTAATCCCACCCATACCATAACGCTGCCGCCCCCGAACCGATCTTCTTCCATGACACAATGATTGACGTAACGTTCACCTCGACGGCGGTACAATCGAATCCGTAAATCGCTGAGGTGAAAACGACTCTCGTCAGTGAATAGAATTTGTCCCCACTGCATGGGCGTCCAGCGTAGACGCTGTCTACACCACTGAAGACGTGCTTGACGGTGGTTTCCTGTCAAAATGGGACGTCTGCACATCTGAGGCGGCGACGTGCGGTTTGTGGAGATATTCGTCGAAGGCCAGGAAGGGATGCTTCTTGCAGTCACTGTTGCTGGCTGGAATCGATTTCGTAGGTGTGTTGTTCGAATTGTTGTTACGCGTGGCCTGCCACTCCGAGGATGGTCTCTGATTGCATTGGTCTGTTGCCAACGTTGCCATAAACACCAAATGGTGTTTCTGTGGACGTTAAATTGTCTTGCAACATCACGTTGACTCGATCCTGCTTCAAGCATACCAATGGCTCGCAGACCCTCATTTACGGACAGGCGTGGCATTTCGTAATGATTAATAATTTCGTAGTTTTGTTGTTTTTGTGAGCGGTTGTTGTCAGCACGATGCTAAACAATGCATATGGAATCCCGTTAACGCACATGTATTTATACCCATTCTTGCATAAAAGTCAACTTTTGCATGCATGCTTTTCTGTAGCAGTTGCGTTTTTGTGCCTTGATTCCATACATGTACTACAATATTGAAAACCTAACTTTACTAGTTTGAAAAATACACCAAAATATTGGTGTCACAGGAACTTTTGTTGTTGAGCGCGCGCACGCACGCACACGCACACGCAAACACACACAAACACACACACACACACACACACACACACACACACACACCATTGTCTGGTTTGCTGACGTTGGTGCCAACAAGACAATAATGTGATGCTGGAAACCACCAACAGTTACTGAAGTCAGGTACATATAACAACAAACCAACAGCACCAACAACGTTTATTTATTGTAAAATAAAAAAAAATACTAAGAAGAAACAGGTCCAGTGTGACATTAATGAACAGCATGGCTTTGCAAGTGATAGTAAACTTTCAACCATGCACCGATCGTCTGTATTATTCAGACATTTGCGTGTACAGATACATTCGATGAAACACCAAGAGGTATCATTTTAACACAACACCACCCCATGAACTTCAATATTCCCTGCAAAGTCAACCCATGAGAAATACATATTTATTCGACGAAATTAATAGTGAATTTGTAACAATGGTAACACGCTTGTGAATTGCTTATATGATCAGTTGAATAACCTGAATATGTTTTCATGAGTCAACATATAAAACAAAACATAAAAAACATATTCACTGAATAAAGTATCGAACTTATCACAGAACTGTTTTGACACTGTACCGATATAACCAGCACTGATGGCAGGTACATATTGCCGGCATGACTGGGCGGGCCCTCGCGTCTGCTTCTCCTGCCGGTACTTGTAAGCAAATATATCTTTAACAAAACTTGAATACGAGGAAATGAAAGGTGTGTACTTTAGGCAGTTACATATGTTACACCAAAAACATCCAGGACAGACGACATCATTCGCCTTGATGTAAGAACATATGCGGTATTGCTGTTATGCGCCTTCAACATGAGTAAACACTTGTAGAAGGAAGAATGTGTCTATCACAGTAGTTGTCATGCATTGCTGTACGTCTGCTGCTATAGGAGTAAAGCTGGAGTAAATGGAACTCAAAAGCGGAAGAAAAAGTGGATCCGGATATTCTACATCGTTTTGTATGGTTGCTTGCGCACTTGGCTTCTGACACGAGCTGTTGTGGTCTGGAGACACGCAGACACCTGCTGCAACAAAAACACGGCGGTATTCAGGCTGATTTCATGATTATTTACCGGTCTATTCATATCATTCTTTTCACGATATCAGTAGTTGTTTTCATTACATCATGACAAGAATTAATGATATGCTATCTAGGTGCTAATATCGTTTACTTACAGTAGTAACTGCTATCGTACATAGAATTACTGATGTACTCTCCATGAGGTAGGGGATCATGGAATATAGACGTTCAGATCAGTCGTCAAAAGAAATGACAGCCCGAGAAACCGTACTAACGCACCAACACCGTGCTTGTTGGTTGGTTGGTTTGTTGCTTAACCCGCACTCAGCAATATTCCAGCTTTATGACGGCGGTCTGTAAATAATCGAGTCTGGACCACACAATCCAGTGATTAGTATTATGAGCATCGATCCACGCAATTGGGATACGATACCGTGCATGTGGGATGGGGGGTCATTCTTGATTTTGACACTTCAGTGAAAGTTCGTCCAACTCCGCGAGATGTAGCCAATATGTTCAATGTTTCTCAGTTTTAGATCATGTTTCCTCAGACACACAGTTTTAATGATCGGCCCCATACAGGCGCCCAAGGTCAACAGCAATAGTCTAAGATCGATTTCGCAGAAACCAGACTGGAACTGTTAGAAATCGTCAGCATGGAACTGATATGCAAGGTCGGCGACCAAGTGTTGTACCATCGACAACAAATCGACACATTGTTGTGAGACGCCAATAGTGATTATATATAAGAATGACATTGTTCACATCAACCAAGTCAACGAGCCTGACCACCCGATCCCGACAGTCGTCCCTCTCGACAAGCATGGGTTGCTGAAGACCAATTCTACCCCGGATCTTCTCAGGTTCACTGAACTACTACCGCCTACATGCTAACGCCTACATGCCAAAACGCCTACATGCCAAAACACCTACATGCCAAAACACCTACATGCCAAAACACCTACAGCGTATAACAACAAAGTTCACAGTTGAACGCACACCTAATCCCCTGCCTGTTACCTTGGTCATTTTAACGGAATAACCCCAAGCATACTTATATACATTTTATTTTACTAATAAGTCAGATGATAATCACAATAAGTCACTAGCCAGGTTTCAAAAGATGACCAACAACATCCAAGTGTTCTCCTGGGTCAAACGTTCTTTTAAGCAGCACAAGCTATCCTCTACCTCTCGGTAGACTCGTTTTCTACACCTGAGGGCAGCACCAAAGTCGACCTGCGAAATCTTGGCCCGATCTGCATGTTCTACCTTCTTGATGACTTCACTGAAGCAGTAGATGTTGGGATGTCGATCAAGTAGTCCACGGTTCAGTCTGCTGTGGAATCGTTCCAGATTTTTTGTTTGTTCGCGGACCTATCGCTGAGTGATGATTCCACAATGGCAGCGGGAATCGCGCTCCTTCGTCAACCAAGTCCTAGTCTGTCTGTCTGTCTACGTTCTTGGTGTGACGATATCCATTAAAGAAAAGTTGCTGTGCAGAGTCGCGTCCCTTGGGCGCGCCAGAAACCTATGTTTGTGGGTTTGAATCCCGGTTCGCCCCGATTATGTTTCTAGGTTTGTCAGCACTATACCCGTGCTCGTGGGTTTCATCGAAGTGGTAAACGTCTGAGACCTGCAACACTTCGGACTTTCCTCCCACATTAAGCTGACACGCCGTGATATAACTGGAATACTGTTAAAAGCGGCGTTAAAAACAACTCACTCACTCAGTATTTCGGTTCGTGTTATCATTGATTCAGTCATGATATAAGACTTTCTGTTCATGATATCCCACATTGCTTTTGCATTACTTATATCAAAAATACATCCGTTGAAACTGATTGATATGAAACTACTCCCGTTTTACCATGATTGTGAATATATGGACATAATTAGACAGGTATATATGGTTGTTGACAGATACAACTTGAATGTGACTATCTCGTCAACATTAGGTATGTGGCAATTTGTTTATTGATATCAGAAACTCAATTACTGATATCAGTATTTCATTTACTGATAAGATCAACTGATTTGATGACAGTAATGGATATCTAGGATATCAGTTTTCATTGTGTATGGAAATAGAACAGTTTTTTACTGATATAATTAATTCGTTGCAATACAGTACTAATTCATTTCATGACATCTTTAAATTTCTTTGACCTCATTAATTATTTCCCCGGCATCAGTATACGATTAATGATATTCAAAACATTTTAATTATATCGCAGAGAATGCTGATCAGGAAAAGAAAAAATACCAGTAATAAATGTGAAAATGGCACCACCCGCCCCCACATAGGTACCGTGGCGGCATATTTCTAAAACAAGCGAAACTTACACAAAGTCCAACCTTGTATAGGCAAACCTACCTGGGGTTTCGTTGTTTGGACAGAAATCGTCTGATAATGTCAATAGTCGGGTTCTCAATTGCAGCGTCGTGCACTCTGTAATCCAGGGCGGACCTTGTAAAGGGAGGTAGAGCGTCCCGCCCTACAGAGCCACTATCGCGTGTCTGCCAGTCCATGCTGTGCTGCAGCCGGTGCTTCAGTAGAGGTGGCGCTGTTGCTAGTTGTATGATTGTGCTTGAAGTCAGGCCGGGTGGAGGACAGCCACTTGTTCCATTCACGACGTTGGCGTGGGCAGATGCTGCAACATTCCCCCGAGATGTTCTCATGGAACCATGTACGTGTATAGTTTATATGTTTAAACAAGTTCTGCTGATGTTACAGGCCTGTATAGAACTCTTCCATGGAACACTCCCGTACACCACTGTGCCCCCTGGAGAAGATAACGTGTACAGTTTCAAACGGTTGAAAGCGTGCATAATATATGCTTAATTTCAGGCTGAGTCTAATTATACTGCCTGGAAAACCATTTATATCGTCATATGACCAGGTAAGGTACACTTAAGGTAAGGTAAATCATAATTTAAAATTAAGGTTGACGGAATAACAGTTATTTATTACCTTCATATCATCACTAAAGTGTTCTGTCCCTTAGCAGAACCTGTTTGAGAAGATTTGCTCTGGTGGTCAGTGGAGCTGTTGTGTTGGCATGTGCTCCTTTGTGTTCAGTGTATCTTGACACAACCGACTGTCTCGCTGCAACGTGCTCGCCTTCCATCACGATGTAGATGAGCACGCACTCACACGTCATCATGACGAGAAGGAACACTGCTAGACGCCATTGATCACGACGACAGTGGGACATCCTGTAACATCAAGGCACGCCAATCTTGTCACGTCCATAATACACACACAAGTACACACTGCAAAGCAAATCTTACATTTCGTGACAATAAAACAATACATACACACACCAGTACAGACTGTTATGATCTCTACTGTCATGGTTGATAAATGATTTGTAATGACAAAATAGATTGACTAAAAGAGTAATAGTGTACCATAAAAAACAACTTTTATTGTACTGTATATGAACATATTTGATACTGTTCTCTGTATGCATAGATTTAATACAGTAACTCATATGGAAATATTTGATACTGTACTGTGTAGGAATTGCTCTCCTACATGTTTCAGTTTTATCTTCTGTGTAGTGTTTCAACTCGAGGCTCAAACATCAGACCAGACATTCGCCATTGCCGAACACATCCAGAACCAAGACCATTCCATCCTATATGGGAAGCTACCAGTCCAGTCCACCACCACCAGCTGGTGTCAAAGGAATCTACAAGAGGCTAATTACACATTGCCTACTACCAATCAGTGCTAAATGACCCCTGTCTTCCATTTATCCATTGTTTATCACCATTCAGTGCTGCTTTAACTCTAGTTTTCATTTGTCCATTGCTAATCACCAATCATCACCAGTTAAACGTTGCCTCCCTTGTTCACTTTCCGCTTTTGCTCTTATTACTTTTGTGGTTTTACATGTACATATATACTGAACCGCAAAAGAAATGTCACTACGAGTAACATTGCATGAAAAGTGACAATATAACCGATCGCCCAAACGCATCACGGCAACGGCCATGGTAACCCGATGCACGTGAGTTCCGTGCAAATTGAAATGCACATGCGTTCCCCAATTTTTTGCCCTATAAAAATCCACCCAGATGGGATAACATTCATTCGTTATTGAATTGCTACATGCGAAGATTGACAAGAAATCAGTGACGCCAAGCCCTTGGGCGATTTCAAGCTGGACAAACCGCCCGGCAAGTAGCAAATGCATTTCACGTTCACGTAAGGACCATATACAGGCTCCAGCAATGGTACCAGACCACAACACTACAGATGACCGACCAGGTAGTGGAAGACTAAGGGTCACTAGCCGACGTCAGGATCGTCAGATTGTGCGACAGCATCTTCATGATCGCCTTGTGACTGCTGCGGAAACTGCTCGACAGACCATGGGGACACACAAGCGACACATTAGTGCGGACACCGTGCGTCCATGTTTGACGAGCAGACACATCCACTGTCACGGGCCACACCGAGGACCCATTCTGACACCACGTCATCGCCGGTACCGTCTTCAGTAGGCAACACAACACCAGCATTGGCGCCACCAGCAGTGGAGAAGACGAGAGCCGTTACTGTATCTCAACAGCAGATGGCAGAGTCTGATTCATTTGGGAACGTTATTCGGATGCTTGTGTTGTTGAGAGAGATTCGTGGGGTGGTTCGAGCAACACGGTGTGGGGGTGGAATTGGTTTTGCACAGACGGTCGGCCCTGTGGTCTTCCAGAACATCGGTCCAGGGAGAGGCAATGGTGTCACAGCAGCTCGGTACACTGATCAAGTCTTTGAGACCACAGGCCATACCTCATTTGGCACGTCGCCGCAACCACGAGTTTCAGCACGATAACACCCGTACCCACACTGCGAGAACAACAATTTAAGAGACTACCTCAAGCAGGATGGCATCAGAACCATGCAGTGGCCTGCCCGAGTCCCGATTTAAATCCCATTTGGACGGGATTCCAAGACAGCTGAATGATGTCCTACCAAAGCCGACAACTTCAGCTGAACTGCGTCAGACGTTCCTCAGGGTGTGGGCTCAAGTGCCTATGGCCTTCATCAACCGCCTCATCCATTCCATGTATCGACGTTGCACGGCAGTCATCAATGCACATGGCGGACACGATATACTGACTTGTGATGCCATTTTCTCAGAGACTAGTGTTGTGTTTCACTTTAAGAACATTTGACACTTTAATTGATGATCAGTTTTGCCAAGTTTCATCTTTTTAACATGTCTCAAAGTATGTTTGCAGTGTTTGGACAAATAAGGTTTCTCATACATCTATCCATGGTGACGTTTCTTTTGCGGTTCAGTATATATGCTGTCTGCATCCTTGCATTCATTCACCTGATGAAGGAGAAAGCATATACTCCGAAACGTTGTGTGTGTACCTCATAATAAGGGGCGGTCGTGTAGCCTAATGGTTAAAGCGTTCGTCACGCCGAAGACCCGGGTACGATTCCCGACATGGGTATAATGTGTAAAGCCCATTTCTGGTGTCCCCTGTCGTGATATTCCTGGAATATTGGTAAATGCGGCGTAAAACCAAACTCACTCACTGACTCCTCATAATAAAGAAGATGACATCTAAAAAGACTCTTATGTGTAACACATCTAAATGTCATTCAATGGCTATAGATCATGTGTTAGAATAGGTCTTCAGCAACACATGCTTGCCGTAAGAGGCAACTAACGGGGTCGGGCGGTCAGGCTCGCTGACTTAATTGATGCATGTCAGCGTATCCAGTTGCGTCGACGCTCACGATGTCAATCACTGGATTGTCTGGTCCAGACGCGATTATTTACAGATCCCTGTCATACAGCTGGAATATTGCTTAGACAACAAACAAACATCTTGTGGTGATCTAGCTACGTGTTTTCTGGCTCACAACAACAGTTTTGTAATATTCCTTATTAAACAGTTATTTTCAAGTGAGGATCAGATTTACAAAATGTAGGCGGTTTTGATACTTGCATCATCTCGCGTTAAGATTTTGAATGTAAAAACACTCTGATGTTGAATCGAAGACCTGCAGCGTCATTTACCGACTTAGGATCGCATCCACCAAGTGTTTTGTTCCCTGTCACAACATGGAGACACCCAATACACTACTTCAGTGAATGAACCATGTACGTCTTTGACTCACTCCTGTAGTTCATATCGCGACGATGACAGTTTAAACATGCTCAGTGTTCCTCAATACAGGCATCGAGTCAGTATCTGCGTGTAATATTAACATATAACGCAGTCTCTAAGCTCTCTGTCTGTAGTTTATGTACTTCCTATGTCGTTTCGGTTCATTTAGATCACATGTAATGTTTGTTTGTTGTTTAACGCCGCAATATTCGAGCTGTACGACGGCGGTCTGTAGATAATCGAGACTGGACCAGACAATCCAGTGATTTACATTATGAGCATCTGTCTACGCAATTGGAATACGATGACATGCATCAACCAAGTCAGCGAGCCTGACTCCCGATCCCATTAGTCGCCTCTTACGGCAAGCACGGCTTGCTGAAGACGAGTTCTAGCCCAGATCTTCACGGGTCTCACATGTCACTGTACTCGAAGCAATCCGGTCGATAACCCGTTAAATGAATAACCCATTACACCCCAGAGAATTACTACACTTCCCTCCTCGTTCTCAACACGCCGATATCAATAACGCTGCTCCGTAGACTCTCTGTCGCAACAAGAAGTATACGTCTTAATCAACACATAGGATACAATAAGCAGAAGCAAGATAAAACCCATCTAGACGGCAGCGACACAGGCCGGCCAGTCAACTACCGCTGGACACAGTTCGATAAGATAACATACCAGTCTCTAAGATGGCGGCTGACGCTTGGTTGTGTGGGACACCCTGTCTCAGTCTGGCAGAGAAGTGTTCCCTTCCCGCCTGGAGGAGGACGTGGCGGCCGGTGTGATGCACATTGATCCGCTTATCGATCACTGCAGGCTGGGCACGTTCTTCGCGTGCAGATACAGCGAGGCGTGCAGAAGGAGCGTTAACGAAATTCTCATCACGCCAATGCTTGCTATGCTGAGCTCACACAGCTGTTGGAAATGTAGCGTGGTATTGTGTCACATTAACGACGTGTATATTGTGGAACATGTATATAACCACTTGTTCGGCGAATCTACGTGGCTAGTAATGTATCTAAGATACCTTCATTAATTCAGACAACATGGCGTTCTTGCCGTTACAACAGACGGAAACGGTCTCTGACGGATGCAACCTGTCTGATTTGGTGTCACGTCAACGCAGCAGAGTGTACTCTCACTGTCGACCGCAGGCCATGACTGTGGGGGTCGCTGTAGGGGTCCGTATACATACTTACATGAAGCCTGCCATCGAGGAATTTGTTATCTCACAAATTTTTCTTGTGATGTCATCATATTGGTCTGTGTGTGTGTGTGTGTGTGTCTGTGTGTGTGTGTGTGTGTGAGAGAGAGAGAGAGAGAGAGAGCGAGAGAGAGAGTCATAAAACTCTGCACGAGGCAAAGTTGTGGTAGGTGCGCACGTGCAACTGTTGCGCGGAGCAAAGGGCCACAGGTTGCGTATTTAAGCGTGCATCCAATGACTGTTGTAATATTCATGTCAGAAAGACGACGAAAGCATGTGTTCATGAACATAACACGAGAACGCGAACTGCCCGAGTGCATTAACTTCATGAATACACGATTTCGAGGTCTTCCTCGTGCCATCTAGACGTCAGTGAAGTATTTATGGTAAACCACACTGTTTGGGTATACAAAGACAAACATACACGGAGTGAAGCTGATTGTAACTGATCACAGAACTCGACCAATCAACCCACCGATAACGATTCACACAACGTCCAGCTCTTACCAAAGCTTTTATTCATTTTGTAAATTTTGCTCATTGTTTAATTAAGAGTTTTTATAAATATTTAAAAATCGAAACATTACTCTAACGCGTTTGGTTTCCACCTAACACCTAAACTGAAAATACAGCAGAGACCTCATCTTAATGACGTCATCATTACGTCATAGGGTAATTACCCGAGACCCTTGAACAAAATCGGTGTCGTCATGATGCCGCGAGTGGGTGAATGCTTAATGTTCTGTCCAGTACAGCGACGAGATGTTTCTCCTCACCAGGGCAGTGTTCTGTACAGTACAGCGACGACATGTTTCTCCCCACCAGGGCAGTGTTCTGTGCAGTACAGCGACGAGATGTTTCTCCTCACCAGGGCAGTGTTCTGTGTAGTACATCTTTGATATGTTTCTCCTCACCAGGGCAGTGTTCTGTCCAGTACAGCGACGAGATGTTTCTCCTCACCAGGGCAGTGTTCTGTCCAGTACAGCGACGACATGTTTCTCCCCATCAGGGGAGTGATCTGTACAATGTAAGGACGACATGTTTCTACCCGCCAGGGCAGTGTTGTGTCCAGTACAGCGACGACATGTTTCTCCTGACCAGGGCAGTGTTCACTACAGTGTTAAGACGACATGTTTCTCCCCACCAGGACAGTGTTCACTACAATGTAAGGACGACATGTTTCTCCTCACCAGGGCAGTGTTCACTACAGTGTTAGGACGACATGTTTCTCCCAACCAGGGCAGTGTTCACTACAATGTAAGGACGACATGTTTCTCCTGACCAGGGCAGTGTTCACTACAGTGTTAGGACGACATGTTTCTCCTGACCAGGGCAGTGTTCACTACAGTGTTAGGACGACATGTTTCTACCCACCAGGGCAGTGTTCACTACAGTGTTAGGACGACATGTTTCGAACCCACCAGGGCAGTGTTCACTACAGTGTTTGGACGACATGTTTCTCCCCACCAGGGCAGTGTTCACTACAGTGTTAGGACGACATGTTTCTCCCCACCAGGGCAGTGTTCACTACAGTGTTAGGACGACATGTTTCTCCCCACCAGGGCAGTGTTCATTACAGTGTTTGGACGACATGTTTCTCCCAACCAGGGCAGTGTTCACGACAGTGTTAGGACGACATGTTTCTCCCCACCAGGGCAGTGTTCACTACAATGTTTGGACGACATGTTTCTCCCCACCAGGGCAGTGTTCACTACAGTGTTAGGACGACATGTTTCTCCCAACCAGGGCAGAGTTCACTACAGTGTTAGGACGACATGTTTCTCCTCACCAGGGCAGTGTTCACTACAGTGTTAGGACGACATGTTTCTCCCAACCAGGGCAGTGTTCACTACAGTGTTTGGACGACATGTTTCTCCCCACCAGGGCAGTGTTCACTACAGTGTTAGGACGACATGTTTCTCCCCACCAGGGCAGTGTTCACTACAGTGTTAGGACGACATGTTTCTACCCACCAGGGCAGTGTTCACTACAGTGTTAGGACGACATGTTTCTCCCAACCAGGGCAGTGTTCACTACAGTGTAAGGACGACATGTTTCTCCTCACCAGGGCAGTGTTCACTACAGTGTTAGGACGACATGTTTCTCCCAACCAGGGCAGTGTTCACTACAGTGTTTGGACGACATGTTTCTCCCAACCAGGGCAGTGTTCACTACAGTGTTAGGACGACATGTTTCTCCCCACCAGGGCAGTGTTCACTACAGTGTTAGGACGACATGTTTCTCCCAACCAGGGCAGTGTTCACTACAGTGTTAGGACGACATGTTTCTCCCAACCAGGGCAGTGTTCACTACAGTGTAAGGACGACATGTTTCTCCTCACCAGGGCAGTGTTCACTACAGTGTTAGGACGACATGTTTCTCCCAACCAGGGCAGTGTTCACTACAGTGTTAGGACGACATGTTTCTACCCACCAGGGCAGTGTTGTGTCCAGTACAGCGACGACATGTTTCTCCCCACCAGGGCAGTGTTCACTACAGTGTTAGGACGACATGTTTGTCCCCACCAGGGCAGTGTTCACTACAGTGTTAGGACGACATGTTTCTCCTCACCAGGGCAGTGTTCACTACAATGTTAGGACGACATGTTTCTCCTGACCAGGGCAGTGTTCACTACAGTGTTAGGACGACATGTTTCTACCCACCAGGGCAGTGTCCACTACAGTGTTAGGACGACATGTTTCTCCTCACCAGGGCAGTGTTCACTACAGTGTTAGGACGACATGTTTCTCCCAACCAGGGCAGTGTTCACTACAGTGTTAGGACGACATGTTTCTCCTCACCAGGGCAGTGTTCACTACAGTGTTAGGACGACATGTTTCTCCCAACCAGGGCAGTGTTCACTACAGTGTTAGAACGACATGTTTCTACCCATCAGGGCAGTGTTCACTACAGTGTTAGGACGACATGTTTCTACCCACCAGGGCAGTGTTGTGTCCAGTACAGCGACGACATGTTTCTCCCCACCAGGGCAGTGTTCACTACAGTGTTAGGACGACATGTTTGTCCCCACCAGGGCAGTGTTCACTACAGTGTTAGGACGACATGTTTCTCCTCACCAGGGCAGTGTTCACTACAATGTTAGGACGACATGTTTCTCCTCACAAGGGCAGTGTTCACTACAGTGTTAGGACGACATGTTTCTACCCACCAGGGCAGTGTTCACTACAGTGTTAGGACGACATGTTTCTCCCAACCAGGGCAGTGTTCACTACAGTGTTAGGACGACATGATTCTCCCCACCAGGGCAGTGTTCACTACAGTGTTAGGACGACATGTTTCTCCTCACCAGGGCAGTGTTCACTACAGTGTTAGGACGACACGTTTCTCCTCACCAGGGCAGTGTTCACTACAATGTAAGGACGACATGTTTCTCCCCGCCAGGCCAGTGTTCAGAGAGAGAGAAGGGAAAAGGTCCATAGATTCAAGTAGGAATCGCAAAAAATAATCTTTTATTGAATGGGTCACTGCATGTGGCCTTGACATATCGATGAAACATAACATTGCACATTTGGAAGAGTTAGGTCAGTGTGCAGACGAGGCGTCCATGTGCGTCATACACACTGTCGGGATGACATGCAACAATTTATGTCAATGTAACCAAGTGAAATTACAACATGTGATTAGCACTGATATATAGAACGGTAACGCAATAGAAGCTGTATGAATACTGTGTCGACACCCTGGTGACTGATGTATAATATATATATACATTTCGATACCTAATCGGAGTGGAATCATGAATGCGTGAGTAGGAATAATGCACCAAATTAAATTTGATCATAAAGGTAAAGCCAAGCAACAAATTAAACGGGAGAAACGTCCGACAGTGGCCTTCAGTCTTGAGTTTAACAGAGCATTCCCAGCTGACTGATATGTCCACTGAGAAAATTGGAATATCAATAACAGTCTCTCTGAGACAACAATTATTCACATATTACATTTGATAGGAGAAAAGACAAGGGCGCATGATAAATGACGCGCCGTATGTTTCATGTGTTGACACATATTCCCATCGTAATCCGGGTCCTCAGTCGCCCGACGCTGAACGGCACAGACAGAAGGACATGATTGACACCACTATCTGTAACACGAAACCAGAAGACGTCGGGTGGGGGACAGTGGGGACAACAGCTCCTGACAGCTAGACGTACTTGTCACTGCTCCGACACATGCACATGGACAACACGATGACCAGCAGCTGAAACACAGGCGAGGACGTTCATTCATTCATTAAGTTTGACACGTGTATGTATAGTGTGACAAGGGATTATTATAGTGTGACACGTGTATATTAAAGTGTGTCACGTACGTATATATATATATATATATAATGTCAATGTCATATGTGTATATAGGTGATATGCGGACATATAGATGTGATATGTATAGAGAGAGGTGTGACATGTGTACATATAGATGTGATATGTATAGAGAGAGGTGTGACATGTAGAGATACATTTTACTGGGGATGGTCACACACCACAAGTAGAGATGCGCTACACCAGGGATGGCAACACACCACAAGTAGAGTTGAGCTTCACCAGGGATGGCAACACACCACAAGAAGAGATGAGCTACACCAGGGATGGCAACACACCACAAGAAGAGATGAGCTACACCAGGGATGGCAACACACCACAAGAAGAGTTGAGCTACACCAGGGATGGCAACACACCACAAGAAGAGATGAGCTACACCAGGGATGGTCACACACCACAAGTAGAGTTGAGCTACACCAGGGATGGTCACACACCACAAGTAGAGTTGAGCTACACCAGGGATGGCAACACACCACAAGTAGAGATGAGCTACACAAGGGATGGTCACACACCACAAGTAGAGATGAGCTACACCAGGGATGGTCACACACCACAAGAAGAGATGAGCTACACCAGGGATGGCAACACACCACAAGTAGAGATGAGCTACACCAGGGATGGCAACACACCACAAGTAGAGATGCGCTACACACTAGGGATGGTCACACACCACAAGTAGAGTTGAGCTACACCAGGGATGGTCACACACCACAAGAAGAGATGAGCTACACCAGGGATGGCAACACACCACAAGTAGAGATGAGCTACACCAGGGATGGTCACAAACCACAAGTAGAGTTGAGCTACACCAGGGATGGTCACACACCACAAGAAGAGATGAGCTACACCAGGGATGGTCACACACCACAAGTAGAGTTGAGCTACACCAGGGATGTTCACACACCACAAGTAGAGTTGAGCTACACCAGGGATGGTCACACACAACAAGTAGAGTTGAGCTACACCAGGGATGGTCACACACCACAAGTAGAGATGAGCTACACCAGGGATGGTCACACACCACAAGTAGAGTTGAGCTACACCAGGGATGGTCACACACCACAAGTAGAGATGAGCTACACCAGGGATGGCAACACACCACAAGTAGAGTTGAGCTACACCAGGGATGGCAACACACCACAAGAAGAGATGAGCTACACCAGGGATGGTCACACACCACAAGTAGAGATGCGCTACACCAGGGATGGCAACACACCACAAGTAGAGATGCGCTACACCAGGGATGGTCACACACCACAAGTAGAGATGCGCTACACCAGGGATGGCAACACACCACAAGTAGAGTTGAGCTACACCAGGGATGGCAACACACCACAAGTAGAGTTGAGCTACACCAGGGATGGCAACACACCACAAGAAGAGATGAGCTACACCAGGGATGGTCACACACCACAAGTAGAGATGCGCTACACCAGGGATGGCAACACACCACAAGTAGAGATGCGCTACACCAGGGATGGTCACACACCACAAGTAGAGATGCGCTACACCAGGGATGGCAACACACCACAAGTAGAGTTGAGCTACACCAGGGATGGCAACACACCACAAGTAGAGTTGAGCTACACCAGGGATGGCAACACACCACAAGTAGAGTTGAGCTACACCAGGGATGGCAACACACCACAAGAAGAGATGAGCTACACCAGGGATGGTCACACACCACAAGTAGAGATGAGCTACACCAGGGATGGTCACACACCACAAGTAGAGATGAGCTACACCAGGGATGGCAACACACAACAAGTAGAGTTGAGCTACACCAGGGATGGTCACACACCACAAGTAGAGTTGAGCTACACCAGGGATGGCAACACACCACAAGTAGAGATGAGCTACACCAGGGATGGTCACACACCACAAGTAGAGTTGAGCTACACCAGGGATGGCAACACACCACAAGAAGAGTTGAGCTACACCAGGGATGGTCACACACCACAAGTAGAGTTGAGCTACACCAGGGATGGTCACACACCACAAGTAGAGATGCGCTACACACTAGGGATGGTCACACACCACAAGTAGGGATGCGCTACACTGGGGATGGTCACATACCACAAGTAGAGATGAGCTACACCAGGGATGGTCACACACCACAAGAAGAGATGCGCTATGCTGGGGATTATAACACTTCAGGTGAAATACTCAAAATAGGCTAGGTAGGTGACTTTGGGCACTGACGGTACATGGAGACATACCTCGATGAGGAAGATGGTGACACCAACTCCAATGGCTACGTTTCTGTAGCTGTCAAAGAAGTCCAATAGGTTGCTATAACAGCCCTGGAAAAAACAAACGATATCACTCACAAACCTGTAAGACATACTCCTGTATACACTAACAAACCGGTAAGACATACTCCTGTATACACTAACAAACCGGTAAGACATACTCCTGTATACACTCACCAACCGGTAAGACATACTCCTGTATACACTCACAAACCGGTAAGACATACTCCTGTATACACTCACCAACCGGTAAGAGATACTCCTGTATACACTCACCAACCGGTAAGACATACTCCTGTATACACTCACCAACCAGTAAGAGATACTCCTATATACACTCACAAACCAGTAAGACATACTCCTGTTTGTTCTCACACACCAGTAAGACATACTCCTGTATACACTCACCAACCAGTAAGAGATACTCCTGTATACACTCACAAACCGGTATGACATACCCCTGTATACACTCACCAACCAGTAACACATACTCCTATATACACTCACAAACCAGTAAGACATACCCCTGTATACACTCACCAACCGGTAAGACATACTCCTATATACACTCACAAACCTGTAAGACATACCCCTGTATACACTCACCAACCAGGAAGACATACTCCTGTATACACTCACAAACCGGTAAGACATACTCCTATATACACTCACCAACCAGGAAGACATACTCCTGTATACACTCACAAACCTGTAAGACATACTCCTGTATACACTCACCAACCAGTAAGACATACTCCTGTATACACTCACCAACCGATAAGACATACTCCTGTATACACTCACCAACCAGTAAGACATACCCCTGTATACACTCACATAACAGTAAGACATACCCCTGTATACACTCACCAACCAGTAAGACATACCCCTGTATACACTCACCAACCAGTAAGACATACTCCTGTATACACTCACCAACCGATAAGACATACCCCTGTATACACTCACCAACCGATAAGACATACTCCTGTATACACTCACCAACCAGTAAGACATACCCCTGTATACACTCACATAGCAGTAAGACATACCCCTGTATACACTCACAAACCAGTAATACATACCCCTGTATACTCTCACAAACCAGTAAGACATACCCCTGTATACACTCACAAACCGGTAAGACATACTCCTATATACACTCACCAACCAGTAAGACATACTCCTGTATACACTCACCAACCGGTAAGACATACTCCTGTATACACTCACAAACCGGTAAGACATACTCCTGTATACACTCACCAACCAGTAAGACATACTCCTGTATACACTCACAAACCTGTAAGACATACCCCTGTATACACTCACCAACCGGTAAGACATACTCCTATATACACTCACAATCCGGTAAGACATACTCCTATATACACTCACCAACCAGTAAGACATACTCCTATATACACTCACAAACCAGTAAGACATACCCCTGTATACACTCACCAACCGGTATGACATACTCCTATATACACTCACCAACCAGGAAGACATACCCCTGTATACACTCACCAACCAGTAAGACACTCCTATATACACTCACCAACCAGTAAGACATACCCCTGTATACACTCACCAACCGGTATGACATACTCCTGTATACACTCACCAACCAGGAAGACATACCCCTGTATACACTCACCAACCAGGAAGACATACTCCTGTATACACTCACAAACCGGTAAGACATACTCCTATATACACTCACCAACCAGGAAGACATACTCCTGTATACACTCACAAACCTGTAAGACATACTCCTGTATACACTCACCAACCAGGAAGACATACTCCTGTATACACTCACAAACCGGGAGACATACTCCTGTATACACTCACCAACCAGTAAGACATACCCCTGTATACACTCACCAACCGGTAAGACATACTCCTATATACACTCATCAACCAGTAAGACATACTCCTGTATACACTCACCAACCGGTAAGACATACTCCTGTTTGTACTCACAAACCAGTATGACATACCCCTGTATACACTCACCAACCGGTAAGACATACTCCTATATACACTCACCATACAGTATGACATACCCCTGTATACACACACCAACCGGTATGACATACTCCTATATACACTCACCAACCAGGAAGACATACCCCTGTATACACTCACCAACCGGTAAGACATACTCCTATATACACTCACCAACCAGTAAGACATACCCCTGTATACACTCACCAACCAGTAAGACATACCCCTGTATACACTCACCAACCAGTAAGACATACTCCTGTATACACTCACCAACCGATAAGACATACTCCTGTATACACTCACCAACCAGTAAGACATACCCCTGTATACACTCACCAACCGGTAAGACATACTCCTATATACACTCACCAACCAGTAAGACATACCCCTGTATACACTCACCAACCGGTATGACATACTCCTATATACACTCACCAACCAGGAAGACATACCCCTGTATACACTCACCAACCAGTAAGACATACCCCTGTATACACTCACCAACCAGTAAGACATACTCCTGTATACACTCACCAACCGATAAGACATACTCCTGTATACACTCACCAACCAGTAAGACATACCCCTGTATACACTCACATAACAGTAAGACATACCCCTGTATACACTCACCAACCAGTAAGACATACCCCTGTATACACTCACCAACCAGTAAGACATACTCCTGTATACACTCACAAACCTGTAAGACATACCCCTGTATACACTCACCAACCAGGAAGACATACTCCTGTATACACTCACAAACCGGTAAGACATACTCCTATATACACTCACCAACCAGTAAGACATACTCCTATATACACTCACCAACCAGTAAGACATACCCCTGTATACACTCACCAACCAGTAAGACATACCCCTGTATACACTCACCAACCAGTAAGACATACTCCGGTATACACTCACATAACAGGAAGACATACTCCTGTATACACTCACAAACAAGTAAGACATACTCCTATATACACTCACCAACCAGTAAGACATACTCCTATATACACTCACCAACCAGTAAGAGATACCCCTGTATACACTCACCAACCAGTAAGACATACTCCTATATACACTCACCAACCAGTAAGACATACTCCTATATACACTCACCAACCAGTAAGACATACTCCTATATACACTCACAAACCAGTAAGACATACTCCTATATACACTCACAAACCAGTAAGACATACTCCTGTATACACTCACATAACAGGAAGACATACTCCTGTATACACTCACCAACCAGTAAGACATACTCCTGTATACACTCACATAACAGGAAGACATACTCCTGTATACACTCACAAACCAGTAAGACATACTCCTGTATACACTCACCAACCAGTAAGACATACTCCTGTATACACTCACATAACAGGAAGACATACTCCTGTATACACTCACAAACCAGTAAGACATACTCCTGTATACACTCACATAACAGAAAGACATACTCCTGTATACACTCACCAACCAGTAAGACATACTCCTGTATACACTCACATAACAGGAAGACATACTCCTGTATACACTCTCATAACAGTAAGACATACCCCTGTATACACTCACCAACCAGTAAGACATACTCCTGTATACACTCACAAACCAGTAAGACATACCCCTGTATACACTCACAAACCTGTAAGACATACCCCTGTATACACTCACAAACAAGTAAGACATACTCCTGTATACACTCACATTACAGTAAGACATACTCCTGTATACACTCACATAACAGTAAGACATACCCCTGTATACACTCACAAACCAGTAAGACATACTCCTGTATACACTCACATTACAGTAAGACATACTCCTATATACACTCACATTACAGTTAGACATACCCCTGTATACACTCACATAACAGGAAGACATACTCCTATATACACTCACATTACAGTAAGACATACTCCTGTATACACTCACATTACAGTAAGACATACTCCTGTATACACTCACAAACCAGTAAGACATACTCCTATATACACTCACATTACAGTAAGACATACTCCTATATACACTCACATTACAGTAAGACATACTCCTGTATACACTCACAAACCAGTAAGACATACTCCTATATACACTCACATTACAGTAAGACATACTCCTGTATACACTCACATTACAGGAAGACATACCCCTGTTTGTACTCACATACCGGTGTCTCCTCACAGTACGCATAGGCTTAATAGTAGAGAGTGTTTGTACAGTATAAGTACTAGTATATGCATAGTAGTGTGTCCTCGCAGTACACATAGGCTTAGTACTTTTGGTTTGTGTTTTTATCTACACACTCAGCAATATATGAATTTGGTCAGAAAATAATCAAGACCAGATAATCCATTGATTGACATCATGAACATCGATCTAAACAATTAGTATACGATGACATGCATCCACCAAGTCCGACCCCGTCAGTAGCGTGTATACTTACATTAGGTATAGGCATAACCATGTACTCACATTGGTGTAAGCGTACGTGTTGTCCATGTCGGTGATACTCAAACACTTCTTTATGTCTCCATCAGTGAACGTGGTGTTTGAAATATGTTCGTAATTTGTCTTCTTGCAGCACGCCACGGGGATCCTATGTAATGGGTTCCGTGGGTCCCATTTGGTGGCGATGGCGGCATCTTGGAAGTCGGTGTAGTTGTCCACGCCGCAACATTGGAACTGCATGCACACATTGAGTTATCTATTATTCTTCATGACGACGACTGAGTATCTATACTCTGCATGGAATGTGTACATGTTACGGAGGGACAACGCCAACGGATACAAACTGTACCCGTTGGGATCATTTACGAATAAATATGCAAATATAAACGGCCAAGTATGGACTATACCAACAAATACGCCCTGGCACTTGTCTACCTCCGATCGAGCCAGAATTGATGATCGTGGACCTGGACGAATTCCGAGGATAATTGTTATCATTATCAAACTATGATATCATACCAAGATTCGGTGTCTACAATGGGCGTAGCTGAGGCCTCTCACACGCGTAGGCGAAAATAAATTGCGAAGTAATTAAGCGAGGTCGGTCGGGATATCAATTTCCATATCTGTGCTTGTTGACATCATGGGTTTGGGGTATTTTCCCGAATTACTTTAGATTTGACTGAAATAAACTGATGGAAACGAAAAAGGGAACAATGAAAAATATAGAGAAACAAGTTTTACTGTCGGTATATTTGACACAGCGCGCATACAAAGTCAACACATGTCAGAATATAATGTTGCAAGTGTTTGTGTGCATCGTTTCCAACGCCTATTTGGTAGACAAGGCTCGGAACCCATGGCAGCATATAATTTTATTGTGTCTAAAACTGGGTGTTCCCTTATTCATTCCCCTCGGTATCAGTCCGAAATTGTACTGAATTAATTAATGAAAGTTTTAAGCCCCTCGGTTCACTTGTAGCTACTTTACTTAACAACAGCCAAACACATGCTTGATTAATACACTTTAAACTGGATGTCACCCTACCAAGGGCGACCAATTCTTCAGTTATCACGAACCGCCTTGAGAATATATAATTGACAGTGAATGTAGATAGCATTAGCAGCAAATATTTCAAGAATATTCCAATATGCGATCCAGCATTTAAACAAAATATGATGTCCTTACATGGAATGTAACAACGAAAATATAGCATCTGCTAGTCATTCACAGTTGGTAACCGTGACATACTTCTGACATCATAAGATGATCAGCACTTCTCATAGCTGTGAATTCTAATGATATGACCACTAAATGCATACGACTTCCTATAACCTTGACCTTATACGACCTTTTCCTATTTCCGCCCGCTCTAAGGACAAAATTGACCGCCAGTTGACCCGCAGCGAGTTAGTAATCAAACCCTTTCCAAGCTAAGACCTTGAGAATGATCTGGACCCATCCATGTAACATCCCGAGGGCAGTAAAGAAGATATACATGGTAGGATATCAATGAAACCTTAAAGCATCACCTGCTCAGTGATACCACAGTCAAGGGTAAACAGGTTTACTATGCGTTATGCAGGTGTCATCAGGACGCCACCCACTATTCTGTGAAGACAATTATCTGTGAAAGAAATATTTAATTGATTCAAGGCAGAAATTCCACAGATGAGGCACACATAAAGTTTTCCCAACTAGATTCACACACATCTCCACTTGACTGAAGAGTGCAAATGCTAGTGAAGAATGTTACACAATGCTTTATGAAAAGCAACAAAACAGTCAGCTGAGTGTTCCCCCATACCACAAGACTAAATGACAGCACTTTGACCACAAGGGTGGAAGTTTCCCCGGGACATCAGTGCTCCAAGGAACGTTACCAAGACGAATGGCGGACAACCTGATACCCAACATATACAGAGCAATTGAAGAGAAACCAGACAGATACTCAGCTCGATAAACCGTCTAAGACGTTTAAGACACTGGAGCCGATAAGTTGTTATCGACGCTGTGGCACTTCACTAGTCTCACGCTACGGATAACTCGGTGATAACCTCAGACAATAATATATCGTGAGATGGACGGAACCTTCTATCTTGCAGCTAAATACCAGTGACCAAGATGGTCCATCACACAAACGAAGTCAACACTATTCAATGTTGAACTACTCACGGTGGAGAAAATGGCGTCAAAGGATTGATCTTTGGCATTCTTTTTGGAGGCGTAGTCGTCGTAACCTTTCAACGCACTTCTTAAGCCTTTTTCTAGGATCTCTTCTGCCTAGCAACACAAGAAACAGGCTGGTAGTTGGCAGCAGGGCATTATGGTATTACAAGACGCTGGCTAGTAAAGTACAGTCGGAAAAAGAAATATATTTTCAACTAAGTTATTAGCCCCTGTGGCTTGACAAGCATAGTTTGCAACAAGTAGAACAGGACAAGTTACTGGAGTGAAACAAGGCCAAGTTCAGAGGCTGAAATACCAAAACATTTGTTTGTTTGTTTGTTGTTTATTGTTTAACACCACACAGCAATATGTGTGGCATGTGCATACACTTTGTCAGGAGTACTCATGATGACCCTGAAATTGCACGTGCATTCCGGTGATTGCATGCACGCAAAAAAATCCCAAGTTTAAAAATTCGTCACATATTCACAGTACATGTGTGACCAAGTCAATTCAAACAGAATGAATCGTTGAAGCGTTTTAACTATGAAAAGCAACTTTGTTGGCTAAACCTGATAAACGTTATGCCAGGCCTGTCGGAAAATAAGTGTATGCGTGCAGTTGTCATGCTTGAAACCAGAATTGCACGTAACATGACCCTCTAATGGTCATCAATGGCAACTTGAAAGGTGTACAGTTACATGGCGAAGTTATCCATCCCCACGTCCTCCCGGTCCTTCCGACCCACGTGACACCCCGTTACAGCAGACCGTCGTGATGACGTTTACATTTACAGAGGACATGTTGACGTTGTTTCATAGAAATCAATACATTGTTTTTCGTATATATCATGGTATAACAAGAAACTGGTTAACAGTTGACAGCAGAAAAATAAAGCGTTTTGAAATACATGACTTCGAAACGTCCCTTATGCTTATGGCCTTGAATGAATTCTGTTCATCATCACAGGTTAACACAGCGGGCTGTAAATAACAGACTTGGCTTGAGAAGTCAGTGATTGCCTGTAATTGCATCATACATGGGAAACAAAATCACACCCATCTTAAGCGTAATGATACCTACCTCACTTCCCTTAGCCAGGACTACCGCCACAGCCACGATCTCCGCCAGCAGGATAACACCGACTACGACGCCATACTGTAATATAGTTCGAAACATATACATGATATCGACAATAACGCACCACTGTAACGCAGTCCTATACACATACATTACGCTGACAATAACGCGACACTGTAACACAGTACCTATACACATACATTACGCTGACAATAACGAGACACTGTAACACAGTCCTATACACATACATTACGCTGACAATAACGCGACACTGTAACACAGACCTATACACACACATTATGTTGACAATAACGCGCCACTGTAACACAGTCCTATACACATACATTACGCTGACAATAACGCGCCACTGTAACACAGTCCTATACACATACATTACGCTGACAATAACGCGCCACTGTAACGCAATCCTATACACATACATAACGCTGACAATAACGCGCCACTGTAACACAGTCCTATACACATACATAACGCTGACAATAACGCGCCACTGTAACACAGTCCTGTACGCCCGTTCGATTATTTAAATTTGAGGGATTAGAGTCCACGGAAATTAGACATTAATAAGGTCAGTACCCAAAATATGATCCATAACGTGCAGCCTCAGATATAATACAAAATGGCTGCCGGGAGAAGGAGAAACACAACATCCATGTGTATTACTATATCACACAACTGTTAGAAGTTTTTCATTTCATTGCACAACTCACAATGCCAAGAATTACTCTCCATTGACAGCAGGCTCCAAGACAGCCCAGGCCTGCGATCAGAATGATGAGGCAACCGAAAGCAATGACGACCAGTCCGAAAGTCTCGCCAGCATACTTCAGGTTGAAGTTAATGTCTCCACTCTCCTCCACCAAAGCATCTTTGAAGACGTCAAAGCCAACTTTGAAAACGATCCCAGCAATCAGGATGGCTAGCCCAAAGATCTGGAGGGATAGAACATTTAGATGCATAGAATTGCGTTTCTCGTGTATTTGCATTGTATTTTACTCTGAAGAAGTTCAAGAACAACCGATGTTTTTATATCTAGTGGGTATAGCAACACACAACCTACCAATTGAGGGTGTTCTTCAGCATGTTTTGAGTATAGTATACATAAATACAGTCAAGTCCGTTGTGTCGAACATAGATGACTTAAAGCTTGGTCCCTGCGTATTCCTTCTTTATTCATCATTTTTCGGTTGTGTCGAACTTCGGATAACTCGAAGTATGTACGTAGGTCGCTTCAATTTCGACACAAAGGTGTTTGACAGTACAGCAAACAGCGCCATAAATGTTTCGGATGTTGACGCGGCACATCACAGACAACGTGACACTCAACAGAGCACATCACGGCAACATGACGCTAAACACAGGGCACATCACGGCAACATGACGCTAAACACAGGGCACATCACAGCAACATGACGCTAAACACCGGGCACATCGCGGCAACATGACGCTAAACACCGGGCACATCACGGCAACATGACGCTAAACACAGGGCACATCACGGCAACATGACCCTAAACACAGGGCACATCACGGCACCATGACTCTCAACAAAGGGCTGAGTGAGTGAGTGTGGTTTTACGCCGCTTTTAGCAATATTCCAGCAATATCACGGCGGGGGACACCATAACTGGGCTTCACACATTGTACCCATGTCGGGATTCAATCCCGTGACTTTAACTACGAACGCTATTCCCACTAGGCTACCCGACCGCCCCAACAAAGGGCTTAACTATACCCACTGTGATTTGATGTGAACGAGAAAGTACGAGACTTTGAACCGACTGTGGCAGACTGATGTCAGCTGTGAGAAAACCCATGATAAGTTCAGGTAATCTTCTTGTCTCGACTTTGGCCCTTGACCCAGTATTGGCTGCATTAATATGTGTCTCTCGTGTAGACTGAACAGACGTTTGCCATAAAACTATGTGTCTCTCGTGTAGACTGTACAGACGTGTGCCATAAAACTACGTGTCTCTCGTGTAGACTGTACAGACGTTTGCCATAAAACTATGTGTCTCTCGTGCAGACTGTACAGACGTGTGCCATAAAACTATGTGTCTCTCGTGTAGACTGTACAGACGTTTGCCATAAAACTATGTGTCTCTCGTGCAGACTGTACAGACGTGTGCCATAAAACTACGTGTCTCTCGTGTAGACTGTACAGACGTTTGCCATAAAACTACGTGTCTCTCGTGCAGACTGAACAGACGTTTGCCATAAAACTACGTGTCTCTCGTGTAGACTGTACAGACGTTTGCCATAAAACTACGTGTCTCTCGTGTAGACTGAACAGACGTTTGCCATAAAACTATGTGTCTCTCGTGTAGACTGTACAGACGTTTGCCTCAGAAATAAATGAACATGCCAGGTACAGAGTAGAGGTCAGTGGGGTGTGAGCAGAACTCACCAGAAAGATGACGTTAATGATGACAAGAAAGATCTTCGAACAGCCGCCTTCCATTGTAATTACTGTCCCTTGTACTGACCCTGAAACACAACACACTGCAGAGCTGTACACAGACATAAACTGAGGATGGGAAACACTATCGGGCCAGAGTCGGTTGTGTCGCAACCCTGACGCACGAACCGGGGTCACACGGACTGCACGGGGCGGCTCTGCTCGACTGTAAAACACACTCGGAATACCTCGTCATTAAGAGTGTTAGAAAGAAACTTAAGATATGTTTTAGCTTGTTATAATCTGACACAATGCATATCAACTGAAGACAAAATCCCAATGATTGTGTTTTATAATTTAGAGACGAACAGAATCCGGAATTAGCTGTGTGTGCCCTACTCTTTGAGATTATTCTACCGATATTCCATAACAGCAACACACTCACCGACATAGCAGAACAAGGTAACACATATAGCAAGTCGCTTTATAGATCGTGTGAATAAAAGTAAGGAGGAAATTGTTAAACTTACAGGTGATCTGCCTTCCACTTGATATCCAGTGACAAATGATGTTTAAGTAGTGAGCGCGTTTGTCTCATCACGAGAACCTACGTCACAGCAACTTATCAGGTGTCGGAAAGTTGACATACAAATTATCAGGGCCACATTTGCTGTTGGTAAGGACCTTTCCGAGCATACATATACTGTTTGATAATACTGATGTGTCACTGAGTCACTCTCTGATGACCCGATACGTGAATGTGATCAATGTTGTGAAATAAGTTCAAGTAATTATCATGCAATTGTTTACTCTTCCAGGTGTTGTCACGCAGTATATCAACAGTAGCTTTCCATTCTGTGGTCTGTACATCACTGGTGTAGGTGCATGCCCTGACGCTGGTTTATTTGAATAAATAGTGAGTGAGTGAGTGAGTTTGGTTTTACGCCGCTTCTAGCAATATTCCAGCAATATCACGGCGTCGCATCGCATCGCATCGGCATTATTACAGCCATATAACAACGAATCAAAATACTGTATTACCCTGACCACCCTGGTGGTCGGTGTATTGGTGATTGTGTCAGTGAATATACTGTACTGCCCTGACCACCCTGGTGATGGGTGTATTGGTGATTGTGTCAGTGAATATACTGTACTGCCCTGACCACCATGGTGCTGGGTGTATTGGTGATTATGTCAGTGAATATACTGTATTGCCCTGACCCCCCTGGTGATGGGTGTATAGGTGATTGTGTCAGTGAATATACTGTACTGCCCTGACCCCTCCTGGTGATGGGTGTATTGGTGATTGTGTCAGTGAATATTCTGTATTGCCCTGACCACCCTGGTGCTGGGTGTATTGGTGATTGTATCAGTGAATATACTGTATTGCCCTGACCACCCTGGTGATGGGTGTATTGGTGATTTGTGTCAGTGAAAATACTGTATTGCCCTGACCACCATGGTGCTGGGTGTATTTCTGATTGTGTTAGTGAATATACTGTATTGCCCTGACCACCATGGTGCTGGGTGTATAGGTGATTGTGTCAGTGAATATACTGTATTGCCCTGACCACCATGGTGCTGGGTGTATTGGTGATTGTGTCAGTGAATATACTGTACTGCCCTGACCACCATGGTGCTGGGTGTATTGGTGATTATGTCAGTGAATATACTGTATTGCCCTGACCCCCCTGGTGATGGGTGTATAGGTGATTGTGTCAGTGAATATACTGTACTGCCCTGACCCCTCCTGGTGATGGGTGTATTGGTGATTGTGTCAGTGAATATTCTGTATTGCCCTGACCACCCTGGTGATGGGTGTATTGGTGATTTGTGTCAGTGAAAATACTGTATTGCCCTGACCACCATGGTGCTGGGTGTATTGGTGATTGTGTCGGTGAATATACTGTATTACCCTGTCCACCCTGGTGCTGTGTGTGTTGGTCATTAGTAGCGTGTGTGACCACCAAATGCCTCAATACACGCAAAAACTCTTCGACGCACAGAAAAAGTCAGTCGTCTGTTGAGGTCACGTGGGATTTGACGCCATGCTTCTTGGAGGGCCAAGATCAGTTCTTGCTGGTTGGCTGGAGAGTGTGGTCGTTGTTGAATAGGGCGATCCATCAAGTCCCAGAGGTGTTCTATGGGGGACATGTCGGGTGAGCATGCAAGCCACGGCAGGACGTTGACGTTGTTGGCTGCGAGGAAGTTAGTGACAATTCTGGCTGTATGGGCTCTAGTGTTGTCATGGGACGGTCGGGTAGCCTAGTGGTTAAAGCGTTCGCTCGTCACGCCGAAGACCCGGGTTCGATTCCCGACATGGGTACAATGTGTGAAGCCCATTTCTTGTGTCCCCAGCCGTGATATTGCTGGAATATAGCTAAAAGCGGCGAAAAACCATACTCACTGACTCACTAGTGTTGTCATGCTGATAAGTGACACCATGTGGCTGCTGTTGGAGAAATGGTAGGACAACTGGACGAAGAATGTTATTCATGTAAGGCTGAGCTGTCAAGTTTCCGTCAACGATGACCAGCGGTGTCCTCTCCTGCCCACAGATCCCTCCCCACACCATGACACTCATTCCACCATATGGTACGACCTCCTGCACGCAACACGCCGCCGTTCGTTCACCCCTTCGGCTGTAAACACGTTGTCTTCCATCAGCCCTAAACATACAGAATTGACTTTCGTCAGTGAAGACAACCCTCTGCCAGTCACGTCGTTGCCAACGTCGTATAGTCCGGGCCCATCTCAATCGCAGACGATGATGTTGCGCTGTCAATAGCTGTCCTCTGTATGGTCTAAAAGCCCTGATTCCATGAGCCCTGAGTCTCCTGGCAACTGTCTGTCGACTAACCCTGAGACCTAAGGCATTTGTTGCCGATGACGTCACTGTCAGGGAGCGATTTCCGAGGTGCAAGGTACGCAAGTACCGGTCATCATGGGGCGTGGTCACCCTGGGTCTGCCTGTTCTTGGCCTGTCAGCGGTCCACCCTGTCTGTCTGTAACGTTGCATCAAGTTGGTAAAGGCAACACAGGAACAGCCAAGGTTCGTACAATATTGGCATGGGGGGCTCCCATCGGTACCATACCCAAGGCTTGTTCACGTTGTTCGACTGTGAGTCGTGGCATTTCTTTTGTGTTTTTTTATCACTGTGGATGTCTGACTTGCCGTTGCAATCGTTTTATACCCTTACCCGCACGTGCATTTGCAGTTGTCCGTGGTGCACGTGTTTTTCACTTTTTCGCGTGTTATCTTGCAAACATGTAACAGACGATTAACAATTTCTGCATACACTATAGTTGTATTTAGGTTATGTGTTTTAGATAGACTTCATCGAAAAAAAATGATACTTTGTCTGAAATATATATTTTCAGTTGGTAAAGTTTCTTTTGGACGTCAGTTTATATTCCCTTAACGACTGTATATCTTTATCTCTTCTGAATTTGTTGAACCAGGTACATCTCTCTTTTTTTAGTAACTGACATTCCCAATCAAACCATTGTTGTGTTTTCTTATTCACGTGAACCACTTTCTTCATTTCGTTCCCAGCATAGGAGAGTGCTTATAAACTCGACACTTTCATCAATATTTGTGAATACGGCATGAACTGCTTTTTCATTTCAACCAGTGATACTAACTTGTCTGAAGCTAAGTTACAAAGAAATATTTCTTCTTTATCAATTCTCCACATAAATCTAAATGTACTTGCATAATTGATATCATCATAACCCTCGATGACTGAGTGAAGCGTACACGTACGTAAAGACGTTGTTAATGGAAAATGTTGCGAATCGTAACGTGTGTCTACGTCAAATTTTTTACAGAGTTCAAACATATGTACGGTTGAGATAATATAGTCATTTACGCTTGCCCCTGTACAACAAATGAATGTATAGTCCCCAATACCAGCGTCACTGCCACAACGACCATTCATAATATGGATATTAAAGACAGAGCATAGGTTCAACAAACATTTACCAAACTTATTCAAAATAGTATCAGGAGAGTATCTCTGCAAATCAAAATGGTCTATCAAGAAATCCTAAGACGAGTTATCACACCCTTCAAGATAATCCAAAAGTCGGGTTCTGTCCCTGTTCTGGAGGTAAAATCTCCCCCCAAAATACATGAAACGTCATCATTCTGATTTAAAATATCCAGGAGGTCATCTTGAAACATCAGTTCACCATTTCTAGAAGCAGCACATTTATCATAATAGGTTGAGCCTTCTGGGTGTATACACGCACAACAGTATAGCACATTTGTTACAGTACAAAACAGTCAATTATCTAATGGAATGTAAATACCACTTTCCTTCACCCAAGTCCGCTTAATATATATTTTTTCAGCTCTTTTCTAACCATAACTATGATACCGCTAGAGAGTCTCCCTGCTTTTGCTAACTTATCTCCTGGTCTATTATAATATAAATACTGTACCTTTACTAGGGCTTCCACAAATTTTTTGGACACGAGTCCCGAGTACCCGAAAATAGGACGTCCTTTAAGAATATTGGTTCATTAGATCAAAATTGCCATCTAAAAGTATTAAAACATATTATAAGTATAATTGAACTGCACTGAAATGTAAATAGAAAGCGTCCACTGAAATAGTACATATATACCAGCTAATCAATAATTAATCTGTGTAAGGGAATACACCTGGCATTTGAGTCGGAGCAAAGAAGCAATAATCTCCTTGATACATTCAATTTCTTAAAGTCGGGAAGGAAAAACAATAATTACGTCTATTTTATGTGACATTCTCAATTGTTCTAAAGTACATCTACTTTCTACAAAGAATACATTATTCAAACAATATTTTTTGAAGCTTTTATCAATATATTGATGAACAATTGAACATTGAAACAGAGTGATCTCCCTTTATCGAGTACTCGAGTCCTTGATAACGGACTCGAGTCCCACTAAAACCGACCCGGCCTCGAGTACTCATTGAAGCCCTAACCTGTACTGCACACAACTGCCTCTTTCAGTACCCTGCACCTGTACACAACCCACCTGTACACAACCCACCTGTACCACCCACCTGTACACAACCCATACCCTGTACACAACCCACACCCTGTACCACCCACCTGTACACAACCCACACCCTGTACCACCCACCTGTACACAACCCACACCCTGTACCACCCACCTGTACACAACCCACACCCTGTACACAACCCACACCCTGTACCACCCACCTGTACACAACCCATACCCTGTACCACCCACCTGTACACAACCCACACCCTGTACCACCCACCTGTACACAACCCACACCCTGTACCACCCACCTGTACACAACCCACACCCTGTACCACCCACCTGTACACAACCCACACCATGTACCACCCACCTGTACACAACCCACCTGTACACAACCCATACCCTGTACCACCCACCTGTACACAACCCACACCCTGTACCACCCACCTGTACACAACCCACACCCTGTACCACCCACCTGTACACAACCCACACCCTGTACCACCCACCTGTACACAACCCACACCCTGTACCACCCACCTGTACACAACCCACACCCTGTACCACCCACCTGTACACAACCCACACCCTGTACCACCCACCTGTACACAACCCACACCCTGTACCACCCACCTGTACACAACCCACACCCTGTACCACCCACCTGTACACAACCCATACCCTGTACCACCCACCTGTACACAACCCACACCCTGTACCACCCACCTGTACACAACCCACACCCTGTACCACCCACCTGTACACAACCCACACCCTGTACACAACCCATACCCTGTACACAACCCACACCCTGTACCACCCACCTGTACACAACCCACACCCTGTACCACCCACCTGTACACAACCCACACCCTGTACTACCCACCTGTACACAACCTACACCCTGTACCACCCACCTGTACACAACCCATACCCTGTACACAACCCACACCCTGTACCACCCACCTGTACACAACCCACACCCTGTACCACCCACCTGTACACAACCCACCTGTACACAACCCACACCCTGTACCACCCACCTGTACACAACCCACACCCTGTACCACCCGCCTGTACACAACCCACACCCTGTACACAACCCATACCCTGTACCACCCACCTGTACACAACCCACACCCTGTACCACCCAGCCATACAGCGTTATCACTATTCCCCAGCAGTGAGGCATATTAGAAGTTTGTCAATATAGTAGTGAACAAAAACTATAAAATCAGGAAAATAGAGAATAAATGTGAAATTAATGTACAAAGTAATGTGGAAAGATTAGCTAAGTCTTACAATAATAATAAAAATGAATGAATACTCAGATTATGTATCACACCAAGGGAGGTAATGTACTGCCATATAACATGTTTTGCCCAAATAATCACAAATAAAAAAGTGAGTGAGTGAGTGAGTGAGTATGGCTTTACGCCGCTTTTAGCAATATTCCAGCAATATAATGGCGGGGGACACCAGAAATGGGGTTCACACATTGTACCCATGTCGGGAATCAAACCCGGGTCTTCGGCGTGGAGAGCGAAAGCTTAAACCACTAGGCTACCCGACCTCCCCAAATAAAAAAGTATTTACACATATACCTAACATAGATACCACTGGACAAATAACCCAACATTCAATTAGTTAATATGGTCTAACCCTCAAAGGGTACATGAAAAGTGTACATAAAGATAAAATATATTTATCCATGATAAGCCTCACCTCACAATGGAGCCAAATGATAACATGTGGTGACTCACTATAAAGGAGGACCATGGATTGCCTGTAGTTCACAAACCATCACACAACATTGTGACAATGCACTCACTATCACTTATTATCTTCACTCACACAATTCAAACAAAACGATTGCATATATATATATATATATGCACATAGCTAACTAACAAAAGATGACTTTAATAATTACTTCACTCTAACTTTAATCAGAACAGTTGTTGCAATTGCCTATATTACCAAATGAACTGTTACTAAATTACATCATTGTTTAAGAAACAACAGATTTAATGGGCATATAAAAGAACTAATAAAGCTAAGTATTTAACTGACCTGTTTAATCCTGCTGCCCCCTCGTTGTTGCCTCATGTGGTGTGCCGTGATTGTGCTGTGTCTGTGAGATGGGTGCAGGGGGGGGCGTGGTACTGTGCAAGTAGATGCACCATTTAAGCTTAGTGGACGCTAAGTAGAAAGACTCTAAAGAATTTCCAAAATTGTTTGATTGGAAACACAAGAAATTAACAAAATTAACAAAATTTATAATTAGAAATGAAAAACAAGACAGTGAGTAGGGCTCATCAATGCCCCCGATTTCCGACACCAATATATTTCTAATATAAAAAAAACCACAAAAAAACATAATGCTTTCAGAAAACACACATATCAAAATCAAGCTTTGCCACTACACCTTTCCCATGAGTATGGAAACTACTCACTAAATTTTAAAAGAATCAATGAACTTGTCTAGTTATGGGTAAACCAGTTTTCAAGTTATAGGTCATACACAAAAATGTCTTAGGAAGGAAGGTTAACTATATACCCCCAGCGTTTTAGGTCACGGAATAAAAATATAGAAACAGTTGTTTGAGACTAAGTCAACATTGTTTCCATGGAAACATATAAAAAATATAACTTTAAAAAATTCATAATAGCAAAAGGCACCAGTTATATATGCCAAGTTTCATTGAAAAAAGGTTTTCAATTCATGGCTTGGAATAGGATGGGAATGCCAATTCCTACACGACGAGAACCGAGCCAAAGACCACGTCTCCCCTCCCTGTGTACTTCCAAAATGACTTATCAAGATTGTAAGACATTATTTTGTCAAATTGACATGATCTATTTTGTAACATAAATTTTAGAATTATTTTAGAAGTAACATTTCTTATTTAAATTTAAGAGTTATCTAAAGTTCACATATCTAACATATCTAACTTAATTTACACTTTAAAATTATTTACTCAAATCAGTATAAAATAGGTGATTTCTTCTTGTAGATGGATTCGAACTCTGTCAAGCTGGCCGCATCACCTCGAAAAGGACAATCATCTTGTTAGTCTTTAGTGCTAGGAAGATACAGAACTTTTGAGGGAACCTATGCAGGAAGGTAAAGCTTCCAGTTTAACAGCTTTGCAAGAGCATTGCAAATCTGGGGATGATCCAACTTATCTTAATATCAAGGGAATACTTAAGGACACAGAACTACCATCTTTTCAAGTTGACTTTTTCCAGATGATGGGGTGAGCAAATCCCTTGAAGTCTCTTTGGATCTGGCTGCTGGACTATCAAACACAAAGTAGGCATGGAAACGATCTCCACCTTCTCCCTATCCTCCAAGCTAATGGTCATAACCCACCCTCCAACAAGCAGCACCCCATAGAGATCAGATTAGTGGGACTTTAATCCTGATTGTAGATTTCGCTTCAAATATCTGTGTGCATGTTAATCTTATCGGCTGCTTCACACTATATCACATACCTTCCATCACTTGGTTGTCGTCAGTTTGAGAATTGTGTAAGAATCTACAATATATGTCGCTGATGCAATTAAACATAAAGTTGGTTTTATTAGACACCTATTGTCTTGACAATCAAGTCTTAGATTGCAGAGGCAAGCTCTCACTTCCTACCAGGAAAAATCTGGGATTTACAGCCCTTCGAGACTGAAGGCAGAAATCTGCAGCTGTAGATGATAGCCAGTTCTTGTGTTCCTGAATGGATGGCTGCCAGCAGTCCATGCAGCTGAAGGCAAACCAAGAGGCAATCTCGTGCCCTCCAGGTGGCACAGCAAGAAGCCTTATCCTGCATCAGCAAGTGTTTGCTGGCCCAGTTGTCACCACGCCAACCAGCAAAAACAGGTGCAACGCCTATTGAAAAACCCTTGGGGAGTTGTTATGCTCATGGTTTAGAGAGCCTGGGCCTGAGAAACCAGTTGAAAAGTAAAAGCAATGATTCAGGGTACAACAATGTCCACTCAGCATGGTCACTCACAGTTCCCATCACATCAGCAGATGTTTCAGCCAATCCAGTTGTACACCTGAGAACTGTGACAATTCCAATAGCAATAAGCCAACACACACAAAACACCAATTGTCAGCCTAAATGACTTTATTTTTCAACCTCAAAGAAAATTCCACGGAGCTGTAACAATGTAATGCAATGCTGGCCGTCCCTACACATTGGAGTGATATGTGGCTTGCAACATGCAACATACTTCACAGATTTACAATCATTTGTATTGCATATGTCATAACATACATATATCTCTCTCAAGTAGAGGAAAAATCAACAATCATTACTGCCGTGCCAGATAACTTGTAACAGAATATGTAACATATACAGAAGTACTAACCCTTCAGTAGTTTTTCCTACATGCAGGAGTTTACTGATACATGACTCCCTAACATCAACTGCAGTATTTGGCAAGCAGTGATTTACAACAAACAAAACTAAATTCTGATCCAAATTGGATTGTTATGATTCAGACATAACTCCATACTTATTCTTGGTTAAATGAAAAGCCAATACATGAACTGTGTGGACTAATATTCACCTGTAACTGATAAATAGATACAAACTCTTCATGGGAGTCACGTAGATGTATCTGAGTATTTTATGCTGTTTTGAGGAGGGATGCATGATGCTTTATTCAGGAGTCAATCTGGCAGACATGACAACAGTTGAAAACTGCCCACATTTCACTACTCCACAGGTAACACAGAATTCTCTCGTAGGCAATAAAGCCTAAGATCTACAATACACGCACAAAATGTGATTTTACTTCCCCAAGCTTTGAAGTGAAGTTCAGATAACTTTTTAAAATGAGTGACAAAAGTGAAAAAGAAATGAGGACAAAGTTAACTCCACTCTTGTGACAGACCCATTGTTTGTGTGGGAGGGAGTGTTTGATGGGGCTGAACTGCTCCTCATCCAAGCAATTCTGGTGTGTGGTCAAGGTCACATTTTAACATGGAATGTGGGGAACGAAATAAAAGCGTATGTTGGTACATGACGGTGCAAATATCATCCATTCTATCATATCCAGGACACTCGGACACAGACATACACATGTAACTACAATCACAACTTGAAAAATATGGCGAAATACATACTAAAATGCACAGAAAAAATATTAAACAGTTTGTACAATAAAGATTTATGATAAAAATTCTGTCTTCTAAAATCATAGTATTAAATTATATCCGAGAGTAATAACAATAATAAATCTATGCAAAGCCTGCCTGAACGTAAGGCTGACATGACCCACGCGGGGTGTTCTATAGCTACAAGTTAATCTTGAGTAAGTATGTGTGTGTGCAGTCAACCATTAAACACATGACAGGCAGATCTAGTCACACATGACTGGTGGTGGCTGTACAGTGACTTGGTGTAGTAAGGCAGCAACAGTACCTCGTCTGCATCACTTGCCAATATTAATCCTACATGGGACAACAGTTAGCTCACTTTACTGATTCAAAATTCTGCACAGCTTCAATTTGCAGGCAACGATATCAAGATCACTTGCAAAGAATAAGTTCACTTAAATGCAGTAATGACGACAACCATAAACATGCTCCTGAGCATTAAAAAAAAAAATCACTTTTTTTCACATTTGAATGACACAAGTGAAAATACCCTCCCATCCCAATGCTATTTCCCCAGCGAAACTCCCACCCCATGGCATTTGAAGATTCTCTTGTCATCCTAAATTATCTTTACTATGGATAAAAAATCCTTAATAATATGTCTCTCTCTCTACAAATCCTCCAGGGTTTCGTCGCAAGATGAACTTTCTACACTCATCATATATGAAGATGGCCAAACTGAATGGCATAGCTGGGAACCACCAAGATAACCTGAAAAAACAACAACACAGTTTAGACTCAACTCATGAATGTGTACATTTTAGACACAATATTAATATTTTCAAGATAAAAAGGAAACCATGATCAGCTGATGCTTTTTTTTTACAGTTACTGACCTCAAGTGCTGCATACGCAGACCCTGGTCCAGACCGGGGCAGTATGTCAGGAAGGCGGCTAGGGCAGTCTCGAAGAATATACCAAAACTCAGTCTGTGGTTTCTGTAACAAGAGATAATGCATGTAGAACAGCACAAATAACAACTTATGACAAATAAGTAACAGTCCATAACTAAGGTGGTTTAAGGTTGAAAATGTTCTGAGTGAAGGTTCAGCTATTTTCGTTTACATGATTCTGGTTATCCCATGGCTCATTACAAGAATTCTGCTGGTACTTACTTCATTCCCTGTTGGAATAGGGACAGCCTCCTAGTCTTACAGATGATCAGATCAGCCCACTGTACGATAACAATGGACACAAAGAAGGCAGTGTGGCATGTGTACTCCAGACGTTTTCTCTGAGAATAAGTCTGAAAAAGCCATAAATTCTTTTGTCAATACATTCACTCATGATTTGAAATACCTAAAAACGGTAGAGTAAGAAACAAATTCACAATGGATATTTTCAAACTGGAAGAAAAAAAGTGGGGGAGAAACATTAACATACCCATTCCTGTCCATAGGAATCCTCCAGGTCATTGATGCCCAAGGAGTCCCATTCCTCTCTAATGCCCAACAGTTTGCTCATCCAGAAACCATTCTCTCCCATGATCACAAAATACACAAAGAACCCAGCAGAGGCCTGGATCATACCAATCTGCCCATACGCCATACTAATCAATCTGAAACACAGAATAATATCATGTACATTGCACTCAAAAAGAAAAACTGTTAAACTTAATGTATGGTCTCCAAGGAGTAGGCAGCAGTATTCAAGCTGCCATAATGGTAACCTGATAATATTTAAGTCTGTGACAGGAAGCCAGAGACAAATAGGTGAGATGAGGACAGTCAGCCACTGTAACCATCAATGAGTAAAATGTATATTACAATGTCTTACCTTTCATTTACAAGTTTGTCTTTGACTGGATCACGTGGCTGTCTCTTCATGATGTCACTCTCAGCTTGTTCATAGGCCAATGAGATAGCAGGAACCATGTCAGTTCCCAGGTCAATGCAGAGGATGGTGATGGTTCCAAGAGGCAGGGGGATATCAGCCAGGATGAAGAGCAGGAAGGGTGAGATTTCAGGGATGTTGGAGGTGAGGGTGTAGGCAATGGACTTCTTCAAGTTGTCAAAGATCAAACGACCTGCACACATAAAATGAGAATAAACATTACACAAAAGGCAGAAACGATACGGCCTGAACACATGACTGAATTACAAACAAATACTGGTACTCAAAACAGTGAGTGGCTTTTTCATATGTGAATGCTACATACTTTAAACCTGGATATCAGAGAATTATATTTCTTTTACCAAAACCACTTCTGTCTGAAAACAATTCTGTCAAATTACCCCCCAAAATGGCCTAAGTTGACATCTGCTGCAATGTTTGTTAAGACTGATCTGATCTGGATATAACTGGCACAACTCACAGACAAGGCACTAAGGCTGCTCCGTGGAACAGGAGATGAGAACTACAGTAGATTTGAGATGCATGAGAAAGTCATTATTGAGTGCCAGATACTGTTTTGTGCTGCTGCCAGAAATATACCAGTGGCCTGTACATGGAGAGGCGAATGTTAATGCTTATTATGATGTCACACATTGTAACCACCCTCCATCCTCACAAGTAAGCGCTTTCCCTACTAACTCCTAACATACATATATGTGCGACCATAAGGATCCATTACTTGCCTTCTTCAACACCAGTGACAATGGAGGCAAAGTTATCATCCAGCAAGATCATGTCAGCCGCTTGTTTACTGACGTCACTTCCAGCAATACCCATAGCAACACCAATATCAGCTTTCTTGAGAGCTGGCGAGTCATTGACACCATCACCAGTTACAGCTACGATAGCTCCTTGGCGTTGACAGCCTTCCACGATGATCAGTTTCTGTTGTGGGGAGGTACGGGCAAACACAATTTCGCCATGGTTTCGGAGAATTTCATCAATTTGAGCTGGGGTCATGTCACGGAGATCAGCACCATGGACAACAGCAGCTTTTGCCTCTCTGAATAATAAAAATGGTATCGGATGTTCAGGTTGGATAAAATTGCATCTCTTATGTCATTGCATAAGCTTAGACAAACAGGGTTTCAAATCAAGCTTGCTTATATCTTGATAATAAAAGGTGATTTAATTATGTTGGAGTCTGTGACAGTTTGTATTTTATTAAAAATACCTTGGATCAACCTCTTCAACTGGAATTCCTCTCTCAGCAGCAATATCTTCTACAGTCTTACTTCCTTCTGAGATGATGCCGACACCCTTAGCAATGGCCTTGGCAGTGATGGGATGGTCACCAGTTACCATGATAACCTACAAAAAATTATTAAAAAAACCCAATTCAATCCTAGAATCTTTAATTCATAACAAATGTGAAACATACAGCATATTTACAAGACTACTTCAAAATATTAAGAACTGCAATCGCAACCTTACCTTAATACCAGCACTTCGGCACTTTCCAACAGCATCAGGCACAGCAGCACGGGGAGGGTCAATCATAGCCATGAGGCCAACGAATCTCAGACCAGTGATGGGGAAGTTGGGGCCATCAGGATCAAAGCTAAAGCCTGGGGCGAACTGATCGATAGGCAGGAAATAGTCACAGAATCCTAAAACAAAAGGACAAACAAATCAGTACATGAGGAAACGAGGGCTTGAAATGAAATGAAATGAAATTTGGTGACTTTCCTTACTGAATTTAAACCACACAAGTTACATTATATATGTGCAGTATACAGAAATGTTTCACATACCAAGTACACGCTCTCCCAAGCCTCCAAGTTCCAGGTAGGCAGCGTTGAAAGCCTCACGGAAAGAATCATCAATGGGTTGTTCCTTGCCATTAAGAAGCACAGTGCTACATCTGTCCATGATCCTCTCAGGAGCTCCCTTCATGACAAGCAGATAGCGTGGGTCGTTGGGATCCTCAGTCTCGTGGATGGAAACCTGTAAGAAATTACATACTAATGCATTAAAATCTGCAGGTGATTTCATGTACACTCTTCTACAGAGCTGTACTTCTGAAACTTCTGTATTGAACACAAGATCATATTGACTGCCAGGTAAACTTTCCAGCTAAGTGTGGGGCATCTCAAACAAATTGAAGATATGACATATTGGAGGGGTGTTGGGGAAGGGATGTTGGGGAAGGGAGGAGCTTATGGTGGTGTGAAGGAATGGGGTGCCTAATACATCAAATATGGTAAGACAATCAAATGTCTTGGGCTAAAAAAAGATTGAATTGTAAAAGAAGGAAACACTGACAGCACATGTTCAAACAAACAAGAACTCGCCTGGTATTTGTTGGTTGAGTTGAATGGAATCTCAGTGACCTTCTTATTGCGGCGGCGGAATTCTGTGACGTTTCCAATCGACAACTCAACACACTTGAGCAGGGCAGATTCAGATGCATCACCGTTACATTCCCTGAGAAAAAGATGTTTCATATGTTAGAATGTAAAAATCTCATTTTAATTAGTGTTAAAGTGAACACTAGACAAACAAAACAAAAAGTGAGTTGACCAAGACTCCAAACATAATTTTCTAAGTTCAATGAAACATTGAAAAAAAGATTTCTCAGAAAATCCACTTATCAAATCAAACTTCGCACTGAACTTTTTGAACAGAAAAGTTTTCAAAATGATGCTAGTTTATTAATGAATGAACACAAAGCACTGTGACTGTATTCATTAAACTGAAAATGAGCATGATTTCATGTTGCAGATGTGTCTATATAAACAAATTGCAAGTGAATCCATGGCATCTGAATGGCTAGCCAAGCAAAAGACTGCACAAAAGATATCGAAGAAAATTCTTCAATAAAAATATACTTAAGCATGGTATGTACACTCACCTCTTGAGGATTGGAGTGTCGTCCTGCCCAAGTTTGAATTCAGCCCTGTTGCACAACATGGCAACGCGAGCCAGATTCATCCAGGTGAGGTCAGTGCGGCTGTATGTGGCATCTGTATTTACAAAACAATTTCAATAACAATGTATTTCAAAACAATGAAAGGAAAGAGGAACCTCTTTGCATTTGCTGAAGCACCCATGTTATAGGACTCTGTTAGCATGTTAGCTATTTTCCTCCCAGACATACCGTACACATAACAGACTGTTGTACATCAAGTGCCAACTGTACTCACTGGACTGGTCATCACTGGTGTCAGCCTCCACAATACGCCCATCAAACCACATGTGAGCAACAGTCATTCTGTTCTGTGTCAGTGTTCCGGTCTTGTCCGAGCAGATGGTGGATGTAGATCCAAGAGTCTCCACAGCCTCTAAGTTCTTCACCAGGCAATTCTTACTGGCCATACGCTTTGCTGTGAGAGTCAGACAAACCTGCACAAAAACACAATACCATTATGCTGTAGGGTGTTACTTCCTCTACTCATAGCATTGAATATCATGCTCAGTATTGGATATTTTAGGTAATGTTCTCATAATAAGTGAAGCATATAAAGGATGATGCGATACTCATGACAAAACAAAATAGTTTATGACAAAACCGTAAATAGTTACTCACTGTGACAGTAGCCAGCAGACCCTCAGGGACATTAGCAACAATAATTCCGATCAAGAAGATGACAGCATCAAGCCAAAAGTAACCCAAAATGAAGGCGATGACGAAGAAGGAGACTCCAAGGAACACAGCCACACCAGTGATGATGTGGATGAAGTGAGCAATTTCCTTAGCAATGGGAGTCTCGCCAACCTCCAGACCAGAAGCCAGGTTGGCAATACGCCCCATAACAGTTTTGTCACCAGTACGGACCACAATACCACGACAATCTCCTGAAACCACATAATACTTAGTATTAAGCAAATGTTTATCCAATTTCAACTTAAAACAAATGTTAATATTTGTCATAATTCTTAAAGCAATGAAAAGTATGACTTAGCCTTGACAGTTGCCTACCTTCTACAGCATTGGTGGAAAAGAAGGCCAAGTTCCTTGTTTCTAGAGGGTTTTCATGTGTGAAGTCGGCAGTACGAGTCTGGGGCTCAGATTCTCCAGTCAGGGAGGAGTTGTCCACCTGCACATACAATATTTACTGGTTTGAAAAAAGAGTCATCTGAACACGACAATTCCCCCCGCCCCAACAAATTCGAAAGAATCATCTGACTGTTACATCCAGTCCAACCTGAGAGATTTCTATGCAATCTGTCTGTCCGTATACAAGAGTAGTTATTGAGGTATGAAAACAAAATATCATGGAATCGGGATTTGGAGGGAGGGATTGAAAAAGGACACTTATAAAACTTGACAGGGTATTTATCAAGAAGTGTGGAGTATCATTTCATATTGTGTGTATATTTGGCTGATATCAATCAAGGTAACATGGTAAGGCAGACTCACCTTGAAGCTGTGAGCAGTGATCACACGGATATCAGCAGGGACTCTGTCTCCAAACTTGACATCAATGATGTCTCCAAGGACCAGCTCCTCTGCATGGATATTGTGCTTTTGTCCACCTCGGATAGCCACAGCATACTGCAATGACAAGAGCTTGCTGATAAACATTTGAAACTGCTAGTTCTTCTGGACTGGCAACTTTAACAATTACCAATTCCCCCTAAGTTTTGTCAGTCCCAACTTTAAATCAAAACATATGAAAACTACCTGGTTTTACTTCTTTCAACATCACGTTCAATGCAATGACATCATCTCTGAAGTAACTTAGTTAGAACTACACGTCATTCACATAAGGTTCAGTCACAATTTTTCTCTTTTTTTTAAATATTTCAAGACTAATTCACAACAAATATATATTCGGTCTCAAATTGAAATGTTATTTCCGTGCACTAAAATATACAAAGGGGTAACCGTGATGGTAACAAACAAGATGACTTTTAAAAAAAATTAAACTTAAATGAATATCCCCGATGTTTTGTTTTATAAGGTATTTTATTTGCCAGTCCACGGGGAATGGCAGTCACATGAATTACTGGTCCAAACCTAATTTTACTGGAAAAAAATGGGAACACAGAAAAACTACCTTGATGAAATAATGATGAGTAAGAACACATGGTAACCAAAAAGAAATGCAACAGTGAATTGTACAGAAAATGACATGTCATTCACAAATGAATGAATTACCTGTGGAACCATGTTCTTGAAGGAATCCATAATCTTTGAACTTTTGGCTTCTTGATAGTATGAGAAGCATCCTGTGACAACCACAACAGCTGTCAGCACTATACCTAGATATAACTGAAACAGACAGTGCTTGTGTTACAGCAGTAAACATGGGCTTCCTGAGGTTTTCATGACTGAAATATAATTCATAGAAGCTGCAGATACAGAATTCTGAACATTGGGATTATGAATAGAACCCCCTGGACTTGAATTTAAAAAAAGGTTATTCTTTTTCCATTTTTATCTTCAACTACTTTCAAGTAACAGTGCATGTTTTACAAAATATGTAAGATTTTTTAACAAAAAGACTTACGTTATCACCCGGTGGATCTTCCATGGCTCCTGCCTGGATGGAATATGCTATGTAACAGAGAATAGCCCCAATCCATAGGAGGAGAGAGAAACCACCAAATAATGTTTTACAAAATTTCACCCATTCTGGTGTAGTTTTAGGTGGTGTTAACATATTGGGACCATCTCTGAGGAGAATTTCTTTCGCCTTCTCAACACTGTGACCCTGAAACAGTAATAAGTATGTTTAAAGATACACACAACACATGTCAACATACTCTGAGTAAGCAGCTTTCTTGAGCTTAGTGGCACTAGTTTCAATCTGCAGGCTTCCATTTGAGACCATGCCTTCAAAGGTGTTTTGAATCAGTCATACAGCCCAAGACAAAGGGTTCGTGGTTTAAGCTTTTTGGGGTGGCATGATTAGAAAACATATTCCACTTGGAGTATAATGAATGTTTCCTTTTTTATTATTTTATTACAGCATATGTAATGTTTTCTATTGTATAGTTGGCGAGAGCAGTGTGTTAACTTATTTATTCAAGATTGTCATGAAAATTAGGGACACTTAAGGATGAAAATGCATGTACCATATTGGGATCTGATCCAAGTCGCTCATACAACTCCTCAAGTGGAATCTTGTGTTCTTCCATCTCCAACTCCTGTTTGAGTTCATCAAGATTTTCCTTCTTCTTCTCCTTCTTTGACTTCTTCTTGTCATCATTATCACTGGGTGTGACAGCATAGCGGTAGCTCTCAGCCCGTGGCTAAAACACCAGAAATGAATGAAAAACGACACTCAAAGACCACCCTATTATCGAACAGTTTGAACCTTCCACCCCAATGAAGTGTTTCACTGGGATGAAGTTGCGAGGTTCATACAAAGTTTCCCCACAAGATTAGGAGCTAAATATTTATTAGCAAAATTAATAGCAAAACAGTTTTATCAATCGTGCCTATTACAACTAACAATGCTACAACAAAACTCAAGTCTTATCCAGAATAACATTCATTTTTTGCCTATTCAAGCAACACCATATGAAGCGAGAAGGTGTCATGATCAATACAAAAATGGGTAATCGGAAAAATCTGTGGCAAATGTCAATAAAATTTAAAAAATTGGAATTAATAGTTAAACCATTCCAAGTTCATGTTAATGTTGTAATGACTAATGTTCCAGCCTTATAGACTTTTATTTCACTGGCAAGAGGACCAATTAACATCCAAGAGAGGTAGTGCCTTCAAAGTTTAGTTTACAAAGTATAAATACCTCTGAATTTAGGAAAATAACATTTTACCCCCCTTTTGCCTGTTAGGGAGCTTAGTTTGGAATCCTGGATAAATCCTGGGTTAATTTTCTGTATTGAGACCAAATGAAGCAGGCTTTACATGTATATCTGTAGAATTCACACATGATGTACTTGTACAAAAGAAACACTGAACATGGGTGCCTCTTAATGATCCTGACAATTTATTTCAACCTAAACAACCCTGTATCACCTGTACAACACACTGGGCGAGTTAGTTTTATTGTACACAAAAGGACGCTAAGACATGGTCTCAATTCTGGTAATATCTGATGTATTTGTTTACTTGACCTACATATCTTTCAAGTAGCGTCTCAGTGCACAATACACATGTCGCAGCAATGATTGTATAAAAGTCTATGCAACAGGTATGTGATATGAATCTTACCAAGCTTTCTTTTCAATATTTACATTTTCTGGATTTGTGAAATATATTACAATGATACCATGACCTTAAATCCATTTAAGATGCCACACGCTGATATTATTACATAAAGTTCTGAAAATATGCCAGATTTCAGTATTTGCTTACATTCATCGTCTTAATACACAAAGTAGTTGATCACGGTAGCCCAGTCTACTATCACGTGAGAGATCACATGACTGTTCATTCACTTTCCCTGGACTACTTACAAGGTCACCTCTATCCTATCACTGGGGATAGCCAGTGTTCCGATTCAAACCATACAGTAATCTCAACATTTAAACATTAATGCGCATAACGTGCCAAAAAAACAGGCATGATTCATTATTTTGGTTTAGGTAACTTAAAAAAAAGAAGCAAGGCTCATTCAAGTCATTTTCAAACTGATCGGATTACAATCTACATGCTTTTTTTTTTTTACCTTACTACAATATACTCGTGCACGCAAATGGATACAATAACAGGCATGAAACAAAGTCGTAAGGGAAAATGTCGGCAATACTGCCCGTTCTTGTCCATAATTAATTATATCCTTCAACACATAAGGGCGTGCGGAGCTAGATCTACTGAAATGGTTTTGACATGCATGTACTTTCCGGCCCGATATCGAACATCAACAGGCACAATCAGTACTTTCCACTTTGTGAAAGCTCATTTAAACGACAAAACAAAGCATTTGGGCCTGTATTTTGATAAAAATGTCCATGGAACATTTGCCCTTCAAACCCCGAGGATGCTCATGAATATTCATATAACCAGTTTAAATTAGTAATTGCAAGCATGAGCATGGAATGCCTCCAAACATACCTCTGTCACCAGGGAGTATAACAAGGCTTGGATAGTTTAATCTAACAACTATGCACTTACAGTAACTGTGCCTTAACTGATTCGAGTCACGACAGTCAACGGGGTCAGAAGTATGCGTCCTGACCTAGGCCCTCGAAACCAATGATACATGTTGGGAAGGTGCGTTGTGAATTTACGAGTTTATGTCTTCTACGCCGAGAAAACCACATAGAAAACAGCTCGGTATAACATCATGAGCCTATACAACAAGTACATAATCACCATGTTTGATATATATGTAAAAACAGAACAGAAACTCACCTGGCTTGACTTGGACACCTTACTCGACGCCATTTTCGATTGGGCGGTCTCTCCAACAAGCGTGACGTATGTGTGAGCTTGGGAGCTGTCAATCAAGTGACGTCACCAAGGAAAATTCCGAGGATTTCGAAATAACCACTTCAACAACGGAATAACACTCGGTATTAGGTTTGTCCAGAGAAGGAAATAACTAAGTAATTAACAGCCCGGAATGGAAAATGTTGAAATAGTGTTCTCAGTCTTAGGTTCCAATGTCACGTGATTTGAAGGTTATCTGTCCAAAATGGCGGACGGAGCTCAAGATCCCCGTAACCACCAATGCACAGCAACTGGTGACGCTCCTCGGTTCACGAGCGGTTTTATATTGTCCCGAGGAGGCCCGTTCAGAGCCGCTTCTTGGTTTTGATTGGCAGATCTATTGCAACACTCAAAACTAGGTCACGCGCTGACCGCTAGTAGACGGGGACGAAAGTCAAACCGGTTTCTATATTTTGGGGTAACATTAGGTAATTGTTACAGTTGTATTGTATGTAGACAGCACGACTACAATGCCATATAATCGTTAATGTCAACGCTATCTTAGAGCCCGAGCGATAAAGTATGTCAGTATGTACTTATCAATAAACGTGTTGGATTTTGTTTAGTGTTATCTGATATTTCTTTTTATAAATCGAGATATATTTCTAAACAAATGCGCCATGAGAAAGGTTCGACGTGTCGGTTGGGGTATAGTTATGGGGAGAAGGAGAAAATGAGTCCATTAACGTGCAGTTGAGTGTAGTCTTTATATTAGGCTATAACATATATTACATACGTAGACAATCATAATAAATATAACACAAATTGAAATACGACTATTAAGAATAGGTGCCTGCCATTCCAATCAAAAGGTAACATGCAAGTACTTGAGGTGAATGCAAATATTTTGCCAGGAAAGTTTCTTTTTATCATTTCATTTATATTTGAAAACATCACCAAACATACCAAATGAATGTTGAGATACGTTTACACAATGTACGTGTTTGGTATTTTTGGAACACTTCCAAAAAGCCTGTTGTTGTTTGTTAGTTTATTTCTTTTCTTGTTGGGGACAGATGTTTTCTTTTACCTCATGTGCGAGAAAACGAACGAGAAAAAAATTATCTTTTAGGATTCGAGAACATGTATCGGTTTGATCATTGACTAACTGAATGTGTATGCATATTCGTGTGTTGAGCGAATACACAGAGGAAACGTACGTAAACCGAATGGGATGAATGTTTTATTTTAGAAAGATAATTGCCAGGGTTTGTAATACTGCGAAAACGATTTCTGCCCGAGCGTTGCGGCGATGGTGATGGTCGGTTCGCCCCTGGGTATATGAACAATGTCCCATTGTTCCTTCATTGTTTCGACTATAGGGCCTAGACGACAAACCACCGTCTTGGTCATGGTAGTTGTTAATTAGATTCATCCTCGCAGGGTTTTCGCATGGTTTTGCTTAATTGTTTTCTAGATCCTAAGAATGTGTCAATGGTTGTTGGAAACTGTGTCCACACACGTTTAAAGTCACGATTAAAATATAACATAAAGTGTCGGGCAAAAATACAACTATATATGTATGTGATAAAAAAAATTAAACGTTAACAAAACGTTATGTGACTGAAAACAGTCGCCGAAACACTGGAAACTTAAATTCCAAAACACAACAATGATACCCGTATCAAATACCATCGAATAACCATTTCTTGTTTTGTTCCATTTTAGCCACCATCAAACATGGGTGTATACATTCTTGTGCCCGGCAGATTAGATGCAACTGGGTTGACGTAACATACCTCGTTTCCTACTTTGTGTGCATGTTGTTTTCAATCTATTTTCAAACGACTTACAAACAAGTGACAATTTATTTTGGGAATTACTGTGGGCAAATTGTAGCCAAAGTATATTTTCCTCGCTTCAAAGTGTTTCTTTCAGAAAATTCCGATATCAGACAGTTTTTTCGCCTGTACGTTTTGAACACCGGTGTGTGATTATTCCCTAAATCGATAGTCTATATAGTGCATGGCGCTGAGTCCGAGAAGCACGGACAATGCCGTGTAGTAGACCACAGCCAAAAGAGCAATGTACATGACCAAAGGGTGGCCCGGGGGTATCACGGATGGCCGAAACAAATAACCTCAGTCGTAAACCTGACACATCTCCTGTCGCGTAATATTAGCTACAATTACATAATATCCCCCCGCCACCCCCCACCTCCGGCCTCCTGTAAACAAAGATTCGGGTCGGCTGAGCTTCTTTGTTCTTGTGACATTCCAGTCCCCAACTGTACCAGCATAAGCTGTAGTGTGTTTGAGTAACTTCTTTAAGTGGCATTATCAATGAAAGTCAATTTATACGGAATTTTCAAGTTTGTGTTCCTGCAAACACCACGGCACAGTTATGAAACACAACAGGCCCCCTCGCTGTACTCTGTAACATTTGACTAACCAATAGTACTAATAAATGAATGTCGTTTATGACTCTTATGGCCTTTTTGATTAAGCATTAAGCAATCACGCTTTATTATGATATGATGGAGAGAGAGAGAGAGAGAGAGAGAGAGAGAGAGAGAGAGAGAGAGAGAGAGAGAGAGAGAGATTTCGCAAGGGGTCATATATACTTGTATATTTAGTGCTCTGGCGCCTTGGATCTGCGTCAGTGGCAGCCGAGGCAAACAATATAGTTCCAATCGAATTAGCATCATCAGTGTGCGTGCCATTGCGTGGTTATCGTTTGCAATACCAGACACGGGGAGACGGCAGCGGAGTGGAAATGATTCGTACCTGGTGCCTCTTTATTGATGTAAGAAATGTTTGGACGTTCCTGGCTAATGCGATTGTTTTCAGAGAAACAACTTGATTGTATAAGTATTACACCCGAATGATATGATGATACCACCTGTCTTGTGGGCCAGTCACCTACGTGTGTGCGCGCGCGTGTGTGTATGCCCTGTTTGTACCGTGACATTGTAGACATGGAAGGGATTCATTTGCTCAGTTTATAGGGTAGCATTATAAATACGGAAGGGAGTCATATGCCCAGTTTATACGATAGCATGATAAATATGGAAGGGAGTCATATGCCCAGTTTATACGATAGCATGATCAATATAGAAGGGAGTCATGTGCCCAGTTTATACGGTAGCATGATAAATTTGGAAGGGAGTCATATGCCCAGTTTATACGGTAGCATGATGAATATGGAAGGGAGTCACATGTCCAGTTTATATGATAGCATGATAAATATAGAAGGGAGTCATATGCCCAGTTTATACGAAAGCATGATGAATATGGAAGGGTGTCATATGCCCAGTTTATACGGTAGCATGATGAATATGGAAGGGAGTCATATGCCCAGTTTATACAATAGCATGATAAATATGGAAGGGAGTCATTTGCCCAGTTTATACAATAGCATGATAAATATGGAAGGGAGTCATATGCCCAGTTTATACAATAGCATGATAAATATGGAAAGGAGTCATATGCCTAGTTTATATGATAGCATGATAAATATAGAAGGGAGTCATGTGCCCAGTTTATACGGTAGCATGATAAATTTGGAAGGGAGTCATATGCCCAGTTTATACGGTAGCATGATAAATATGGAAGGGAGTCATATGTCCAGTTTATATGATAGCATGCTAAATATAGAAGGGAGTCATACGCCCAGTTTATACGAAAGCATGATGAATATAGAAGGGAGTCATATGCCCAGTTTATACGGTAGCATGATAAATATGGAAGGGAGTCATTTGCTCAGTTTATGCGGTAGCATGATGAATATGGAAGGGAGTCATGTGTCCAGTTTATACGGTAGCATGATCATTATGGAAGGGAGTCATATCCCAGTTTATACGATAGCATGATAAATATAGAAGGGAGTCATATGCCCAGTTTATACGGTAGCATGATGAATATAGAAGGGAGTCATATGCCCAGTTTATACGATAGCATGATAAATATGGAAGGGAGTCATTTGCCCAGTTTATGCGGTAGCATGATAAATATGGAAGGGAGTCATATGCCCATTTTTTACGGTAGCATGATAAATATGGAAAGGAGTCATATGCCCAGTTTATACAATAGCATGATAAATATAGAAAGGAGTCATATGCCCAGTTTATACAATAGCATGATAAATATGGAAAGGAGTCATATGCCCACTTTATACAATAGCATGATAAATATAGAAAGGAGTCATATGCCCAGTTTATACAATAGCATGATAAATATGGAAAGGAGTCATATGCCCAGTTTATACGGTAGCATGATAAATATGGAAGGGAGTCATATGCCCAGTTTACACGATAGCATGATAAATATGGAAAGGAGTCATATGCCCAGTTTATGCGGTAGCATGATGAATATGGAAGGGTGTCATATGCCCAGGTTATACGAAAGCATGATAAATATGGAAGGGAGTCATATGCCCAGTTTATACGAAAGCATGATAAATATGGAAGGGTGTCATATGCCCAGTTTATACGGTAGCATGATGAATATGGAAGGGAGTCATATCCCGGTTTCTACGATAGCATGGTAAATTTGGAAGGGTGTCATATGCCCAGTTTATACGAAAGCATGATAAATATGGAAGAGAGTCATTTGCCAGTTTATACGTAGCATGAGTACTGTAGACATATTTGACATATTTGAGGTGCTCGTACATACATCGTTCGTCTTCTCACGTGCTTTCAACTACCAGAAATTATATTATATTATACTATAGAGACGCCCTGTCAAGCTAAACTGCAATAAGCGCTAAAACATAAACAGCACGATGAGCTAATCATGCCATACTGAATTGTAAACAAGCCGAGTAACGGAGCACACATTGTTGTAGCACCTTGCTTAAAGTGTTGGGCAAAACGGGAGTTGTGCCGAAATAAACCCCATACTTGGGTTCAAGAGAAGGAAGGCATTCTGTAATCAAACATGTCTACTCATTGAGATATCAACAGTCGTCAAGAAAACCTGTCACGAGCTGTACGTTTTTCCAAATCAGTTCACGCAGATGGAAATGGTCCTGCATATGTCTCTACATACCAGCAGACTGATCTGTAACATATGCCTGTGTAAGTATGTCTGTCAACGCAGGTATATATATGTATGTACCGCAAGTACCGTGAATGTATGCTATGACTTATATGTCAGCTGTGACCCTTTCACAGAAAGTAGGTAACACGCTTGACACGGATAGTACATTCTCATGCTCTAGACACGGATAATACATTCACATACTCTATAGACACGGATAGTACATTCTCATGCTCGAGATATGGATAGTACATTCTCGTGCTCTAGACACGGATAGTACATTCTCGTGCTCTAGACACGGATAGCACATTCTCATGCTCTAGACACGGATAGTACATTCTCATGCTCTAGACACGGATAGTACATTCTCATGCTCTAGACACGGATAGTACATTCTCATGCTCTAGACACGGATATTACATTCTTATGAGGCTGACACAGACAGTACACTCTCATGCTCTAGACACGGATAGTACTTTCTTATGCGGCTGACACAGATAGTACACTCTCATGCGCCTGACACAGATAGTACATTCTTATGCACCTGACACAGATAGTACATTCTCATGCACCTGACCCAGATAGTACACTCTCATGCGCCTGGCACAGATAGAACATTCTCATGCGCCTGACGCAGATAGAACATTCTCATGCGCCTGACACAGATACTACACTCTCATGCGCCTGACACAGATAGTACACTCTCATGCACCTGACACAGATAGTACATTCTCATGCGCCTGACACAGATAGTACACTCTCATGCGCCTGACACAGATAGTACACTCTCATGCGCCTGACACAGATAGTACATTCTCATGTGACTGACACAGATAGTACATTCTCATGCACCTGACACAGATAGAACATTCTCATGCGCCTGACACAGATAGAACATTCTCATGCGCCTGACACAGATAGTACACTCTCATGCGCCAGACACAGATAGTACACTCTCATGCGCCTGACACACATAGTACACTCTCATGCACCTGACACAGATAGAACATTCTCATGCGCCTGACACAGATAGAACATTCTCATGCGCCTGACACAGATAGTACACTCTCATGCGCCTGACACAGATAGTACACTCTCATGCGCCTGACACAGATAGTACACTCTTATGCACCTGACACAGATAGTACACTCTCATGCGCCTGACACACATAGTACACTCTCATGCACCTGACACAGATAGTACACTCTTATGCACCTGACACAGATAGTACACTCTTATGCACCTGACACAGATAGTACACTCTTATGCGCCTGACACAGATAGTACACTCTCATGCACCTGACACACATAGTACACTCTTATGCGCCTGACACAGATAGTACACTCTTATGCACCTGACACACATAGTACATTCTTATGCGCCTGACACAGATATTACACTCTTATGCACCTGACACAGATAGTACACTCTCATGCGCCTGACACACATAGTACACTCTCATGCACCTGACACAGATAGTACACTCTTATGCACCTGACACAGATAGTACACTCTTATGCACCTGACACAGATAGTACACTCTTATGCGCCTGACACAGATAGTACACTCTCATGCGCCTGACACACATAGTACACTCTCATGCACCTGACACAGATAGTACACTCTCATGCACCTGACACACATAGTACACTCTTATGCGCCTGACACAGATAGTACACTCTTATGCACCTGACACACATAGTACATTCTTATGCGCCTGACACAGATAGTACACTCTTATGCACCTGACACAGATAGAACATTCTCATGCGCCTGACACACATAGTACACTCTTATGCACCTGACACACATAGTACACTCTTATGCACCTGACACACATAGTACACTCTCATGCGCCTGACACAGATAGTACACTCTCATGCACCTGACACACATAGTACACTCTCATGCGCCTGACACAGATAGTACACTCTTATGCACCTGACACACATAGTACACTCTTATGCACCTGACACACATAGTACACTCTCATGCGCCTGACACACATAGTACACTCTTATGCACCTGACACACATAGTACACTCTCATGCGCCTGACACAGATAGTACACTCTTATGCACATGACACACATAGTACACTCTCATGCGCCTGACACACATAGTACACTCTCATGCACCTGACACAGATAGTACACTCTCATGCGCCTGACACACATAGTACACTCTTATGCACCTGACACACATAGTACACTCTTATGCACCTGACACACATAGTACACTCTTATGCACCTGACACAGATAGTACACTCTCATGCGCCTGACACACATAGTACACTCTTATGCACCTGACACACATAGTACACTCTCATGCGCCTGACACAGATAGTACACTCTTATGCACCTGACACACATAGTACACTCTTATGCACCTGACACACATAGTACACTCTTATGCACCTGACACACATAGTACACTCTTATGCACCTGACACACATAGTACACTCTTATGCACCTGACACAGATAGTACACTCTTATGCACCTGACACACATAGTACACTCTTATGCACCTGACACACATAGTACACTCTCATGCGCCTGACACAGATGGTACACTCTTATGCACCTGACACACATAGTACACTCTTATGCACCTGACACAAATAGTACACTCTCATGCACCTGACACACATAGTACACTCTCATGCACCTGACACAGATAGTACACTCTCATGCACCTGACACAGATAGTACACTCTCATGCACCTGACACAGATAGTACACTCTCATGCACCTGACACACATAGTACACTCTTATGCACCTGACACACATAGTACACTCTTATGCACCTGACACAGATAGTACACTTTGTATGTGCCTGAAAAGGGTAGAGAATAGTGATGTGCCTGTGACAGGATGGTAGATCAACAAATACATGACAGGATGGTAGGTCGACAAATACATGACAGGCTGGTAGGTCGACAAATACATGACAGGATGGTAGGTCGACAAATACATGACAGGATGGTAGGCCGACACATACATGACAGGATGGTAGGTCGACTAATACCAGACAGGATGGTAGGTCGACAAATACATGACAGAATGGTAGGTCGAAAAAATACATGACAGGATGGTAGGTCGAAAAAATACATGACAGGATGGTAGGTCGACAAATACATGACAGGATGGTAGGTCGACAAATACATGACAGGATGGTAGGTCGACAAATACATGACAGCATGGTAGGTTGACAAATACATGGCAGAATGGTAGGTCGACAAATACATGACAGCATGGTAGGTCGACAAATACATGACAGCATGGTAGGTTGACAAATACATGGCAGAATGGTAGGTCGACAAATACATGACAGGATGGTAGGTCGACAAATACATGACAGGCTGGTAGGTCGACAAATACATTACTGGATGGTAGGCCGACAAATACATTACAGGCTGGTAGGTCGACAAATACATGACAGGATGGTAGGCCGACACATACATGACAGGATGGTAGGTCGACTAATACCAGACAGGATGGTAGGTCGACAAATACCTGACAGAATGGTAGGTCGAAAAAATACATGACAGGATGGTAGGTCGAAAAAATACATGACAGGATGGTAGGTCGACAAATACATGACAGGATGGTAGGTAGACAAATACATGACAGCATGGTAGGTCGACAAATACATGACAGCATGGTAGGTTGACACATACATGGCAGAATGGTAGGTCGACAAATACATGACAGCATGGTAGGTCGACAAATACATGACAGGCTGGTAGGTAGACAAATACATGACAGGCTGTTAGGTCGACAAATACATGACAGGATGGTAGAACGACAAATACATGACAGGATGGTAGGTCGACAAATACATTACTGGATGGTAGGCCGACAAATACATTACAGGCTGGTAGGTCGACAAATACCTGACAGGATGGTAGGTAGACAAATACATGACAGCATGGTAGGTCGACAAATACATGACAGGCTGGTAGGTCGACAAATACCTGGCAGAATGGTAGGTCGACAAATACATGACAGCATGGTAGGTCGACAAATACATGACAGGCTGGTAGGTCGACAAATACATGACAGGATGGTAGGTCGACAAATACATGACAGGATGGTAGAACGACAAATACATGACAGGATAATAGAACGACAAATACATGACAGGATGGTAGGTCGACAAATACATTACTGGATGGTAGGCCGACAAATACATGACAGGCTGGTAGGTCGACAAATACATGACAGGATGGTAGGCCGACAAATACATGACAGGATGGTAGGTCGACTAATACCAGACAGGATGGTAGGTCGACAAATACCTGACAGAATGGTAGGTCGAAAAAATACATGACAGGATGGTAGGTCGAAAAAATACATGACAGGATGGTAGGTCGACAAATACATGACAGGATGGTAGGTCGACAAATACATGACAGGCTGGTAGGTCGACAAATACATGACAGCATGGTAGGTTGACACATACATGGCAGAATGGTAGGTCGACAAATACATGACAGCATGGTAGGTCGACAAATACATGACAGGCTGGTAGGTCGACAAATACATGACAGGATGGTAGGTCGACAAATACATGACAGGATGGTAGAACGACAAATACATGACAGGATGGTAGAACGACAAATACATGACAGGATGGTAGGTCGACAAATACATTACTGGATGGTAGGCCGACAAATACATTACAGGATGGTAGGTCGACAAATACATGACAGGATGGTAGGCCGACACATACATGACAGGATGGTAGGTCGACTAATACCAGACTGGATGGTAGGTCGACAAATACATGACAGAATGGTAGGTCGAAAAAATACATGACAGGATGGTAGGTCGAAAAAATACATGACAGGATGGTAGGTCGACAAATACATGACAGGATGGTAGGTCGACAAATACATTACTGGATGGTAGGCCGACAAATACATTACAGGATGGTAGGTCGACAAATACATGACAGGATGGTAGGCCGACACATACATGACAGGATGGTAGGTCGACTAATACCAGACTGGATGGTAGGTCGACAAATACATGACAGAATGGTAGGTCGAAAAAATACATGACAGGATGGTAGGTCGAAAAAATACATGACAGGATGGTAGGTCGACAAATACATGACAGGATGGTAGGTAGACAAATACATGACAGGCTGGTAGGTCGACAAATACATGACAGCATGGTAGAGTGACACATACATGGCAGAATGGTAGGTCGACAAATACATAACAGCATGGTAGGTCGACAAATACATGACAGGCTGTTAGGTCGACAAATACATGACAGTATGGTAGAACGACAAATACATGACAGGATGGTAGGTCGACAAATACATTACTGGATGGTAGGCCGACAAATACATTACAGGCTGGTAGGTCGACAAATACCTGACAGGATGGTAGGTAGACAAATACCTGACAGGATGGTAGGTCGACAAATACATGACAGGCTGGTAGGTCGACAAATACATGACAGGATGGTAGAACGACAAATACATGACAGGATGGTAGAACGACAAATACATGGCAGAATGGTAGGTCGACAAATACATGACAGCATGGTAGGTTGACAAATACATGGCAGGATGGTAGGTCGACAAATACATGACAGGCTAGTAGGTCGACAAATACATGACAGGATGGTAGATCGACAAATACATGACAGGCTGGTAGATCGACAAATACATCGACATATACCAGAGAGGATGGTAGGCCAACAGCGTATAGTTAGTTGCCTCTTCGCCTCATGCTCAACATTCCCTGTGACCGACACTCCTGGCTATGACAACATGACGGAAATGTTCACAGCTATCACGTTTCAAAGCCTGGTGCAAGAAAATGTCACAGTGAACATTGTTTGGAGGTTATTCAGTTTACATCCCATGGACATTGAATTCATTCGGACTATTTGTCGGGTACCCTTAAAGAAAACATAAAGCAAACACTCTGACTAACTGTTTTATTATTTTGTCAACAAAATCACACGATTACTGAATTGCCTTATCACAAAACGCAACCCTCCTTTTCCAAAAACATGTATCTGCCCTGGAATGTATTGTGTCTGTTGTACAGCTGGACATAGCGTTTGTGTGGTCCCCGTAGTATTGACCATAAAACGTCGTAAGTAAGGGTCATGTTGGGCTGGTGTAGACGCAACACTGTTATCGCCAAGGCTGTGCTTATCATTCATAATCGACAGTCAAAACAAGGATGATGTGCGATGAATTTAACATTTACAAACGATAGCAAGCATACGATATATACGTATCGTATGAACATGTGCATCGACGCCAGTGGCCCGCAGCTTGAGAGAAATAGGGTGGTGTTAATGTGTGTACAGGTATAGGACCACAGGTATAGGCCGTGAGTAAGTCGTGCCTTGGGCGCTCAGTTCCCAGTGACAGGCCGGTGTATATTGTCCTGATTGTATTGCCCCAGGAAATGTGGTCTCGATTTATGTCTCGCTTAAGCTCTTAGGTAGAGGACAAAACGGTCATACACAGTGACACTGCCTTGAGGTGAAACGTCTTCTGTGCACTCGTGACGTACACAATAAAAGGTCACCGCAATTTTAGTCGAAGTGGGCACCTTTAGGCGCTTTGGTTCACCAATGCAACCATGTTGTTGATGTAATCAATCTGTCAATCTGTCAGCATCGTGTATGTAACACTGTGTAGCAGTGATCGGATATCACTCTGTCAACCTCATGTATGTAACACTGTGTAGCAGTCGACTGGTCGGATATCACTCTGTCGGCCTCATGTATGTAACACTTGTAGCAGTCGACTGGTCGGATATCACTCTGTCGGCCTCATGTATGTAACACTGTGTAGCAGTCTACTGGTCGGATATCACTCTGTCAACCTCATGTATGTAACACTTGTAGAAGTGGCTGGTCGGATATCACTCTGTCGGCCTCATGTATGTGACACTGTGTTGCAGTCGACTGGTCGATTATGACTCTGTCGGCCTCATGTATGTAACACTGTGTAGCAGTCGACTGGTCGGATATCACTCTGTCAACCTCATGTATGTAACACATGTAGCAGTCGACTGGTCGATTATGACTCTGTCGGCCTCATGTATGTAACACTGTGTTGCAGTCGACTGGTCGGATATCACTCTGTCAACCTCATGTATGTAACACATGTAGCAGTCGACTGGTCGGATATCACTCTGTCAACCTCATGTATGTAACACTGTGTTGCAGTCTACTGGTCGGATATCACTCTGTCAACCTCATGTATGTAACACTGTGTTGCAGTCGACTGGTCGGATATCACTCTGTCAACCTCATGTATGTAACACTTGTAGCGGTCGACTTGTTGGATATCACTATGTCGGCTTCATGAACGTAACACACGTAGCAGTCGACTGGTCGGATATCACTGTGTCTGCCTCGTGTATGTAACACTGTGTTGCAGTCGACTGGTCGGATATCACTCTGCCGGCCTCATGTATGTAACACTTGTAGCAGTCGACTGGTCGGATATCACTCTGTCGGCTTCATGTATGTAACACTGTGTTGCAGTCTACTGGTCGGATATCACTCTGTCGGCCTCATGTATGTAACACTTGTAGCAGTCGACTGGTCGGATATCACTCTGTCGGCTTCATGTATGTAACACTTGTAGCAGTCGACTGGTCGGATATCACTCTGTCGGTCTCATGTATGTAACACTTGTAGCAGTCGACTGGTGGGATATCACTCTGTCGGCCTCGTGTATGTAACACTGTGTAGCAGTCGACTGGTCGGATATCACTCTGTCGGCCACATGTATGTAACACTTGTAGCGGTCGACTGGTCGGATATCACTCTGTCAACCTCATGTATGTAACACTGTGTTGCAGTCGACTGGTCGGATATCACTCTGTCGGCCACATGTATGTAACACATGTAGCAGTCGACTGGTCGGATATCACTCTGTCGGCCTCATGTATGTAACACTATGTTTCAGTCGACTGGTCGGATATCACTCTGTCAACCTCATGTATGTAACACTGTGTTGTAGTCGACTGGTCGGATATCACTCTGTCGGCCTCATGTATGTAACACATGTAGCGGTCGACTGGTCGGATATCACTCTGTCGGCCTCGTGTATGTGACACTTGTAGCAGTCGACTGGTCGGATATCACTCTGTCGGCCTCATGTATGTAACACTTGTAGCAGTCGACTGGTCGGATATCACTCTGTCGGCCACATGTATGTAACACATGTAGCAGTCGACTGGTCGGATATCACTCTGTCGGCCTCATGTATGTAACACTATGTTGCAGTCGACTGGTCGGATATCACTCTGTCAACCTCATGTATGTAACACTTGTAGAAGTGACTGGTCGGATATCACTCTGTCGACCTCATGTATGTAACACTGTGTTGCAGTCTACTGGTCGGACATCACTCTGTCAACCTCATGTATGTAACACTGTGTTGCAGTCGACTGGTCGGATATCACTCTGTCGGCTTCATGTATGTAACACTGTGTTGCAGTCGACTGGTCGGATATCACTGTGTCTGCCTCGTGTATGTAACACTGTGTTGCAGTCGACTGGTCGGATATCACTCTGCCGGCCTCATGTATGTAACACTTGTAGCAGTCGACTGGTTGGATATCACTCTGTCGGCTTCATGTATGTAACACTGTGTTGCAGTCTACTGGTCGGATATCACTCTGTCGGCCTCATGTATGTAACACTGTGTTGCAGTCGACTGGTCGGATATGACTCTCCCGGCCTCATGTATGTAACACTTGTAGCAGTCGACTGGTCGGATATCACTCTGTCGGCTTCATGTATGTAACACTTGTAGCAGTCGACTGGTCGGATATCACTCTGTCGGCTTCATGTATGTAACACTGTGTTGCAGTCGACTGGTCGGATATCACTGTGTCTGCCTCGTGTATGTAACACTGTGTTGCAGTCGACTGGTCGGATATCACTCTGCCGGCCTCATGTATGTAACACTTGTAGCAGTCGACTGGTCGGATATCACTCTGTCGGCTTCATGTATGTAACACTGTGTTGCAGTCTACTGGTCGGATATCACTCTGTCGGCCTCATGTATGTAACACTGTGTTGCAGTCGACTGGTCGGATATGACTCTCCCGGCCTCATGTATGTAACACTTGTAGCAGTCGACTGGTCGGATATCACTCTGTCGGCTTCATGTATGTAACACTTGTAGCAGTCGACTGGTCGGATATCACTCTGTCGGTCTCATGTATGTAACACTTGTAGCAGTCGACTGGTGGGATATCACTCTGTCGGCCTCGTGTATGTAACACTGTGTAGCAGTCGACTGGTCGGATATCACTCTGTCGGCCACATGTATGTAACACTTGTAGCGGTCGACTGGTCGGATATCACTCTGTCAACCTCATGTATGTAACACTGTGTTGCAGTCGACTGGTCGGATATCACTCTGTCGGCCACATGTATGTAACACATGTAGCAGTCGACTGGTCGGATATCACTCTGTCGGCCTCATGTATGTAACACTATGTTTCAGTCGACTGGTCGGATATCACTCTGTCAACCTCATGTATGTAACACTGTGTTGTAGTCGACTGGTCGGATATCACTCTGTCGGCCTCATGTATGTAACACATGTAGCGGTCGACTGGTCGGATATCACTCTGTCGGCCTCGTGTATGTAACACTTGTAGCAGTCGACTGGTCGGATATCACTCTGTCGGCCTCATGTATGTAACACTTGTAGCAGTCGACTGGTCGGATATCACTCTGTCGGCCACATGTATGTAACACATGTAGCAGTCGACTGGTCGGATATCACTCTGTCGGCCTCATGTATGTAACACTATGTTGCAGTCGACTGGTCGGATATCACTCTGTCAACCTCATGTATGTAACACTTGTAGAAGTGACTGGTCGGATATCACTCTGTCGACCTCATGTATGTAACACTGTGTTGCAGTCTACTGGTCGGACATCACTCTGTCAACCTCATGTATGTAACACTGTGTTGCAGTCGACTGGTCGGATATCACTCTGTCGGCTTCATGTATGTAACACTGTGTTGCAGTCGACTGGTCGGATATCACTGTGTCTGCCTCGTGTATGTAACACTGTGTTGCAGTCGACTGGTCGGATATCACTCTGCCGGCCTCATGTATGTAACACTTGTAGCAGTCGACTGGTTGGATATCACTCTGTCGGCTTCATGTATGTAACACTGTGTTGCAGTCTACTGGTCGGATATCACTCTGTCGGCCTCATGTATGTAACACTGTGTTGCAGTCGACTGGTCGGATATGACTCTCCCGGCCTCATGTATGTAACACTTGTAGCAGTCGACTGGTCGGATATCACTCTGTCGGCTTCATGTATGTAACACTTGTAGCAGTCGACTGGTCGGATATCACTCTGTCGGTCTCATGTATGTAACACTTGTAGCAGTCGACTGGTGGGATATCACTCTGTCGGCCTCGTGTATGTAACACTGTGTAGCAGTCGACTGGTCGGATATCACTCTGTCGGCCACATGTATGTAACACTTGTAGCGGTCGACTGGTCGGATATCACTCTGTCAACCTCATGTATGTAACACTGTGTAGCAGTCGACTGGTCGGATATCACTCTGTCGGCCTCATGTATGTGACACTGTGTTGCAGTCGACTGGTGGGATATCACTCTGTCAACCTCATGTATGTAACACTGTGTTGGAGTCGACTGGTCGGATATCAAACTGTCGGCCTCATGTATGTAACACTGTGTAGCAGTCGACTGGTCGGATATCACTCTGTCGGCCTCATGTATGTAACACTGTGTTGCAGTCGACTGGTCGGATATCACTCTGTCAACCTCATGTATGTAACACTGTGTTGCAGTCGACTGGTCGGATATCACTCTGTCGGCCTCATGTATGTAACACTTGTAGAAGTGACTGGTCGGATATCACTCTGTCGGCCTCATGTATGTAACACTGTGTAGCAGTCGACTGGTCGGATATCACTCTGTCAACCTCATGTATGTAACACTTGTAGCGGTCGACTGGTCGGATATCACTCAGTCGGCCTCATGTATGTAACACTGTGTAGCAGTCGACTGGTCGGATATCACTCTGTCGGCCTCATGTATGTAACACTTGTAGCGGTCGACTGGTCGGATATCACTCTGTCGGCCTCATGTATGTAACACTGTGTTGCAGTCGACTGGTCGGATATCACTCTGTCGGCCTCATGTATGTAACACTTGTAGCAGTCGACTGGTCGGATATCACTCTGTCGGCCACATGTATGTAACACTGTGTTGCAGTCGACTAGTCGGATATAACTCTTTCAGCCTCATGTAGAAGTCTTCTGATAGAAGGGACACGATACACTTTAATGTAAAATGCGCTCGTCTAAAATACACTGATTTTCATAAACTCCGTTTGGAGTATGTGTAGGTGTCACGAGTGTTGGGGCCAGGGGAGTGGTGGAGCGCGTATTAATTGGGAGGCTGGAGGGGTTTCGGGAAAACGACGTATACAAGCTCCTAAATTACTAAATGCCCGATGCGTCTCTCAATAGGATATTTATTACTATGTCTCGCTTAAATATAGACCTCATTTAACTCCCCACTTTATATAGTAATAAAAGATCATTTCAGGATCGGGGTCAGAGATAAAGGCACGAACTTACATACACCAGGCAGCCGCCATACTGTGCCATTCACTCACCATTCCCTGAACACAACAGCAGGGTATTCTGCAGGTGATCGGAATAGGCTTCTGTGAAGCTGCCGGGCACAAGAACGTTTGTGTCGCTAAAAATGAAAAGAACAGTAATATGCCATTTATATTACTCTATATTTCCACACCACATAGGGTATACAACTCAAGCTGCCTGTGGGGAGCTGGAAGCTTAATTGTCATATTACCATCTCAACCTACCGGGTACCCATTCACTGCTGGCTGAACAGAGGCACATTTCGAACAAAGTCACCACATGTGCTGCGTGTTTAAGGTAGGACCAAAACTCTGGACACTCTCAGTCATTCTACCGAACACAGTCACCCATACAACAACTCTCCGCAACCAACGCTGCTTAAAACTTAATTTTACCTGAATTGCGAGGTGTACAGAGGACCACGTACCTGGCGTTGAAAGTGCTACGGGAGTCATAGCTGTGTTGTAGACAGCAAAATTTGCAGTGTTACGACCTAGTAACGTTTTAATAACGTTTGTAATTTTTCGGTCAAGTGTTTGCTTCCTATTGTCCTGCTTATTATGTAATGCAATATGACAAAGACAATGAAACACTTTATTACCCTCAAGGGAATTATTTGTTCCTATAAATGTGCTGACGTATTGCGTACATAAAAATGACATGACAGAGGGTACCAACACAGTACAGAACAGGAGTTTATCTGTGTGGTGTATATGTATGTTAAGTGTAACTGTGTAGTGTCAATATACGTAAGGTGTACCTGTGTGGTGTACATCTGTGTGTAGTGTACCTGTGTGGTGTACATCTGTGTGTAGTGTACCTGTGTGGTGTACATCTGTGTGTAGTGTACCTGTGTGGTGTATATCTGTATGTAGTGTACCTGTGTGGTGTATATCTGTGTGATGTGTGCTTGTGTGGTGTATTTCTGCATGTAGTGTACCTGTGTGGTGTATATCTGTGTGTAGTGTACCTGTGTGGTGTACATCTGTATGTAGTGTACCTGTGTGGTGTATATCTGTGTGTAGTGTACCTGTGTGGTGTACATCTGTATGTAGTGTACCTGTGTGGTGTATATCTGTGTGTAGTGTACCTGTGTGGTGTACATCTGAGTGTAGTGTACCTGTGTGGTGTACATCTGTGTGTAGTGTACCTGTGTGGTGTACATCTGTGTGTAGTGTACCTGTGTGGTGTATATCTGTGTGATGTGTGCTTGTGTGGTGTATATCTGTGTGTAGTGTACCTGTGTGGTGTCCATCTGTGTGTAGTGTACCTGTGTGGTGTACATCTGTGTGTAGTGTACCTGTGTGGTGTATATCTGTGTGATGTGTGCTTGTGTGGTGTATATCTGTATGTAGTGTACCTGTGTGGTGTCCATCTGTGTGTAGTGTACCTGTGTGGTGTACATCTGTGTGTAGTGTACCTGTGTGGTGTATATCTGTGTGTAGTGTACCTGTGTGGTGTACATCTGTGTGTAGTGTACCTGTGTGGTGTACATCTGTGTGTAGTGTACCTGTGTGGTGTATATCTGTGTGTAGTGTACCTGTGTGGTGTACATCTGAGTGTAGTGTACCTGTGTGGTGTACGTCTGTGTGTAGTGTACCTGTGTGGTGTACATCTGAGTGTAGTGTACCTGTGTGGTGTATATCTGTGTGTAGTGTACCTGTGTGGTGTATATCCGTGTGTAGTGTACCTGTGTGGTGTACATCTGTGTGTAGTGTACCTGTGTGGTGAACATCTGAATGTAGTGTACCTGTGTGGTGTGTATCTGTGTGTAGTGTACCCGTGTGGTGTACATCTGTATGTAGTGTACCTGTGTGGTGTGTATCTGTGTGTAGTGTACCTGTGCTGTGTTTATCTGTGTGATGTGTACCTGTGCAGCGTATATCAGTCTAGAGCGTTCCTGTGCGGTGTATAAGTGTGTGGTGTGTATGTATGTAGATTGTACTCGATATACAAGGATCGGACATATTGTATATAGCGCTTGTCAATGTCATCGTAGGTCGAAAATGATGGATGAGGTAAGTGACGTGAGAGGCTATTGCCTGGGCTCTAAGCTAGCAGTTACCACATGCACAGCTATTTATTACTGTCTGATGTCTGGTTATGTGCAAGGAAAGATACAGGTCGTATTTCTGTGTCCGGCGGTATAACTATCAATAGCTCGATTAAGATATGACGTGAACACCGATAAGCGCGTGCTGTGTTGTTGGAGCAATGCTATAGCTTTACGTGAGATGGGCATATGCTCTTTGATAAGCACACGGGTATGACAAAATACCAAGTTATTTCTCAGTTACGCACATTTGTGTTTGTTAATTATATGTGTAAATAGCAGGTGATGATGGTGTTTGACTTCCTCCATACACGCGTTGTGTTTCAACGTATATGTAAACGTATATAAAAAGGTAACTAACATCACTCAGATGTCCTTGAACAATGAACAGTCCTTTACCTTTTGTCAGCTTGGATTGTTTAGTATCAACTGTTTTCCATATCGTCATTACATGGCTGGGATCGACCCTAAGAAAAGTACACTATCGACTTTAGAATAGTAGAAAAGCAGTACATAATAGAGTTGTTGTTGCGTAGACTGTCTCTTGTGATCCGTGCTGTATGCGGTCGAGCGTTGTCCTGCTGGAAAACACCGTTGCCGTTGGCTGCAATTGAGAGGACGTGTGGAAGGAGAATATCGTTGATGTATCGTTGAGCCGTAAGATTGCCCTGGATATGGACTAAACCTGTCCTGCCATGATGAGAGATAGCCGCCCACATCATAACGCTACACCCACCAAACCTGTCCACTTCCTGTAGGCAGTTTCAGGCAACACATGGATACTACAGTATCAGGCGACACAGGGAAATACAGTTTCAGGCAACGCATGGATACTACAGTATCAGGCGACACAGGGAACTACAGTTTCAGGCAACACAGGGAACTACAGTTTCGGGCAACACATGACATATTACAGTTTCAGGCAACACAGGGAACTACAGTTTCAGGCGACACAGCAAATGCTACAGTTTCAGGCAACACAGGGATACTACAGTTTCAGGCAACACGTGATATATTACAGTTTCAGGCAACACAGGGAAGTACAGTTTCAGGCGACACAGCACATGCTACAGTTTCAGGCAACACAGGGATACTACAGTTTCAGGCAACACAGGGAACTACAGTTTCGGGCAACACAGGGAAGTACAGTTTCGGGCAACACAGGGAACTACAGATTCAGGCAACACAGTGAAGTACAGTTTCTGACAACACATGATATGTTATAGTTTCAGGCGATACTGTACATGCTACAGTTTCAGGCAACACGTGATATATTACAGTTTCGGGCAACACTGGGAAGTACAGTTTAGGGCGACACAGCACATGCTACAGTTTAGGGCGACACAGCACATGCTACAGTTTCGGGCAACACAGGGAACTACAGTTTCAGGCAACACAGGGAACTACAGTTTCGGGCAACACAGGGATACTACAGTTTAAAGCAACACAGGGAACTACAGTTTCAGGCAAAACGGGGAACTACAGTTTCAGGCAACACTGGGAACTACAGTTTCGGGCAACACAGGGATACTACAGTTTTAGGCGACACAGGGAACTACAGTTTCAGGCAACACTGGGAACTACAGTTTCGGGCGACACAGTACATGCTTCAGTTTCAGGCAACACTTGATATATTACAGTTTCAGGCAACACAGGGAACTACAGTTTCAGGCAACACAGGGATACTACAGTTTCAGGCAACACAGGGATACTACAGTTTCACGCAACACAGGGAACTACAGTTTCAGGCAACACAGGGAACTACAGTTTTAGGCAACACAGGGAAGTACAGTTTTAGGCAACACAGGGAAACTACAGTTTCAGGCAACACAGGGAACTACAGTTTCAGGCAACACAAGGAACTACAGTTTAGGGCGACACAGCAAATGCTACAGTTTCAGGCAACACAGGGATACTACAGTTTCAGGCAACACAGGGAAGTACAGTTTCTGACAACACATGATATGTTATAGTTTCAGGCGACACTGGGAACACAGGGAACTACAGTTTAGGGCGACACAGCACATGCTACCGTTTCAGGCAACACAGGGAACTACAGTTTCGGGCAACACATGGAACTACAGTTTCAGGCAACACAGGGAACTATAGTTTCAGGCAACGCGAGGAACTTCAGTTTCTGACAACACATGATATGTTATAGTTTCAGGCGACACTGTACATGCTACAGTTTCGGGCAACACAGGGAAGTACAGTTTCAGGCGACACAGCACATGCTACAGTTTCGGGCAACACAGGGATACTACAGTTTCAGGCAACACAGGGAACTACAGTTAGAAAATCTAAAAATGTTTATTGTACCGAAATAAGGACATGTTTTATCAAGTATCTCAAAAATCCATTGTTTATGTTTGGTCGGAGGTGGGTCTATTGTACGGTATAAATAACTTGGCAACAGCAATTACAAAAGGGGCTTAACAGACTTACGTAACGCTGTAATTGGCTGAGAAACACAAAGCTTCAGGTAAAAATATACCATTGTAAGGAGTAACCTGTCGCAATCTTAAGCTATATCGTCACATCTACCCAACATTGCGTCACCTTGTCGCTTGTTATTCGGGTATTGAAATGCATTATACTTCTTACAAACAGTCACTGACCTCACACCACTCGGGCCTTTCAAACCTCTGTCACGGTCCGGTGCGTGTTGTAAGGTGACGTCATTCATTGTGTGGGGGTCACAGCTCGACTAGGAAACTCAGCTGGATTTACCGGTTACTTGATAATATCAATTTGAAGCAATACCTCGTGTGCTGAGGGGATGTCATTTACCCTCCTTACACACACCTGTAAGTTAGACAGGACCATAATAGATACCTGTCTGTAAGTTAGATAGGACTATAATAGATACCTGTCTGTAAGTTAGATAGGACTATAATAGATACCTGTCTGTAAGTTAGATAGGACTATAATAGATACCTGTCTGTAAGTTAGATAGGACTATGATAGATACCTGTCTGTAAGTTACATAGGACTATAATAGATACCTGTCTGTAAGTTAGATAGGACTATAATAGATACCTGTCTGTAAGTTAGGTAGGACTATAATAGATACCTGTCTGTAAGTTAGATAGGACTATAATAGATACCTGTCTGTAAGTTAGATAGGACTATAATAGATACCTGTCTGTAAGTTAGATAGGACTATAATAGATACCTGTCTGTAAGTTAGATAGGACTATAATAGATACCTGTCTGTAAGTTAGATAGGACTATAATAGATACCTGTCTGTAAGTTAGGTAGGACTATAATAGATACCTGTCTGTAAGTTAGATAGGACTATAATAGATACCTGTCTGTAAGTTAGATAGGACTATAATAGATACCTGTCTGTAAGTTAGATAGGACTATAATAGATACCTGTCTGTAAGTTAGATAGGACTATAATAGATACCTGTCTGTAAGTTAGGTAGGACTATAACAGATACCTGTCTGTAAGTTAGATAGGACTATAATAGATACCTGTCTGTAAGTTAGGTAGGACTATAATAGATACCTGTCTGTAAGTTAGATAGGACTATAATAGATACCTGTCTGTAAGTTAGATAGGACTATAATAGATACCTGTCTGTAAGTTAGATAGGACTATAATAGATACCTGTCTGTAAGTTAGATAGGACTATAATATATACAAGTCTGTAAGTTAGGTAGGACTATAATAGATACCTGTCTGTAAGTTAGATAGGACTATAATAGATACCTGTCTGTAAGTTAGATAGGACTATAATAGATACCTGTCTGTAAGTTAGATAGGACTATAATAGATACCTGTCTGTAAGTTAGGTAGGACTGTAATAATGCCTGACTGTAATAATTATGAGAGGACTACACAAATACCTGGCCGTTAGTATGTCAGGTCTGTATAAATACATGACCATTAGTATGACATGACTGTGTAATACCTGGCCGTTAGTTTGACACAACTGAATAAATATCTGAACGTTAGTATGACATGACTGTGTAATACCTGACCGTTAGTATGACTGCATCGGAACGTCTTTGCCTAACATTAAACCCACAACGACTCGTTGCTATATGTCCGAGATGTTGCCGATGCAGTTTTACTCATTCGCACAACATGTGTCTATAGTTTTCTCAGTGTACGAGAGCCTGGCCAGGAAGCCTGGACAATGACTCGTAAAGCCGAGCGGTACTGTGGTGCACAGAGTCCCTCTCCGGTGTCAATGAGCCCAGGAATAGCAGCACTGACACATGACTGGTCCAGAAATAGTTCAAGGTCATTGCAGGTTACCCACCTGCCGACAGCTCGTCAGCGGTGTATTATGTCTTCACTGTACTCAACATAGCTGCGAGCATCGTGAGCCAGAGCAGTCCAGCCAAACCCAGTATCGATTAATGCAAGCGAAATCAGAATTAACTTCCACCAGTTTAGTTACTACCTGGATATTCTCCACTGAAATAACCCATAGATGTTCAATATTACCTATAACTGATTGGAATATGTCTCTACAATAGCATTCATTTACATCTTTTCTATTATTGGGATTAGACTAATGTCCACACTATAGCATGCATTTATATCTTGTCTTCGGTGAGGAATGTTGTCTCTACAATAACATGCATTTACATCGTGTCTGAGTTGAAGAGCGGAATATTGGCCCTACTATAACATGCATTTACATCTTGCCGGCGTTAAGGATTAGAATAGCGGCTCTATAACAGATTACATTTACATAGTGTTTGCGTTTAAAAGAATAGAAAAGTGACCTACAACAGATTGCATTTACATTGTGCCGGTGTAGAGGAATAAAATAGCGGCTCTATAATAGATTACATTTACATAGTGTCTGCTTTAAAAGAATAGAAAAGTGACCTACAACAGATTGCATTTACATCGTGTCGGTGTAGAGGAATGAAATAGCGGCTCTATAATAGTTTACATTTACATAGTGTCTGCGTTTAAAGATGTTGGCGTGGTGAAGGCATGCCTTGGAGTCACGGAGTCGGTGATGCATGACTGACAGTGACTAGTGGGTGTGACGTGGGTGTGTCATGTCATTAACCAATGGAGGTGCGTGGTCAAGATCTCCACGTGATAGTCATGTGATAACTCTGCTACATCAGTCAAGCACACCTCAAGATTGGTGTGACCTTTCAAAGTCAAGTGATTATAAATCCTACAAGTGAGACATTTACAACAAGGCGACATACCAAAACCATAAATATAGATACATCGCCTCGGATGGCAGCCTGTCAGAACATAGAAGGTGCCAACCCTTGAGATACACATCGACAACATCTTGAAAAACAACCCGACAGAAATACTAAGTACAAGTATACAACATGATACAGTTGGGCATTTACGATACGATGACGAGTAGGAATGCACCATACGATCGATACGAGATTAGTGCTCAAAAGTCTGAGAAAGAAAATGTTGAAAAAACCCGTCCATTTTGAGATGTTTTATGCGTCAATTAAAATGTAAGTTAAGAGATGGTAAACCCCCCCTGTCGATGTTACTGCACTGCCTTTGTGGTATAGTGGAGGATATGAAAAACAATGTTTTAAGGTTATCTCTCTCTCTCTCTCTCTCTATTTTATGCCCGCTTCAATTGCTCCAGCCAGCTGTGTGCCGCAAACATTAAATGGTTAACGGACTCGCTCAAAGGAAGGTAGTTGGAGAATAACCAACGAGCTAAGAAGAAAAAATACGGATGAGCTATCCTGTGTGAATTAATTGTATTATCCCGACGTTCGGATATTGCGTAATTCCGAGACGAATATTCTATTCATTCATTCATAATATTATTCTTTTTAGGTAAAACAAATTCATAATAAAGAAACAAACAAAGTATAAAAAATGAAATCTCAAATCATAATCTCTGTATTAATGTTTTTTTAATTGAAACATATTTCATTGCAAAAAATCAAATGTATTAGGTACATGTGACACACTTACCAGGCCTTCTCCAACATACATTTCATTGTATGTGAATAATGACAGTGCACAATATATGTACAGTGCTGAGAAATTATATACAAGTAATACATATCACACGCACGCACGCACGGACATACATACATACATACATCAAACTCGTAATTCAAGTATGTTTTCATTTCATTCATATTAATAGGAAAAAAGCTTGTCCTATACCTCAGATGAGTATTCAAGAACATGTCTACTAAATAAGTTTTAACAGATCTATTTCATTTATATTTATTTTATGCATAGCTGAAACCATTTCTGTTGACCTAGGAATAACTGAAATATGTGTAAACCATTTTGTGTCTCGAGATAAAGTGACACCTAGATGTTTGTATAAAGCAAACCCTGTCGCCAAATGATGTCGTGTGCCTTTTCAAAATCAAGAAGTACAAACAACATGTACTCCTTATTGCATTATGGGTTCTGAGCTTCTGTTTGTTGTCTCACGTGCTGACCATTGCATGATCGACATTTTCGAAACCCTGATTGAATTCTGGATAAGATCTATTCTTTCTCAAGATAATACGTCAAGCAGTTGGTAACTATTCTTTCTATAAGTTTACATAAATTAGAGGTAAGGGAAATCGACCTATACGATGCTGGTAGTCTTCGCCTGGCTTTGGTACAGGTATAATTATGGCTTTGAAATAGATCCAGACCGCCTGCACATATTCAAAAGCTTGCAAATAACTTCAAGAGCAGCATCAGGCATATTCTTAAACATCTCATAACACCAACTACCCTTTAGGTGTTGTGAGCTTTAGAAATTGCCCCTTCGTGCTCACCATGTGTAAATGGTATATTTAAATCGGAAGTAACATCAGCCATAGCCAATGAAATATCTAGCATAAACTGTGTTTCACTGGGTTCCTCAGCATCTTCAAATCCTTGAAGGACGTTTTTTTCAAAACTGCTTTCATTTTAAAACTTTTTTACCAACCTGCTATGTTTCTGACTATTCGTTACCATGTTGCCAGTTATAACTTGAGCAGGAAGAGGAGATCTGTTATTTGCGTCACTTATCATCTTTAGTCTGGACCAAACTAATTTTAACTGGGTAAACCTATTCATTGTCGAGATGAACGACCTCACACACGACCAACAATTCGTTGAGACCCCTCACGCTTTTCCCGGAACAAAGCCAAATCACTAACCCACCAGGGTTGGGGGACTAAGGCTGGATGTTTATTTGATCCATTCGCAGACGACATTCAAATGTATGCCTCCGCTTTTTTAACAATCTGTTTACTGATATGTCTATTGGAAATATCAATATCATCATTGATCAAGTCAAAAGTGACATATTCATCACACAGATAATTCAACCCAATTAGCCTTTTTAAACTTCCACCTAGGTACATGAAGTTTACATGACTGTAGTGGACACCTGAATTTCTGTAAACACTTGGAAATGATGACTAGCAAACGGATTATGTTGGTAAACATCCCTGTTGCACTTATTTGCCAAAGACAAGGAAACCATAGAAAGGTCATAAGGAGAAAACGTCCGACTTCCAACATTTATTCTGGCCATTTGTCCGTTATTCAGGATCTAGATCAGCCTCATCCAGCCCTGTATTTTCATGCATTAATTCACACTTGATTTTCCAGTGTTGTATATATTTATGACTATGATTTCCTTTTTACACCATAATATTTTTCTACCCCATTAGCTTAACAACTGTTCTAGGTAATGTGTTCTTGGAAATATACATACAAAATAGCGAAATCTTTAACTCTACGGGGATCGTTTACTTCTGTCCTTACGCAAACTCGTATAACCCTTAAATTTTATATCTCTTTCAGGACACAAAAAAAACCGTTAACTGGATGCAAATAATATCTGGCAGTTGTGAAAAGCTTCACAACAAGTGTTTAAGGTCATCTTCATTGGCAACAAGACTTTCAGCGTTCCAGTGCACGACAGTAAGGAAAACCATGGAGACTTATCCATGATTCTTTATCACTATGTAAATTATTCAAGATATCTCTTGACACATTAAGAAATAAATGAGTTTTTGCAGCGGATATCATTCGATCTTTTTGCTCTACATTGCTAGTTGTGTTGAAACAAAGACAATGACTTCAAACAAGAATGTAATGACGTATTGAGGGGAACTACCTAGAATGGTAGGTGCTGATTTAATTGACTGAGCTTTATCTATATTTGAACCGTGTACAGAATAGTTGCATGAACAACCAGGGACAGCAATTGGTACAGAGATTGGTTTCAGTGTACTTGTGTGAACATCTGTAGGTGCCTTGTTTACTGATGGAGAAACACGGCTTGTTACAGCAGATGCATATGAAAGTGAATTCGTGACAATTCGTGGGGTTGGGGGCGACATGCGTGTCAAATCTACACGTCTAAACCCCACAGTACTGCTGCTTGGGTTAATTCAACCAAGTGGAACAACATGAGTCAAGCTGACATTGGTCGACTCATCAGAAGAATGCCTCAAAGACTTGGTGCATGTCCGGCCAACAGAATTGGTTTTACCCGATGCTAGTGACGCTGGCTGCCAAATGAAAATTTCGAATTTGACCCCCGACCTCTCTTACGAGCTTGTGCGCCACCTTCTGATCACACCAACCATTAGAACCCATTCAATCTGATCGCCTAAACCCCAGCAGATATACTAGTAATCATATCAGTTCCACCTGCCAATACAATATAGATCCCAAGATATGCCTTGATGATTGCCATTACCCCCTATTTTTTTGGCATAGTAATTTGCAGTAACTCGTCCCACGAACCGCACCACATATAGTCCTCAGAACATCTCAGTTTAGTTTCTCAAGCATCAGTGACTGCTCATTTTGAACATTTATATGAAAGCAGTAGTCTAAATGCAGCAGTTTAAATCATAGGACTAACTTTTTTAACTAACTCATTATTTATTTGGCTGTGCGTCTTTTCTCCAATAGCGATATCAATTCTTAAATAGTAAACATCTCCAGTTTCCATATCTGTTTCAATTTAAGAAACGTATGAACACCAGTGTAGGAGATCTTAAAGGTCTCTCTCATTAATTAATAACGTGTGTAATACAATTAGTAAGATTAATTAGCATCCATGTATTCTATTCTTACTCTTGTTAAATGTCGCTAATTTGTACATATTAAAACGTGTTTAATAATTTTATCGTATGTACAATCTTTGGTTGTTTTGGGAGAAACAAGGAGGTGGCCCTTTGCCTGTGTAAGAAACAAAGTGCAAAGTGGCTGGAGTTGGGGGAATATGCGTTCAAGGTCTTCGACCGTATCCCATAGAGGATCTCTGCTAGCTCTGCCAGCTCCATCGGCTTTCGGAGCTTTCTCTCCTTAGGATAATTACTTAACTCTCTTCATGCAGCATTTAACAGATGTTCTCTTATACCCCGTGGACAGAAGCACATAAATGAGTATATTTGCATGTGGAGTTAATCTACTCATGTATGTAAAAGTATAGATACTTTGCGTTCACATAGTATATTAGAATAGTGTGTAACTCAGGGAGGTGAACAAAAATATAAACATGACTCGATGCACTGAAGCAAGGTCAACCGTCAAGTCCGGATCAATAAGTTTGAAAAGAGATGCATCTCGATTCAACCGGGAGCATGAAGAAGATCGGACGATGTGGAATGGACTGCTGGTGATTAAACGTGCTCCGAAACTTGTGTGTTTTGTGTTTATTTGGAGTTGTGTTTATATTTGCAGTTTGGGATTTGTCGTGTGTTCTGTAAAAAATTGCTTTGCTGGTGTTTTTTGTCACCTGAGATGGACCTACTGTATGTCCTAATGCTAGTTTAATTTCTGTGCCCTCCCTGTCTTTCCGCCTGTGCCGCCGCTTGTCGGCTTAGAACGCACGGAGAAGTAAGTTCGGCCAACTCAGAAACCGGAATAGTAATCCAGTCTACGGATATTTTTCTCGTCTCGGATGACCAATCGGTAAATCAGGTAGGCAAGTTTTTTTTAAAAGAAGAATTATGTTTCTTTCCTTAACTTTTAATGTCTTAATTATTTAAAAGCTAGAATAATTTATTTGGCTTACCATTTAACATTTTCAATGCCCATTAAGTGTTTTTCATTGTAGATTTGCTGTGTCTTGTTTCTCTAAATTTTGGAGCTTTTTCCCGATACAAGAGTGAATCGGGTTTGAGTTTGGGATTGATCAGGGGCAGTCGCTTTGATCTGTGTCGGCGGCCACATCTTAGCAGGTTACAAGGGGTCGCAATTGTCTTGATGCTAGATTCCTACCATTTCCGAAAACAAGGCATCAAAGTCAATATCGCTCAATAAGTCAATTTCGTTCATCTCAGAAATTTTGTAGAATATATTTTCTTCACTTGCGTTACTAGTATTCATAGATAGCCATTCCATATCCAAATCACCGTAAGGACAATCCATTTTGTTTCATATAGCAGACGACATCTTAACAGCAGAACCAAAGCATTTATTTATTTTTATTTAAGATAAAATGTTACGAGACCAGGCAAAAAAACTAAATTAATTATGTTCCTGATAAATTCGGGGATTTAAAAGAAAATAGAAAAACGAGTTGATTGTAAACACCGATCGCGAGTTCGGGGAAACCCCGGAAAATAGTTCCGGCAAAAGTTAACACGATCAATTTCACAAAATAAATTCACATCGTGTGAACTTTTCTGTCCTTTCACAGGTGTGTGAACTCCAAATATCAGATCACGTGAGAACCCCTTCAGCCAATCAGTATGAAAGAAACAGTGTAAACTTTAAAGTATGAAATTATATGTAAATATACTTTGGCATGACCTCTTTTGCCCGTGTAGATATACTCCTTGAGCAACGTTACATATCTGAGTAAAAGCGTCCACGTGACTCATTTGCTTAAAGTAATTAAATTTACTTACGCGTGCATAAATAGTCACTAAGCTCTATCCAATGAATAAAGTAGTATTCTATCCTGACGACAAACTGTGTAAAGACTGTAACGAGATGGTTTGTACCAATGGGAAGTTATTGCATTTGGAGTGGTGAAAGCACAAGATGGATGGTGTGATAGGGGCGTGTGTTGATATATTTCATAGTATACCAATTATGTCGATCGATGCTCATGAATTCAAACACTACATTGTCTTGTCCAGACTCGATTATTTACAGACCGCTGTCATATAGCTGGAATATTACTAGAAACAACAAACAAAGCAAAACCAGTCTAGTTGGCAGGGATGAATGGACAACACAACTCGTAAGAAGTTTCAGTGGACAGCTCGAAGGCCATGATGGGTTACAGTCAGCTCCTAGTTCCGGGTCACGTGATTGGAAAAGGTCAAGTACAACCCGGAGACAAGAATGTAGATCAAATTCTGCAGTTGAGCAGACCAGAGGTGAAAATGAAGAAACGTGCATTCATTGGCTCAACCAACTAATTTCGAGAGTTAGTACTGTACAGTGCAGGATAACTGTGAATACGTCCATATATATGTACTACGGATGAATCTGTATGCTATACAACACCGTGTACCAGTGTATGAACGTTTCAAAAACTTGTTATACCATGTGCTGCCGGTGACATTGCAGCCGAATACTCGATGACATTTTATGAACGCTTTTAAAGTGTCATTCTCATGAACGCTGAAGGAGACAGTTGTCGCCCAGACTATTAGACACTATATATGTATTTTGCCTTTTCTTCATAAGAATTCCACTGTTCTTTATGTTCAATATGTTAATATGCTGATATTTCGCATGTCGAAACTTCCAGGCTGCTTAAAATAAACACATATTCCTTCAAACAATATTAATTATATTAGTGTTTATCATTGAATAAAAAAACTTTTCACTGAAGTTTTAAGCCAAACGATAAACAGTATACAATCCTTTTAACGCAGATATGTAACCGTCAAAGTGCTATGTTGTGTCTGTAGAGATCGCTTGCTATATATTTCATAGATGCTTCAAAGAAACGTATCCTGAAAAAGAAGGTCTATATGTTTTTCACTTGTTGATATGTTGATATGTAATTGACGCTCTATGTATGTATATATTAATAAGCAACGATTAGACTTCTTTTGATGCTGTTGAAGGTTAACATTTCTGTCTGGTTTCTAGTGACTTTACCTTTCCTGACTTCCTCGGGTTAAGGGAGTGTTGTAATTATATGGTTATTCACATGTGTGATAACATACACTGAATATATTTATTATTGTCTTTTGTTGCCAGGGCATGGAGAAACTACCTGTCTGCCCTTTTTGTTTTGTTTTTATACACTATCCATTTCCGTCCTTCAGAACTCCCTAATCTGTATGTAGGAAAGCATTATGGTAATACACGTACTCAGTTGATAAGAAATGCTTAGATCGACTATGGCTAACAAAGTGGGAGAAAAACATTACAAGTCACATTTTGACTCGTAATAATATCTACATGGAATACTTGTTAAGAAACATAAATGGTATTAGTTTTTGATAAGTGACTATGGTCATTACCAGTTCAAACCCAAGATGTTGCAATAGCTTTGGACATAGTAGATTAAATGCAAAATATTAAGATTCAAAAAGTTCAGTTCATTACCACATTGATTAACATTCAAAGAAATAATGATAATCACTTCAATATACTACACCTATTCCGTCACACCCCACACAAGATGATGGTCAGTGTATGGAACTGGAAAGACACCTGTTGAGATGGGCTCATTAGAGAAGATCAAGTCTAGTGTACCCCCAAGGGTGTGGGTTGGTTTGCTGATATACTGGGCCAATGTAAACTGCTCCATGAGGTTGGATAGTGCATTGTTGTCACGGACAGACTGGTCCATATTGAAGTCCCCATTGATAACAATCCTATACTGATTCAGAGGCAGCTGCTCCAGCAGAGTTCGCAAGTGAATGAGGAAAGTTCTCCTAGATGATGATTGTGCCCTATAGATGACAACAACCAAGAGAGTAATACTGGCCTCAATGTAGCATCCGAGAGCCTCTACAGCAGGAGGTATCTGTAGTTCTGTTGCCTCTCTGTACTGAAGGGCATCTTTGATTACCAAAGCTAGTCCATGTTGGGAATGCTTCAACAGAACATTAACAAGTACTTTCTTTTGAGAGAAGTTGATAAGTTTGAGTCCCTTTCTTGATGGTGAGCGGCTTAACATTGTGTATGTTAACCCTTGTGGCATTGGTGTTCGAGGGGGGAGTGTTAAATCAGCAACAATATATTGGTAAGTACTGCCCTGAGATTTGTGAGTTGTTAAACCAAAAGCTAGCATGCCTGGGTATTGTTTTCTTTCAACTGGTACTGGGACTTTTTGTGACAGAAGGAAACGTGCTGTAACTGCACCTACAGCACAAAAGTCTTCATATCAACATGTGCTGAAAACTGTAAAAACTGTCACAGAGAAGTATGCCATCTCATCGCAGAAGTAGGGATGATGGATTTGATAATGAAGTCATTAAACGAAAGTTACCCTCAACCATTATTGAGGCACGTACGGACAACTTGGTAGAAGGCATGCACAGTTTCCCCTACTATGAGAGATACCTCCAAAGGATGACAAAAACAAACTGTAGGCACAAAAAAACCCACTTTATTATGACATATGAGATTCCTTAAACAGGTTAAATGGGTATGAAGTTTTTTTTTCGCATTTAAAAGAAGAATTCATAAATTTCTAAAAGTCGATCTTGTTGCCACGGAAACGTAAAAAATAAAACTTTCTAAAATTTCTAAATAGCAAAAGGCACCAGTTCAGCATGTACCTGACAGACATGCAAAGTTTCATGAACAAATATTTAACGGTTTCTGAGTTATGCTCTGGAAACGAAACGTGACGTACGGAAGTACGGACGGACGGATGGACGGAGCCCGTTTCTATCTCCCCCGTCAACTTCGTAGGGCGGGGAATATATAGAAGATAAATAGACACACACATAGTATTTATCGATATTGTAAACCTATTGTTTTATTTAGAAAACAAATATGCGCACTCTTTAACACCTCGTACTTACTCGGTTGTGAGGCGTCAACATCGAACGTTCTGTTGCTGCTATGGTGATTGTGATTTTGGTAATTAACGTACACCGGTAATGAGACGCAAATACCATCACGTATATTTCAGCTGCGATACCTACATCCTTGAATTCTTCACACATTTTAGAAACAAATGCCAAATGATCTTTGTCACCAATACAAATTGTCTAGATGTAATGAAGCAAAATAAATGAGGTGTGAAAACGAACGCTGAAAAAACTGCACTTGTTGGAAATGTAAACAAAGCCATTCGTTGAGTACATTGGCTCTAGAAATGCATTTTCAGAATATACAGGGGAAGAGAATCGTTGGAAGAATTAGGGAATTAAACATATATACATTGCAATAATTTGATATTTACAACATAAATTGTCGAAGCTCCTGTATATACGAACCCTGAAGTCCCCTCGTAAAATCCCGCGCACTGTTGACAGTCAACACGCCATTTTGTAAAATTCGGTCACCGGTAGTGATGTCAAACTTCAACATATTTGTTGTACATATTTGGTAATTTCTCTGAGGTGAAGGTCCTTGAATGAAAGTACACACGATCATTGTTAACTGCTTTTTTCCTGTTTCATGATGTAGATCTTGCATATCTTTTGTAATAAAATTTTCACACAATTAATTTCACTTTGGATATTAATCAATGTTCAATATGATATCATACGTAGATATAAACCGCAGCATATAAGAACGTTTGATAATCTCCTGTTTGTTTGAACAATGTTCACATATGAAGTTGATAAGTTTATAGTGTCGTATACTATATTTCTTTAATCTGAACAAGTGTACATGTGACAGGTACATTTACATTTCATCTTGTATGTATTTATAGGGAGTGTAATAGTCAATATTATAAGTTCATATAAATAGTGTCCATGAATAGCCGTTTCATTTTATTTTATAACTAAAACTGACGATATAACTTAACCAAAATCGATATTATTTTTCGTTAAACAATATGCACACATTTCTTGAAGAAGGCTTGGTCTTGGAATTTTTTTTATGCCGTTTGATATACTGAACAGTGATATCTGAGGATTCGCCAGGAGCGCGTTAGTCGCTGTGGTGATTGTGATTTTGGTAATTATTTCATTATAATTTTTTTAAATTAAAAATTTAAGATCCCAATAATTCCCATGAATAGAGAAAATCAAAATATTTGTTATGAATGTAAATTTTGTATTTCAATTTGCATCCATTGTTAATTAGTATGCCAAAAATGCTGAGTAATTATGTATTCCTGCACAGTGATTAAGTCGCTTGCTTCAGGGAATGCAAATCATATTTTCACCCTTTGACATTTGGTCATGTGACCCAAATTAGCCAATCACAACACAGAACACACTTTCTATAGGTTTACAATGAAGGATACCCTACACGTGTTAATACATGAAACTGAGACTGATTTTACACCTGGGAGGAGCATAGGCGATAATATTAGGTTACTATATGATTTGATCTATAAAAAAAATAAACAATACAAGCTTGGGCTCCTGGTTTTGAATAAAACAACCTTTGATACTATAGCGAAAGATCTTATAATGTTAGTCCTTGAAAAGTATGGTAAGAAACTAAAACTCATGTCTAATTCAAAATGGGTGTTTATCCACACCTTTTCAGAATGAAAGCGGCTGCTGGCAGGGTGACCCCATCTCTCTATATCCCTTCCTTTGACAGTATGATGATGATACCGAATTATTTTTAGATGAAATAGAATCAAGCCTCAAAGCTGCTTTAGATACTCTTGACTTATTTAAAGAAATGTCGGGCCTCAGGATTAATGTAGATAAAAGTAGTAGGGATTACCATAAACCCACAATTAGAGGACCTTTGTGTCATAAACACAAGTAAAGACTTGGTTTTGGCGAGCTGGAGAAGAAGAAACTTGACACTAGTTGGTAAAATTTCGGTTCTCAAAACACTCGCATTGTCTACAATAGTGCATATTTTACGTCATTGCCGAATCCGCAAGAAAGTTTAATAAAAACGCTAAATAAGATTTCCCATCACTTCATATGGAATAACAAACCTGGTAAAATAAAGAGGATACATTTAATGAGGTCCTAGGAAGAAGGTGGCTTACGGATTATAGATCTTAATGCCTATAATGACTCTTTAAAATTGTCATTTCTGGAACTGAACTATCAATAAAAATACAGCCAAAATATCATACTTTCCATTTCCACCAATATCATTAAAATCAGATTTTAGTTCTCGCTGTCGCTAAACAAAGATCTGAGGACATCCCATTACGGGTCACGTCAAGAATTGCCATACAATCGCAAAGATATATAAAACATTCCGGAATGTTTGTTTGTTTAGTTTTCAAAATTATAATCGAGAACTTTGTCAACATATTTTTCAAGCGTAGTCTGAAATGGAAGTCGCCAGGTTGAAACGAGTGCCGTAAAGCTCGAGAAAGCTGCTTTCTAATAGGCTGATGTCGACTTCTTGTTGGTCGTTTCAGTGGGAGGTTCGCGAAAGGTCGTTCTGACGTGATTCGTAATGGGACGTCCTCAGATCTTTGTTCAGCGGCAGCGAGAACTTAAATTTCATTTTAGTGAGATTACATTTCCACAATTTAATGAAGAAGCTCGTATCTATAAGCATTATCATGTCGAAAACCCATTTTGGTACGTTTTGAGATTACATTGTATAACAAATTGTTGATGAACATTTCTCCATCACGGAGGACAAAATATACTACTCAAAATTTGATAAGGATCACTAGGTGATATGTGTGTAAGTTACCACAAACATAACAAAAGACATGACTCTGACTCAGAAACGTGTTTAATCATGTTATGAATGAAAATGCATGAACGGCATGAACTTGTATCATACTGTAATCACGTATAGGATCCTTACATTTACGTTGATCATACCGTAATCACGTAGAGGATACTTATATTTACTTTGATCATACTGTAAACACATAGAGAATACTTACATTCACGTTGATCATACTGTACTCACGTAGAGGATACTTACATTTACGTTGATCATACTGTTATCACGTAGAGGATACTTATATTTACTTTGATCATACTGTAAACACATAGAGAATACTTACATTTACGTTGATTATAATGTACTCACGTAGAGGATACTTACATTTACGTTGATCATACTGTAATCACGTAGAGGATACTTACATTTACGTTGATCATACTGTTAACACATAGAGAATACTTACATTTACGTTGATCATACTGTAATCACGTTGAGGATACTTACATTTACGTTGATCATACTGTAATCACGTAGAGGATACTTACATTTACGTTGATCATACTGTCATCACGTAGAGAATACTAACATTTACGTTGATCATACTGTAATCACGAAGAGGATACTTACATTTAAGTTGATCATACTGTAATCACGAAGAGGACGCTTACATTTAAGTTGATCATACTGTAATCACGTAGATGATACTTACATTTACGTTGTTCATACTGTAATCACGTAGAGGATACTTACATTTACGTTGATAATACTGTAATCACGAAGAGGATACTTACATTTACGTTCATCATACTGTAATCACGTAGAGAAGACTTACATTTACGTTGATCATACTGTAAACACGTAGATGATACTTACATTTAAGTTGATCATACAGTAATCACGTAGAGAATACTTACATTTACGTTGATCATACTGTGAACACGTAGATTATACTTACATTTACGTTGATCATACTGTAATCACGTAGAGAATACTTACATTTACGTTGATCATACTATAATCACGTAGATGATACTTACATTGACGTAGATGATACTTTTCCCCCTTAACACAACAAAATACACAACTACAACATATTGGGATACTGTACGGTGCACTGACTGACCGCAGTTTATTCCTCAACAAGTATTCACATTATCGTGAACATCGTCCGCATCAGGAACATCACCAGCATCATGACCATCAACCGACCGTAATTTACATGAATATAAATTCGATTATTCATATTTCCAACGTATACATATACACAGGCATCGACGCATTATTACGTATTCTAATGGCTCTTCGGCGCATACTCATCAGAGTATATCCCAAATCCATACACAACTGGAGTGTTCGAGATTTCAACTATGGATACCGACCCATCTCACGACGTATTATCATGGCTCGCCAGCACAACTTGCAAGCAACGCATAACATCCTGATCATATGGACAGCCGCAGGTACTACACACATAAATAATAAAAATATATAGATTCTGACGTGTACTCCAATCGGCATCATAGATAACTGAACATGGTTAATATAGCCAGCCCGACTGCACCGCACCTGTGAATGAAGTTTCAACTTCCCGCCTTTACTAATATACCCATTACGAAACCAGGTTACCTCCCTTTGTTGTGCTTTCCGACGTTAGGAGAAAATAATTTCGCTCTAATTCGTCCCTCAAACGAAAGAAATTATATTTACATTTACGTTGATCATACTGTAATCACGGAGATGATAAACATTTACGTAGATGATACTATAATCTATATATCTTGGTAACAATATTTCCTACACTAGTTCCTGGCCTGATTAATAATGACTGATTGTTTGACTTTCTATTGTGACATGTCTTTATCGAGGTATTATGTAAACATTGCATAACTTAAATCTTCATTTCAATGTGTCGAAGTTACTGGAGAATGACACACGCCACACTGCAACCGTAATAAAGAGAGGAGAGCGCAACATATATTCCAAACTACAAACAAACAACTATCGGCCATTATTCAAAATTAAAGCGAAATTATATATCAACCATTACGTGGTTAAACCCGGGGAAATCACTTGAATACGTTGATCATCATGATTTCTCCATTTCGGAAATTAAGTCAAAAAGGCAAACCGTGAGTATGAAGGGAGAGAATCGCTCAAACTTTAAGGGAAGATTGTTCCACTCTTCAGTAAGAGCACTGCCGTGTTGCCGGAAGGACAGGGCGTCGTCGTGAGAGGCGATCTACAGTTTGTTCCACGTGTGTTCGAAAGGGTTGTGGTCTGGTGATCGGACCGGCCGGTTGCAAGCGGTCAATGGTCTCCTGCTCTAAGTAGGCATCCACAACCCTGGCATGGGGTCGCGCGTTATCGTCCTTGAGGATGAAGTCTGGCCCAATTGCACCAGCACACGTCTCACGTACACATCCGGAATGTCATTCCTGTAGCGCAAACTTGTCATCGTGGACATCGTGGACATGGAGATAGATTCTTCCAGCTCTACTGGACTAGAGTATTTATATCGAGGTTAGGTATTTAAGATTAGATTTATGGGTGAATGTGTGGGTGTGTCAGCGTGTGAAAATGAATAGACTATTGTAAATTATATATACAAGGAACAAGGGATTTCTTAAAAAATGATATGTAAAGAAATGACGTTGTGGAATGCATTCTGCATTGTAGCTACTTCAAGTTCACACGAAAAAATGTATAGAAGATTATTTGAGAAAAAATGAATATTTTACTGGCGCTTCCGTTATTATCTCCCATGTCTTACTCAGTGTGGTTTTGTTTGTTGTTTATTCTGTATGAAGTAACGCAATTTAATGCATACATACATACATACATACATACATACATGAGGTACGAGTAAACATTAATTTCACGAGTGACACATTTCCGTTATCACTCGTACCGAGTGGGTTATTCTATTTATTACCATAATCATATTGAAGACATATTTCAAGAAAAAAGTTGTCGCCGGTAAAAAATCAGCTGTTTTGTATCAATCCGCATGTGAAAAAACACTGTCCACTCACTCCAACCGCATTACTCAGAAACCATGTTGTTACGCGTTAAAAATATAGTTCTGTTAAAAAACTTTTAAGATCGCATGATTGCAGTTGTATTTCTGTCTGATTTACACAGCGTAGACTCTCTAGCATTGATAAGAGGAGACAAGTTTCAAACAAGGTTCTACAGAGTTTTTTAATCAAGGGATTTTAGAAGGACTTGTCAACCACGCTTGTGGAGTGGACCGACATAGCTTAGAAGATGAAAGGCGTTAGTTGATATTTTGATGGTCGGATAGCTGTTTAAAGACTAACACAGCACCTGGAGACTTGGTGCCAAACCGTCCGCATTTACCGAATATATTTAGTTCAATATCGGATACAGGATCAGCTCGCTGGGGTAAGTTCCCCTTTCCTTCTTATAAAAATGATTTTTGTTTTGATTTGAAAACCTCCCAGGGTTTAGGAAAGTGCATCGATTTCGCAAGCAGATGTTCGAAGGCCTTATCATGTCGCAAAGATATCGCGCTATGCTTCCCTTGATTCCCTTCAAAGTAGACGGTTCTAATAGCCGTCTCTTAATATTTATGCTTGACCCCGGGGTCAAAATCCAAAACGAGGCTATCCCCGCAAGCTGTCAAAATGGCATCGGAGCATCGCTGTGTCCTCGAATGCGTTTCCGCTGTGGGTACAATAAATCGGAAAGTTTTAATCGTTGTTCTGGCCGATTTTTCTTTGCGGAAACGATGCCAGGTAACTGTACGGCGAGATAAAGTAAAGTTGTTCACCGTTTGTTTTAATTTTCATTCATGTTTTTGCAAAACTGATGAGCGAATATCGCCTGTCAACTATTGATTTTATCGGAGCTCTCGTACATGACATTTCAGTACGAAATAATCGTGATTTTTCTAAATACAGTATTCATTTCTTTTCTTGTAACGACTTTCAAAATGCCAAACAAATAATTATACATTTGTTATGGTCATAATTTACGTATTTCTCGATTAATAAATAGAAATAAATGGACTCCACGTATGTAAAAGTAATTTGAAGGCATCTACAAACATGAATATATCATTTATAAAACTCTTACAGTTGTTATGATTTATGCTTAATTATTGGTTTCATTTTCACGTCTTCGAAAAATGTTTTGGAGACTTCAATGAATTACATGTTTTATATTTCATTTGTGTGTTGTAAACGCGTACACCCCAGTGAATAGAAAACTAAAACCACTGGCAGTTCCATCCATATTTGCAGACCCGTGAAGATCCGGGATAGAATAGGTCTTCAGCAACCCATGCTTCCCTAAAAGGCGACTATGCTTGTCGTAAGAGGCGACTAACAGGATCGGATGGTCAGGCTGGATGTCATCGATCCCAATTGCGTGGATCGATGCTCATGATATCAATCACTGGTTTGTCTGGTCAAGACTCGATTATTTACAGACCGCCGTCATAAAGCCGGACAATTGCTGAGTACGGCGTTAAACAACCAACAATTTTCCATATTTGCATGGACTGTGGCCACAACACCAAGGAAGGCCGCCATGAACAGAAACGTCTTTGTGTGAGAATTTACAACTAACTATCCACTATTCTTTTACTCTATCTATAAAAACCTTTTCGGTGAATTCAGAGGTTGGTGAAAGGTGTGTGTGACTCCTTGTATTTTGTTTGCAGGTATGAGGAGAACCTGGTTCTAGCAGGGGGTGAGAGGGACTTGAAGCTGAAGGGAATGGTCATTCCACACAGAATGAGGGGCGTCAGGCACAGTTTGATAAAGGAGATGCAGGTCCATGTTGAACAACTTGAGAGGGAGAACCAAGTACTCAATAACCATCTGGTTCTTGAGAACGTTGGAGTATCAAGGTCTAGTACTAACCCATGTTTCATGTACTATAATACTTCTTTAACTGATTGTGATACTTTCAGGTTATGTTTATTTGTTCAACCCAGTGCCACCATAATGTGAAGCAAGTATTATGTTTCCTTGGCTCAAATCCCATCTGCCTTTGTCCTAAGCTCAATGTTATATTCAAATTACAAGCTGAAGACAAAAAGCCTGATTGGCATAGCCCCACATGATGCTGTGGCACTTGTATCATGTTTGTCTACAGGTGGTTTGTCTGATGCTGAGATTTCAAAGCTGTTGGGTATCCTTGATCTTGCTCAACCTGGTGATATAGTGACGGCAGACAAACGCTTTACTATTGCTTCTACTTTGCACAAAAAAAGAAGTTTTCAGCTGAATAAATAGGAGAAAGGTGAGGTGAAATGGGGTTTGACGTCGCGTCCAAGATTATTGCACTTATATACCCACGTGCATGTACGTGTGTGTGTTTGTGTGGCTGATTGTACTAGTCCGGACTGATGCCGATTTATAGTGCTAGCTCACTGAGATACCATGCCGCAGTTTAACATGAATACCCCACACAGTATACTGACTCCGAGCCGACCAGTCCTTGTTTTAGCCCCTTAATGCCGAGCGCCAGACAGGGTAACAACAAGTACCATCTTTTAACGTCTTTTGGTATGACGCGGCCGGGGATCGAACCCCGGACCTTCCCCTCTACCACTAGACCAAGGAGGCGGACAAAAAGGAGGAACACAAGCCATAGCATCACTGAGAATTCATGTTGCAGAATTTGCAAAACCATCAGTCAGCCGTGGCCAGTTGCTTGTATCTGGTTTTCCAAGGCGCACTCATTTAGAATTGTGCTAAAATTCCGTGTCAGCGAGACTAGACCCAGAGTACATCTCGGAGATAAAAAAAAGTTTCAAATCATATCGTTTGAGCCACAAGTATTTGATTACACAATGTACATACATATACTTAAACTCTTGTCTACAACACTGGCTCTGTCCTGTGGCACACAAACAGTTTGTTTGCAGAAACTCACACTTCAATATCTCTTGTCAGAAAACACTGAAAATACATTTAACACTTAAAAACCTTGCGCCTAGTTACTTTGATTTAATTTTTGTAAATATTATTTATATTATTCACATTAACAGAATCATCTACATAGTCTATTACCCAGAATTACTGTTGCAGTTTAATGCAACTTTCATACCAATTGATTCAAATTAATTTGACTAATTTAACATGCACACGGAATATTAATTTTATAGTCCTTACCTCTAAGTTATGTGGAGTTTTATTCTTCCCCATAGATCGAGTCCAGGCAGGAATCCAATGCACGATGCTGGAAATATAATAATTATTCATTACCATGTACACATATTTAACTATGAAACAAAACGGATTTTCTGTTTCATGAACGGTTTGCGAATGATTATGGTTTAAACAAAAACATTTTGTGTTTAAAAAAAGCCAAAAACATTTGCATTCATGGCCGTTTCAATATACATGATACGGCATATAACTATATAACCTTAATGATGATATTTAAGTATAGACTACGGTAATATCCCCCCAAACACGAAGGGTAAAGGAAATAGAATATAGGGCTTCCACACATGGCTGAATATCCATCATTCATGTTACGCCCATCGAAATCAGTTTGAGTGATGCCGATCAAAACAACAGCTGGTCATTGTTATTGAGTGTAAAATCACAATATACCGACTTTTAATATTGTTGATGAAACCATCGCTGTTATACTGGTATCCTTTGTTCAACTGGAAACTACCCGCGCTATTAAAGTGGCTTTGAACAAAATCCCCGACGATATAACCTCGGGTATAACTCGGGTATAACCTCGTTTTGGAGTTTGACCTTGGGGTCATGTAAAAATATTAAGAAAGGTTAGGTACCCGTTTAGTGGCTATTCAAAATTCATATGTGGTCTTTTATTCAAAAGACTTGTCGTGAATCCAAGAATTATTACTGTTAACAACTAAACATGTAAATTCAGAAACACAAATATCTCATAAGGAAGAGAATTTATGGATGTCATTCAAAGACTTAAATATCTCATAAGTCCAAAGCTTCAATCAGTAAAATTACCTGTTGACATCATGACTGTTACTGATTAAGAAGAAAAGATTTTTTTATTGCGCCGGAAACCACATGCCAGTACGACATGACACTAAATAAAATATATTTCATTTTACAAATCACACGATACGAGTATTTCGCGAGTTCGCTTTTGAATCAGTACTGATTAAATGTAGCGGGCGAAAGTGGCTTGTGTGAATGTTCCACGACAGTTTCCAATAGCCAAAATATTCGACACTTTATACTTTTGACTCGACGTTTTTGTGTGAAGAATATTTGGAGCCGCTAAAGAATCTATAATAGCCACTAAACGGATACCTAACCCTAATGACCGTAAAGGGGGTCCAAGGGCTAAGGATAGAGTTATGCAACACCTCCGATGGTTTATACCTGTTTGGCTGCACTGGCATTGCTGTACATATAAGCTTTGAATAAACCTGTCGCCTGTAGACTGCAGGAGACGCCACCCAATGGAATATCGTGTTGTTGATAAATGTGTCATGTAAACTTGAGATAAATTAATCAGAACATAATGTCTACATTTTCAATAAACTGTTCAATCCCTTTAAATACAATATGTTCATCATGAGTATACCTGGCATTGTGTCAATTGTCACGCAAAAATAAATGATCTTTGTATATTTCATAATTGTATTGTAAAAATGTTAGGACATGGTATCAAGATGTTATTTTAACAAGATGAGGATGTTAAAACATGTAACACTTTACAAAGATGTATCTTTAGCATGTTCAGCCAACAGTACGCAACCTATCTATCTGAATTCCGTGTCAATTCCAAAAGCTGACCTTTGGAGGGTTGGCCTGTTGGACAATAAATCCATCATTCGTTTTCAACAACATCATCAACAAAGGCAGGTCCAGAATTACGTGTCGCCGCGATGGGGTCCGACAGTCTCGGCTGGGATGCGTGTAGACATGCTATGGTTCTCGTTGTCAAAGGCTCAGTGTACCCAGCAAGGTAATTCGATTTCCAACATATACTTAGATACTACATTCAATGTTACATCTGAATAATAATGTGCATCAACTTACGCATTTAGGACCTCGGTAATCTGCTCCCGACGACTGCTCCTTGTTCTTTGCGCCCATGCCAAACCTCTTGAATTTTCCAAAACTGCGATCGTGTCGCATATGTACTTCTTCAACAAGTAGGTCCCTCTCTCCTTCGTTCCAATTCGGCCTCCTCTTGCCACCATCGACATTAACCGCCGCGTCTCGTTCCGTTACGTTGACACTCATGTGCAGACGGCAAAGTGTTTACATTGAAAACGGAAGTCAGATCTCGCGCCAAGGCCGCTTACATCGCATAAAAAACCCAACTGAGATCAAACTTAAGTCCTGAGTTGTTCCTGAGTTTGATTCGAGAAATGCAGTTGAGTTAAAAACTCAGTTTGAGATTTGAGTAAAAACTTTGTTTGTTTCGAGAAATCGGGGCCAGGTCGTGCAGTCGTGTATGTTCATTCATGAACAAACACCTTCGGAAGTAATGCCACAAAACACGCTTCAAATGCCGACACTGATGGCACAACCGGAGCATCGAACGTAAGTCTAGATATCTGTCCAGATAGTTTCAACTGACCTCATTTCACCACGCTTAACCTTTCACGTTAAATCAAATTGAAAGTCGCGAAAGCGGTCGGGTTCGTCACGCTCATTGGGACCCTTGATCCATCGGTAGACATTGTATATGGATATGGCTCGATTATATAATGTCTGCAGTAGCTCTATTCATAACTGATATAGAATGCAAAGCGAATTAAATGCATTTAACTATCTTGTTTGGTTTAATAAAGTGTATGTAAAGGTTTCTCGCTTTCATGATATTCCGTCAGTTCTGCCTTGTAGTTGCACAGTTATATAGGTCCGTGGTAGTGAATGACATCTCGCGATTTTTTATGAATGAAAAAAGTAGCCCCGTTGTGACAGAAGTCACGGTTGACCGATCAAAACGAATAAACGAGGTCAACCTTGAACGACACACATGTAACGTACGGATCAAGTATCTTACCACCTGTATCTACACCACGTGGGTAATAATACAAATTACGTAATAATGTCACGTCGCGTGCTTGTGGTACTGCATTCTAAAGGTAGGCCGGTTTTGGAACCCATTTAGTAGCTATTATTGATTCTATAGCTGCTCCTAATATTCTTCACACAAAAACGTCGAGAAAAAAAGGATGAAATGGTTTAGTGTTGAATATTTTTGCTATTGAAAACTGTCCTGGAACATTCAAACAAGCCACTTTCACTCGCTACATTTATTTAGTACTGATTCAAAAGCGAACTCACCCTTTTGTCGTTACTGGCCATGCTCATGCCTCCCTCGTTCCTTAGTATTATCCACATTATTCTTACAGTGTTTGCTACCACACTTTTCTGTCAAAATAATCACCCCACGACTTATTAAATCCAATGTCATTTATGCGTACCCGCAAGTTCGACGTCTGACGCCCGACGCCAAGAGCCGTTTTCAGTTCGCGCCATATCGGCTCACCCCTCACCACTCGGTATCTTGTAGATTACGGAATGGGACGAGTGTGCCAAATGGCACTTAGTTTCACAGTGTGGACGTAGCTCAATCGGTTAGCTGTCGGGTTAACAAGCCGAAGGTCGCGTGTTCACAAAAACTGGTTGCTGGTCCTTGAGACACGTGACCTACGGCAGAGCTCGTCCTCACGAGAAGTTGTTGTACTGTGTTCTAAAGGTGTCCCCCCTAGTCTTTTTCATTGTGTTTTCATTTTCACTGACAGTTAAGATCTTAGCCATCTTTTTCGTTCTAAAAGGCAAAGTCCGTTTTTTGGATTCAGGTGGTCGAAATATTCGTCAAACAGCAAGTCTTTTAGGTCAAACGCTGGCAAACCAGGACTTGGTGGTGTTGATCTTGGCGCACTACTAACAGTTTCTGGCAACACTCGAAATCTGAATCTTGACCATTGGCCTATAATCTGGCCATATGCAGTTTTAACAACAAAGACATTAAATGTGTTCAGAGGTTGAATTATACGAATGGATTTAATTCTTCCTGTCAGTCAGGTGTCAAATGATCAGCCATGTTTGTTTACAAACAACGCAGTCGTAATTTAGGTTTTTATTGTAAAATGAAAATCATGTGAAATGAATGCTTTGTTGATTACAATGTGAAATCATGTTATTGATATGAAACTATATATATTTCTTGCCTTAAAATCTCGAATCATTAAGATTATAGCACGTGAAACATGTGAAAGTCTGCCGTGAGAGAAAATTAGTCCCGTAGTCAAATGGAAATTAATCTTTATTTTACTAACCAATCAGCTTCGAGAAAATCACTAATTGCACTCTGTGCAAATATCAAAAAGATATCACACTGCATATATATATGTAGGACTCAGATCTATGGCAGATTACACATATGGGTCAGATATTGGTGCACACTCAGATCTATGGCAGATTACACATATGGGTCAGACATTGGTGCACACTCAGATCTATGGCAGATTATCATATAATATTAATAATTCTCAATTTCTGTGGCGCTAAAGTCGTATAAATGCATATATAGCGGCAGACTTTCGATGATCAATGTTGTGATTTCTTTGGATTGTTTTAATGATTTCCCCTTTGGCACAGCAACGTTGGTGCTGGGATTCATACCATTACTTTTCTTAACCCTCTGGATGCCGAGGTTTTTTTCTGACGCACATATTCCTAAGATCGGAAAAGTGAAGGTTGTGCGAGAATTGCGCTCACACGGCACTGGATCTTCCTTGGCTATAAAATTACGCAAAGGTGGAGAATATTAAATTTCCCATTTGATGGTGTAGATTTAACTGCAAATATTAAACCGGTTTAAAAAAAAAAGACACTTCTTAGTGTTGTCCGAGAATTTACTCTGCGTTGAAAAATTGTAAATTTCTCCGCTTTTTATCGTACACCGATAAAAATACTGTGTAACACCATTCTATTTGACGTCATGGCTTGTTTTATGTCGTTGATAACGTCGGAGAAAGACGACACTGGTATTTTGATTAATATATATCTCCCCTAATTTTCGTTCATGGTATGGAAAATCTCGATGTCTAAAACGGAATTTAACGCTTTTTCGACACAACATAAAACGACTGCGTTTACAAAGTAAATAATGTCTTGAATATATAATCAATTAGATAGTTTATCGTGTATCTTAATTGGACAAGACACGCACCTGTTTGGCATCAATTTACGTAATGAAATAACCCAAAGAATATTTCAAAACAACCAAAATTATATTCAATATTGGTAATATATTTGTTCATCATTATGTTATTATTTCTCTTCATCTCGTCTCAGAATTACACAATAAAAGATGCGAAGAAAGCTCTATTGGTATAGAATTATCAGGATAATCGTATAAGGTTAAACCAACGGGGTACATGGCATGGATTTTATTTTATACTTTTTAAAATTCTTGGAGAAATAAAGTAAACAGTTTAATATTCTGTGATCACAATATTGAAAAAAGAATGAATCCATTGATTATGTAATGCAAAACGAGAGGAATAATTCGTAAATTGTTTGTGACTAACGCGCACCTGGCGAATCGTTAGATATCACTGTTCTGTGTGTCAAACGACATATAAAAAAACAATTCCAAAGCCAAGACAATTCTTTCAGAAAAGTGCATATATTTTAACGAAAAATATTATCCATTTTGTTAAAATGATTTATTCAGTTTTAGTTATAAAATAAAATAAAATAAAACGGCTATTCATGGACATTGGTTATATGAATTGATAATATTGACTATAACACATCCCAAGAAACACGTACATGCTGCAATTACATTTACACTTCATCTTGTAACACTGGTCCAAAGGAAAGAAATATCGTATTCGACACTATAATCCTATCAATTCTTATGTAAACAATTTTCAAACAAACAGATTATCAAAGGTTCATTCATACATGTTGTGGCCTATATTTACGTATCATATCCTTTTGAACATTGACAAATATCCAAAGTGAAAATCATTGTGTGAAAAAATGTATAAAAGATATGCAAAATCTACATCATAACTGGTACTGTAAACAGCATGATACAATCATCGTGTGCACGCTCATTGAATGACCTTCACCTCAAAGAAATTACCAAATATGTACAACAATGTTGACGTATGACATCACTTCCGGTGACCGACTTTTACAAAATGTCGTGTTCACTGTCAACAGTACGCCGGATTTTACGAGGGGACTTTCGATGTATGTATCGCAGCTAAGTTTGAAATATACGTGATGTTACAGGATGTAAACGCTATCCAATATGGCGAAAAGTTATCGGAAAATATCTGCTTGTAAAATATATTTGCTACTACATGTTATACACCATTTGAAGGGTCTGATCCTATGGTCCTAGCGATTTCATTGGATTAAAATTGGTTTCTAATGACGCTTTCTTGCTGAAATCTTCAACAAGTTTCGTGATTGGTCTATTTTGAGTTTTCCTGGAAAGCGCGCATTAACATGTAAGTGATGTGTCAGTCGGACAGTGACAGTAGCTAATATAGTTCTAACTGAGCTCTATTTCTTATACAGTGGCGAAGCAACCTATACGCAAAACAACAATTGTTTTTAATTGCCTTCCATCGGTCTGTCCGCTAGAGTAACTGTCCTTTGTCAAAGGGAAGCTACTCTAACCCTAGTCTATGAGATGTCATGGCCACGGTCAGATGTTGTTGACAGTCGGTCTGTCCTGCCATAACGTTCAGTAGTGTAGTCAGATGTACACACAGCGACAAAGCGAAACAAGGTAACAATTCAAACATATTTCGGCCAAATCCAACTATTTTAATTTGTGCAGAAGGTTTCAAGCGGCAGAGGTCTACATGCACAGATATGGCTACTGACCCCGCTTGGCTAGGCCTCGTGCCCTCGCAAAATTGTGTCGAAATTGATATCTCCAAAGTTGCCAAAACTTATAAAATGCCTTAGCTACGTCACAGTTAGACACTGATTTTCAGTATATTAGACTGTTCTTTTGATAATGATAGCAATTATCCCTGTAGTTTATCCAGATTCCCGATGGTTAATTCTGACTCGATCGCCGAATGACGAGGGCGATGTCATGTTTGTTTATAAACAGTGAAAGTAGTCCCTACTTGACCAATCCGTTGGCTTTATCCACACTCCGGCGCAGTGGTGACTCTGCATAACACCACTGCCACAGGCTAATTTGCATATCACGTGACCGGACTTTTCTCTTGTTTGTAAACAAACGCACTTTTTCAGAAATCAGTATAGAACGGACTAATGCAAGAATTTGGGGCGCTTAACATATTGTTTTGCATAATTATATGGATATGCTAATGCAACTGCGACAGTGAATTTCGTGACAATATATATTTATACATCAAAGTGACCGTATCGCGAGCTCTCCGTTTTGGCTTCGATGACAGCACGTGGAGCCGTACAACCAATGTAAACAAAGGATAACTACGCAAAAACAAATAGTTTTTCACGTATTGGGATACTTTCTTAATGAACCGTAACCATTCTTTGACATTTGTATGTGAAAATGTGTAGACTTGACAAACATGAAACGGATGAAAAGCATATTCAATAACTTGAATGAAAAGTGAAGGATGTGACGAATCGTCACATGGCGCTGGCCTGTGGCAGAGGTACTATGCTGGCTGGCTGCCGGCCGCATGGAACTCTGGGTAGGAAATGGGCTTTATCCTGCCGAGAAACCTACCCATTATATTATGGTAGATACTTAACATTTCGATGGTAATAAGGATGATTGTGTTTGTTTTGACGTTTTTTGCATATCATGTGAATAATATCCACTAATTCCAACACACTTAGTTTTAAACATGCGTAATGTTTCCTGAAATAGCCAACACTGGCTTCCACACGTCTGCATGTTAGCAGTAATTAAGAAATGTAACAACAATTTAGAAAAAGCGATACTCTGTGGAGTGATTGCCATCATTCAGAAAATTCAGTAAAACAGTTTCAGCAAAAAGAAATGCGCCAACAATGATCGCGTGTTTACATCTAGTTGATCTCGACTATCATTATCTAAAGGCAGTAAGGCTCTTGCAATAGCGTTCTCACGAGCCCGATGCGGGTATTTAAATGGCTCTATTAGTCGAATATCTCTTGTACTATTCTCAGCATAAATTACGAGTGAAATGAAACCTACTCAAATTGTTTTTAATTCGATTTAATCAGTCATGATTTGAAGTTCCATCGCAAAGAATCTTTGGCATTAGGGTCCAAGTGGGCATTCATAAATGTCCACCTGTTTAAGGAATCAGCATTTCACCTTTGCATCTATCACATTCCTTTTAGCATTACTTATCATATCCCTACAAGGGGGCATAGGAATTATGTATAGCAACATCACAAAATATCTATACACTAGATCCATAGTAAGTTATCTTCACCCACTTTTAATGTACTTATATACTGTGTACATACGGAAAATCATTCTGTGTCCTTCATTAGAATATGTTTAAAAAAACAGCGTAAGGATTGAATGATCGAAACCAGTTGCAAATCCGGATGATGAATATTGATATACATATATGCCAAAACATAACATAACATATAACAAGAGTAAGATACTAACAAGAGTAAGATACTAACAAGTGTAAGATACTAACAAGAGTAAGATACTAACAAAAGTAAGATACTAACAAGTGTAAGATACTAACAAGAGTATGATACTAACAAAAGTAAGATACTAACAAGTGTAAGATACTAACAAGAGTAAGATACTAACAAGTGTAAGATACTAACAAGTGTAAGATACTAACAAAAGTAAGATACTAACAAAAGTAAGATACTAACAAGTGTAAGACACTAACAAGTGTAAGACACTAACAAGAGTAAGACACTAACAAGTGTAAGATACTAACAAGAGTAAGATACTAACAAGTGTAAGGTACTAACAAGAGTAAGGTACTAACAAGTGTAAGATACTAACAAGAGTAAGATACTAACATTGTAAGATACTAACAAGTGTAAGATACTAACAAGAGTAAGATACTAACAAGTGTAAGATACTAACAAAAGTAAAATACTAACAAGAGTAAGATACTAATAAGAGTAAGATACTAACAAGAGTAAGATACTAACAAGTGTAAGATACTAACAAGAGTAAGATACTAACAAGTGTAAGATACTAACAAGAGTAAGATACTAAAAAGAGAAAGATACTAACAAGTGTAAGATACTAACAAGTGTAAGATACTAACAAGAGTAAGATACTAACAAGAGTAAGATACTAACAAGAGTAAGATACTAACAAGTGTAAGATACTAACAAGAGTAAGATACTAACAAGTGTAAGATACTAACAAGTGTAAGATACTAACAAGAGTAAGATACTAACAAGAGTAAGATACTAAAAAGAGAAAGATACTAACACGTGTAAGATACTAACAAGTGTAAGATACTAACAAGAGTAAGATACTAAAAAGTGTAAGGTACTAACAAGAGTAAGGTACTAACAAGTGTAAGATACTAACAAGAGTAAGATACTAACATTGTAAGATACTAACAAGTGTAAGATACTAACAAGAGTAAGATACTAACAAGTGTAAGATACTAACAAAAGTAAAATACTAACAAGAGTAAGATACTAACAAGAGTAAGATACTAACAAGAGTAAGATACTAACAAGTGTAAGATACTAACAAGAGTAAGATACTAACAAGAGTAAGATACTAACAAGAGTAAGATACTAAAAAGAGAAAGATACTAACAAGTGTAAGATACTAACAAGTGTAAGATACTAACAAGAGTAAGATACTAATAAGAGTAAGATACTAACAAGTGTAAGATACTAACAAGAGTAAGATACTAACAAGTGTAAGATACTAACAAGTGTAAGATACTAACAAGAGTAAGATACTAACAAGAGTAAGACACTAACAAGTGTAAGATGCTAACAAGAGTAAGATACTAACAAGTGTAAGATACTAACAAGTGTAAGATACTAACAAGATTAAGATACTTAGAAGTGTAAGATACTAACAAGTGTAAGATACTAACAAGAGTAAGATACTAACAAGTGTAAGATACTAACAAGAGTAAGATACTAACAAGTGTAAGATACTAACAAGAGTAAGATACTAACAAGTGTAAGATACTAACAAGTGTAAGATACTAACAAGTCTTCCCGCTATTGTAGGTATCCGGTATCCCCGATGTTAAGTAAAGTAGTCTTTGTTTCACCAGAGACCATATAATAGATATTATATGGTCTCTGGATGCACAGAATGATATATCCACGACACACCTCTCTCGGTACGACAAACTCGTGAATTAAAACCATATCTGTTGTTCGGGAGTAGGATTTACCCGTGAAGATCCACTTCTTCATCAGTCCATGCGTATCGTTGAAGGTTTACTACGCAATCGGGTGGTCAGATTCGCTGACAAGGTGTTGCATGTCATCGTATCCGAATTGCGAAAATCGATGCGCATAATTTCAATTACCAGACTGTCTGGCCAAGTCTTATTTACAGACCGCCGTAATATAGCTTGAATATTTGTGGTGTGGCGTTTAAAGTACAAACAAACAAACTAATATCGAGTTCACAGGGGAGACAGTAGCAATAACTGTTGGTGTCATGATACGTCTACAGCAACAGCGCCTGAGGGTACAGGGAAATGTCTCTCCTTTATCATTGAAAGATGCATTAGTTACACCACTCTGTAAGAAAGGCCACAGGCCTTACAAGCTGCTGATCGGCAGGTGATACACTTTGGCCATTAAAACACAATTCTGTACACTGTCTTGAATGGTTTATTTTAAACTTCAGCATGGATTGATTCATACATTCTTGATTCAGTCTTGAAACATTGTGACCGATATTATGTATTTCCTTTCAATTCTTTTACTGGCCCTTTAATTGTAAGGCCTGTTGTGGACAGGTACAAGCTATAATATAAAAAAGTGAAATATTACAACTTGTAACTAAGGTAGTAAGTACATGTTATTACCAACATTATTTTCCGGATTTTAAACAAAACATCTGATACACACTTCAACCTCTTCAACATGCAATTTACCCTTTTACACCATTTACATTTGTTATAGCATTGCTAGTTGTGATTTACTTGTTTTAACTTACATTTTTGTTAATATTTACAAATTTTGTGGGCCCTTCACACCCTACACAAGGTAATTTCATATTCTGTTTTCATCTACGTGTTTGGCCTTGCACTGACTAAACCCTGATGATTAACCAGGACAAACCAAAGAAAGTAGAGAAACTAAATTAAGCTCTCATAAAAGAACTAAAGTGACACCCTCACAAGTGGAAGCCAACACTGATCAAAGATTTTTATAAATGTATACTACCCACCAAAAGAAACGCGACTACCATAAATGTTGGTTAATATATGAAGACTCACGCATGTTGTGTGAACCGATGCTCATGAACGCATCACATGTGACGCCATAGATACATGACTTGAGATGCACAATTTATCACTTGCAGGATTAGCGTGATAAGAATAAAGACACTCCGTGGTTACACTTGACTGTTGTTATTGTCAGTAATTGATACACATTGGAAACATCTCTTCTTAACTTTAATACTTCTCCATATGTTTCTATGATTTGCGTTTGTTTTGGCGATTCAAATATGTATTCAATTTCTATAATTTGTAGACAACCGTGCAATCAGGATTTATGCAATCAGGATCTACATAGTGTGTGGCACACACAGATCCTACCCGCCTCGTCTACAAGGTGTATGGCGCACATAGACCCTACCCGCCTAGTCTACATGGTGTATGACACACACAGACCCTTCCTGCCTGGTCTGCATGGTGTATGACACACAAAGACCCGACCCGCCAGGTCTACATGGTGTATAGCACACATAGACCCTTCCCGCCTGGTCTACATGGTGTATGACACACATAGACCCTACCCGCCTGGTCTACATGGTGTATGGCACACATATACCCTACCCGCCTGGTCTACATGATGTATGACACACATAGACCCTACCCGCCTGGTCTACATGGTGTATGACACACAAAGACCCTACCCGCCAGGTCTACATGGTGTATAGCACACATAGACCCTTCCCGCCTGGTCTACATGGTGTATGGCACACACATACCCTTCCTGCCTGGTCTACATGGTGTATGACACACATAGACCCTACCCGCCTGGTCTACATAGAGTGTGACACACATAGACCCTACTCGCCTGGTCTACATGGTGTATGACAAACATAGACCCTACCCGCCTGGTCTACATGGTGTATGACACATATAGACCCTACCCGCCTGGTCTACATGGTGTATGACACACATAGACCCTACCCGCCTGGTCTACATGGTGTATGACACACAAAGACCCTACCCGCCTGGTCTACATGGTGTATAGCACACTTACACCCTACCCGCCTGGTCTACATGGTGTATGGCGCACATAGACCCTACCCGCCTAGTCTACATGGTGTATGACACACACAGACCCGACCCGCCAGGTCTACATGGTGTATAGCACACATAGACCCTTCCCGCCTGGTCTACATGGTGTATGACACACATAGACCCTACCCGCCTGGTCTACATGGTGTATGGCACACATATACCCTACCCGCCTGGTCTACATGATGTATGACACACATAGACCCTACCCGCCTGGTCTACATGGTGTATGACACACAAAGACCCTACCCGCCAGGTCTACATGGTGTATAGCACACATAGACCCTTCCCGCCTGGTCTACATGGTGTATGGCACACACATACCCTTCCTGCCTGGTCTACATGGTGTATGACACACATAGACCCTACCCGCCTGGTCTACATAGAGTGTGACACACATAGACCCTACTCGCCTGGTCTACATGGTGTATGACAAACATAGACCCTACCCGCCTGGTCTACATGGTGTATGACACATATAGACCCTACCCGCCTGGTCTACATGGTGTATGACACACATAGACCCTACCCGCCTGGTCTACATGGTGTATGACACACAAAGACCCTACCCGCCTGGTCTACATGGTGTATAGCACACTTAGACCCTACCCGCCTGGTCTACATGGTGTATGGCACACACAGACCCTACCCGCCTGGTCTACATGGTGTATGACAAACATAGACCCTACCCGCCTGGTCTACATGGTGTATAGCACACATAGACCCTTCCCGCCTGGTCTACATGGTGTATGACACACATAGCCCCTACCTGTCTGGTCTAATTGGTGTGTGACACACAAAGACCCTACCCGCCAGGTCTACATGGTGTGTGACACACATAGCCCCTACCCGCCTGGTCTACATGGTGTATGACACACATAGACCCTACCCGCCTGGTCTACATGGTGTATGACACACATAGACCCTACCCGCCTGATCTACATGGTGTGTGGCACACACATCCTACCCGCCTCGTCTACAAGGTGTATGGCGCACATAGACCCTACCCGCCTAGTCTACATGGTGTATGACACACACAGACCCTTCCTGCCTGGTCTGCATGGTGTATGACACACAAAGACCCTACCCGCCAGGTCTACATGGTGTATAGCACACATAGACCCTTCCCGCCTGGTCTACATGGTGTATGACACACATAGACCCTACCCGCCTGGTCTACATGGTGTATGGCACACATATACCCTACCCGCCTGGTCTACATGATGTATGACACACATAGACCCTACCCGCCTGGTCTACATGGTGTATGACACACAAAGACCCTACCCGCCAGGTCTACATGGTGTATAGCACACATAGACCCTTCCCGCCTGGTCTACATGGTGTATGGCACACACATACCCTTCCCGCCTGGTCTACATGGTGTATGACACACATAGACCCTACCCGCCTGGTCTACATAGAGTGTGACACACATAGACCCTACCCGCCTGGTCTACATGGTGTATGACAAACATAGACCCTACCCGCCTGGTCTACATGGTGTATGACACATATAGACCCTACCCGCCTGGTCTACATGGTGTATGACACACATAGACCCTACCCGCCTGGTCTACATGGTGTATATCACACATATACCCTACCCGCCTGGTCTACATGGTGTATAGCACACATAGACCCTACCCGCCTGGTCTACATGGTGTATGGCACACACAGACCCTACCCGCCTGGTCTACATGGTGTATGACACACATAGACCCTACCCGCCAGGTCTACATGGTGTATGACACACATAGACCCTACCCGCCTGGTCTACATGGTGTGTGGCACTCACAGACCCTACCCGCCTGGTCTACATGGTGTATGACACACACAGACCCTTCCCGCCTGGTCTACATGGTGTATGGCACACACAGACCCTTCCCGCCTGGTCTACACACACACTCACACAAACACACACACGCGCACACGCACGCACGCACGGTGATTTCAGACGATAGGCAGTCAGTGTGGTTACAAGCAATAGGGTGAGAGTACAAAGCGAAATAGCAGAAAAATGAAATGGCCAAATGATAATTGTATGTCATATATAAACCGGGAAGGGAATGAATTTTACCGGCCAATTGTATAGATGGTTGCCATTCAAACCCCTGTAGTTCTCGTATGATGACCTTGAAACGAAAAAAGAGGTATTACACAAGACCAAAACGTTGCCGTTGTATTGATGTCACACACATTTAGACGTTAGTCCTGCTGGCAAACACGGGAACATAAATAAGACATGCGTGTTGATTTCAAGAACGCTAGCATCCCACAAAATACAGTCTGGAAATACAAGCTTGGGTCAATCAACGATTTGACATATGACATATAATTGAGCATTCGATAACACTGTGAGATGCCATTTTGTGTATCTCACCAATACTCAGTAATTAGGGCATTGAATACCCAACGCTTTGCTTCTTCTCAATCTGCACAGAATCAATCATGTCCCATTTAAAGCTCCGCATCTGTCAGTGTCAGGAGGGGGAAGTGCGTTATCGATCTCGTTGCTAGCTGATTGACTTTGCAAGAGATCGATACCGGGGCGAACGGGCGAGATTGCAATGCTCTACACATGTTGATTGTTCCTCTTCCACGCTCCACGCAGTATGAACTGATGGTCTGGATTAAAGGAAGGCTGAGTCCACCATATGTGATGTGAAGGGGGTGAAGGGGGGAGGAAAAAAGAGCAGTAAGGGAGAGGGGGTGGGGCAAAGGTTGGAATAACGTGTGATCGCAGAACAGAGCTTCTAAGTATATATGGATTCGCCACGATGGTGAGGTGTTACAACCATTGGTTGCACCATTCAAACGCAGAATGGTGAGAAACTTCGAGTTTCAACATGTCATCCCAAGTCATCAACTGATGCCCTGCCAATCCAAAAAGTCACAGTCCTCCCTTGGCCCGCAAGAGTCCAGACATTACCGCCATTGAACGTATTTGCGATCAGGTGTAGCCTCGTCCAAAAACAGATACAGGACGGGTTGTTCCTGGCTCTCCAACAGCAGTTCCTAGGGGTGTCCTTCGAAATAAAAGCGACAAAACCCTTTCCATATTCAAAAGAAATCTCTGTTAAAGCACAGTCGATTATACTAATCCGACCATATCATGAGCATGTGTTTATGAACTACTATTATTAGTGATGATACCAGGTGTTCGCGAAAAGGTGCGCGTATTCTGCGAACCTAATCCAAATTGTACCATGCAGAAGCCATGAGAAATTGGGGATACTCCATGTACTGATAGTTGACATAGTTGACAAGACATATTGTGATCTAATGCCTACTGAGATATGCATATGTGTAGGTACATGGGGAGATCTACTGCCTACTGAGATATGCAGATGTGTAGGTACATGGGTAGATCTACTGCCTACTGAAATGTGTAGATGTGTAGGTACATGGGTAGATCTACTGCCTACTGAAATGTGTAGATGTGTAGGTACATGGGGAGATCTACTGCCTACTGAGATATGTAGATGTGTTGTGTATGGGGAGATCTACTGCCTACTGAGATTTGTAGATGTGTTGTGTATGGGGGAGATCTACTGCGTACTGAGATGTGCAGATGTGTAGGTACATGGGGAGATCTACTGCCTACTGAGATATGTAGATGTGTTGTGTATGGGGAGATCTACTGCCCACTGAGATGTGTAGATGTGTAGGTACATGGGGAGATCTACTGCCTACTGAGATGTGTAGATGTGTAGGTACATGGGGAGATCTACTGCCTACTGAGATGTGTAGATGTGTAAGTACATGGGGAGATCTACTGCCTACTGAGATGTGTAGACGTGTAGGTACATGGGGAGATCTAATGCCCACTGAGATATGTAGATGTTTAGGTACATGGGGAGATTTACTGCCTACTGAGATATGTAGATGAGTTGTGTATGGAGAGATCTACTGCCTACTGAGATATGTTGATGTGTTGTGTATGGGGAGATCTAATGCCCACTGCGATGTGTAGATGTGTAGGTACATGGGGAGATCTACTGCCTACTGAGATATGTTGATGTGAAGGGTACATGGGGAGATCTACTGCCTACTGAGATATGTAGATGGGTTATGTATGGGGAGATCTACTGCCTACTGAGATATGTTGATGTGAAGGGTACATGGGGAGATTTACTGCCTACTGAGATATGTAGATGGGTTGTGTATGGGGAGATTTACTGCCTACTGAGATATGTAGATGGGTTGTGTATGGGGAGATTTACTGCCTACTGAGATATGTAGATGGGTTGTGTATGGGGAGATCTACTGCCTAGTGAGATATGTTGATGTGAAGGGTACATGGGGAGATCTACTGCCGCCTGGGAAAAGCAGATGTGTTGTGTTTTGGGAGATCTATTGCCGACTCGGACATATAGGGGTGTTGATGCATAATAAAAGTATTTTAACGTGAAGATATGAAGAAACATTCACAGAAATCGATAAAACGTTATTCCGATTCGTACATGTTACAACCGCGATTCTTATGCAAAGTGTATGTTGGACATACATGATCTTTTGAAATGATTAAATTAGGGCTACTACGATTGATACAGGTGGAAATAGAAGGAAAGTGATAATCCTAACCAATCGCGCCTGCAAAGACGATCCTTTCGTTATTCAAAGCACTGCGAAGACCACATTAACGTCAGGGTTTGCAGGACGTGGAAATCGATTATACAGTGGACATGTGGTAGTATGGCATGGTGCTGTAGCCAATGACTAGCGTACCGAACGACCATTAGCTTGCGGCTTGACTGTAGATACCGATATTTCGAAGGTGTCCTCGTTTTGTAGCGTGTGTTGTCTCACAAATTTGAGCAAAGGAGTACGGCTGTTTCTGTAGGTTCCAATCTGTTCGTGTACTACTGGCACTACCGCACTTTGACGACACATGGACGCAGCTTCCCACACATGGATTGACATTGAGGAGGACAACAAGGTTAGTGGCGTCATAGCGTCGATGTGCTTACTTCCACGGTAGAGACAGGTCTCTTGTGGACAGCCAGTTAATGTTAAAGAATTTACGTGCAGTTGAGGAGTATATTCTCCAGTGTGTATATCGTGTGATCCGATAATTGATTGGAATACAATATGTACTATCCAGTTCAGTGTATCATGACACTGTACACCACACATATGTTATTAGGGGCATGTGAAAAACGTAGCACAGCAAAATGAAGAAGTAAATTACTTAGCTAAATAATCTGTTTTCTTTGAGTATATAACACATTGACGCACTGTTTGTAACAAATTTAGGGTTGCATTCAATATTACATTGATTGCTTTCTATCCAGTTTTTATTCAGTTCTTTTCAGCCAAACTCAGTAATCCGAGGGCTGGCTGAAAAGTTGAGATTAACAATTATTGACTGCGTTAATGGAGTTGTTTACCAATGCTTTTTCAACATAATGCCCTCCGAGGTCCACACTTCTGTCAACGGTGCTGGAGTGCCTGGATCCCACTGGTGTAGAAGGCTTCCTCCTGGTGGTGTAAGGCTTTCACAGCAGAAATGACGTCATAATTTACATAATGTTTGCCAGACAGTTCTGTTGTCAAGTTTTAAGAAGCTGTCGAAATCTGAAGGTTCCACGTCTGAATACGGAGGATGTTTAATGAGTTCAAAGGAACAGTCATGCATTGCAGCTATGGCGACACCAGGCGTGTGTCCAGATGTATTGTCCTGGTTGAACATTTCACCTTTAGTGAGTATTTCACAACGTTTGGCCTTGATATACGCAGTTACTTGAGCAGATTAACTTTAATGGACCACCTTATGATCTGACCTACGGTAGGTCATACAGTAGGATTACTTTGAAATGCCAGAAAACCGAAGCCATTTTCTTGCAAGCTGAAGGGAAGTTTGCCTACTTCGGAGGAAGAGACGTTAGATGTTTCCACTTGTTTGACTGTTGTTGAGTCTGTGGCTGATGGTTGTTTACCCAAGAGCCCACCCACAGTTACAAATCACACAACAAAATCAGCTTGGTCGTCTTCAAAACGATGTAAATTCTCGCAAGAGATGATGAACCTGGAGCGTTTCGTATCAGGAATCTGTGTATTAGTGTTGAAACGTTTGTCATGCCAAGGTCATTACTCATAAAATTCTCAACTCTCTGATAGGAAATAGGTCGGACCGTTAATGGAAGACCTTGGGCTTCTGCAAGTGAAAATGCCCTGAAAAATAACGTGACTCTTATATGATCAATATTTATTCTCTTCCCCCCCCCCCTTGAACTGCGCTGCCCACCTCTAAACAGTGGCCATGGAAAGAAAATCATCTCCAAAAGTTGGCAACATGTGTGCATGGATGGCGTAGGTGTTAACCCTTTCAGTAGGCGATACGTGATGACAATGTGGTAGCCAGTTTTGTACATTTGGACCAATAGAGAACACGTTGTCACTTTGATGCCAGCAGTAATATCCTGCCTTATTGTGTATTTGGTTGAATGGCAGCTTGTAATTACTGACAGTGTTGTACACTGTTAAGGATGTAATATCCTTCGTGGTTAGGCTCATAACCTTTCAGCCATCCCTCGCATTTCATATATGATAAAAGACATGTCACTGTGTGCTTGTTCCAGTTTGTTTAATATACGTTTCCAAGAGTATAGTGCTTATTCATGTTGCGTGGACATCTCAAATGGTTATCAAAACTGCTGTTTGACATTATGCGCACTTTTTACCTGACATTGGATTAAAATGTTTGCATAATTAATTTGGGTTCAGTAAATGCTACATATCTCCAACTGACAGTCCTTTCATCACAATGATGGTAGATTCTGGGTTATTATTTCGGAACCCTACATTTAACAAAATGACGACGTAAATATGTCCCCATCCCCCAGCCGTGATATTGTTGGAATATTGCTAAAAGCCTCGAAATATCACCATCACATATCCACACAGTTTTCCTGTCTTGCAATTATTACAATCGTCAAAGACATAAGTGATTAATCTGTTCAAAACCAGTGAGTTACTCCGACTCTAAGATTTGTCAGCGTTTGGTATACACATATAAATAGCTCCCAGGCATTTTTGGTCACCAGATTTATTTCACAGAGATATACATTGTATTCAGTAAAGGTCTTAATCACAAAGTAAGGGAAATGATGGCGTCAATGCAAAGAAAGAATAACAGCTGCATGCCATCAGCAATAGCCAAAGTTACTCTCGATTACAGTTCTTTTGATTCCTATTCTTACAACTTGTTATTGTCAGTTTTATCCCCACATTTTCAGGGCTCTGGCACACGTGTCAACTCCTATTATATGCATTTCAAAGCTCATTCAAGCAAACCAAAGATCAAATACAAGAAATCATCCAACTTTAAGAACAAAGTAGAACAAAACGATCTCCAGTGAACGGTGTCTAGCATTGTCAGGGTAATACATGTATGCATGCGGTAGCGAGCGTAACATGTAAATAGTGAATGTGTGAGCTAAAAATAAAATGTGTCATCACTGTATAATTCCGGTTCAACATTGGTGGAAGTGATGTGATTCTTTCTCAATGGAAGGAGACTCGACTTATATTCGACCAGATACTGTGACAGAGAAGTTTTCATGATGAGAAAACTGTGAAGGAAGGGTGGAAGATCTTGAACTTTGTGCGGACATGAATCGCTGATTGTGAAATCAACGCTCATGGCCTTGTGTTTAAAAGATGAAGCAAAATCATTCTGCAACAGTTTTACGGCAGTGCAAAAGAACGACTTTGCCCTTTCTGATGCCTTGAAATCATATATCTCTCCAGAAGAATGGAGGCACATTTACAAGGAAGAGCTCAAGGTAGGAAGATATTGAAAGGCGAAAGTGTTTGGCTGTCAGCTTACAGTGTTTACCCAGATATGAGGCGCATTGACGTTGATGGGGTAGCCATGGATAAGTTCATGAAAAGATGAGTTCCAAGGGAACTTAGACTTGCTGTAAGTCATGCAACAGTGGAAACTTTGGACCAGGCAGTGAGAGAGGCATATGGTTGGCTGTCCTCTGTTGAAGCTACAGAAACTATTAGATCCCCTTTAATCTCTACAATTGTGAAAGATGGTGTCAGTAATTTCTCAACAACAAGAAACACTTCTGAGCTACATTAAACCAGAACACATTTTCATTTTAGGAATGTTGGATACTATTTAAACATTAACCTTGTGCCATAGGAGCTACGGAGAGCGGACGTGTTATAACTGTTGTCAACCGGGCCATATTCAAGGAAACTGTAGAAGACCTCAAGACAGGAGCAGGAATATAAGGTGTCATTCAACGGCTCTTATTGATAAATATAGTGTGAACCAGCAAAATTTGAAATTACAGAATGTGTCCGAATGTGTCGTGTATGCTTCTGTTTATGTGGAAGGAATTTTTAGGGAACCAGTAGCCGTGCTTCATGGTCAGTAAATTCACAGAGAATCAGGATAAAGTGGTTATACATGTACTTACATTAATATCTGCAAGAATAAGCGGCTAAAGGTATTTGAATGTTCTGGAAGTTGTGGTCTGATTCTTGGTGCAACCATGTTCGAGTCATGAAAGCTACAATAGATATGTCCCCAAAGAGGATGAAGATTGGATGGCGCTCTATTGCATAAACTACTGAAGCTAAGAAATCATTTATTTCCAGAGATCAGGTTTTTGAGAGAAAGGTAGTACATGCAGGACATGCAATGGTATTTTGGGTGAAACTGAATTCATATCAATTTGCTAACTTTACTGGATATTTGATATCAAGAAAACACTATCTGTCCAGGTAGAGTTATGAATGTAACTGATCTGAAGAAAACGTAATTTTCTTTGAGAAAACACATTGGCAAGTTTCACCCAATGGTATTTCCTGGGTCTACTACTGACAGTACCAATGCAGCTTTGTCAAATGTACAACCGCATTGAGTTATACAAATTGAACATACTGAGAATATTGCAGATACAACAGGGAGACCTGTCAGTCAAAACAATTCAATATGTTGAACTATTCGGATATTTTCTCTGAAGATGATTCTGATCGAGGATGAACTGACTTGGTCATATTTGAAATCAATACTGGCAATTTATAACCTCAAACAGCCTTTACATAGATTACCATACCTTAGATAAGAGGAAGTTAGGAAAATGATTCCAAAAATGCCAACTGAGGACGTTTTTGAACAATCTGCTTGACCTAGGTCATCAGAATTTGTGCAAGTACCCAAGAAAATTGAGAAACAAAGATTTTGCATTTATTTTCACTGTTTGAATTCTCCCTCGAGCAAAATATGATGATACGTTGGCTAATCTGTCAAGATGTAGCTTGTTCAGTTGCCTGGGAGGTGCTTCTAGATATTGGCTGATTGAAATTAAACCTGAAGATAAAGAAAAAAACAGCTTTGTCTCCACCCGTGGGTTGTACCAATTCCATAGATTGTAATTTTGGGCCACTAATCGTCCTGCACGTTTTTCTAGCCTTATGCAGAGCGCACAAGCTGGCCTTAGGGACACTTGAGAGAACCAATAACCAACTGATGCCCCAAATCTGATCATACCCCCAATTTGATAAGGAATAGAATTTATTCTTGACACAGATACAGGGATAGGTGGAGTGTTGAGGTCAATTCATGATGTAAGATACTGTTACTGCAGATGCTTGCAGAGCTCTGAGTAAATCTGAGCGAAAACATTGCACAAAACAAGGAAAGAACTACTTGCTTTCACAGAAATGTATGAACATTATTTGATGAGATGTCAATTTGTGATAAGCACTGATCATGGCACTTTGGTGGCTCTTTGAAATGATTATATAAATTCAAGAATCAGTGTGGTCAAGTTACCAGATGGATTGAATCTTTGATTTTGATTTTGAATTGAACACAGGCCAGGTCTGCAGGAAGTGCAGATGGGATGTCAAGGAGTGCCATCAAGACTCTCCTGAAGAAAACTTTGATATCAGCCTCGTAATGAGTCGACGTACAATGGTTGGACAAATAGAAATGAATTGGATAGAGGGGCAACAGAAAAACAAAGTGGGGTATTGAGCAGGGTGAATAAAGGGCATCGACCAGACTGAAAAGAAACACATTGCCCTGGTCGGAATAGGACATAATAGAAGTGGTGGATGGAATTATGGGTTTGAGGTGGAAATCAGGTGTTGAAAAGGCTAGGACCAAGAACCTGTTCCCGAGTGTATGATGAAAGAAATAACAAAACTACCAAGACAACTGAACGTATGGACACATATGCAGTGAAAAATATTGCTTGTAAATCCCCAAAAGCACCAATAATGGAACCAACCAGACAAGTTGTACAACCACTAGAAAGGATAGCAGTGGACATTACAGGCCCATGGTCAGATACAGAAAGAGGTAACAGTTATATTATGGTGGTAATGGACTATTTTCTGAAGCATGTGGAATGCTATCCTTTTCTGAATCAGAGAGCACAAACTGTTGCAAAAAAATCATGTATACGGGAATGTTACTGATTTATGGAGTTCTGGAAAGTCTGCATTCTGACCAAGGGAAAAGGTTTAAATTTAACCCCACTTCAACTCGTCTCACCTGAGCAAGTATTTTGCAAAAAATCATTGTGACTTGGCGCTGATAGCTTATAACTCCTGTGTACTCTGTTCTTCATAGTTTTTGGTGGGGAAATGATCCACCAGTTGATGCCATATGTGGAGCAACAATGGAAGAGACATATGTGGAAGGAAAGAGAAACTTTGTGGACCAAGGCTTATGAAATAGTAAAAGAAAAAGAAGGAATGTTATGATCACAAGGCTCCTATTAACCCTTTTCAAACAGGAAACCTATTCTTACTTTCTTTTTTGAAAAGAGAACTCAGTATAGGGTGGTAATGGTTTCACTATCTTACTATCACTATGATGAAATGGGAAGCGGCAACAGGCGAAGCTGGCTTCTGTGTGTCTCTGTTGTACAGCTGTCCTTCATGAGAGGTAGGAAAGGAAGAAGAAGACGTCCCACACTGTGGCGTTAGGACTATATCCAGTGAATTAGTGAACATACATTGAACTGTAAATAGGTTATGCTACACCCATTGCTGCTTATTCGTTGTGGACTGTGAATTCGGGATAATGTCTGTACTGGGATATTAGATGCAAACAAAGACGTTAAGAAGTTTAACATTCCTGCAGGTATCCCTCAGTGTACATTATGTGTGACACCAGTATGTGTACCCTGAGCTTGAATGTTATGTACATAAACAGCGATGCAAATGGATGGATGTGGATTAAAGTGCAAGAATAATGAAAAATAGTAATGGATCTTTCTTACATCGTTTTGTAGCCAGTATCATGTACATTACGATGGCCGAGAAAAACAGTGTGGAAATGAAACTTGGCGCTGCTGCGCTTAATTAAAAGTACGCATTTTGAGCTCTGTAATTGTAACAACCCAAAAGAATCTGTAAAAACGCACTTTCCCCCATCCCCCATCAGTGATGTAAAAGGGATCTCTGTAGCCTTTTAGCTCTAGTTAACCAGTTGCAGTAGATTATTGCACAATGTATGCCAGCAGTCATTTTAAGAATCATTCACCACTCAGCCTTGTGTGTATGTAATGTAATACGCCAGCAAGTGACACGGATGCAACTAATCTGTGGAACCACTTGTAATCCACGCGTCCAAGATGGGGATCATCCTGTATATTTTCGTCACTATTGTAGGTCAGAGGTTCACTTGTACTTCCTCAGAAATCAACACATTCATCTTCTTGTAACGCGAAAACTATTGTCAGTATCAGAGTCGACAAATCGGCAAGTACAATCGATGCTTCATCATTTCACGCAAAGAAACACGACCAATAAACGCAATATGTTATATAAATGGCCTCGGTCACATGATCCTTTAATCCCACTCATACAAAGAAGAGTACAGTGTACAGATAGTCATTGTTTAATTGTGCATATGCGAAAGTCGTAGGGAAGAAAAGGGTGTAGAATAGATTTACTTTGCCGGGAACGTGTGCTACCGACCATGCCCGTGAACAGAGACATGCTTGCTTGGTTTCAAACGGAGAGTCGGGCTTGTTGTGAAATCAAGCGTGTAATTTGGATGGACCATATAGGGAGCCTCTATAAATTGATAGACAGGACTAAAGTGCAAATAAACTGTAGAACCGCAATGTTTTGAATATGATAGTTGCATTAACGATGTTGCGATCTATCCAACTCTACAAAATTGACATTTTTGACAGGCAAGTAAAGCATATTGTGTGTGTTTGTATACATATTCTCCTGTGGGATCATAATGACTATCTTCATTTATTACTTACCCGAGAAGAGATCACCCGTTTAATAAACATACAGCTGTATTACTCATTGTGTAATACCAAAACGCGTGCTTATGTACTCTCGGAACACGTTTCACGAACAAACATTGAAAGCTCTCAACATCCCTTGGCTTATTCAACGACATTGCGTGTGGAGATGATAGATCACTGAGAGGAGCTTATGCACACTCGATGACCCCAGCAACCTTGTTGCTAGGTTGACGTCACATGTCATTGTTTCGCCGAAGGATCTTGCAACAAAATTCCACAAATTACGTCATCGGGTATTGTGACGTGTTGTAAACTTTGAGGTGCAAGGCCCCGTTCCACAATGCGATCATACGGTAGCGCAGCGCATAAAGTATATGAGTTGCGATAACCTTAACGCTACGATAATTTTGTGGAACGGACACCTGAATTCTAAAGGTGGACCGTTGGATGGTATTAAATTCATACGTTTAAACTTTTGACGTATTTGAAGTATTACTGTGTTAAACACAGTTGGATTTTGCCATGGATCGTGTAGGTGTCAGCCTATTCACACTCAACAGTATAATTCTAAAAACGTCATAAATGGCCATTTATAAATAAAATACTAAACTCGCTCCCGTGTAAAACCAATTTTATGAAACTCGTGAATAGTTGTGGTATCTGACTAGCTTTCGCTCGTTTCATAAAATTGGTATTACACGGGAGCTCGTTTAGTATTCTATATGTAGGTTACCAAAGACATTATAAACTTTGTTACTAGGCCTGGTGTATATTTAGATATATCATATGGACGTGAGCAATTCTAATGTTAAAGTTGGTTTGTAACTATATGACAAGAGATCACTGTGCACCGGACATACACGTGTGTGGCTGGCTGCTTGTACTCGTCTGGACCAATGTCGGTTCTAAGCCTGGTGAGATACCATTCGGCAGTTTAAGATGGATACCCTCAACTCATGCGCATTATACGAACTCCTGGCCGACCTGTCCTTGTCAGGGATTACTCCCCTGAGTAGACAACTGAAGGTAGCTTCAGTGTTGTAACTAATAAGCAATAAGTTGAATAGGTTGTAGACATAGTAGTAAAACGGATGAGCAGACGGAAAAAAGCCCTGTAATGCAATTTCAATTTGTAGAAAAGTTCATCTTACATGTGTTGTACAAGGATTTTCCCGTGGAATCAAACACATACGAGGGTTTCAGGAACGGCGGTTATAGATAAACTGAATATGTGAATGTATGTTCACCAAAACTCTGTCAAGCATATTGCCTTGTAGCAAGTTATCTGGTCAATGTGCGTTTTTCCCTTATATGGGGCTAGTCAGTCATGGAAATCTTTTAACTATTTAACAAATTACTTTTTGTAACCAAGTTCCTTTTGTTTGTCTGGATCTCTCTCATAAGCAGATGCCTCAAAATGCAAGGAATACCAAACGGCATCTCCAGTTGGTTTCCATTTATTTTCTCCTCGCTGACCCCTCTGTTTCCAAATTTTTCTCCTCACAAAAACGGTCTTTTCGCCATGACATTCAAATAAATAATATATGGTACATATGTTTGATGAACCCACACGCAACAAAATACCTCATATCGCGTTGTCAATACACGACGAGCATAACGGAAAATCACTCATTGTCATGTAGATTAATACTGTAAACAAAGGGAAATGTCGTATTACGATATGCATACGCGCTGGTTGTAGGATTAGTGAACAATAAAATCAAATATGATATTTATTGTGTAAATATTTCTTTGTGTGTGTATATTAACATGTTTTAAGATGTTTTGATTCCATAGATTCCCTTAAAGTTCGTAGAATAGATCTTTGGCAACCCATGCTTGCCCGTAAGAGGCGACTATGCTTGTCGTAAGAGTCGACTAACGGGATTGGGTGGTCAGGCTCGCTGACTTGGTTGATGCATGTGGTAGTATCCCAAATGCGTGGATCGATGCTCATAATATCAATCGCTGGATTGTCTGGTCATACAGCTGGAATATTGCTGAGTGCGGCGTTAAACAACAACCAACCAACCTTTAAGTTCATGTATAATGTGATATTTCTCGTAGCTTGTGACTGTAATCTTCGATTAGTTTCAGCATTTGACGATATAATTCTACATCATGGATGAAAACCTAACCAGAGGATATTGTCAGCTCAGGTCTCCAAAGCTGAAAAAGAGACCAGTGGCATCACGTGATGGCTTGACCCCGCCTCAGGACCCATGCAGTAGCATCTACCTCGGTTTGGTTCTTGCTGGAGCAGGCTTCCTCCTTCCCTACAACAGTTTCATCACAGCAGTGGACTATTACCAGAGTCGGTTTCCCAGAACTACTATCATCTTTGATATGAGCCTAACCTACATCATCGTTGCTTTTATAAGTGTATGCATCAATAATGCTCTTGTGGAGACTCTGAGTTTGCCTGTGAGGATCACGTTTGGATATTTACTGTCATTTGTCATGCTCCTTATTATCGCATTGTGTGATGTCTGGTTCCAAGTATTTACACAAGACATGGCCTACACAGTAACCCTCGGCGCTGTTGCCATTGTCGCAATAGGCTCCACAGGTACGAATGATGAGATAATCGGCTGGTATACACACACTTTAAAAAAAAATACTCCAAATGTAGGGATGAAATGTGATATCACTTTGTCAAAATCCAGGTTCATTTCGAACAAAACGGTTACGTTACAAGTGCTTATTACCACTTCACTTGAATGGCCTATGGTACACTGGTATCGGTCATGGATTGATAAAGTATTCATTTAAACAACATTCGAATTCATAAACCAAACAGGCGCGGAGGGTGCTCCTTTGTACATGCAAGTACTGCAGGTGTAGGTATGAGGATACTAACAATTGATAACAACTACGTTTTGATACTGTAGTTAATAAAACATGGCGCGTATAGCCAATTCGTCAGCCTGATAAAGCTGTTCATGAACAGATATTTAGAAAACAGACGTAATTTCGACTCGCATGTTTGGGATATGGATCCCATGGTAGGTGCTACAAACAACCTTCAAACAGTCCTCGTGTGAGGACAGAAGAGATGCTGAGGTTAAACGTTGTGCTGATTGATTGGTGTGTTGATTTGAAATAAGGAATCACTGTTGATCACCTCACACAAAGTAATGTAATGTGTCATTTAAAACAACATAACATGAAATGAACCTTGAAAGTGTTGAAACTGCGACATGGCATTCACCCAATGTGAAGACACAGTTCGGGGGTGAAGCACCATATGTAAGTTTGACTACTCACAATATGCCTAATAACTATAACTGAGAGTGAAGTACACTTCTAGAAACGTAAGTTTTGATTTGATGATGATGCATGCATGCGTCAAATTGGCTGAATTACTCAGCTAATTGTTGTTTGGATATGTCTGAATGTCCGATTATATTCGAGTACTTTCCCGTTACAATTATTGATAATATATTATACGTTTTCGAAAATCGATAGCCACAAGTAAGAAGATAAGCGGGCTCTTGGATAACTCACACAACAGAATGAAGTGCATCAGAAATTGTGTTTTAAAAACTCATACACATAGATAGTGCAGGCAATATATAAGGGATCACGTCTTCTTGTTTGAACCGTCTAGCACATAACACACTTTCTTCATGTTTACATAATTCTCTTTCATGAAACTGAGTTCAATGTTGTGCATTTCAGTTCAACAGTCAAGTTTTTATGGATTTACTAGTATGCTGCCGCGACGCTATACACAAGCTGTGATGACAGGGGAAAGTAAGTTAACAAATCTCACGCAAAATTTAGTTTCAGCTTATTCATATGTATCCAGAAGCGATGCAAGATAACAAAACCTGTATGATACACGAAGTGACATGTGTCAGTGCTATATATGTAGCTATATATGATCACCTGCAAAAGATTGAGCTGATTAGGTGACGAAAGTTGTCTGAGTCACTTTCTCCTTGCAGGTGCAGCTGGGCTCCTTATCTCCATAAACCGGATCCTGACGAAGGCGCTACTGAAGGACGAAAAGGTGAACACCATGATCTTCTTCTGCGTGTCCATATCATTGGTATGGATGTGCTTCATCGTGTTCCACATCACACGACGTACAGATTTTGTTCGCTTCTATGTCAGCTTATGTGAGAGCGCTGGACTGGCGGAGGACCAGAGAGGAATCACTAAAGGCAACACATATACAGAGGAAGTAGGCCTGGTAAGGGTTGGTTCTAAGCTTTAAATCTTTTATTAAATGCTGAGATATATGGAAATGTGGCGTGGGTTAAATATACCCCATCACGACTTTCCTGGTTTGGGAGGATACGTGTTTATCAAAGGCATCATGTCACAAGTTTAGTCTCTTATTTAGGTTCGATTAACAAAATACTAGTACTCAGTTAGGCTTGTTGTTGTTGGTTGAAAATCCCTCTTCGTGCTGACAGCTGACGGTGCCAAATGTCCTTTAGGATATGTTTCGTTTACATATCACATGTCAAAAGAAAGTATTTGTCCTGAATGAGGCATGTGGAACAAAGTAACTGTTGTAACCGGATCTCTGTGCTGCTGCCCAGAACCGATTTGGATCTTGACTTGCAACTACACTCTTTCATGACATATGACATAGCCGAGCCACACTACTTATGTACGTATGCTAGCAGGTGTCTATGAAGATCAACACATCTTTTGTGATTTGAAACAGAGATGAGTTGATTTGACATTATACGCCATTGTCGGGCATGGCATCCAAATTAGACGTATCTTCGGTGAAAGAGAATGCATGTTACATCATTATGACCACATGATCTTACAGCAATTGTGTATGGCAAGTTGATACAAATGCCGTACGTCTATGAATGTTGACACAGGTGGACTTCCAGGAACCAAGCACAGGTCAGCACTACGGCGTTTTAGTCATTCAAAGTCCAACCTCCCCGACCGACCCGTCCAGGCAGTTTGACGCCAAGTCAGTACAACCAGGCTCTGGGCAAACTACCGTCAACGATATCACACGAGCCAATGAAGCAGAAGTCACATTCCAAGGCCAACACTATAAGATGCACATACCTAAAGTATCAGCATTTAAAAGTGAGATGGTATCTTGACAGATTATTCGTTTATATATTGATGACATTAAAATTAACACACCCGCAAACATGTCCTGCGGTGATTTGCGCTTAGCCAAGATGTAATTGACTCTTTTACAGGGTACTCATTGTAACAACATGACATTGGAATTATGTGCAGAAATACATTTAATTTAGGACACTGATACATTACAACGCTACTATTGGTAACAGCTAAGTAGATCGAAGCTTATTAGGACAGCGTTAATTATACAAGAAAATCAAAGTGGAGACAGTCATAATATATCTGGTTAGGAATTATCGTAATATCTTCAAATTATGATTTTAAAGTCTGTGGAGCTTTATGTTAATAGATCGGGTAATAGATGGTGTCAGTTTAATGGATGATTTAATACTAAATGTCCAATGCTAGCGCCCTTTTCATGGAAATATATGCCCATAGGACTAAAACAGGCTAATCAGAAAAGACAGTATGGCACAACATGTCATAGACGGGTTGTACTTTCACAATAACAATACATTATTATACAATAACTGTTCATTAGTGATTAACATGTTGACGAAGTGACGTCAGTCGTATGACCTTGTATGACTTGACATTGTGTTACGGAATTCAGAATGTGCGTTTAGATTGCTTGGGGGATTTAATATGAAATAATAATCAAAGGTAGATGCTTGAAATATTGAATCTAACATTCATCAAAGCAGGAAATAGGTACTATTTTATGGATTCACAAGCAAGAATTCCTTCGAAGTTGTCCACGTATACATGTATATATACATACAGGTTTCTGTTTCTTCATGATAACATTTAGCAACTTATCATCCCGTATTCTTCGAGATATACCGAAAACCAGAAGCAGTTACCATGTCACCAGGAAAGTGCAAATGGCTGCCGATTCGAGAATGTCCAAGGGACCATTTCACCAAAATACACGCAATATATGATCTTCCCACTTTGTACATTAATGCTCAACATCAACCTATCTGCTAAACCGTGACTTGATTTCATTGTATATCTTATTTATGGACATGACTATTTATCATGGTTGACGCGGTTGACCTAGATATCGAGAAGAGGTGATTTTAGTATTGAATACCTTATTATTCATATACAACGACAAGAACATTTGCAAGCAACTAATAGGATTCATTATATTATTATTATTAAAACACAAGGATTACTGAGAACTCCCGAACACTTATAGATTGAATATTGGTTTCAAATGATTGTAGTATGTTTACTTCTGATGATCTTCAACCCATGTGTAGCGATCATTTTCCCGTATATATGTTAGTCTAAGTAACTGTAAACATAAATGACACAAGTTTTGTAAGAAAGATATATTATTATTCTTTGGAATCAATGTCATATTTAGGTCAGTATACCTGGAATTATTTTATAAATAGATCTCATATTGACTTGGTCGTCAACACGTTAACAGATTTCCTTATCAATATTTATTACCAGTTTATACTCAAAACGATTATTATAGTCAGAAGTGAAGATCAGACCTTGGATGAACGTAGAAATTTTGTAAAAGTAACCGTAAACATAAAGTTGCAACGCAAAAAGCTCAACATCATATCTGAAGTGTTTACAGATTTAGAAATAGGGTGGGATATGGTATAGAGAAGTCTTAGGAACACTGCACTCAAACTAAAAGTAATGAGAAATTACATATAGATTTAGCACTTTCGGTCACTTCAAATGCCCATGTGTTCATCGATCTGGAAAAAAGAGGCAGTTATTTTTTTAAACACAAAAAAGGCAATGTAAGTGGATGTACTAATACTAGTTGCCATTAAAAGATGTGTCACCACCGGTAGGGCAGGATACGTTCACCTGTTAGCGTTACCTTGTATCGCCACTATTTAATAGTGATTCATAGACACAGGCTCATGATATAGTTGAAATCGTACAATAGATTCTTTACGAATATGGAAGGGGTTTTGTCGCTTTTATTTGTATATTACATAATTATAATGACACATGGATATATGAACTACTACCACAACGCGTACCTCATGAAAACTGTAAGGAACAGATAATCCTATGTACAGACCCATTTACTTCTATTCGCAGGGGGATTGGAGATGCGGTACGAGGTGTCGCGGACGGTCTGGCCATATATGGTATCAATCGGCTTAGCCTACTTTGTGACGCTGTGCTTATTTCCGGGGATTGAGTCGGAAGTAATTAGTTGTCACATTGGAACGTGGATGCCAATTCTCCTCATGGCGGTGTTCAATTTGTTTGACTTTATTGGAAAGGTAAGATAGTGTTTGGCCATCTTTATCTTTTCAGTGTGGGTTAATATAATTTTGTCCAACATAATCATTAATAGCATATAATTCCTGAACATCAAAAGTTTATCCTTAGAGGGCACTGCATAACGCATACCTCATTCCATGCGGAACAGAAAGTACAGAGCACAATCCCCGCATAGCAGAGGGTACCTGATGTATTATTCTTCACGTCGCCGGAATGCACCGAACACTGTATGCATTATCTCCACATCACTGTAAGTGTAGAGCACTGTATAACTCATGTCCCACTTCCTCCCAGAGCACAGGACAAGCGCTTAGTATGCATATGGCAATGTCTTAGTTGTATCGATGTCACGCAGTGCTCATGATAATGTATAAACGATCTAACACCACGGCTAAGCATGTAGCAATGCATAAGCTATCTGGCATATATAGACACTGTCCCACAACAAACATGACAAAGAGAAAGCATCAACCTTAATTCGACAATACAGAAATGTAAGCTCCAGCAATTTGGTTGGGTTCTTACAATTTTCAATAGAAGCCTCGAATGTTACTAACGTAGCACACAAAGTATTCGGAATGTTTGACATCATATTCTGTTAGTTTTATGTCTCGGGCAAGTTGTGATACCTGATGTGCAACATTCTGTTTGTTTGGCATTCTAAAAGTGGATGAGTAAATACGAAAACATACAACTTTATAGATAAAAACTTCTGGTTTATTGCGTTTAGAATCTTACTGTTATCGAGCCAGGGGGACTGCAACCGAGCGGTTGTATACAGGATATGTTGTGTTAGGCATCAGATTAACATTAACAGGGGTTTTAGAAAACAAGTAGCACACAGATAATTGGCTGAAGCCAGGTGTATAGTAAGAATAACAAATGGCACACATATAATGAAGCCAGATGTATAGTGAGAATAACAAACAGCACACAGACAATGAATTAAATAAGGATTAAAAAGTTGCAGCGGGATGATTAGGTACTATTAAAAAGAGCCTATTGCTTGGATTAGATCTTCATAGGAATATGTATATTACATCCCGTCTTGAGTGAAGAGAACAACCATTTTCAGAATACATCCTTCACATGAACGACATTTACACAAGTAAGTAATTTTGCACATGTGTAACTATACATAGGTAGTAATTAAAGCATATAAATAGTGTGAGGCACACGTATTAATCAGCCCGTTCATGACTTTCCAATATGAAAAGGTTGTATTCAAAGCCGAAGGAGAAGGAAGTTTTCTTACAAACTGTTTGCATCTGTCATGAATTGTCTTTCACATGAAATGTTGATTTGAAGGAAAGATCGAGAGTCAATGAGAGGCGATTTAAATTGTGTCTGTATACAACCTTTGGACTCTTTGAAACCCAAAGAAACAATATAAGCTCAGCATGGCATGTTCGCCTAAAAGGTGCTATTGCTGCACACTGGATATCGTCAACAGAACTGTAACCAATTTGTTTGGTGTTGCCAAATCAACACACACATATATTTACACAATATAAAATCATACAAATTTGCACTGGTGTAAATCACAATCGTTGCAAGAATCTTTGTGGTCAGCTATAAACAGAGCTAGATTGTCAGAAGTCAGAAGCTTCGGAAAGAAAACGAGCTGATACTTTCTTCGTTGCCAAAGTTTCAGTCAAAACTCCCCACTGTGAATAGGTAGCCACAACCATGCTTGGAGTTGAACTCGCAAACGAATGACCGTTATGTTTACAAACAAGTGACGACTGTCGTCATGCCGAATACGCCCATCGCTCCTAAATTAATTTCTTCGTTTGTCAATTTGAATTTCTGTTTCATTAAAACTATTGTGGTATTGATATAGTAAGAATGTAAGGGAGAAGTTGGTTGATTTTCCGTTAGTCTGCAATCTCGAACCAATCTGATTATTAAAATAACAAAGTTAATACGTCTGGAAAACATGGTCAATTGTAAACCTTTTTAAAATGAAATATCATGCCATTCCCAAAGACATAAACAAAAGTATCAACGTTACTACATTTGGGGTTAGAGGGCAAATTTCAAGATTCTTGTTATAGCCTCGCCCACACTGGTGGCAGCGATGTTACCGAGAGTTAACAAAGGTGTCACGCGCTGAGAAGGAGCTTGGGTTATTGGAAAAGGGAGGTCACTCTACTTTCAATCTCCGTTGTTTTCGAATTTGCGACAAATGGCGTCAGTCACGCTGTATATTGTCGTCGGTCGAGCTATTAATTGGCCCTAAGGTAAACCGTATTCTTAATTAATGTTTGAATACATTATAGATTTATCCATCCATCCGTAACCTGCAGAAAGTTAAAAACGATGCTTGCAAATTAAATTAATAACTCTTAAATATTAGTTTACTTTCTGAATAGAGATGACTGCAGGTAGGCCCACAAGTCGATAGTTGTAATATGTTGAGTGTAATATATGTATATCTGCTTTGGTTTGTATAGTGATGATAGCAATGTTCTAAAATGTGGGGGGCGGTCGGGTAGCCTAGTGGTTAAAGCGTCCGCTCGTCACGCCGAAGACCCGGGTTCGATTCCCGACATGGGTACAATGTGTGAAGCCCATTTCTGGTGTCCCCCGCCGTGATATTGCTGGAATATTGCTAAAAGCGGCGTAAAACAATACTCACTCACTCACTCTAAAATGTGGGCACACTTTGCGCCGTCTTATATGGTGATCAAAACAAGTGGGTCCATATCTGTATAGGACAACAACAAAGCTTCATTAGGTTGGCATAGTGCTGATAATCAATTTCCAAATGTGACTTTTTCCCGTCAGAATGATTGCAACAGAAGGGACCACATTTATAAATCGCGAAGTAGTTTCGACGCATTCTAATCCAATTAAAAGTCAAAATATTCATAGGGCCTAATAAATAAACAAAATAGTAGGGTTTATATACGTAGTACATATTCTCACCTCGAACTTTCGATAAAGCAAGCGAACCACCGATAACGCGATAATGTGGAAGGTTCATCCTTCCCTTGGGGTATACTCATATCTTCATGGATGTTTAGCCATTCCTCTGCAAGTCTTCTGCAAGCCCAATGCAAGTCCATTTTCCAAAGGTCACATACCCCTGCGTATTTCACTAAGTTGTCACAGCGAAACAAAGTTGTCACTTGACTCAAGTCTTTGTAGATATACCTGTATGACTTCATGTAATGTCCACAACAAAAGATTTCACTACTATACAATTCCTTCTATGTGAGACTCGGAACTCAACACTTGATTTAACAAGTTTCTTCTGTGTTAGATCCAACGTATTACGTGCAATCAAAAAAGTATGCGAATGTGTCCAGACAATAAAGGCTAAATGTCTCCATTTGATATATCTTGTATTATGCACAGTTTACAATACAATGTAGTTCAGCTTAAGTTTGGGATAAATATGCCAGTGGTTGATATTATCTCCAAGTGGAATATAATGACACCTGATCATACAGAATGTAAAAGTGACTGGCACTGTACAACTCCAGTTCCAATGTATACAAGAGATGGACATTCACTGGCATCAGTGTTTGTGAAGGCGAATGGGTTTTTCACTAGTTTTTGTTGTGAAAACTGACACTGCGCATTTCCTCCATGGACTTTCGTTCTCTAGTCAGGCACTCGTGAAAGAAGTCCTATTGTGACTGGTGAGAAACCGTTTAAAGTTTCAAAGTTTTGGGTGATTCCAATGTTGTGTGTGTGTACCGGGCCCGCCTCCATACACAACAATAGTCTAACAGGAGCAAGCTGCTCTTAAAAGATACGAATCATACTTGTGTGAGCAGAATTTGCCGGGGGCGCAACAGCACAGAAAACTCGATTCAACATTGGGTTGAGATCATCCAGAAATATTTAGACACATTCTATGTCAGCCATGCTAATCACTTTGGGGGATGTTGTAACATTCATAATATCCAGTCCTCACATTTCTTTTGAAGACTATTTTGTATTTTGTGGTTACCACATCAAAAACTATTTACCTGATGTCCATTTATCTGTATTGGTTTTTGTATTAATTTGTTTTCAGGATATGTAATAACCTGTAAATATTATTTGTTTTCTTTGATATCTTGAAATGAATATTAAAGAAATGTACTTCACAAATGTATCAGAAATTGGCAAACAGAATGTTTTAGTATGCTTTTAGTATTTGGCAGACGCCATATTATGAAAAAATCACATCTGGCTGCCTCTGCAACGAATGTGTACACAAATTAAATATTGTTCATGAATATTGTCACCTCAAAACCATTATCCCATACCTTAAATTGACCTAAAAAACTCCAACAGCCGACTCAGACATTGAACGATATTAACAAAAATAAGAACAGGTCTAGAATGATCCTTAGACATAACCTTATCATAACCAAATGTCAGACCTTCAGAATGGTGTGTTCGTTAGGTCGTCATTATTCTTTTGACTATTTTCTATTTTCCTGCACTAGTAACTCGACAATCCATAAAATGCAGGCATGGCCACACTCGAACTACTGGAGTTTGGAAACCTCAATGAGTAAATGCCAGTAACAACTAGTCAACAACCTGTTCTATCCGCTGATGACAAACGTGAAACTGTGTGGCAACTTTATAAGTATTTGGACACATCGTCCCAGGAAATGGTGGTAGCACTTCCCCATGTTTTTGTCTCACGACTTAATCTGCGTATCATTATGAAGTGAGAAATACATAAATAACAGTATAGAAACGAGTTTTGGACAGGGGTTTAACTCTGGGGTTTGACAGTTGATTATAATCGTGTGAGAGTTTAAATCACCTGACAGTTATTGAGGGGTTTCAGTGTCCATGAAGCATTGCGTGGCGCAACATAGGTTGTCAACCTAAAGAAGTGAGAAAACGTCAACACGGCCTCTATATGTGTCAAGCTGCCAATATGTCCGTTTTCACGCGCGGTGATTAACTGCAGCAATCATGCAAATCGAAACAAGAGGGTATTGTTTAGATTCCCGGTCATAATCAATAAGAGATCCACGTCAGAAACGGCGCCGTTTGTGGTTTGCAGCTGTCAAAAGGGGAAACTATGGCATTCCAGGATAGGCAATGCATGCGTGTGAGAAGCGATCATTTTGTCAGGGGTTAGTTTGAAAGCTGTGTATGACAGATAGGTAACGTTATGCGAAGTTACCTACTGTTGTTTTGCAGATCAAATCAGTTATGCTTCAATATTTATTAGAAGGGTCTTTGCTAGTCGCTATGTCTATCGTTACTGCAGCGAAGGTATTCCATTGTGAGTAATCAATTATTCATGAACTTTGAAGTGGGTCTAAAGGTTTTTAACAACCTCTTCACATTAAGCCGAAAACATTATTATTAGCCAAAATATTACCAATGGCCATGTCGACACAGGCTTTGACACAGAAATTAGTCACTGGTAAATGTAAGCAATTCGAAGCAGGTCTGAACTGCAGATGCTGCGATACAATTGTATCATTATGATGGAAAAATAGAAATAAATAATCCTGTTCAGGGGTTTTCACCCATCCCGACTTGACACCCAGTTTGAAACTTGACAAGAGCAACAAAAGCAGATGGAACACTTATGGGAAGAAATGTGATTGATGCCATAGTGATCTAGAGGTAAGCTTAAATCTCCCATTTTTTACATGAGGTTTATCGCAAGAACACTGCTCAGGTGGTTAAATAACCGTGTTGTGCAAGAAGTGTACATGTCATTTGAAGTACACATCAATACTCTTTGTTATTCCGTGACGCAAGGAACTGATGAGACATGCGGATTGATGAACAAGAAGAGGAACCATTGATGCGAATCAGAGACTGAACCGGACGATCTGGTCTGCTAAATTACACCTGAAGTGGTACAATATTGAAATTGACATTCTTACACCAGAAAATGAAACACTTAAAGACGAGAATCTTCTACTTAAAATAAATAGTTGAAATTAAGGCAAATAATTTGGACGATTTCGAACGTAAAAATGATAAATTACGATATTATGCTGGTCTGAAATCTTTTGTAACTCTTCTAGCATTGTCCAATACTATAGAATTTGTCAAACTTCACATTCGTCTCTGACAAGATAAAGAATCCAATGTTTACACAAATGGCACGGAAATTTGCCAATCTGAAAAAACATATAATTATAACGTCTGCTTGCAATCTTTAGTAAATGACATTTAGTATCTTTACACAACACTAAGAGGATAAACTTGATTTCTTTTCTTTTATCATTCCAATGAAAATAGAATTCATTCATGGATTAAATGTTTTTCAGATTTCATACCATCCTATTATACATAATCGACAAGGTGCCTTCTTAAATACACTTTTATACAGTATTATGATCTATTATTGTACACACAGTCAAAGGGAAACCACTCTCACTCTAAGTATGAATTAACTGCCCTTGACATGAAAAGGTAATTGCACACAAACGCACTTTTAAGCTGAAATAAACGAAAAGGGTACGTTGATTCGCATAACATTTTGCGTGGAATGTTTGTTCTGCTATCTTTCATCGACTCGCTGTTAGGCATTGGTCACAATCGGTATGTACGATGTTTGTAGCTTGTTTTCTAGGAGCTGTTGTTCGTGTTTTGAAAGTGCAAGCGGAAACCACTCGGTTTTGTAGTGAGAAATAATGCAAAAGACCCATAATGTTGAATTGTTTTCTTCAATATATCGTGTTTTGACTACAATTATAACTTGTTGGCCACACCAGGTCTTCTCAGGGTCTTCCATAACTTTCAATGAGAGAAGATTGCTAGAGGCCAGATTGACGTTCACGTTGGTGGAGCGAGTCTAATGGCGCAACCGTTGCTACGAAAACGAATATAAGGCATCATGTGATAACTCTGAAACCCCTCTATTGCATAGCTATAACGGATTTAGACAGACGTTACTGTTGACTGATTTTCGAAAATGGGGATAGGAATTTATCATCCAAAACCGGCTCCTACAGGAGATGTCGCTTGGGTGGGATCAAGCGATATCTACAATGAAATTGCATCAATGCTTTGCAGATCATTGTGATGTCATTGGTTACCATGACGTCACAATCAAATGACATCACCAATGGCTGTGCTAATGAAGCTGTTAGCAGTACTTTTTACACTTAAGACATTGCTTATTACTGTCTTCAAACTGATAAAGTTGGAAGAAAGATGTTGGATGATAAATAAAGTCTCACCCTACTGTCTTTTTGTCATCAAATAGATCAACACTCGTTGATAAAAGCGGAAAAATTCCTCGGCAAGCCTTGGAGTTTTTCCACTTTTATCAACTCGTGTTGTTACATTTGATGTCAAAAGACACTCGGATGAGATTCTCTATATATGACCAGCTGCACGATGCCATATGTTACCGAAAACTGGAACGCCACAATATCGGCCGTTATTGACTGGAGTGATAATATTTGGTAGGTTTTGCTTTTAAACATATATAATGGGGCAATTGGAGTGATCAAAAGTTGTCCAAATTACCATTTTCTATAAATATAAATTGAGATAGCGGGGAATGGTATGTATCTAAAACATTGAAATAACTAAAATATATTCTAAGGTGCATAAAAAGTGTAATACTATCGTGGAAATAGCAATATCTGTAATAAATAACAACACACAGATTTGTGATGTTCGCTGTGTAGCAGTCATATAGTGAGAGGTTGTAAATGATTAAACAACAAGTGTTAAATACTAGATGTCTATGAATATGACTTGTAGTAAACAAATTACAACTCTTTTTGTCGAAAATATAATTTGGCACTAATTTACACTTTTAAAAGTTAAGAATTGTCTGAATAGAAAAAAAAACCAACCTCAGATGATAATATAATCAATTTGTTATACAATGATGTTCTAATGGCATCATTATTTGGACAATCGAGATGAAAGTGATAGAAAGTTACAGATAGAAATGTTTTCATTTTTTCAAAATATTCTTTTAATATATCACAGAAAGTAGCCCAGAGAATATCTCCTGGCATTGAAGAAATGTCCCCAAAGCTTGTAGACTTTCTCGGGAGTTTTTATATGTTTTCATTTCAGGGTCTATGTATGACAGACGAATGGTATTCTTTATAACTACATCATTTATAAGATATCATCAAAGCCACTTTAATCTATGCTTGATCTGGAATGAAACATAATGTAGTTACTCCAGTTACAGATTGCACTATGGTTGTAAGATTCATAACGCGACGAACCGAGGTAAATGATAAATACTTCCTTAAATACTATAGCGTTTATATTGCTGTTTATTATCTATCTCATTTCCCTTCAAAACTTATAGATGTGTCTTACCCACTGGGTGAAGTGACAGTTGGCGAGATATTAATCCGTGCGTCACACGTGACATGCAGAAGATGTGGTACAAGTGTAGACAGTACTGACTCGATTTCTACTTCTTATTTATTGGTTCAATATGACGTCTCGGTAACGTTACTTGACCATGTATCAAGCAAGATTGACATTATTTTAGTCAAGTTCAAACAAGGATTATTTCATCCCATCAGCCTAGCATTATCTCATCAACTAGAATCATTGAAGTAAAATGTATTATGCTGAGGCGACAAGCAGCGCCACCGGAATGAGTATAAAGGATATATATGCATGTATATACAACTAAATACGTATTTCCTAACAGACATGGTGTAGTGGAATATGTTTGACAATTCATTGATGTCAGATAGGAAATTCATTTCGTCCTTGTCATCACGTGTTTCCCTGTGTGTTATCTTTAAATCTCTGTGTATGTATATGTCATGGATTAGACTCATTGTTTGACCAACTGCATGTCAATCCTGTCTTCTTATACCACGTTCTTACACAACATCTGGCGGTGTAGCAGCTATAGCATGTGGCAGTACACAAGCAGTATCGCTTCCGTGCAGATTCAAATGAGCAGTTCCTTGTTCGTCTTGAGTTTAAATTGCGTTATATCGCTTTACATCACTGAACCTTTGTAAAGACGATACATGTACACATTGAGCCATGAATATTTGTAATTCAATGACATATGTTTCAAAATTCTCCTTTGTGGTATTACGAGATATTTTACATCATATCAATCCATATTTGGAAGTCATTGTTTGTTCCTTAATACAGTCAAATTGTACATGTGCAATTAAGATGGATGTTGATACTTCTATTGATGGACACCGCGACACGTGAGTTATGAACTAGTATTTATCATGTGAGGTATTCTTTTATGACACACACATTTACACCTTATATATGTTGATCACTCATGTTCTTCATCTGACCTTTCGGAAATGTGGTGTTGTAGGTGATTGCGTCTGTCAACTACGACTGGCCTCCCTGTCGGCTAGCGGTACTGACCCTGTGCCGGGTAGGGCTGGTTCCGCTGCTTATGCTGTGTGCCACGCCACGTCTCTCTCCGACACTCAAAGGAGATGGCTGGCCCATCATTCTCTCGATCATTCTCGGCATCACCAACGGCTATTTTGGCAGTGTACCGATGATCCTAGCACCATCGAAAGTGTCAGAGGAGCAGAGAGAATTATGTGGTAGGAAAGTGTTACTACTCTCAGAGTGTAATGCAATGCAACTTACAGTCAAATTCCGTTGTGTCGAAGTTTAAGGGACCTACGTAAATACTTCGAGTTTCCTGAGGTTCGACAAAACCGAAAATGATGAATACAGAAGGAATATACATGGGCCAAAGTTTTACTTCGAGACAACAGCAAGTTCGACACAATGGTGTTTGGTTGTATATGTGATAGAAGGTTGTATTACTCAATGCATGATTTGTGATGGGAAGTTGTATTATTCAATGCATGATATGTGGCAGGATAGATTACTCAGAGCACGATATGTGGCAGGATGGATTACTCAGAGCACGATATGTGGCAGGATGGATTACATAGAGCATGATGTGTGGCAGGATGGATTATTCAGAGCATGATATATGGCAGGATAGATTATACAGAGCATGTTAGGTGGTGGGAAACTGTATTATTAATGCATGATGTGTGGCAGGATGGATTATTCAGAGCATGATATGTGACAGGATGGATTATACAGAGCATGTTATGTGGTGGGAAGTTGTATTATTAATGCATGATGTGTGGCAGGATGGATTATTCAGAGCATGTTATGTGGCAGGATGGATTAAACAGAGCATGTTATGTGGTGGGAAGTTGTATTATTAATGCATGATATGTGGCAGGATGTATTATTCAGAGCATGTTATGTGACAGGATGGATTATTCAGAGCATGATATGTGACAGGATGGATTATTCAGAGCGTGATGTGTGGCAGGATGGATTATTCAGAGCATGATATGTGGCAGGATGGATTATTGAGAGCATGATATGTGACAGGATGGATTATTCAGGGCATGATATGTGGCAGGATGGATTACTCAGAGCACGATATGTGGTGGGAAGTTGTATTATTAATGCATGATGTGACATATGAGTGAGCACCGATAATTTGTGGTCAAAAGATCTTGGAAATAGAAATGTAGCGTTATGAACATTAACTGGGTAAATTGAATCTGATGCAGTAAAACTTGACTTACCATTATTATTAGTTAGCGTTATAACTCAGTGCCTTTTTGTAACAGGAATTTGTGTGTCTCAGTGCATTTTTTGTGTTTGTTAGTTGTGTTACTTAGTGCATTTTTTGTGTTTGGAATTTGTGTTACTCAGTGCATGTTTTGTGTTTGTAAGTTGTGTTACTCAGTGCATGTTTTGTGTTTGTTAGTTGTGTTACTCAGTGCATGTTTTGTGTTTGTTAGTTGTGTTACTCAGTGCATGTTTTGTGTTTGTTAGTTGTGTTACTCAGTGCATGTTTTGTGTTTGTTAGTTGTGTTACTCAATGCATGTTTTGTGTTTGTTAGTTGTGTTACTCAGTGCATGTTTTGTGTTTGGAATTTGTGTTACTCTGTGCATGTTTTGTGTTTGTTAGATGTGTTACTTAGTGCATTTTTTGTGTTTGTTAGTTGTGTTACTCAGTGCATGTTTTATGTTTGTTAGTTGTGTTACTCAGTGCATGTTTTGTGTTTGTTAGTTGTGTTACTCAGTGCATGTTTTGTGTTTGTTAGTTGTGTTACTCAGTGCATGTTTTGTGTTTGGAAGTTGTGTTACTCAGTGCATGTTTTGTGTTTGTTAGATGTGTTACTTAGTGCATGTTTTGTGTTTGTTAGTTGTGTTACTCAGTGCATGTTTTGTGTATGTTAGTTGTGTTACTCAGTGCATGTTTTGTGTTTGTTAGTTGTGTTACTCAGTGCATGTTTTGTGTTTGTTAGTTGTGTTACTCAATGCATGTTTGTGTTTGTTAGAGGTGTTACTTAGTGCATTTTTTGTGTTTGGAGGTTGTGTTACTCACTGCATGTTTTATGTTTGTTGGTTGTGTTACTCAGTGCATTTTTTGTGTTTAGCATTTGTGTTACTCAGTGCATGTTTTGTGTTTGTTAGTTGTGTTACTCAGTGCACGTTTTGTGTTTGTTAGTTGTGTTACTCAGTGCATGTTTTGTGTTTGTTAGTTGTGTTACTCAGTGCATGTTTTGTGTTTGTTAGTTGGGGGTCTCAGTGCATGTTTTGTGTTTTTGAGTTGTGTTACTCAATGCATGTCTTGTGTTTGGAGGTTGTGTTACTCACTTCATGTGAATTTCCGCCACTCTATGGCTCCACTATAGGTAGAATAGCTCTTAATGTAGCGTAGAAATATGTGGTTGTATTGTGAAAAAGGAAGTACTCCTATCGTGACACTGACTCTGCTCAAAATGGAGCTTAACATTTTTTCACACGGACACGTGGACTTAGTCAAATATAGGGTATCTATTTCAATAATATGTGCGTAGTTCAAGAAACAAGTCACTGGCGGGACTATATTTGCACAGCTGCACTTGTAATCTTCTACAATTACTGAATGGAAATGTTGTTCATGATGTCCCAAACAAGTGAAAACCTGATGTACAATAACTCATCACAAGAAAGACATCAATCGTGTAACTATAGAGATGTATTTTAAAACTTGCGCACACTGATTGTATTAGTGAATGATGTACAACTACCCCAAGTCTGTTACCATCTCAGCTTCTAAGGAACCCATATTTAAGAAAGCATAGGCAGTCACTCTGGCAAAGGATGCTTCGAATGTCTTTAGAGGAAACACCAGTGTTGATTTTGATCATTTTTTAATTGCAAGAACTTGTAATTGTTGATACTCTGTACAGGTGTATATTTTCAATATAGACAACTTCGAAATTTCTGTATTTTACTTTTTATTTGTTTTGCAATGTCTGTGCTTGTATGCATAGGATACTTTAGCCGCTGAATGACGCGCCTCATTATCGAGATTGCAGAGAAGTCATGACCCCAGGACAAAAAATCACAGTCCAGAAAATATTATGTCGGATAGCAACTGTTATATGATGCCGATGTCATGAACTCTGTAATGAAACATTAAAGCGACTTTTAACGAACACACGTTGTTCGTGTTGCAGGCAACATAATGACTCTGTCCTACAGTATTGGATTGACAACGGGCTCTGGAGCGGCGTACCTCTTGGACGTGTGGCTGGGACCTCATCTAACCACAGATCCGTGCGGAATCAGCAATGCAACGCACTTTCATCCCTCTAACGTCACATTTACCTGACACATTCTCCTAATATATGTACCCTACACCTGTACCTTTATCCGTTCACAGTATATACATTCCAATATACACCCACCCACATACACACCAACCAACATACACACCCACCAACATATACACACCAACCAACATACACACGCACCAACATACATACCCACCAACATATACACACCAACCAACATACACACCCACCGACATACAAACCCACCAACATATACACACCCACCAACATACACACCAACCAACATACACACCCACCAACATACACACCCACTAACATACATACCCACCAACATACATACCCACCAACATACATACACACCAACATACACACCAACCAACATACATACCCACCAACATACATACCCACCAACATACATACCCACCAACATACATACCCACCAACATACACACCCACCAACATACATACCCACCAACATACACACCCACCAACATACATACCCACCAACATACACACCAACCAACATACATACCCACCAACATACATACCCACCAACATACATACCCACCAACATACACACCCACCAACATACACACCCACCGACATACATACCCACCAACATATACACACCCACCAACATACACACCAACCAACATACATACCCACCAACATACATACCCACCAACATACATACCCACCAACATACATACCCACCAACATACACACCCACCAACATACATACCCACCAACATACATACCCACCAACATACATACACACCAACATACACACCAACCAACATACACACCAACCAACATACATACCCACCAACATACATACCCACCAACATACACACCCACAGACATAGACGCCTGCTAACATACACGCCCACCAACATACACACCCACCAACATACACACCAACCATCATACACACCCACAAACATACACACCAACCAGCATACACACCCACAAACATAGACGCCTGCCAATCATACATACCCACCAACATACACACCCACCAACATACACACCCTCATACATAGACGCCTGCCAACATACATACCCACCAACATACACACCAATTATCATACACACCCACAAACATAGACGCCTGCCAACATACACACCTACCAACATACGCCCATCAGCCTACATACCCACCAATATATACACCCGCCAGTATACCACCCACCAACATACACACCCATACACGAACATACATGCACAAACCTACCCTCCCACCAACATACACAAACCACCCACCCATCAACTTATCCACATACATTCGACGACACCCTCTTCCCTTCTCCAGTGTGCATCTTTCTTCCTTTATGACAATTATAAAACAAGATATTAAGTATTGTTTTCAAGTTCAAACGACTACAGAGAAATTACAGATGTGGTAACAGAATGACCGGTATTCCAATTTATATGCAGGGTGGCCTCAATGAGAATGTAAGCAATATGCTTATCAACCTCGTATATTAAGATGAAGATAATTTTGCAGACGACAAAAGTAACATGTATACTCTGCAAAAACAACAACGCAAAAGTGATTTCAGATGTATATTTTATGTATCATATTAATTCTCAACAAAAGGTAATTGATTGTTCAAAAGTGGCACACATCATAGTCATTGACCAAGGTTCCATATGGCACACGTGGAACAGTATATTTTCAAGGTGAAGGTAATCTGTTCTTAGTATCTTATATAGCATCGTCGTCCCATGGAAGCAATCAGATCCCGAGTTGTGGCCTGGGGAATGTTCACCCACTCTGCCCACAGTTTTCCACAAATGTTTGATTGGTTTTAAATCTGGAGACTTGGAGGGCCTGGCAAGACCTGGATGTTGTGATAAAGGCTAAAGGCTGTTGTCAGTGTTGCCGTTGAAGGTCGAGTGTTGTCTCTTGTTCCATAATGGGAAGGACGTGTCGCCGAAGACGAAGAATCTCGTCTGTGTAACGTTGTGCCGTTAAGTTCCCCATAACTTGCACCAAGTCTGTTCTACCAGTGTACTAAATGGCTACCCACATAATCACACTACCACCACCAAATCTGCCCACTTCCTGTATGCAATTTCGTGCATAACGTTCCTTCTGTCGTGGCATGTTGGTGGCACGTGCTGTAAGATTGTGATGGCATACAAATGAAAAACCAACATTTTCAAATCCCAACAAGTGATGTTGCATGACACGTGTGTGTGTATTGGCGCCAGGTTCTCACGTGGTCGTGATTTTGCGATTATTTCATTTATTTTCACCAAATTTTGGCAGTACCTCATTCTTTCTACACAGATCAATCCCTGTCCATGCAGATATAACTAATTCGTTTGTGGTATCAACTTAGTATGGATGTCGGCAACACTTTGTGGGATATTTACGATTTTACTACTTTTGCGTTTCTTGTTTTGCAGAGTATCTGTGAAAAATAATAGGGAGCTTAAGATTGTATGCCCCTTATACCGGCAGGGGACATAACAGAAATGTTTCTTTGTTGTTTAACGCCGCACTCAGCAAATACTCCAGCTACATGATGGCGGCCTGAAATAAGTCGAATCTGGACCTGACAATCCAGTTATGGATATTGCTACGATCTATGTCATCAGGACACGAAGACACGCTATCAACTTACTCATCGAGCCTGACCAACCGATCCATCAGGTCGCCTCTTCTAACCCGGAACCCCTACGGAAGGACATAACAAATGGGTTTCAACCATTGTTCTTACGCGAGGAATCAAACCCGGATCTTCTCTGTGACAAGAGAACACATTTATGACTAGTCCACCATTTAACGGTGCATTTATTGAATTATTTTATAAACTGTGGTAAACTTACCGCCTCTACTAACACACAAGAACATATTGTAAAATAAACCCCGGAAATGTAACCTATAATAGAAATGTATTTTATGTGTTTAACTATTACATGCAGTATGTTTGGAATAAATAATTCAACCTGTAACTTGAGTTCTGTCAAATTATGGAATTCCTTTTTACATTGTGTTATTCACGCGCCACAGCTGATTTTTATCAATTATACAAATCATATTTGGTTGGTTGGTTGATTGATTGATCGAAAGCTTGATTGTTCAATGTAATACATTATTTAATTGATGGGTTAAGGACATAAACTGCTAACCATTAGCGTCAATATTTTATCAAGGTTACCAATCCGTGAAAGTAGATCTAGTGTAACATATGAATTTGGTAGCCCAGTCATCAGGAGGCATTTTCGCCGATGTTTTGTGCACAACAGCGTCTCTAGTATGTATTCGTTGTCGCAGCATTGGCGTTGTATTTGCACGCTGACGTTTCACTTTAGGCACCCATGACGTCTTTAGGAGGCCTAGCCAAACAAGAACTGGTTTACGTAGCACGTGTTACGTCTCAAAAGAATTTGTAAACATTATTTGTGCTTTGTAAGAAAATAGCCTTTATGGAATAAATATCCCGACGGGGGCATTCCACCCATGAACTATATGTTCACTTTGCTACAGACTGATCCAACGAGATGCCTCTGATATATTCACTTCATATCCTATTAAACCGAAAACGGTGCTCAAATATTCGACGTGGAAACAGCCAGGGCGTGTTTGACAATAAACATAGATACCAAAGATATAGTTACAGCACCATCTTCAAAGAATCAGCACGGAAATATCATCTGAATTTTAGTGAGACAACAATAGGTAAAATATTGAACTTCCTGATAGAACACATCGAAATGTATGTAAAATATTGGACTTCCTCAAAGAACGGATCACCATGTATGTAAAATATTGAACATCCTCACAGAACATCAACATGTATGTAAAATATTGGACTTCCTAAAAAACACATTGTCATATATATGTGAAATATTGAACTTTCTCAAAGAACACATCAAAATGTATGTAAAATATTGGACTTCCTCAAAGAACACGTCAACATGTATGTAAAATATTGGAATTCCTAAAAAAACACATTGTCATGTATGTAAAATATTGGACTTCCTCAAAGAACACATCGTCATGTATGTAAAATATTGGAATTCCTCAAAGAACACATCGTCATGTATGTAAAATATTGGAATTCCTCAAAGAACACATCGTCATGTATGTAAAATATTGGACTTCCTCAAAGAACACATCAACATGTATGTAAAATATTGGACTTCCTCAAAGAACACATCGTCATGTATGTAAAATATTGGAATTCTTCAAAGAACACATCGTCATATATATGTGAAATATTGGAATTCATCAAAGAACACATCGTCATATATGTAAAATATTGGACTTCCTCAAAGAACGCATCGTCATATATATGTAAAATATTGGACTTCCTCATAGAACACGTCGTCATGTATGTAAAATATTGGACTTCCTCAAAGAACACATCGTCATATATATGTAAAATATTGGACTTCCTCATAGAACACATCGTCATGTATGTAACATATTGGACTTCCTCATAGAACACATCGTCATATATATGTAAAATATTGGACTTCCTCATAGAACACATCGTCATATATATGTAAAATATTGGAATTCCTCAAAGAACACATCGTCATATATATGTAAAATATTGGACTTCCTCATAGAACACATCGTCATGTATGTAACATATTGGACTTCCTCATAGAAAACATCGTCATATATATGTAAAATATTGGACTTCCTCAAAAAACACATCGTCATGTATGTGAAATACTGGACTTCCTCATAGAACAAATCGTCGTGCATGTGAATTGTGGGTGGACATTCCAGGTATGCCCATTGCCCCAAGTGCGCTCGTCTCCTTGGTGGCATGTTTCTTTATGTATATGAATCGGATATTTCAGCTACGTTTTGCAAAACAATGGACGGGAAGCTCTGATGTGATATCGTTCAATGATGGTCAAATAGTCAATGCCCTTACACCTGAACTAGAAATAAAAGAGACCAGTTAAACAGTCTCGTCTATTTTTTATTTAGAAATATGCACAAACATTCAGAGTGACAATATACTATCAATAAAACAGTATGACAAAAAGGATGACTTACTTTCCAAAAGTCAACTTTCTCCCTATGTTAAGTAATCTCCAGAAGCCCTAATAGGTGTCTAGATTTCACAACTTATGAGCTACATGCCAGCATGCACATTCTACAATTATTTGAAAGAACGTCTTGTTCAAAAGCTTTTGTATATGTATGTACACTTGAATTTGGCATCACTGATAATAAGATATTACGATCAAATAATCACACCCCAATCAGAAAATGAAAACTGGTGTTGGTAAGATATTGGGTCATTAATGTGTCTGCATGCATCTTTTCTTAGAAAACTTTTCAATAAGGTGTACCACCATGCAACCATCCCAGAAGCTTGGAAAAAGGCAGTTATGGTTCCTACTCATGAAAGAGGAATACTACAGTTATAAGGACATCCTAATATTTGGGAGCCGTTGGTATCAAATACACACGGATACTTAATAACACACTTTCTACCTTGGCAAATGTGAGGGAGAAGATATAAGAGGAGCAGACGAGGGTTTAACCATTCATCAATATCTTTACTCTTTAGAATTAAATTTAAATTTGTGTAAATGGCAATATGAATGGCGTACGTTACCGGGGCGACATCGTTCGAGATCATGTTCTACTCTTTGTGCAAATACAGGGATATAACGTCACGTTGCAGCAATAATAATGTTGCACCTACCGTAACCGCGGCAGCATAATAATGCTGTACTGCCATAGCTGGCTGTTTCTCCAGATTTCTCAACCACAGAACATGTCTTGAATGTGAAAAAAAGACACATACGATAGGACCAGAACAAGCCGGTAACGCTAGCTCAGTTGGGCCGAACTTTGGTTTCAGCCATTTGGTGTAATATTTTCGCCGCCGCTGCTTCGTCTGTACGCAAATTGTGTTCAGACACGATATTGACATTGTTTATTAAGTTGTTACACCACCTCCCTGTTAGGGCTTGTAGCTCTGTCTCCTGTTACCAGGTACGGGTTTTGTCAATGAATTTGATGTGATAAGACAATGATCAGACGAATCAATAACATGACATTTACATGGGAAGCACAGATATTATTTTCCCTTAATATTCCAAGTGAAAGTACTGAAATCACACGTCCCGTAATCGGATTCCAACAGAAATCAAGTTAGGGGCGTTGCCTAAAGCTACCGGCGCAACGATGCTGACAGATGTTTTCATTGGCTGCTATGTAGACTTGCTATCTACAATATAACCTATCTTGTGATGTTTTGAACCATACGGCTAGTGTTTCTGTTTCTATTAATTCTGCAAAAGTAACAGTGCAATCTCACTAAAATCAGATCTAAGTTCTCGCTGCCGCTAAACAAAGATCTGAGGACATCCCATAACGGGTCAAGTCAGAACAACCTTTCGCCAACGACCGACCACTGAAACGAATAACAAGAAGTCGACATCAGCCAATTAGAAAGAAGCGGTTCAGATTGTATGGCAGTGTTTCCCAAGAACTGTGCAACGCATCCTCCGTTCAAATGTTTATCCCACGGAAACGAGAGGTAATTTTGACGGAATCAGTAGTACGGGCCGTAACTGCATTCGGAATACCCTGTGTTAACGTTTTCGAGGTTGCATGATTAGAAAATGCATTCTGACTGTCACTTACATGATCTGGTAAGCGACGCTTTGATTGGTCAGATGAATGTCGTTCTGACGTGACCTGTAATTGGATGTCCTCAGATATTTGTTTAGCGATAGCGAGAACTAAGATCTGATTTTAATGAGATTGGAAAGAGTGCATTGTTGACCTTTGGTTGGACATTGTGAATAAATAATATAACAATTAATGTCTGGAACCAGCTGTACAACTAACATCTTTTCGGGGTACCATAAACACCTCCTGTCACCGGTCCTATTCCACACAATGAATCCCCTGAGTAGACACGTGAATGCATGTCTGTCGGAAATGCTAGAAAATGCTTTTCTGGCTTCATTTAATACATACGAGTCATAGGGCTATGAAAATAGCATATATCAAAGTAACACAAATGGACCTAATCTAGTCTATCCTAACTGACACTGTGATTGCCAGGTAAAATAATGATAAACTTAGAAAATATCCGTGTGTTGTCATGCATGTATGAAACGGCCTATAACCTGAGGTAATTACCTAACACCTGTCCCGAGGAGATGACCGTGCATTCGCACAGGTGCAAATGCCAATTGTACTTAATTGACATGTGCGTTGATGGGGTAGATATTTGGGATATGTACTGCATTATATTTGCTTGGAAACATGATGAAATAGTTAAAAGCTATGAAACGTGATGAGTATCGGAAGGTTTTGGAATCCAGATGTATTTGTTATTCTACAGATGAGGTTGCACCCGTCTCCGCTGATGACGTATGTTGTGCCCTTAAACCTACAATGGTCTTAAGTCTACAATATTCATGAGTGGGCGTGGCTTGTGTTTGCACGTGACACTATCTTCCTCAAAGCTGTTGATGTCTAACGAACGCATCGCTGTCTCGGCTGTCATTGCGCGATACGATGTTTCCCTCACAATCTGTACATCAGGTATATAACATGTAGTTTATGTGTCTTTGAATATTGTGCTGGACTATATTTGCGAGCCTCGACTTCGGACAGATCGAAAGTTCCGAGAATTACAGAGTCAACCCAATTCGCCTCACTCCGAAACATTCGGTGGTGTACATTAGCCCTGATCGAAACATTGACATGTCTTTGCTATTACTTGCAGATCCAACACATTAAAAACCTCTTGTCATCATGCTCCATACTTATACAATACACCTTTCTCTACTTGTTATATTCAAGAGCAAAGCAATCTCTGCGTGTGGCAAAAGTTAGTCAACTACAAGATGCAACTATATATTTTTTATTTCCGAAACCCTGTAAAGATTCCAGGGAGTATATGGGTGAAAATCTCAACACTGTAACAATTTCCCACTTGACCTGTACATCAGTAGTTTGTTTGCAGAAATGTATTTTAAAATATTTGATTTCCTTTTCAAGACTATTCACAAGTAGATTACCTTTCTTCAAATGTAAAATGCTAAAAAAATGTACTTTCAAGTTAATATTTGTTTGTTTATAAGCAAATATTTTCTGGATTTACTAAAAACATGGCTGTCCCTCAGCTGGACCAGAATAAAAAAAAATACCTTATCTATATCTAAATATTCTAAAAATGTAACAAATTTTGTTTTTCACACTCTCAAATGAACATTAATTACACGTATCCTATCATTATTATCTAAAACCTAATTGAAAAAAAATAAATTAGGAAAAAAAAGATGTCCCTCAAAAGGCACTCAACTCCGTTACAACGTACCAATACTAAAAAAATAACTGTGCTATGGGAGATAACTCTCATACGCTTCCTCTTTTGGCAAAATGTGTATGAAGTTCATCTGCTGGTGATAGATAGATGCCACATTTAGGTACAATGTTCAAGCCAATGACATCAAGATATGTCTGTTAGGTACAGTATGTTTTCTAAGCCTCAACTCTGTTACACTGTCTATAGATCTATATCTCATTCTAATTTCCTTCACTTTTCCAAGAGAAATTGGTTAGCAAGACCATGTTAGCAGTGAGTATTTTAATTTCCATAAAAAGCAAAGCATGCTGGGATATGAGCCATTTATAGTAAGGTTTCTCAACTCCGTTATACTCAACTCTGTAGTGCTGTACAGCGTAACGGAGAGGAAAAATTTGTGCATCTGCACAATTTCGATAGTTATTGTCAGTACATAGCTTTGTTCTTCAAGAATATTTTATTTTATTTTAACCCTATACCTGACAAATAATTTTCCCACAGTCTGTAGTAAGAACTTTTTTTTAAAATAGTCACTCAGACTGCTCTGATGTTTCGGATGAACAAGATGTTAGGACCTGTGCAAAATATGGATTTGATACTATTGATAACACTCTTTCAGTTGGACTAATTATTGAAGACAGAACTGTTGTCTTTTACATTGATGGGAGTGCCTGGCTATTGTGTTTTGGCTGCAGAAAGCAATTTCATTATGCATGTATAAACAACATATTTTCTGACAGTGTTGATGATATGATTGATCTGATATTGAAGTTTTGTAACTATATTATAGTGATCTAAAATAGCATTTTAAGCAACTTTGTGCTTATTTATTTCAACGTCTATACAAAGGGTTGAACATTAGTAATTTAGTAGACCCACTTTTGTATGCCATTACTGCAGTAACTGGCTCATAAACCATGAGTACCAAAGTCCTGACAAGTAACACAACACAGTGCATGTATTTTCACATTTCATCTCAAAAGGGATGAAAAGGTTGTTATTTTATGCTAGAGAGCAATAACAAAATATATGAGTTACAACTCCGTTACAACAAACTCAACTCTGTTACGTCAGAATTTTTTTAATAGTTGACATCTTTTGACAACTGACGAAAAACTTTGTTGTTTTTATGAGTTTTAACTTTAGTTTAGGATTAATGATAATATATGTTGTGACAAAAAATGAAAAATACTATATTTTGGATACCGTCTTTCATGTAAATGACTTTGTTGTCTAGGCAAACTTTTGAAATATGGAGCGAGCACATACAAATGTCCAATCATACATTTTATTTAGCCAGTTTCCATTTGTTTAACACTGAATTGTATTCACACTTAATGTTAATTGCTGAATATGATTTTATATTTCAAAGCAACCTAGCGCTATTAAAATTACTTTCCATTTTGTGATCCGTAACGGAGTTGAATGTCCTAGCAGATTAGGCTAATTCATTAATTATTTTCTAATTAATTAAACACATCACTGCACTGCATTGAACCAGAAAGTACTTCTCAAGTATCATATTCTCTAATATCAAGAGAAAAATTATATTAGGGACACTTTTATTTTTGCAAGTTGATATCAGAAAATTTGTCGGTTTTGAGATTTTTACCCATATTCACATGGTGTCCCAGAAAAAGAGTTATCATGCTTGTGATATAAATATATAAAATAAAATCCAAATAGTGCCTAGAACAATGTTTATTAATCAGGCCCATGGCTCAGGCAATTAGGACTTGCCAAATCAGTCTAGACTTGAGTTGGCTCCCTTTCTCCATTTATTCTAATGTGTCTGAGAGACAGGTTCATGAATGTGCAATCTTCTTTCTGGATAGAAATAACCATATGAACAGATTCTGAACAGAAAATAAAGTAAAAAGTATGAAATTCAATTCCATGTATTAAAGTGACACAACTTTAATCTCCAAACAAAAATTATATGATATGATGCCCTATTTGTATAAAATCTGTTTGGAATTTATTTTTCAAATTCAATATACATCTATGAATAACCATTTGGCAAATAATAAAATTAGATAAAATACATGATCAGTGATGATATTTTCCATTATTCCAGATAATAATAGATGAGCATCTAATTGGATCTAATTAGATATGAGCACATGCAGTTTAATGTTACTCAAGATGGAAGATCTGTCGAAAAGTATGAACAACATGAAATTAAAAAAACCCAGGTAAAATAGACATAACCGCATTGATCATGATCTGACATTTTCATCAGAAATAAAAACAGATGTGTTGGTATTAATCATTGCAGAAGTCTTTACTGGAACTGTCTAAGTCTCAAATAACTTGAAATGCTTTGACATAAGTTTAGTCCCAGTCAAGACTACTATTTTTGTAAAGGTGCAATTTTTTCATCTAAATTGTTATTATGACATTCACTCTCTCTCCCATTTCAGCAAAAAATGGTGGCTTCCTTGGCGTATCAACGGAAACCCTTGAAGCTACAGAAGGTCTAAAGTCTACAATGATGGGGTGGCCCCTTAGTGGACCCCCCAGGCAGTCATGGGCTGTTGCATAGGCCCCTCCTGATCCCTTTGACCATGCAAAACCCCATCTTGGCTGAAAAATTTCATTCACTCTCTCTCCCATTTCAGAAAAAATGGGCGGCTTCCTCGACATGTCAAGGCAACAGCCAGTGTGCACCTCAGAGGTTCTTCCAGCTTGCCAGGTGAGCTTCAAACAGCCCAAGGCAACCTAGGAAACTGGTAGAAAATCAAATCCACCTTCTTTTGCTCTCTGTCTTTTTTTAAAGAGCTTGTGTAGACTTAAGACTTTCAGCAGGTTTAAGGGCAGCTATAGGAGCCCTTAAACCTGCTGAAAGTCTTAAGTCTACAATGATGGGGTGGCCCCTTCCTGGACCCCCCAGGCAGTCATGGGCTGTTGCATAGGCCCCTCCTGATCCCTTTGACCATGCAAAACCCCATCTTGGCTGAAAATTTTTATTCACTCTCCTCTCATTTCAGAAAAAATGGGCGGCTTCCTCGACGCGTCAAGGCGACAGTCAGTGTGCACCTCAGAGGTTCTTCCAGCTTGCCTGGTGAGCTTCAAACAGCCCAAGGCACCCTAGGAAACTGGTAGAAAATCAAATCCACCTTCTTTTTCTCTCTGTCTTTTTTTAAAGAGCTTGTGTAGACTTAAGACTTTCAGCAGGTTTAAGGGCAGCTATAGGAGCCCTTAAAGCTGCTAAAAGTCTTAAGTCTACAATGATGGGGTGGCCCCTTCCTGGACCCCCCAGGCAGTCATGGGCTGTTGCATAGGCCCCTCCTGATCCCTTTGACCATGCAAAACCCCATCTTGGCTGAAAAATTTCATTCACTCTCTCTCCCATTTCAGAAAAAATGGGCGGCTTCCTCGACGCGTCAAGGCGACAGTCAGTGTACACCTCAGAGGTTCTTCCAGCTTGCCAGGTGAGCTTCAAACAGCCCAAGGCACCCTAGGAAACTGGTCAAAAATCAAATCCACCTTCTTTTTCTCTCTGTCTTTTTTTAAAGAGCTTGTGTAGACTTAAGACTTTCAGCAGGTTTAAGGGCAGCTATAGGAGCCCTTAAAGCTGCTGAAAGTCTTAAGTCTACAATGATGGGGTGGCCCCTTCCTGGACCCCCTAGGCAGTCATGGGCTGTTGCATAGGCCCCTCCTGATCCCTTTGACCATGCAAAACCCCATCTTGGCTGAAAAATTTCATTCACTCTCCTCTCATTTAAAAAAAAATGGGCGGCTTCCTCGACGCGTCAAGGCGACAGTCAGTGTGCACCTCAGAGGTTCTTCCAGCTTGCCTGGTGAGCTTCAAACAGCCCAAGGCAACCTAGGAAACTGGTCAAAAATCAAATCCACCTTCTTTTGCTCTCTGTCTTTTTTTAAAGAGCTTGTGTAGACTTAAGACTTTCAGCAGGTTTAAGGGCAGCTATAGGAGCCCTTAAAGCTGCTGAAAGTCTTAAGTCTACAATGATGGGGTGGCCCCTTCCTGGACCCCCCAGGCAGTCATGGGCTGTTGTATAGGCCCCTCCTGATCCCTTTGACCATGCAAAACCCCATCTTGGCTGAAAAATTTCATTCACTCTCTCTCCCATTTCAGAAAAAATGGGCGGCTTCCTCGACGCGTCAAGGCGACAGTCAGTGTGCACCTCAGAGGTTCTTCCAGCTTGCCAGGTGAGCTTCAAACAGCCCAAGGCAACCTAGGAAACTGGTCAAAAATCAAATCCACCTTCTTTTGCTCTCTGTCTTTTTTTAAAGAGCTTGTGTAGACTTAAGACTTTCAGCAGGTTTAAGGGCAGCTATAGGAGCCCTTAAAGCTGCTGAAAGTCTTAATTCTACAATGATGGGGTGGTCCCTCCCTGGACCCCCCAGGCAGTCATGGGCTGTTGCATAGACCCCTCCTGATCCCTTTGACCATGCAAAACCCCATCTTGGCTGAAAAATTTCATTCACTCTCTCTCCCATTTCAGAAAAAATGGGCGGCTTCCTCGACGCGTCAAGGCGACAGTCAGTGTACACCTCAGAGGTTCTTCCAGCTTGCCAGGTGAGCTTCAAACAGCCCAAGGCAACCTAGGAAACTGGTCAAAAATCAAATCCACCTTCTTTTGCTCTCTGTCTTTTTTTAAAGAGCTTGTGTAGACTTAAGACTTTCAGCAGGTTTAAGGGCAGCTATAGGAGCCCTTAAAGCTGCTGAAAGTCTTAAGTCTACAATGATGGGGTGGTCCCTCCCTGGACCCCCCAGGCAGTCATGGGCTGTTGCATAGGCCCCTCCTGATCCCTTTGACCATGCAAAACCCCATCTTGGCTGAAAAATTTCATTCACTCTGTCTCCCATTTCAGAAAAAATGGGCGGCTTCCTCGACGCGTCAAGGCAACAGCCAGTGTACACCTCAGAGGTTCTTCCAGCTTGCCAGGTGAGCTTCAAACAGCCCAAGGCACCCTAGGAAACTGGTCAAAAATCAAATCCACCTTCTTTTTCTCTCTGTCTTTTTTTAAAGAGCTTGTGTAGACTTAAGACTTTCAGCAGGTTTAAGGGCAGCTATAGGAGCCCTTAAAGCTGCTGAAAGTCTTAAGTCTACAATGATGGGGTGGTCCCTCCCTGGACCCCCCAGGCAGTCATGGGCTGTTGTATAGGCCCCTCCTGATCCCTTTGACCATGCAAAACCCCATCTAGACTGAAAAATTTCATTCACTCTCTCTCCCATTTCAGAAAAAATGGGCGGCTTCCTCGACGCGTCAAGGCGACAGTCAGTGTGCACCTCAGAGGTTCTTCCAGCTTGCCAGGTGAGCTTCAAACAGCCAAAGGCAACCTAGGAAACTGGTCAAAAATCAAATCCACCTTCTTTTGCTCTCTGTCTTTTTTTAAAGAGCTTGTGTAGACTTAAGACTTTCAGCAGGTTTAAGGGCAGCTATAGGAGCCCTCAAAGCTGCTGAAAGTCTTAAGTCTACAATGATGGGGTGGTCCCTCCCTGGACCCCCCAGGCAGTCATGGGCTGTTGTATAGGCCCCTCCTGATCCCTTTGACCATGCAAAACCCCATCTAGACTGAAAAATTTCATTCACTCTCTCTCCCATTTCAGAAAAAATGGGCGGCTTCCTCGACGCGTCAAGGCGACAGTCAGTGTGCACCTCAGAGGTTCTTCCAGCTTGCCAGGTGAGCTTCAAACAGCCAAAGGCAACCTAGGAAACTGGTAGAAAATCAAATCCACCTTCTTTTGCTCTCTGTCTTTTTTTAAAGAGCTTGAGTAGACTTAAGACTTTCAGCAGGTTTAAGGGCAGCTATAGGAGCCCTCAAAGCTGCTGAAAGTCTTAAGTCTACAATGATGGGGTGGTCCCTCCCTGGACCCCCCAGGCAGTCATGGGCTGTTGTATAGGCCCCTCCTGATCCCTTTGACCATGCAAAACCCCATCTAGACTGAAAAATTTCATTCACTCTCTCTCCCATTTCAGAAAAAATGGGCGAGAGAAAAAAAATGGGCAGCATCAAGCTGGACAGTGATTGTAAATGTCTATGTTTAGTTCTCCATGTGATGTGATTAATATTAAAACTAAAAGTTTTAATGTTAGTTATTTCTGTGTTTGATTATGGATTTACTGCAGACTGAATGGATATTAAACACAATTGTCCTTGTGCCTTATAATGGTTCAGGTTAAACTATACTTTATTAAACTATATATGAGGATAGAACAACCTTTATATCTGAAAGACATGCTCCATTTGCTTTATCTGCGTGGTTGAACCTTGGCTCTATTAATATCAAAGTTGGCAGTGTAGTAGAGGCTGACATCAACCACATATTAGAATGGATCCCCTACTCTTTTACAATCCATCCACTGGTTTAGACAGAGGGGGGTTCAATTCTCTTGTGTATGATGTTTCTTTGTCCCAATTTCTCCGACAGATTGATTTTTTATTAATTGTGCATGTACATCTTTTATGCATGTATTCTGGTGAAAAATTTTGCAGAGTATTACACCCAGAGTGAGCCACCTTATCGCAAGCACAGAGTCAGCGATGTAACCCACTGAGTCTTCCACAAAATGAAAGTCCAACAACTGGTAGTCTGATTTCGTCCTTCATGTACACCCCCCACCCTATCACTACCTGTATTTGTCAGTTGAGGTATTATTAGATCTTACCCTGATTGTAGGAAAAAATGTTACAGGAAAGACAGTTACAGAAATAAAGTTACATGACCAGCATAGCCTGCTTGATACCCAACCTGGAATACCTGTTTCCTGTGCTATTATGTTCTGTCAGTATTGGATGAAACACATTGTGTAGTAGTATGCTAAGTGTGTGCACCAAGAATGACTTCCTAGAAGAGAACTTAATTGTGAGGCAGTTAACATTAAGTATAACATAACATGCTAATTACTCACTCAGAACTAGAAATTATGAAATAACTTTTTCATGTTAATTATTGTGGAAAGTATCTTTTTATCTTTACATGAATATATTATGCCTTATTTCGTGTGGTTTCTCTAAATTCTTATATTCAAAACTACAGGGTAAATGTAGAAATAGAAATAAACTTTAAATTTGAAAAATAAATAAATGCCATTATAAATGCATTTGCGAATATGACACATGAAAAAGTTACATCCTTTTCACTATTTACCAATTTTGTCAAATCCTGACAGACTTGGTTCAAATATATTTAGATTTAAAAATGTAATTAAAAACACGACTTTATATCTTGCATGCCATTGCAGAATATTGTAGAATATCATAAGGACTGGTAATTTATATATTTATTGGGGGGTGATCATAAAGAAATTACACAGCAAATAATGGAACGGGTTGGGGAGGGCCGTTTTAATGACAACATGTAGGGGGTCACCAAAATTTATCACAAGTATATTTGGGGGAGTGTCTACGTACAACATAAATGACATGGTTCTGTATTATTTTCAATAAAAAGGTTAAATATTTCATTTGTTATATGTTATAAATGTCAATGAAAATGCAATCTGTATATATTGGGGACATAATTAATGCACATAAAATGTGTGTGTGTGTGGTTGGGGTGGGGGTGGGGGGGGGGGGGGGGGGAGGGGTGGGGGTGGGGGTGGGGGAGGGTCTCATCTAAATATGGTCCTAACCAGGTTGATAATTAAGGTCCTCTACCTCCTTCTCACACAGATACCTGTATATTTCCACCCCTTTATGTTTGTATGGTGCTCTCACATGGGGGCAATGTGTTCTTTCATTCAATACACAACATGCTTTTGATCTCATTAATACAGAGAGCTGGCATGTTGGTGTATGTAGGATGCAACATTATGCCATCCTCAGTACCATGGTTTATGGTCACTGATCTGGTACTGTTCATTCCTCGTTTCTGTCAATCATGATGAATTAGCCAATGAAAACACTTGTTTCATTGAAAAGGCCAATGACCATCGCTTCCTGAAGTTAGTAGCTAAGAATATAAGATTGTTGTATGTGGTTGTTTATGGAATGTGAATGACTTTTCAACTGTGCCAGGTACTAGTCAGTATCAACAATCCATGTGTGTAACATTGAATCATATCTCCTTGTTATATTTCTCTGTTGGATTGGCGCTACAATTATCTGTCCTGATGACAGTTAAACATTGCAGGTTAGTGATATCATTGCTGTAGGCACATACGTTTCAGCATATCTTTAATGATTGACATATCTCAGGTAATCAGCAGTGTTAATTGCCATGTATGATACTAACTTCCTCATATCAAATAATTCTTGTTTTGGTAATAATACATATTTTGAAAGTCTTAAAGAGAAGACCTCCAAACCTGAGTATTTGCAGCACCATGTTCATGGGATAGAAATAAAATGCGGTTTCGCAATTTGGACCTGTATTCTTCATTTGTTAAAAAAATATGAAAGTATCATATTTTCCAATGTTTCAAATTGTTTTGGGGGGGGGTGAGGGTCTCATCTAAATATGGTCCTAACCTCAATCCCATTTTAAATTACCCATACCTAAGGTTGATAATTAATGTCCTCTACCTCATTAATACAGAGAGCTGGCAGATTGTAAAAACCAATATTCATAAGACTTGTATACTTCATACTGATATTTCCACACTGAAGAGAGGTAGTGCCAGGGACAATGGCAGGATGGGGACCCCAGAAACTGATAAATGGCGATCACATTACAAATGTTCTCCCTGGGTCTGGGCAAAAAACACAAAGCACACATATTCAACAATTGTCAACAATTTAGGAAAACTAGTTTCATGTAGTATCATTTGTTTGCAGATGAGATTCCTGAATATCTGTCAGAATGTCAGATGATTTGAGGAAACAGACACAGTCCAGTACATCCCAACCAATGGCAAGAGTAAGTACCAACACTATGAATTCATACAATGATATGTATATGTTACTTTTTTTAACTCTATGTTTAGATCAAAGTTAATTTGATTAGGTACTTATGTTTACAAGTTCTACTTACATTAGATATCTAATGTTTTGGTCATTATTGTAAGATAGGATTTGTAGGTCCAGAATAAAATATATTCCTTTCCATTTTGTAAGGCCTTGTAATGATTACCGTCAGTACATCATTTACTTCAGTTCCCACCGGTTTGTTTGTTCAGTATTATTAGAACTGACATGCAATGTAACTAAAACAAGTCATGCAAAGAGCATGGTGGAACCGGGCCTTTATTTCTTAGTCTGAAGAAAAGTGATAACTTAATTGTTTCATGTAACTACTTCGCACACAGCAATATTTAAAATTCGGCAATAGCTGAACTATTGTGTCATGATGACATCTTGATATGTTTGTTAAGAATGGTATAATTTGTTTGTTCATTAATCATTAGAACAGAACAGGTACTCATACATCTCATGTTCATCTATTTTTCTGAAGTAATATTGCTTAGCCTTTGTATGATGTGGTGATAACTTTCATGGTGTGACAATCTGTCCATTATACCATACTGTGAGTATGTACACCCAAAACAAGACACAAACTAAAGAGGAATCTTATAAGATAATCATTAGCTCACCCTGGGGTTAGGCTGTGTGTCTGCTACTGATCTATATGACGCATTCTGCATGTAATTAGCTACAAACCACATGGACATTTCCCCACACAGACAGTTCCCAACACTGACATTTCCCTACTCAGACATTTCCCTACTCAGACATTTCCCTGCATGACAATCTGTTCTTGTATATTGAGGGTCCTTCTACTTCTACAACATATGCTAAATAACTTGTTAATTTTTATGATTTTCCCATTACCATGAGCCTATGATGTGTACTTTTTATAGTGAGCATGACATTCCATTACAGTTCTGTATATCATAATCTAGTGTTTTAAGTATGAATACTTGACACTAAAATAGGGGCCATTTCTGCAAGTAGTAAACATTTTGAAAAGTTCTTTACCAAGATGTGATTATGGGAAGGTTTTCCTTTCTTTCTTTACAATCATTAGGATAACCTGGTATTCTGAAAAACTGAAATACTGCATAGAATTAAGGGTTACGTGTTTACATTGCCTGATTGTCTTTGGCTTTATTTACCATATATATTACAATATGAACACATTTCAGTGAATCTTGTGATTTGAAAGGCTGATATGGCAGTCATTATGAAAACAGTTACTCTATATGCAGTTTATTTTAAGACTAGCACCAAGTACCACATTCACAATCAATAAGAAAGAAATAGTTCTGAGTGTCTGTTTATTTAAATTTTCCTTAAATCCTAGAAATATGATTGTGGAAAATAGATTGTTAGTCATCATTCTTTTGTCAGCATCAGCAACCAAATATGAGGACATGTAGAAGAACGTTATCACAAAATTTCAATGAACACTCGAGTACTTATTGGGAATTACAGTATGTGTTTTGAACAAATCATGTACTATTTCTCTTCTCTGGCTCAGCCTAACATGTGACATGTACATTGCCCAATGAGGGTGAGTTTCTGTATCTTTGGTAATGTGTTTTTGTAGGATGACTAATGCACATAGTCAATAAATTTAGTAATATGAAAGAAAAGCCTGGTAAATGTGATTATGGACATCATGTATGACATACAGTTGAACATGATGTAATAGGTTTGCTTTTAATGCATTTCAGGTAAAATGTTCAAGAAAAAGAAGTATTGGTGTGATTTCAAAGGAGAATTACGACTGCCTTAGATTAAAACTTGAAGGAGGTGACATTCCCAAGGATAGCAAGACTGTCAAGTTTTACCATGTCTGCCAGAAAATACGGAAGTTCAATTTATCTTTGACAGAAATTCACAACCCTGTCCAAGGAGAATATAGACTGGAGATTATTGATGGGGAAAGGAAAATAGTGATATCAAAGTAAGAACTTGATAATGTCATCTGCAAATTTTACAATGAGTTGCGGGGTTCTGGAGCAAAGAAAATAAGAACATTGATAAACCAGTATTATGCTGGCATTTCTCAGGAAGCCATACAAGACTTTATAGACAGGCAAGATGACAGGCAACTGTTACATCCTAAACTTGTTAATGCTGCCAAACTAAAACCGGTGATCTCAAGAACACCAATGGGGCGACATCAGGTTGACCTTGTGGAACTAACTGGAATGCCTGCAGAAAATGATGGTGAAACATTCATTTACATCTTGTCTGTTATTGATGTTTTCACAAGATTCTTGTGGCTTCGGCCTCTTTCCAACAAAAGAGCCAATTCAGTGGCATTGGAACTCCACAAAATCTACTTTGAGTATGGATGGGGAAATCCAAGAATCTTACAGTGCGATCAAGGCTCTGAGTTTAAGGGAGCAGTCAACCAACTCTGCATTGAAATGGGAACGAAGATTGTCCGAAGTCGGGCTCACCATCCCCAATCTCAGGGAAAGGTGGGTGACAAATTTCAATCAAAACATGCACACTATAAACGTTGAGGTAATAGATGTAGATACTAAATAGTAAGAACATTAATGTTGATGTTATTTGGAACATGTCATCTTTAGGGCAGAGCCACACTTGCATGTGTGTGACAGATGACACCGGTGGGGCAGGATACACTAACCTTCGTGAACACCTGCTACTATCACTATTTTATGTTGATTCATAACACATGCTTATGATATTGATGGAATCATTCAGTGGACCCAGCTTTTAGAAGAGGCTTCTTATGATTATGGAAACTGTTTTTGTTATATATTTCATATATTTCATATACATGGTATTACACTTGTGCACACTTTTTGTGCCTGCCTAATCTGTTTACTATTTAGATGTTAATTTATTTCAGAGTGAACGATCACACCGGGATTGGAAAAGCCATCTGGAATTTGATCACAGCAAACATGGTGATGGAGAAAGCTTCAACTGGGTGGAAAAGTTGCCAGCATATGCTAGAATACACAATGAAAGCATTCATTCTGCACTTGGTAAAGTTTGAATATATAGCTTTAATTTAATGTGGGCATATGTCACAAAGTGTGAAGCACATAATGTAAGCTATACTTTTCAGACTGTAAGCATGGTAAATGTGGATGTGTGACATTGAATTTATTTTACGCACTGACCAACAAATAACCATTATGACACAGTTAAATGATGATGGCTCATTACAGAAGGTACAACAGTTTCATAGTTGACCAGGTATTGACCAAAATATAGTTGCCTGCACCCTTCAGGCTACTGCAAATTTATAGAACTCTGGAAATATCAATATTGCCACAGTGCAGTTGTGACATTTATTGTTGAAGAAGACATGAGAAACACAGGCTTGTATTTAAACGTAATTACTATGTTAACAGGTTGTTCACCATACAAGGCCATGTTGGGCTGCCCTCCAGTACACTTCAAGAACTTGTTGAGAGCTGGGAGTACAGTTGATGCATACTCTTGCTCTGAAGAAGATGAGCTGTGCGAACTATCTGCAGAGAGTGATGAGGTATGGAGGATTTATGTCATTACGCATAACAAGAGACAAACTCATCTATATACCCCGCCCATTGTCTAGTTTTAAATACAATGATATGTGCAATCAAATGTGACATTGTAAATTATCAGTTTGTCTCACCTCCTTGTAGAAGAGGTTGAATACAAGAGCTAATATAACATCTCCATAAACTTTGTACATCTAAACAAAGGTTATTATCATCTTCAAGTTTGTGTAAGCTAAGAATATTTAGATATCATGCATGGTATTGTAGAGCATTGTTTTCAGGCAGGTATTGTTGCAGCCCTTTATAGGTACAAGTAGTTACCAGAGTAAGGTACATGGTACAGATAAGGTACAAAAGTTGTAAGCATGCTGACACCTCAAAACCTGGTGAATTTCTAATACATCTACAATTAATGCTTTTATGGATTTTGTTGCAGTGTCTACTGGTGTGTCATTTAATTAGAATAAGAAAATAAATCATATTTTGAAGTTTTTTAAAGAAAAAAGACTCTATAATAGCCATAGACTTATATTGTACAAAGTTTCATGAAGATATCTTGAACAGTTTTCAGGTTCTGCTCTGGTAAACCCCACTGCTTCCATTCAGTTCAGAGACTAAGTCAAAATTTCAAAACTTTATACAAAATAAAAAGAAAAATTTGTAGGTGCAGGGGATAATAACTGTCATTGGGGCCTGTAAACCTGTGCAATAATGACAGTAGATGTGACAAGTAGAGACATGTACATAGAACTATTTCAATTGCAAGATATTAGAAGTAATGATATGTTTAGGTAAAACTACATGTGAAGTGGAAGTGATATTATTTGACGTTTATGTTAGATATGTGGATATAAAAACATGGTAAATGTAATGCTTTATTATTCTTTAGGATACTGGAGACGAACATGGCATTAATGAGAGAATAGAAGCAATCACAAACCTCAGGAAAACTGTGCTGCAGGCGTCACTGACCAAATCATCAGAAATGATTAAAAAACACCACGAAAACAAGGACACATCAGTGTACAAGATAGGGGATGAAGTTCTGGTGAGGGTTCATGGAAAAGATACCAGAGTCAAACGAGGTGGGCCCAAAAAAGGGATGCAAAAATGCAAGAAAGGAACTGTTGTCGAAATAGATTCCCAGAACTCCCAATTCAAGGTTGCCTATCCGAACAAGCATGTACAGTGGGAGCAGGTGTGTGACATTACTTCTCGGACAAGAAAAGAAGAGAAGAGGAGAAGAATGAGGATATATGAAGGTACATACTTCAAGAAGTAGTTTATGAATAGTATGTAATTAGCAAGTATGTTTAATGATGTATTTTAAATGAAATAGTTCTTACAGAATAGATGACATCATCTATCTTGATGGACTGCAAAGACATGATGTTTGTAATGTATTTGCTGTTTTGATCATTTCCTCCACCCAAAGTAAGTGCAGTTGGAGATACAGAAACGAGATCAGTGTGTCCATCTGTCACATTTTGTATCAAGAGCATTCAATATTTCTTCATGGACCCTCACAATTGGTGCCTTTTCCCATACTGGAATGTTTATAATATTTCATTTGCATTTTCATGGCAACAAGTTGGTTCAAATGAGGGTGGGGTTTGTTTCCAGAGCACAATTCATAAACCATTGCGTATTTCTTCATGAAACTTTCTATACACATCAGGCAGGTTCTGTTATTCTGCTATTCAGTTTCTTTGGTAGACTTTTATACTTTGCATTTCTAAGAAAATACCAAGTTGGACAGCTAAGCAGAACAGTTATCAAAGATGATACAACTCATGTTGCTACTTCAGGTTGAAAAAGGTCTCCAGCAATACATGCTTGAGGTGACTAATTTGACCAGGTGATTGGGTAACTTGGTTTATTCTATGACATGGTACCCAGACAGTGTGGATGTTGCTAATACTGCAGTGTTAATTAAGAGAAGGAACAGTATCATACTTAAAATTAGGAACATACATTAATTAATGTTTTTGCTGTTGTGGAATTATGGTTCAGAATTTTGAAAGTATTATATGGATCATAGCAAATGTAATTACATGCCATTACTAATTCACGACTTTGCAAGGTATTGAAATAATTTGGTGTAGTCATTAATTGTTTTGTCATTTGTACTCAAATCTTAGGATTAATGTGGTATATGATACTTCCTGTGATATTATACATTACTTACAAGGGACATTCATTGGTTTGTCTTCTTGGAACGAAAGCTAACATTGACACAGGAGGTTAGGTGGTATACAAAACACAACTGATCAAGGGTCTGGAATCAAACTGCAGTCAATGGTTGGACCATTTGTTGATTTTCAGTTCAGTTCAGTTCCTTAACCAGTCAAATTGGTCGCTCTGTGATATGTTGGTATGTGCAGAAGAAGGGATAAATGTGATAATTTTCATATATTTTTCTAACAGATGCTCTGCCAGATGCAAGAGGAGAGGGTAGAAAGCCACTCAAAAGGGGAAAAACACAGGATGAAAAAGGTATTACAATTTGAGACACCTCATAGGAATCTTCTGGAAAACATTAGGCATATGCATGAATACTTGCATGCATGCATGCACAATAAGAAGGGTAATCAATACTTGTACAAATTTTCCACCTTTCAGAGTACATTTACACATATTGAACACTTCAACGGAATAAATGTTTTCAAAATAAAATGAATGTAAAGCATTACTTTATCCTGAAGGTATATGCTTGCACTTGGTGATGTATGTTTATACTTTTAAGGAAAGGGAGAACAACAGGCTCAAACCAAGAGGAGAGACAATGCAGTAACAAAAGGTAATATCTGAATACAGATAGGTGCGATCAACAAGACTGATCAATCCTAGATGCATAATTATATCTGTTGGAAGGAGTACACAAATTCTCCATATGATGTTGTGTCAGTTGCTCATATGTCTTCTTGTATATCATGCACATCTGAAATGGCTCATTGTCTCAGCTGAAAAATACTACATCAGTACATGTATTGCAGAACATTACAGTTGTTTCCATAAAAACAATATACTAAGAGATATATTACAGGTCAATTTGTGTGACTTATATAATGTGTCTATGCAGGACACAAGAAGACTCCAACTATGAAAGAACTGGAGATGGAGGCCTCATTCTATGACCTTGACATTGTGGACAATGAAGGGGCTGGTAACTGCATGTTTATTGCATTGGCTCAACAGCTTCAAATACATGACATTGACATAATCAGCCATAAACATCTGCGAGAAAAGGTTGTGCAATATGTACAGGTAAGTAAACAATAATGCATACTTTCAATTTTCTTAGGGTAGTAATTTGATATAGTGAATAAAATGTGAAAGCCTAATTGGGCTGAAGCCATGTCCTATTTGTTTGGAATCATGTTATTCTTAGAAATCAGTGGACCAGCTGAAAATCTGGCATGCAAGTTTGTTCAGATTTTTACACCTCAATGGATTAAAAAAGTTTATATTTGTTATTATGAACATTGATATGCAGTAAGAATGTTTTTTACAATAACGGCAGTACATTTGATTTGGTGAATTTCAATTTTTATCCAGTAATGAATTCCACATATCTTTTTTTGTGTTACTGAAATTTTGGCTTACAGGACGAAACCTCAAAGCTTATGAAGCAAAGGTTTGCCTGAATGGTATTAGTTATTATTGTCTCTGAAAAGTACTCACATATTTTGGATCTTATGTTAAATATGTCAATGACAATTTGCTCTCAACCTTTCCATCAAATATATTTTCATTAATTCTTCTTACGTTATGTGAGCTAGAGAGTCATGGGACTATTGGTGATGCCCTTGACATTGATTAAACTTCTTTATTTAAAACAAGATAAACGAATGGTTGTCCCAATGAAGGAAACATCCCTCAGGTCAGCCTGTTTAGTAGGGTATATTACTTTCAAATGTTTTGGATATATTATGAGACACCTCTTAATATTGAGAATTTAAGTTTCAAAATTGCATGACAGTTGTCAGATAAGGTGTGTAAAATAAGCTGAATATTCACTTTTATCTGCCACATATGTACATGTTAGCTACAGTTCTAATAGGTTTCATACTTCCGCAGCTGATTTTATATTACATTATAAAATTTGTTTTACTTTTGACCTCATAAAGTGTTATCAGGACCTTAAAAGGCATTTAAAAAATGTGATGGCTGAAATTTTGTACAGAAAGGCTGTATACACATTTCTAAATGAACAAGTCTAAAATTATTATGCAAAGTGGCTCTTTTAGGTTACAGTATAAACCACTGACTTTATATTCAGTTTGGCTGTATGAATAATTTCTGATACTTTATGTTTACCCCAATGAATAGGTTCAAGTAAATTTTGAAAGGCATATAGATTGGGATGAGGTGAAATGGGACTAAACTTTGCATTTAAGGTAAATGCACTTATACAGCAAGCCAGTGAAATCTGTTTTTTCATTAGCTCATCTTGAATTTTCACTTTTTCCAGTTTTGGGCAAACATAAAAACACTTGACCAAATTCATGGAACCTGATGAATTGCACAATTTCAATTCATTATCTATGCATGTTGCATTTAACATAAAGATGCAAGTACCAATACTTCCCCATGGGGGTCATGCAAAATGGTATCTTCCGACAATGTGAGGTTTGTCACTTGTAGAGATTTTGTACCATTTTAGCTTTGAACTTAGATGACTATACAACACAACATTGAGTCATGTTTTTTGTTGTTTTTTGTTTTTTTCATTTTATGTGTATTACATGTAGTATAAGAAGAGAGAAGAACAGTAACATTTCTCAGTCTCACACTAACTGAACATGTTTTAGGGCAAGCGGCGTCTGTTTAAAGACTTCGTGGATAAAAACCATTATCCAACATTCAGAGACTATATCATCAAGATGAAGATGTTGGGAGAATGGGGAGACAACATCATTCTGCAGGCAACAGCTGACCTCTATAAGGTGACCATCAGGATCATTACAACAATTGCAAATGAGCCTACATTCATTCGTCCAGCTGAATACCGAGGAGACATGCCAGTACTAAGCATAGGCCACTTGTGGGAGCTGCATTATGTGACACTCATACCAATGTCCACAGAAGGAGGTTTGTCCTTTATTGATGGTACAGTTCAAATAATTATGGCAGGTCACCATGTCAAAGCATTCAGAACTTGTGTAGGTTTTTGCAATATATACCTATAACATTACATATTACTCAAAACAGTTGACTCTGTCTTCATGCTGAAACAAAGCCCAATAATGCTTAGCATTGTGCAAGTGCCAGCATGTGCATGTTCTTTAAGTTAAGAACTAAATTACTCTTGGATCGTCACATTGAGACCGTGGCATGTACCTATTATCAGATATAAATTTATGACATCTCTGACCACAGAGATATCAGTATATTACTATATTGGTACTGAACATTTCATATATTCACAGACTCATTGGAAATTAAGGATAGAGAGCTAATATAAGTATACTTCTGACATTAACCATTTCATACTTATCATACACAGAAAAAACATTCTTGTGTTCATTCATATGCTTGTTACTTGTACAAGGATTACGCATACTGGTTCCACATCTCACATACAATCATGTTTCATTTTAAGAGAAAGAGACAGAAGCAGCTAATGACACCAAAATGGACACAGAAGATGAATCAGATTCAGATTCAAAGTATCCAATCAACACTGCTGTATGGGAACACAAGGCATGTCTAAACCCATTGCAACACCAACAACAAGACATTTCCTTATTATTGTGTCAGTTGCTTAATGATAGATCCATTAATGTTTTCAGTATGAAATATTAACCAAAGATGATTTCAGATGTACTTTTGTTTTAATAAAAAAAATTCTAAAAATTCTATCTGAGTAAACAGTACTCTTGTATTACCTTCATAAATGTTTTTGCCATGGTGCCTTCATATTTCACAAAACATTATTTGAAAGTTTAGCTTAACAATTGTAAGAGGCACATGTCAGTTGCTGCGATTAGATACCTGATAAGAAGGTATTATTCACTCTCAGTAAGATGTTTTCTTAAACTTGTGTTAATGATGTTTCTCTTTACTAAAATTTATACAGAAAGAAAATGTAGTGGCACACCTGCAGAGAATTGCTGCAAGAGATGCACCGTGAGTTTTGTTGGCAGATAACTTGGAATGACTTTCAATCCAGATATAGTAATAACTGGGTTTTTATTCCAGTTGCTTTCTCATAGTGTTTGATTTACTCCTAACCTGTGTTTGTGGGTTTTACCAAAACGAAACAAGCTAAAACAATGAATTATTGAAGTACCATTAAAACACGAAGCACTAATTGAAGTCCTGAATGGATACTGTGTTAGAACTAGTCCCTAGCAACCTATGCTTATCAAACCAGGAGACTCAATGGATACTGTGTTAGAACTAGTCCCTAGCAACCTATGCTTGTCACACTTGGAGACTCAATGGATGCTGTGTCAGAACTAGTCCCTAGCAACCTATGCTTATCACACCAGGATACTTAATGGATACTGTGTTAGAACTAGTCCCTACCAACCTATGCTTGTCACACCAGGATACTTAATAGATGCTGGGTTAGAACTAGTCCCTAGCAACCTATGCTTGTCACACCAGGAGACTTAATGGATACTGTGTTAGAACTAGTCCCTAGCAACCTATGCTTATCACACCAGGAGACTCAATGGATACTGTGTAAGAACTAGTCCCTAGCAACCTATGCTTATCACACCAGGAGACTTAATGGATACTGTGTTAGAACTAGTCCCTAGCAACCTATGCTTGTCACACCAGGATACTTAATGGATGCTGGGTTAGAACTAGTCCCTAGCAACCTATGCTTGTCACACCAGGATACTTAATGGATGCTGGGTTAGAACTAGTCCCTAGCAACCTATGCTTGTCACACCAGGAGACTTAATGGATGCTGTGTTAGAACTAGTCCCTAGCAACCTATGCTTGTCACACCAGGATACTTAATGGATACTGTGTTAGAACTAGTCCCTAGCAACCTATGCTTGTCACACCAGGATACTTAATGGATATTGTGTTAGAACTAGTCCCTAGCAACCTATGCTTGTCACACCAGGATACTTAATGGATCCTGGGTTAGAACTAGTCCCTAGCAACCTATGCTTGTCACACCAGGATACTTAATGGATGCTGGGTTAGAACTAGTCCCTAGCAACCTATGCTTGTCACACCAGGATACATAATGGATGCTGGGTTAGAACTAGTCCCTAGCAACCTATGCTTGTCACACCAGGATACTTAATGGATGCTGGGTTAGAACTAGTCCCTAGCAACCTATGCTTGTCACACCAGGATACTTAATGGATGCTGGGTTAGAACTAGTCCCTAGCAACCTATGCTTGTCACACCAGGAGACTTAATGGATACTGTGTTAGAACTAGTCCCTAGCAACCTATGCTTGTCACACCAGGATACTTAATGGATATGGTGTTAGAACTAGTCCCTAGCAACCTATGCTTGTCACACCAGGATACTTAATGGATATTGTGTTAGAACTAGTCCCTAGCAACCTATGCTTGTCACACCAGGATACTTAATGGATCCTGGGTTAGAACTAGTCCCTAGCAACCTATGCTTGTCACACCAGGATACTTAATGGATGCTGGGTTAGAACTAGTCCCTAGCAACCTATGCTTGTCACACCAGGATACATAATGGATGCTGGGTTAGAACTAGTCCCTAGCAACCTATGCTTGTCACACCAGGATACTTAATGGATATTGTGTTAGAACTAGTCCCTAGCAACCTATGCTTGTCACACCAGGATACTTAATGGATATTGTGTTAGAACTAGTCCCTAGCAACCTATGCTTGTCACACCAGGATACTTAATGGATATTGTGTTAGAAATAGTCCCTAGCAACCTATGCTTGTCACACCAGAGACTTAATGGATCAGGTGGTAAATCTCTGTGACCCTGGATGAATTTATGACATCATACATTATGACTGTGAGAACTTTGCTCATAATATCAAAACACTATTTTGTCTTGTTGAGACACAATATAGTATTGATATTGCTGAGTGGGGCACTGAACAACAAACACTCATTTTAGATATGTTTTTCAGTGAGGAACAACTTCAAAGGCATGATGAGTTTGTCAGCGGCTTCCCAACACCAGACCGAAGAGTCAATTTTGCAGAGGGATATCTGTCTCAATATGTATGTACCTTCTCAAATGTGACAGTTGCCTCATATATTTTTAACAAACATCCTTCCAATCATTGCTCATGAAAACGTTACATGATAATTTGTGAGCTATTTCAATGCAAGACCATGCTTTAAGGATTGTGTACATGATACATCAGTCAAGCTGTCCATTCTTTTGATGTATAAAAATGGGTTCAATCTGTCATTGTATTCTGTTGAGAACAGTGCACAGATTATTGAACAAATACCCACCTGAAGGTTTTTGGTTACACCTACTGAGAAAGTATTACTACTTCCATCACCAAATGAGACTTGGTAAACTACAATAACATGACATTTCATGTAGGTAAGAAGATACTATGACAATGCTTTGAGATAACCTGTCAGATAGTTTTAAGAGTGAATAATTCATTATAGGTACTTTAGTACATTCAGGTTTGGAAACTGTGGCATAATAAGAATTGTTTTCCTATAAATAACACTGTAGACATAGAAGGAAGTAATCAACCAGTGTGAGAGCATGGAAGTCATACTGCATACTGCATTAAGTATATGTTTTGTCTGACTTCTAGTAACGTCTGTACCATTTTTATTTAGATAGTTTAGTTCATGCAATTACTAGGTTAATTGGAATAATTGGACCTTCTTGTTGGATCTGTTCCTGTAGTAGCCATGTGCTCAGGTCCTTGCCCATCTGTTTCTTTATGCATATGAATCAGAACTCCTGCTCAGATTGGCAAAATAAAAAACACAGGAATTCAGTCAAGAATTTTTACTTTAGATTCCTGTATATCAATGATCTGAAATTGTTCAATAATGTAAGTAGCTGTACCCTTCCACTGAACTGGAAATAAAAGTGACTAGTACATCTGTTTTATATTTTGGTCTATGCATAAGGATTCAGAGTGACAGTAAAGTATACACAAGACTAGAACAAATAGGATGATGTCAACTTTCTAGTACTCAACTATGCTTTTATGTCTGACAATTTTCAAACAGCTACAGCCTTTTAAGGTACAATTGAGCGTGCTCTTTCTACAAAGTTTTTCAAAGAGTGCCATACAACTCTTGCTTCAAACATGTTTGATCAAGGCTACAATATTCAAAGCCTCAGCAAGCTTTCAAAACATTTCATGGTAGACATGTGGAAGCCATTTCCAACTTTAATGCATTAATGACCAAAATGATGTCCCATGCAATTCTTTTTTTTGACTTGTACCATATGTTCCCATATTTATTTAGGTGTCACGAGTCTTGCATGTGTTTGTGATTGGTGTCATAAGTGGGAAACGACACCATCACCTTTCTTTGAACACCCTGTATTGACAGTTGTTCATAAAAACATGCTTGTGATATGGTGAAACTCGTAAAAAGACTTCCCTTTAAGCAGAAATTTCACATGATAATAGAAAGGGATTTGTTGCTTTTATTTTTTTATGTTTATGAAAATGTTTTTTCCACTTTTATTCCCACACACAGTATTTTTATCTGAAAGTGCATGGTGGTAAGTCATGAGGACATTGTGGTGCCCCTGTTGTCACAAGTACAATTTAAACACGTTCCAAATTAACTTGTGCTTTTAACTAAAACAAAATGTTATTAAAGTTGCTATATCTGCTTATATTTGCTTAACTACTTACTTCATTACATAACAAGACGTGTATTCCCTATATATTTTGCATACTTTTATTATTGTTTCAGATGCAGCAAAAAATGCTTCAGTACTTGATATCAGCTTTGACATTTACAAGACTGAAAGATACACGGTATTAAATATTAATATTTTGTGACACTTTGTGAAACAGGTTGTTTCAAATAATTCCTGATAACATACATTATATTTAAGTTTTGAGGTTATACCAGAGGAATGAGATAGATACCATGATTGGCTTAATGTTACATTTATTTGCATTTACTAAAAATGTATTGTAGGATTGGCTTTCGTTTTCATTCATGGAATGTCATGTAATTCCTGATGAAGTACTCTACACATGACACATATTGCCATCAAATAAGCAACAATGCAGGTAGTTAACTGCCAGACACACTGACATATAGACACTTCCACTTGACATGTAATAAACCAAGTCATCGAACCTGACCATCAGATAAATTAGGTTAGCATATGTTGTTATGGACCTATGTTCTGTCCCATGGGGTACTTACCCAACAGTTGACTATGATGAAATGATGGATTTCTTTGTTGATACAGGAGGATATACTCGGGGAGTATGCGACTGTTCAAGTGCAAGGTTGAAAAGAAGCTGGAACTTTTAACGCAAAAGCACATGATGTAAGAATACCTTTATGTTGAAAAAACACATGATTTACGCCACCGTGGTCTAGTGGATAGAGCATCCACCTGGAGAGAAGAGGGTCGTGGGTTCGACCCTCAGCCACGTCATACCAAAAGACGATAAAAGGTTGTACTTGTTCCTACCCTGTCTGGTGCTCGACAATAAGGGGCTAAAACAAGTACTAGTTGGGTCAGAGTCAGCAAACTGTATTAAAGGTTACACAATTTGCGTTAGCAATCTTTTAACGTCTTTTGGTATGACGCAGCCGGAGATCAGACCCTAATGTTCCTGCTCTCAGGGCAGACAATCTTCCTATAGTCCATGGTGGTGATCAGCTATTTTTCTTTTACTCTCCAAAAACCTTATTAAGGTATTGATAAGGAACATAAACTGTCATAATATGTAATGTTATAATGTCTTTCAACAATACACATGAGGAAGAGAATTTATGTATGTATGTATGTATGTATGTGTGTGTGTGTGTGTGTGTGTGTGTGTGTGTGTGTGTGTGTGTGTGTGTGTGTGTGTGTGTGTGTGTGTGTGTGTGTGTGTGTGTGTGTGTGTGTGTGTGTGTGTGTGTAGGTATGGAGGTATGTATGTATGTATCTACCTGTTAGAACAACAAAAGTAATAACATAACAAAGGTGGTAACTTAACAAGGGAAGCCAACTGATAATTGGTGCTGATAGGTGATTAGCAAAGAAAAAATGGAAGCCAACACTTAACATTAAATTGGCACTGACAGGTAAAAGAATAGAATGTTGCTCATGGGGTACACAGTTCCAGTGACTGTCATGTTCAAATAACAAAAGTCAGTATGAAATGGTCAAATATTTTTGCCTGTCATTGTACCCAGTTAATGTCATGGACTGGTTATCTGTCATCTGAGTAAACATCTTCTCCTTCGAGGTGGTAGGGCAGCCTACTGGTTAAGCATTCACACATCAAGCTGAAGACCCGGATTCGATTCCCCACATGGGTACAATGTGTGAAGCCCCTTTCTGATGTCTCTCTTCTCCTTAGAAACCACATAAACAATTACACTGAAACATCACATACTTGTTCCAATGATGTCACGTGTTAACCAAATATTTCAGTAAGGCTGCAATTTCTGGATATATTCATTGCGTTTTCTTTAAATAGTTCTATGAAAATGAATGAATGACAATGCTTACAACAAATCCTGTTAGATGACTGGCTTTGTTGATATTTCAAACTGTTGCCTACATGTGTTGATGTCTTTGTGAGCTACAGTGCTTAGTCAATTGTTTTTACATAAACATATGTTTTTTCACACTTCAGAGCTGCCACAGATTACCTGATGTATGTTGGGGTAAAGGAAGCTATAATTCATATTCTGATGGATGTGCTGAATAAACCCTATGAAGAAGTCAACTATGAATGTAAATCAACAGAATTTGATGCCAGTCAAGTTCCAGGGAGGGGTGTCCACATCACTGTGGATGACGAATAATGATGGCTTGGTTCACAGAGGGAGGATTAAAATGCCACTGTTATACAGGATGACTGACTTGCTGGATGTGTTGTGATGATTGTGCTTGCACACTGATATCAACAACAACATATATTATCTTTACAAGAAAAGTAATTTGATGTACATGAACCACAGTGACATGTCATTTTGTAACATTAGTATTTCTTTGTATGACAATGTGTGAATTTATTAGGGCTGCAACGGGTAACTCGGGTACCTGGGTCGGGTGGGTACTGAGCAGGACCCGGGTACCCACATGACTGCCTGGACTCATGGTTAGTCATGTGATATATTGTTTAATGACAAAAATTATCGCGAACTCTATGCTTACACTAAAAGTTCGCATTTCTTTCTGACTATGCACCCATTCCTTCTGACTTAGGCTCTTCTTTTGGCAACTGACAGTAAATCCCATTTCTAACTTGTCAGCAGAAGATGAATGCTATGGGTCAATATTTCTAAGTTTAAGAGATTTTTGACTATATTATTACTCAAGTCCCCTCGACCATATGGGATAACGCCTATAAACTTGACAAATAATGGAATCTTAAGATTTTGTTTTGACTACTGATAGTAAGTCCCATTTCTAAGTTGAGAGCAGAATATGAATGCTATGGGTCAATATTTCTAATTTTAAGAGATTTTTGACTATGTTATCACTCATGTCCCCTCGACCAGAAATGGGATAACGTCTATAAACTTGACATATAATGGAATCTTAAGATTTTGTTTTGACTACTGATAGTATATACCATTTGTTACTTGAGAGCAGAATATGAATGCTATGGGTCAATATTTCTAATTTTAAGAGATTTTTGACTATGTTATCACTCATGTCCCCTCGACCATAAATGGGATAACGTCTATAAACTCGACAAATAATGGAATCTTAAGATTTTGTTTTGACTACTTATAGTATATACCATTTGTTACTTGAGAGCAGAATATGAATGCTATGGGGCAATATTTCTAATTTTAAGAGATTTTTGACTATATTATTACTCAAGTCCCCTCGACCAGAAATGGGATAACGCCTATAAACTCGACAAATAATGGAATCTGAAGATTTTGTTTTGACTACTGATAGTAAGTCCCATTTCTAAGTTGAGAGCAGAATATGAATGCTATGGGTCAATATTTCTAATTTTAAGAGATTTTTGACTATATTATAACTCATGTCCCCTTGACCAGAAATGGGATAACGCCTATAAACTCAACAAATAATGGAATCTGAAGATATTGTTTTGACTACTGATAGTAAGTCCCATTTCTAAGTTGAGAGCAGAATATGAATGGTATGGGTCAATATTTCTAATTTTAAGAGATTTTTGACTATGTTATCACTCAGGTCCCCTCGACCATAAATGGGATAACACCTATAAACTCGACAAATAATGGAATCTTAAGATTTTGTTTTGACTACTGATAGTAAGTCCCATTTCTAAGTTGAGAGCAGAATATGAATGGTATGGGTCAATATTTCTAATTTTAAGAGATTTTTGACTATATTATTACTCATGTCCCCTCGACCATAAATGGGATAACACCTATAAACTCGACAAATAATGGAATCTTAAGATTTTGTTTTGACTACTGATAGTAAATACCATTTGTTACTTGTGAGCTGAATATGAATGCTATGGGGCAATATTTCTAATTTTAAGAGATTTTTGACTATATTATAACTCATGTCCCCACGACCAGAAATGGGATAACGCCTATAAACTCAACAAATAATGGAATCTGAAGATATTGTTTTGACTACTGATAGTAAGTCCCATTTCTAAGTTGAGAGCAGAATATGAATGCTATGGGTCAATATTTCTAATTTTAAGAGATTTTTGACTATATTATTACTCATGTCCCCTCGACCAGAAATGGGATAACACCTATAAACTCGACAAATAATGGAATCTTAAGATTTTGTTTTGACTACTGATAGTAAATACCATTTGTTACTTGTGAGCTGAATATGAATGGTATGGGTCAATATTTCTAATTTTAAGAGATTTTTGACTATATTATAACTCATGTCCCCTCGACCAGAAATGGGATAACGTCTATAAACTTGACATATAATGGAATCTTAAGATTTTGTTTTGACTACTTATAGTATATACCATTTGTTACTTGAGAGCAGAATATGAATGCTATGGGTCAATATTTCTAATTTTAAGAGATTTTTGACTATATTATTACTCAAGTCCCCTCGACCATAAATGGGATAACACCTATAAACTCGACAAATAATGGAATCTGAAGATTTTGTTTTGACTACTGATAGTAAATACCATTTGTTACTTGTGAGCTGAATATGAATGGTATGGGTCAATATTTCTAATTTTAAGAGATTTTTGACTATATTATAACTCATGTCCCCTCGACCAGAAATGGGATAACGCCTATAAACTCAACAAATAATGGAATCTGAAGATATTGTTTTGACTACTGATAGTAAGTCCCATTTCTAAGTTGAGAGCAGAATATGAATGCTATGGGTCAATATTTCTAATTTTAAGAGATTTTTGACTATGTTATCACTCATGTCCCCTCGACCAGAAATGGGATAACGTCTATAAACTTGACATATAATGGAATCTTAAGATTTTGTTTTGACTACTGATAGTATATACCATTTGTTACTTGAGAGCAGAATATGAATGCTATGGGGCAATATTTCTAATTTTAAGAGATTTTTGACTATATTATAACTCATGTCCCCTCGACCAGAAATGGGATAACGCCTATAAACTCGACAAATAATGGAATCTGAAGATTTTGTTTTGACTACTGATAGTAAGTCCCATTTCTAAGTTGAGAGCAGAATATGAATGCTATGGGTCAATATTTCTAATTTTAAGAGATTTTTGACTATGTTATCACTCATGTCCCCTCGACCAGAAATGGGATAACGTCTATAAACTTGACATATAATGGAATCTTAAGATTTTGTTTTGACTACTGATAGTATATACCATTTGTTACTTGAGAGCAGAATATGAATGCTATGGGTCAATATTTCTAATTTTAAGAGATTTTTGACTATATTATTACTCAAGTCCCCTCGACCATAAATGGGATAACACCTATAAAGTCGACAAATAATGGAATCTTAAGATTTTGTTTTGACTACTGATAGTAAATACCATTTGTTACTTGTGAGCTGAATATGAATGCTATGGGTCAATATTTCTAATTTTAAGAGATTTTTGACTATATTATAACTCATGTCCCCTCGACCAGAAATGGGATAACGCCTATAAACTCAACAAATAATGGAATCTGAAGATATTGTTTTGACTACTGATAGTAAGTCCCATTTCTAAGTTGAGAGCAGAATATGAATGCTATGGGTCAATATTTCTAATTTTAAGAGATTTTTGACTATGTTATCACTCATGTCCCCTCGACCAGAAATGGGATAACGTCTATAAACTTGACATATAATGGAATCTTAAAGATTTTGTTTTGACTACTGATAGTAAATACCATTTGTTACTTGTGAGCTGAATATGAATGCTATGGGTCAATATTTCTAATTTTAAGAGATTTTTTACTATATTATAACTCATGTCCCCTCGACCAGAAATGGGATAACGCCTATAAACTCGACAAATAATGGAATCTGAAGATTTTGTTTTGACTACTGATAGTAAGTCCCATTTGTTACTTGAGAGCAGAATATGAATGCTATGGGTCAATATTTCTAATTTTAAGAGATTTTTGACTATGTTATCACTCATGTCCCCTCGACCAGAAATGGGATAACGCCTATAAACTTGACATATAATGGAATCTGGAGATTTTGTTTTGACTACTGATAGTAAGTCCCATTTCTAAGTTGAGAGCAGAATATGAATGCTATGGGGCAATATTTCTAATTTTAAGAGATTTTTGACTATGTTATCACTCATGTCCCCTCGACCAGAAATGGGATAACGTCTATAAACTTGACATATAATGGAATCTTAAGATTTTGTTTTGACTACTGATAGTATATACCATTTGTTACTTGAGAGCAGAATATGAATGCTATGGGGCAATATTTCTAATTTTAAGAGATTTTTGACTATATTATAACTCATGTCCCCTCGACCAGAAATGGGATAACGCCTATAAACTCGACAAATAATGGAATCTGAAGATTTTGTTTTGACTACTGATAGTAAGTCCCATTTCTAAGTTGAGAGCAGAATATGAATGCTATGGGTCAATATTTCTAATTTTAAGAGATTTTTGACTATGTTATCACTCATGTCCCCTCGACCAGAAATGGGATAACGTCTATAAACTTGACATATAATGGAATCTTAAGATTTTGTTTTGACTACTGATAGTATATACCATTTGTTACTTGAGAGCAGAATATGAATGCTATGGGTCAATATTTCTAATTTTAAGAGATTTTTGACTATATTATTACTCAAGTCCCCTCGACCATAAATGGGATAACACCTATAAAGTCGACAAATAATGGAATCTTAAGATTTTGTTTTGACTACTGATAGTAAATACCATTTGTTACTTGTGAGCTGAATATGAATGCTATGGGTCAATATTTCTAATTTTAAGAGATTTTTGACTATATTATAACTCATGTCCCCTCGACCAGAAATGGGATAACGCCTATAAACTCAACAAATAATGGAATCTGAAGATATTGTTTTGACTACTGATAGTAAGTCCCATTTCTAAGTTGAGAGCAGAATATGAATGCTATGGGTCAATATTTCTAATTTTAAGAGATTTTTGACTATGTTATCACTCATGTCCCCTCGACCAGAAATGGGATAACGCCTATAAACTCGACAAATAATGGAATCTGAAGATTTTGTTTTGACTACTTATAGTAAATACCATTTGTTACTTGTGAGCTGAATATGAATGCTATGGGTCAATATTTCTAATTTTAAGAGATTTTTTACTATATTATAACTCATGTCCCCTCGACCAGAAATGGGATAACGCCTATAAACTCGACAAATAATGGAATCTGAAGATTTTGTTTTGACTACTGATAGTAAGTCCCATTTGTTACTTGAGAGCAGAATATGAATGCTATGGGTCAATATTTCTAATTTTAAGAGATTTTTGACTATGTTATCACTCATGTCCCCTCGACCAGAAATGGGATAACGCCTATAAACTTGACATATAATGGAATCTGGAGATTTTGTTTTGACTACTGATAGTATATACCATTTGTTACTTGAGAGCAGAATATGAATGCTATGGGACAATATTTCTAATTTTAAGAGATTTTTGACTATGTTATCACTCATGTCCCATCGACCAGAAATGGGATAACGCCTATAAATTTGACATATAATGGAATCTGAAGATTTTCTTTTGGCTACTTATAGTAAATAACATTTCAAACCTGTCAGCAAAGCCTGAATGCTATGGGACAATATTTATAATGTTTAAGAGATTTTTTACCATATTATTACTCATGTCCCCTCGACCAGAAATGGGATAACGCCTTTTAACTTGACATATAATGGAATCTGAAGATTTTGTTTTGGCTACTGATAGTAAAAACAATTTCTAAGTTGAGAGCAGAATATGAATGCTATGGGTCAATATTTCTAATTTTAAGAGATTTTTGATTATACTATTACTCATTTCCCCTCGACCAGAAATGGGATAACGCCTATAAACTTGACATATAATGGAATCTTTAGATTTTGTTTTGGCTACTGATAGTAAATCCCATTTCTAACCTGTGACCAGAATTAGTTAGTCACATGATATATTGTTAAATAACAAAATTTATCTAGAACTCTATGGTTACACTATATGTCACTAATGTTCGAATTTCTTTTCATATGGTTGAATAAAGATATATAACTTAAGTCACCTTCAGTGTATGCATGACCAGATTGTTTAATTCATGTATCTAAATACGTTTTGCATGTACTGTGGTAAAAAAAATCACAATCGGACATTTTGTATCTCTTGAGACCTTACAGGTCAGATAATAGTGGGGTGGGGCCCCGGGTAGTAAATTTGGACTCGTCCCCCCTCTAGAATTTATGTACAATTATTTGAGAGAGATGGTTTGATATTTGTGTATGTTGGATGTTGCCATGTAATGACCATTGGAATAATAAAGTGATGCCACATTTCTAGTCTGTCTGAGTTCTGCTCATGACAGTAGATCATGAAGACTGCACCAACTCTATGCATGTCTGCCAAGGGAAGTGTTGGAAACTGTGGTTTTCTGCCACAACTCAGAAAGTTGTTGATGTGTAATTGTTATATATGCACAGAATGTCTGATGTGTGACATTATGCTGTACATTTTCATATTGTTATGTGTCAGTTTAATAATAATGTAATAATAATGTCTCACATTTTTACATATTTTGTTTCTTTGGACCATTTTCTGAAACGATTACTTTCTGGTAAATAACATGGACACTTAATACGAACATGGAAGGTAATACAAGTGGTTGTATGAAAGTTACTATTAAACCACTACACAAAGATTAATTACTTGGAGGATTATTCTTCACAGGAGTTTTTCAAAATGTTCCTGGGGAGTTGTTTTGGTAAAATGTCTATGAGACTAGACAAACACATTTGTGGTTACGCTTTGCAAGTAGGGGGTATTCATGCATTTATCAAAATTGTATATGCCTTCTTTATTATGTGTACTTGCTTTGTTTAGGCTTTGGTTAAAATTATTAAAGGTTAAGGTCTGTGTTCTGATATTTGCAAAACACATTTTAATTATTGTATGAGGCATGGTTTTCTCTGTAGACATGAAACTATATATGTACATCTTTACAAATACTGCCACATTAAATGTTAGTGCTATATATGTCAATGTTCAAGGTGACATTTGAGGTTATTCGGACACATGGTTGTATTAACTGTATTACTTGTGTAATGCAGAGACTGGGTTATATTTGGACGAAGAAATTGTGTGATGGTTTGGACTTGAAATACATGGTAGTTTTTTTAAGACATTTTGAGTAAATGGAAATGTTTCTGATTTTGCAAGTATTTTTAAACATTTGCTAGTTAATTGGTTTGCATTCTGAAAACATTTAATTCCCATGAAAATGATGTGTATAATGGTCTTTGTCATATTTATGTAACCTCCAGGTTTATGTTCATTTGATGTTAAGGAGCCAATGGCTATCATTATTCATCTGGCATTTCTTGTGTGTTAGAATATTTTGCTGACTTATTTCAACAGCCATAAAAATATATTTGTGTCTACCAAATTAAGCGCTTGAATACCACATATGATTATATTTAACATAATAATCATTTAGTCTACCTTGTTGCAATATGGTTTAGACCAGGACCCCAGCAATCTATTCTTGTCATAACAGGCGACTAAATAGATCTGGTTGTTAGATTTCGTGACTTTATTGATTGTGTGTCATCGTACCCCGATGGTGTGGATCGTTGCTCATAATAGGAATGACTGATTTGTCTGGTCTGAATTTGCATACAGGTGGCTGGAACATGGCTGAATATAGCATTAAACAAGAGTGAAAAAAATATCAAAAATATATGATCATGTAGTTTGCATATGTTGTTGTTAGCTAACAATTTGTTATATGTTTGTTTGTTTGTTTCTTATGTGCCTCAGATTTGTCATCAATAATATACATAGGTTGTTTTGTATTTTTGTAATAAAACACCTTCAATGAACTTCATTTCTTTTGTCATGTGAAGTGAATACACCAACAACTAACCCCAGGAGGTGATGGATGTCTACAATCTGACTTCTCACACAAAGTCAACCTTGACAAATGTACCTTGAACAGCTCATCTATGTTCAGCTACATACACTTTTTTCTGGTATTAAGTTATCATTGCATGAATGTCCAATTGTGTGTAACAAACTAAAAGCCAATGTGAAGCTTACACCATCTCTAATTACACAAACATTATTTAGTTCCTACATAGGAGTATCCTCTTCTTTCTTCAGATTTGAACACACAATTTAACAGCAGACAAAATGCATGTATAAGTTGATGTAAAGAAGGTGTTCTATTCATGGTAACACACGTGCTTCACATCCTATGTATAGATGTGAGTGTAAAACTAATAATATACACAGATGTAGGGCACAGGTCCTGCTGACTGGTATGTGACTTCACCCCACCCACATGCAAATGTGTACACTTGGTGCCCTCTACAGTGATGTGACTGGCATTATGCTTATAGCAGCATTAAAACAAACTACCTCACTGCTGCCACACTTTACTTTATGTTTTCACGGGACGTCCCAAACACTTACATTAACTAATGATGTCTTATAAACCAACTGAGACATTTGTACTGTTTAATTTGCCTAACCTGTACAATGGGTAGCCTGTTACATTTGCACAAGTCTCGAAGGCAAAACGTATTAGTTTTAAATAATAATTTCTAGATTATGTAAAGAGTAAGAACATTTTGACGTTGGATTCATCTAGACTTGCCCACAATGAGTATAGAATTACAAGGAGCCATACTAGTAGCCTGTATACAATACTTCTAATGCATACCAAAAATGCAAAACTAAATTCCAGTTTATTGATTAAAAAAAATATGCTTTATCTGACCCTAACATGAACACCAATATAAACACCAGTTCCAACTGGTAAGACCTGCAAACTAAACAAAAACGAATTCAATATAATTTTTATGAATATACAATACTGATATTGATCAATCATCTTGTGTGGGGGTGACACATCACTTTCTGGTCCTCTTCAAACTATCTGATGGGGAATGAAAACCACTGACATTTAACCATATTTATGCAATGAATATGATCACTACCAGCCTGTATTAGAATTTGAATTTTGAATTTAATGTTATACTGGATATTTAGAAAGTTATCGTGTCCATATTTAGCCCATCCAAATACACCACATCTGAAAACGCTGAAGGAAACAGGGAGTGCACGAGAAGTAGTTGGTATGGAACTTGATATATACGTTGCTATACGGGAGTTATGACACACTGCTAACGAGAAGGAATATTTCCTATTTTAATGCCCATTTCCCAGTGTTTATTTTCCATGAGACAATGGCAAAGTGGAAGGTGATACTGGGAAGAAAATTCCTTAAAATTCCCCACTTGCTTACAAAATACACGAACGTTTTACAAACATTTTGATTTATTTCCTCTTAGTTTTGCATAAAATAATGATAGTTTACAGATTGATAAAAAGGAAAGTTTCTTCAGGTTCTGCTGTACCGCAAACAATGCAGTCTCACTGCACGCTGTGTGTTGTCACAACACGGCAGAAGTTCGATGCACTTCCGGGTTCAGTTGAGAAGCAGTGCGTACGAAATAAGTGTCGTGTGCATACGATTCTGTACTATCACCCAAAGGTATGATAACTGGTCCAACAAGGCTGATAACTAGCACAGACTGCACTGATTCTCCCTTTGACATGTGTGTTTGAATGTTTTGTTATGTCTTGCCATGTACCCTTTACAGTTAGCCAAGATAGACACAACAGGATTGAGCTCAAAATGTCTGAGTGGCGTACATAAGACAACGTAACCGCCAGCACATACGAGGGGCGTTCAATAAGTTTTGCATCTTGGGTATTTGTGTTCACACAAACAATGTCAACGCGGTGTGATGTTAACACGTGGTATGTATCCTACTGTTCACAAGTCGAGAATTGCACAGGCCGCCATATGTGAATTCGAACAGTTAAATCACCCACCCTACAGCCCAGTGACTATTTTCTGTTCCGGCAAATAAAATCTGCCCTATGTGGAAGACGCTTCCAGGATGACGAGGACATAATGGCTGCCACAGAGGCGTGGTTAGAGGGCCATTCTGCGGAGTTCTATGAAAGTGGTATTAAAAGCTTGAAGGACAAATGGAAGAAGTGTATAGTGGTGAATGGAGATTATATTGAAAAATAAAAGTGCTTATAATGAAGTTGCAAAACTTATTGAACGCCCCTCGTGTGACTTGTATATACTTGTTTCTAATTCAGCCGAATTTTACACATGAGTTGACAATGTCATATATTCCTTCCTGTATAGTCGCCTTCAGGCTATTCATGGTTGGCGCGACAGTATCTGAATCCCAGACGTTATATTAACTGGTGTTATTCATGACAATTACTGGGGCGGTCGGGTAGCCTAGTGGTTAAAGCGTTCGCTCGTCGCGCCGAAGACGCGGGTTCGATTCCCGACATGGATACAATGTGTGTAGCCCATTTCTGGTGTCCCTGGCGTGATATTGCTGGAATATTGCTAAAAGCGGCGTAAAACCAAACTTACTCACTCATGACAATAACACTGAGGTTGTTTAAAATGGACAATAGCTGATGTTCCAACACCTCTTATAATATTTCCTTATAAAAATTACAAGTTTTCTTTTTCACCTCGAAAATAGCTCTCATTCACCAATAAGCCCCAGATCACGGGTTGCGGCGTGCAAAACAACGGCACTATTACCTTTACCTCATAGTACAATGGGTGTTTTTTGTTCATCAGCCGATAGCCACAACTGTGATATTTATGAATGGTGCGGAGATAATGTGACCTCATAGACGGGATGGAATATTTCCCCTTGAAAACTGCTCTGTCATCGTCACGCGCAGTGTATCGATATTCCATCTCATGGAGACCAATAGTTAGTACAGTCCAGGAATCATTCGTTGTATGTTTGTCATTTTATTATTTTAGAAGCTGCACATCTAGAATTTTCTCTATATGATTTTGGTGTGTGGGTTAGATATTTTATGAAGACTACATTAATATCATTACAACAGAGTCACGTGCGCATATTTCTAAAGTCCGTTTTAGACTGACATCGTTGTCGAAAGGACTCTTTGTGACTGAAAAACCACAGGTAGGTCGATCGGTATTTACTCGATATTTCAATAACAATAGTCTATTCTTTTGTTATGGACAAAAAGCATTTTTCTAGCATTTCTGACAGTATTCTAATAAGTCGTTAGTTGACATGAATAATCACATGGATGAACATGATCTATTTTTGTACCTGTCACGAGATCAAATGATTAAAAACAATATTTTTCGATATATATTGGCTCAGGCACTGATGAGATAGTCAAATCAACTGTTTCACACAAAGGTGATTATTGTTATTTGAAACCTTTCAAAAATTCATGGTAGAATGGAGATGAACATAATTCACTTGTATGTTAATAATACCAATAAATTACATTTCCCATTCCGCGGAGCAACATCCAATTACAGATAATACTAATAGTAAATATTGTTTTGTAACTAACCACTAACTATATTATTGACCTGCATTGTACAGCACTTGAGGTAGTCTTGTTCTGTGAGCTACTACGTCTGATACAAGCGAAGCTGAAACTTGAAACTAGATACGTTCAAATCCGATTTTCAAGGCAGCTATATTAAAGTCAATACAAGGCCATCAACGCCGACTTTCGTTTGTAAAATTGGTATTTGGGTATTTTGAATATAAGCACAGCAAACTCTTAAATATAAGACTTTTAGGTTGAAGGAAATACATAAATATGTTATAAAATACTATACCTCAAACATAATTTCAACCTGCTGATGAAATATCCAAATGCACTTCAGTGCCATTTGAATTCTTTTTCATATTCGTTCAACGTACTCTGGAACTCTGCTGTCTGTCATAATGGAAGCGTCTTTTAATAACCTAAAAAATAGTTAACAAGTTTATAAAGCAGGCACTGACAATGTCAGAGGGGTTCTGTGTCCTATTTATTTTCTAAATGTGTATACATAGACATAACCTTGAGTATATGCAGGCACAAATACCTCCCCATAGCCATCTCCATCCACATCCTTGATGGCTATTTCTCCAACAGTTCCTTGGCCAACGTCCAGGAATGTTTCCTTGTCATATGTCCAGTCACCATGCGACGTTGATGATGGTTTCAGGACATATGCTCTTCCGTCATCATCCCCTGATAACACAATCACCGGCTTTCTAAAGAAAAACAAAACCCGATACATCAAATACATATTCAGCCATGGCTATTGAAAATCGCATTAGTCAAGTTTAAAGTCCGTATGGTAATATATCATCATGTTCGTATTAGCCTCAGCAAAATTCCAGGATTACATATTAGTTTACTTTTACTTGTCATCTTTAAAGGGCAAGTAACCTTATATTATTTTCCTGGATTTGTTTGTCAATTTCCGAGAGAGAGGAAAATTCATAATGTTGGTAGAAAGTATTTAAGTGTTCAAATGAAAGTGTTGAAATCAACGCTTAATAATCAGTTTCCAAAACAAATATACTACGGTGTGTGGCCTGTGGTACCGACGCAGCGGTGCAGCGGTGCTTGACACAGGTTTTTTTATTGGCTGATATGTGATACTTAGCAGCTATACATATACTGTTTATGCCGTTTCTGTTTATCCTACAACAATTACAACATTGCATACATTGTTGAATTTTGGGAACGTCATATTTGATTTTGAAAAATTAAATAATCTGTAACAAGCATTTTATTACTAAGATCCGGTTTGGGTGTCACAAACAGGGACTTCTTCCTTGTCCAGCAGCTGCCCAAGGGATACTACCCATCGTTTGTTTGTTTGTTTAAGCTAGAGGGTCATATCAAACAATGTAACACGATTGTAACACATAGTGAACGATTTGCGACACAAACTCACACAATATATACTTTTCCTTCACGCCTCAAATTTACATAACTCACAGTGCAACCTAAAGTGAAAAAGCATTGTGATAATCGTATGCTGCTTTCTCGTTGGAAAGAAGTCGTCTCCCTCTCAAGGACATGGGCTAGGTTTCGAATAACTCGTCTTCTTGGATGACATCTCACAATGAATGTGTACACATTTGGATGCCACCTCTCGAGATGACTTTGCTAACGTTACAACAATTGTTCGACAACGTTTACAAACTAAATAACTACATTTTCATCAATAATAATTTCAAAATGTGCATGTCCGCCACAGAGATACGTAATCCACGGGTGGTGTAAATGTTATAAGTAGTTTGTAATAAACACCGTGTAATTGTAGTCTGAATGCGACATTTCCCGTGTTCAGTTAACATTAAACTACATAAGCAACTGAACAATACAATTGAGAAGCATTTAGAAGTTGGAGAACTAAGTAAGGATAAGTGATCACTTGCTTGAATACGGTGTCAGAAACTACACCGAAACGTCGCTCCTAATAATGAAATTTGTTCATCCATGTTATTTATCCTTACTTAATACAATAAATGCATAAACAGGACCTATCGGTTTTGTAAATACATAAGGATCAAACGGGTAATCTCAATTGAATGTCGTTCTAAGTGAAGCGGCTATTGAACAGAACACCTTGGCCATTTTTGTTGTGCTCCATGCAACCATATTTAGGACTCCACGACCATGTTTGCTGAATAACCTCACGTTCACTATATAATTTAAAACAGAATATTGATATTCTACCGTTGGCCGACGGCCTTCTTACAAGAGTCTCGATATTACTGGCAGATTTAGGAATGACTGAGCTGACTTAGGTGCCACCACGTAGGTCAGTCAGGTCACGGGGGTAAAGTGAAAGAGTGAATACGGTTTTACGCCGCCATTAGCAATATTCCAGCAATACCACGGCCGGGCACACCATGTTGGGAATCGAACCCGTGTCTTGGGCGTGACGAACGAATGCTTTAACCACAAGGCTACCCGACCGACTCAGGGGGTAAAAAGGCAAGAGGCGAGATTTACAAAAAACCCACAAAAACATTAGATATTTCAGATTGAAATTACTTTGATAATAATAAAGATCTCATTCTGATTTAGATATGATATTTTTCATTTTTCTACCGCTGTTACGTATCGGCCATGCACAAAAATGCTTAGGTTCGCGGACTTTGGTGCCGTTGTAACATATATTTTGGTACCCCGTAGAATAGTACCTCTACGTAGAAAAGTGTACCCAAACTCATTTATACTGGTATCGATAAGTTTAAAAGCCAATCTACTGTGTGTAGTGTTTTCTACTTCTGAGAACATCAGCTTATCGATCGCAGCCTCTTAACCAAGCTGTGAAGGCGATATGTTTTTATAACAATTTCACTTAGTCGAGCAATATACTATCTGCTTCGTCCTAAGGTGTCTACATTTCTCAATTCCGAAATTTGTTCACAATGTATTACTGTGTCACGTCGCATGTCTAGTATTGTAGTAACTAAGACTAATTAATTGGAGATAATATTGATTTCATGATCGCCTGATTGGACGCTTTGTTTAGGTTTGTTTTAAGAGCGGCATTTGACAGTGAAATTTTTTTGTTTTATACAAGCGGCAATGTAAAGATTATATGAGTTAGGAGATTTGTAATGAAATAATAACATTTCCGGTATATAATAAATAGGATATTCCATATGTCTCGTGATATATCATGTTTCTCTTATCTTGTGACGGGGGAAAAGGAGATATTTTCACTCGTGGTTACGCCCTCCGTGAAAATATCTCCTTTGCCCCCGTCCCCCGATGAGAGAAACATGATATTTCATTCGACACATGAAATATAACCACGGTAAACTGAGTTTCAAATGTTTCATTGGGGGTATGCACATGATATTTATTGAAAGTGTGTAACATAGACTCATCATTAACCCACATGAAGTGGTCAACCCCGGAGATTTGCACATATATGACGTCACAGTGGGAGAAATTTCTTTATTGTCCCAAAAATGTTTTCTGCCCCAAATATTTTGTCACACATCGTTTGGAAATTGCAGGTACTGCATTTTTAACCTTTAAGTGAACAGATCGTTATTTCAAATGCCTACCTACATTAATTGAGAAAGGAGTACTCTCCATAAATATTAGCTCCCGCGTTGATCCCGTCAAATTAGCTGTTGCAATCAGAGGTGTTTATTGTGATTTGAAACCTCTATTCAGTGGTAGAATGTAACATAACACAGAGTTTCTGTGAATAAATCCATTGCTGATAACTAGCCATTAAACACTATCTTTTAGGGTTGTTTTAATAGAAGCAGTTGACAGTGAAAGGATAATATATATTAGAAGATTAACAATGTACAGCTCGATTATCTGTAGACTTCAGGTATTTACAATTTAGTTGGGATTAAGTTAGTGATATTTGTTTTGTGCTGCTTTTAGCACTCTCCCAGTATTATACCATGGCGGAAGACACAAAAAATGTGCTTCACACACTGTACTCATGTGCACCATCTAAATAGCTTAAATTGTGACGAATTCATATTTTCATTTCTTACCACTGAAAATCATTTAGTTGATATGACGCTCGTGGTTTGTGTAATGATGATAACGCTTACCCGTTGGTGTGACTTGTGGGAAAGACTGTTTGTGCTGATCCTGGGGCCCCATGACCTATTCCTTTAAGCCTCGGGCTGAAACCTCCGGCCAAAGTATGACGTTGAAATTTCCCAGTCCTTTCAAAGAAATAATTTCATAAAGACATTAATTCATAATTCAATTCTGCATGAGCTGTAATAGTGAATCTTACAAAACTCAATAATCCACCCCAACTTAAAAAAAAACATAATGCACATTCTCCAGAGTCTCATTGTAGTGCGACATATCATCATTAAGAATTTCGTGTTTCAAGTTATTAGCATCATGGTTGAATTGTAGCATTAATTACATTAACTACAGTGAGTACTGTATGACTTCACGAAGAAGAGTCCAGTCATATTACCTTCCAGTCCTGTGAGAACAAGATCTCCAAGGAGATTTAAAACTGGAATGATGTCACCAATGATCTAGCTGGTACTTTCATAGAACATGACCCTGTACTCTCGTGAAAACAGCTGATGTCTTCGCAGGGTGATGACCATGACATACAAGTACTCGCTAGACAAGCACCTTCTTCCGATGTGGCTGCCAAGGTACCATTTTTGTTTCTACTACTACTAAGATGACGGTGTGTTGATAAATGTTTCTTATCAACACACCGTCATCTTGGAAGTAGAGACAAAAATGAGCTCCAGAAGTTTCAGCCGTTTCAGCTGTTTTTTCAACCGATTGTCATTCCACAAAGTTATTATAAACAGGTGATATATTTGACCAATGATACTCCCCTGGCTGCTAATGTGAGTTTTAACATAACATGTGATAAACAATTAGCTCGTGTCTTCTGGCCTAGTTTGTCACAGTTTTGTCGACTTGTTATGCATGTCAGGTGGTAGGGACACCTAATCAGAAAATGCCCCCTGCTCCTTTGAGGCCCATGCCAGCGTTTGTTAATTGTGTAGTCCCTTGTCTGAAAGTCTGGTAATCAGTATTTGATGATAATCATGTACTGTTCAACTGTTCCACTGAGGAAAACAGATATTGTCATGGTTTTGATGATGTGTTTCACGATTGTTGACTTACGCAAAGTAGCGCAGTCTGAACAAGGGTCGAATTTCATGTTGTTTCAGCAGGTCACGTATGAGCTGGAAATAAGACAGGCCAAATCGAGGGCTCATCACCAGGAGTTTCAAGGTGTATTGGAGAGATTCCATCAGTGTCTCAAAAACTTGATCAAGATTAAATACTTGGATGGCTTTCTTTTGTTGTTTGCAGTTTACTAAACCATGTGTCTACCCTCCGAACTAGTCTTCTGTGGGCTACTGAAGTTTCCAGGAAAAAGACAAAGTTAACGTAGGACAAACTGAAAGCCATGGTAAAAATTTAAGATTAAAACATCAGTCCTTTTATTAGGGTATAAGAGTTGTTACCTATCAATAGTCAGCCTTCGAGGGCCATTTGAATACGTCAAAGGAATATCACAACAGGTCAGAAAAAGGACTAACAAAATTTTGTGCTGCTGTCTCTCTTTATGAATCTCCATCAGATAAGTTTCGTTCTAAATTTCCCTTTTAGCATTAGAAGTTTGATGACAGCATCGAGTTTATGTGCGGTGTTGAGCAACCCAGCAGAGCCCGCTTGGATGAAGTCATAAGGCCAGAAAAGTGTAACAGAAGGCTTTCTGTTCACTGCTCAGGTTCATTCACTTCCCAGTCGAAACCATCAATGTATGATTTTGCATCGAAATGTAAATATGAAATGTAGATTATGCTATGCTTCTAATCAGACTATCCAGCCCATTGTCAGTGGATGCCCAGCCTTGGCACAAACACAGTACCTTTAGCAATATGATGGCATGGCTTAATCCTATTACTGCCATCTTCGCCATGCTTGAAGTTTTGACTCAGAGGTCTATCCCACATACGAACCTGAATATGTTGAGGGCGCGATGGAAAATGATAAATACAAAATTCAGCCTCAAACCTATCCAAGCCAACAAACCTGAAATTGTCCTGTTTGATAAATCCAATCCAATCATTTATATCATTGGATTTCTTTGTCGCTTTTGACATTAATGTGATTGACAAGATTTAGAGGAAAAACATGGCGCACCTCGCTTATGAAATGTCCATGCTGGATAGGATGCTCAAAGCGAACTATTACCCCAGTTATCAATAAATGAGTGTTCCAGCTCCATGAGGGACCATGCAACCCAAGCTGCGCGTGAGGCGCTAGAAGGTTAACATCCACACTGCCATCTTGAAGAGTTCGAGTCTACCACCGACTGTTTAGCGGTGGCGGCATTATGGTTTGGTGCGACATGTGATCAAGTCAAGACAGATCTCGTGATGTTGGAAGGATGTATGACTGGAAAGCGTCACATTGACCAACTTCTCCTTCCTGTTGTACTACCATTCTTGCAAAAGACCTGGACCCTGTTTCAGCAACATATTGCAAGGTCCAATACAAGCATGTCTTGTAAGAGATTTATCGCAAGCCAATAACATGAGTGTCGTGTCTTGCATTGGTCAGCACGATCACCAGGCTTACCAGTTGTAGGTCATTTGTGGGATCACACTGACCATCACACAAAAGCAGGACCAGTTCGCCATCCTATTTGTCACAAGCCATCCTCTTTGTTTTATTTGTTTGTTTGTTGTTTAACGCCGCACTCAGCGCTATATGATGGCTGTCTGCAAATAATCGAGACTGGACCAGACAATCCAGTGATTGATATCAAAAGCTTCGATCTAGTACCTGAAATCTGCTGGGATCTCATAGCTGTATACATAGGCGGTGTGCGCATCATTTCCAGTGACAAGAAGGTCTAGGCCACCATCGCCGTTTAGGTCCACAGCTTGAACATCAAACACAGCCCCGAATGAGTGGTCTATTACTCGTGACTTGATCTGAAACACGGATCACAGTCGATTGACTTGCTGAAAAGTATGAAGCAAGTCGACTAGTTTGTAAATGTTTCTTATTTATATTAGAGTTCCGTGGTTTAGAGACAACATAACTCTGAGGGAAGAACGCGGTCAGACCCTAAACATAATTTAAACACATTCCAACAATAAATGAACATGAACGTTAATATTTCTATTTCTTGTTTAAGAATTATAATTTCATCAGTTGTTTTCGCAACTTTGGGATTACAGTCACCTTGGACGTATCATCCCATTTCCCACTTTGATCTGTTGTCCAGTAGATATTGAGACTCTTGGAGAAGAAGCCGGCAGTCACAATGCAATCAAACGTTCCTTGTGGTGTATGAAGAGTGAGAAAATCAAAATAAACATCGGGGCCGTGGTCTATGACATGCATGGTCCAGGGGTGCTGCAGTGCACCACTTGCTGGATGCTCGAACCACACCAATTCTCCTTGCGCCCCACCTACAATTGTAATCGTATCAGACATGAAGCAAGAACTCAATTAAATATCCCCTTTCCATAGTAAAATACATCACGCTTGGAATGCCATTTGATAGATTTGTGACGTCATGACTTCCTGGTCAAGTGCATTTATAATGCGCCAGATTCCATTCACCAAGTGGATGCTTATAGCGCTACACTTTTATTACCCCGGTAGGTTAACATCCACATCACTGTCTCATCCTACCGGGTAGCCACTCACTGCTGGGTGAACAGAAGCACATTTCGAACAAAGTCACTAACCTAAGGAGATACCACACGTGGTACATGTGCTTCAGATGGCACGTGGCTATAGAAGACTTCATTTCTTTCAACGAGGCCAAGATAACTCAGTATCTTCATCTGCCTGTCCGCCACAGAGTTGTGGGTCAAACAGCTGAGAAAGCGTATACAAAAGGTAAAGTTTCATTTTGAGAACCCGTTGATTTATCCATATAAAGTGTCGACGTATTTCAGTCCGTCGTATCTTAGATGCATTAAATTCAAAACTGACAGCATCTTACGCGTGACCATGAGCAATGACTAATCTTAACCAGAATCTATTCGAGTTGGGTAAATAACATGTTTTAAAAAAATGAACCCATTTTAGTGAGCATCTTGTATTTCGTGATCTTTGATCATAATGTGTGACACGAAACAACAACGAATTGTCTTTCTAATTCGCAAACTGTTCTCTCTTTTGTTTGTATTTTACTGACAATTTGAAAACACGTTCTGATATCTTATTTTCTTTATGTAAAAAAGCTAAATCATTAATTTGAAAGATAAATACCTATTATGCTTAAGTCCGATATAGTACAAATATTCTGAAGGAGGTGAATGCCGATCATAACTACTTGAACAAACTTATCTTATAAAAGAAACAACTTGATGGTATCAAAGAAACAACAACGACCTATATATTGACTAGAACCTTTTTATTGAACACAGGCGTAAAGCAACAAAGAGTGATTGAGTATGTATGATTTTACGCCACGTTTAGCCACTTTCCACAAATATCAAGGCAGATACACCACAATCGGGCGTCAGACATTATACCCATGTGGGGACCCGAACCCGGGTCTTCAGCAAACAATTTAACCACCCGGCTACCCTGCTGTCCTGTAAGGCAATACTAATACGTTATGGTGGTTTATAGGTATATGCATACCTGACCATTTCCTTTGGATCAATATTTCCAAACAAATTTTCAATATTTTTCATAATGTATAACTTACCGTTGTTTATATTCCAGGATGTAGATGCTCTACTGATGGGTTTTTAAGGTTTTTACTGTATTGGTATTTACATGTATTGTCACAGACTCATGATCATATTTTGTTCAGAGAGTGGGATGAGTTAAACTTTAACGTCGCATCAGGCATTATTTCAGCCATATAGCGACGAGACCAAGTTGAGTCATGAGTGTGAGTTATATTTAAAAACAAATTTTGTCAAACATAACATTCACATAACAATAAAACGCGGGCAATAGGCCCCGCGTAACCAAAGCTAGGCCACCACGCTTGGGATGATGGGGACATACGGTACCTCAGCTTCCTGCACGAGACCCCCATGATTCAGTTCATCACTGTAGCTAGCTACTGGTGGTTGTGCACAATACTAGCTAATATTAAAAATTCTCAGCAATGAGTTGGCTTAAAACACTGGTTGGTGATAGTTACATCGATTATGTCAGGAATTACAGGAATCATTTTACGGTACTTTAACCTCCTGAACAGAGCCTTTAATAATGTCAGTTGGCAAGGCTGCTAGGAATGCTTTGGCCTCAGCAGTGAAGATTTAATTATTATCTGGGATTCTTACGAAGACAGTTCTGCATCCAATGATGGTGGCACTTGCAATTTTGCCAACATCATTGGACCCGTCTGTAAAAATAAAGAATTGTATTTTGTTCGTAAATTGTTATATGATGTTGATAGTGAGTGAGTGAGTTAATATTTAACGTATATAACGGCAACATTTCAACCATATCGTTTTACATAAGTTTTACATTTTCAATGCATATATTTAGACGAAATAAAAACCTGTCATCGATGGACAGTAAAATAACTAGAGTATCACAGATTGATATTTTAAACTGGTATACAACCATGTAAAAGGCTGTCCCCTTACACAGCGGAAAACCAATAACAAGACATTCAGCCTGCAATACAATAAGGTCGAATTCATTCGCTCGGTATGCTCACCTCGTGTTCTAGTTCACAGCAGATAGTTGATTGTATAATATGGTCTCGCTGCTACAGCTTCTCTAGCCATTCACATATATTGCTCACTATTACGTAAGAGTATATCTCCTTTAACTATTGTCATAGTGTGAGGCCAGCAATAATCAACAGTATGTCATCAAGGTGCCGTGCATCCACCTATCTACATGGTGGACACATCAGATATTGATCCACATGCCCATCCACACTTATTGTCATTACACTTTCACGATCATTTCATGAGTTCACTTATCTTTTGTTGGTAGTATCGAATGTACAGTATGGCAGAAGTTCCTCTTCTTATCGTGTGTCTAAAATGACTGTTAATTTTATTTTCCTATTGTGCTTGTTTGTGTAGTGTCATAACTCACCAATTAACGGCTTCTTGGCTCTGCATGACACCGCATCAATTCGCCCGTCCCCGTTCATGTCTTTCCAGTCTACTCTGTGGTAGAACCAGGCGCTGTCAGCATTGTTAGTGATGGTGTAAGGACCACGAGGAGGAGACACAGACAGATCAAACAATCCAATAGTTCCATGAGTCTTGAGGGGTACCAGGAAACCTCCTGCTGCGGCTACAAGCTCCTTGTGGAACACTGCATCTGAACGGACATGTTCATGATATGACATTCAGATCACCGTCATTTTCAGGGAACTAAAAAATAATATTGAATTTCATATGTCACTCGTCAGCTGTACTGCTGCAACCATGTGTTTGACGGTAAGGATTAGTCGCGAACACAATGGACAGTTTAAAATGTAAGCAAAGACAACCATAAGTATTATAACTTGAATTGTAGCATTTGTCCTTTACTAATCTTGACCTTATCCTTTTCATAACAACACTCTATAATGAGTATTTATGGTTATCTATATGCTGGTAATAACATTGTCATTGCAAGGACAATGTCAATGAGATAACGTGTAAATATACTTGCCATAAGAGTCAACAACATTCAAATACATCATTAGCGGTCTACGCAGCCGGTACGATGACACACAATGGACCCAGTCACAGTACCTGACCACACGAATTTAGTTGGCTCTTACAAATGTCATGATGCCCTGATGGTCTTTTCAGTGTAAAATTTCCGAGTTTCAAAACGATGATTACCATGAAACCAGTTAGCGAATACCTTCATAGCCACTATGTGTTCCCTGACTCAAGCACATGAGGCCAGTACATGTAAGATAGCAGACCACTCCCTACCGCTCATGAATACCAAGGACGTACACATTCGACCATAAGTGTCTTAGATAGGCTTATGTATGTTCTGTCACCACTGATGCAATACCTACCTGGAACCTGACTGATTTCGTTTGGCCAGGTGATTCTGTGTGAAACATCAAGAATATGCGTGCGATTGATGTTTGCTAACTTGCGTCCAATTGCAGCTACCTCGTACACGTGGTCTGTTGTGAAAGGAAATGGGTTAAAGGCAGCTATGAACAGGTTGTAGCGGTCAAGAACATTGACAGCATGCGTATCCTCTTCTACTTGTATAAAGCCTGCGTGAGCTGCATGGAAACGCCCCAAGTTTGTCAGTAACGCACATCGCACCGACAACACGAGCAAGGGCAACAGAACCAGGCAAGGATACAACATACTATCTAATGCTGCTTGGACAGTGTTCCAAATGTAGAAGTACTTATATCCAGACCTTTATCTTTATGGGCTTGTCGTACACCTGTGCAATCTGTCAACTTGAGAAAAAGGGTTGTGACGATCACTCGCAAAACAATAATTAGTGTAATTATATTATACACTGGAGGTCTTATATTTTATCAATTATGTCGTACGCAAACAACAACAACAATCTCAATTGATGTATGATGTTCGATTGCCATGTGACCTGGACAAGGCTGAACTCAACAGATGGCAGTTTATGTCTATGATAAGTCATGTTTAAATAGGTTATGGTGGCTGGGCACAATGCCAATGAACGTCATAACCAAAATACTTTCTACTAGGATTCTCAATACTTTTGACATATCCTTGGTTAGTCACATACTCATAATCACACTTTTTCAGCAATACGATTATGTGTCCATAGAGTTCCGTTTTCATCTATACTGAACAACAAAAAATCCTGTGACATTGAATAAGATTTAATGTAACGTTATGTGTTTTACCAAATCTGAAACAATTTCGGTTTACAACAGATAAAAGACTCCTGTAAGTGTTACAATGGTTTAATTTGCCATACTGACTTCAGAAAATGAGTGATTTCATAAAAAAAAAACCATGAACATGCCAAAATGTCAATTTACAAATCAATATGGTGTGTCCACCTCTGGTTGCGATACAAGCAACACATCTTCGTTTCATGGAATGGACCAGGCGTCGCACAAAGTCCTGTGGGATATCTGTCAATATCTGCTGGAGCATGTTTCGTAGATCCTGGAGTGTCTGTGGAACACGTGGTTGACGTCGAAGGCGCCGATCCATCTCATCCCATATGTGCTTGATTGGTGAAAGCTCAGGGGAGCGAGCCGGCAAGGGGATGACATTCACATTGTTTTGTTGAAGAGAATCTTGAACAAGTCAAGCAATATGAGGCCGGATGTTGTCATGTTGAAAGGTAATGCCAGGGCCATGACGACGCAAAAACGGTAGAACAACAGTGCCGACGATCTCGTCGCGGTAACGCTGTCTATTGAAATTTCCCTCTACCACTATCAAACGTGTCCTCTGTCTTGCTGTAATTCCACTTCATAACATAAGGCTGCCGCCCCCGAAACGATCTTCTTCCGTGACACTGATTGACGTAACGTTCACCTCGACGTCGGTAGACTCGAATCCGTCCATCGCTGTGGCTGAGCTGAAAACGAGACTCGTCAGTGAATAGAACTTGTCCCCACTGCATGGCCGTCCAGCGTAGACGCTGTCTGCACCACTGTAGACGTGCTTGACGGTGGTTTCCTGTCAAAATGGGACGTCTGGCTGGTCTTCTGGCGACAATCCCTGCACATCTGAGGCGACGACGTACGGTTTGTGAAGATATTCGTCGAAGGCCAGGGATGCTTCTTGCAGTCACTTTTGCTGGCTGGAAAATCGATTTCGTAGGTGTGTTGTTCGAATCCAGTTGTTTTGTCGATTATTGGTTACGCGTGGCCTGCCACTCCGAGGATGGTCTCAGACTGCATTAGTCTATTGCCAACGTTGCCATAAACACCAAATGGTGTTTCTGTGGACGTTGAATTGTCTTGCAACATCACATTGACTCGATCCTTCTTCAAGCATACCAATGGCTCGCAGACGCTTATTTTCGGACAGGCGTGGCATTTCGTAATGTTGAATAATTGCGTAATTTTGTTGTTTTTCTGAGCGGTTCTTGTCAGCACGATGCTAAACAATGCATATGTAATCCCGTTACCGCACATGTGTTTGTACCCATTCTTGCATTGGGTAGTGAAATGTATGGGGCTTGCATAAAAGTCAACTTCTGCATGGAATGCATGTTTTTCTGTAGCAGTTGCGTTTTTGTGACTTGATTCCATATATGTACTACAATATTGAAAACCAAACTTTACTTGTTTGAAAAATACTCTAAAATATTGGTGTCACAGGAACTTTTGTTGTTGAGTATAAATTTTGATACATGTGTTTTGTTTTTAATAAGTTTTCTTTCAATATTGGTAGAATAAATTGGATAACTAAGGTTGTTAGTAGCTGTACCCTCGAAGGGGGTTGAAGCAGTGTAATAGAATTGTCCCCCGGAGATGGTTCGTAAGACCACGTATAAGACCACAGTATATTTATTACTGCCACGGTTTTAATCGTAGAATAGGCGTTCTTTTATTTTGGGATGATGTAAATCCTGCTGGGGTCCATGCAGGAAGCGTCAGTACTGCAAGTCCCCATGGTCCTTAGTTAGGTGATCTACCTTCAGTTGCTGGCGATCTATAGCCCGTTATTATATTGTATTGTTCCATATAGTGGTATGTTTTTTATGGTTGTATACCAGTTTAAAATATTAATCTGTGATATTCTAGTTATTTTACTGTCCATTGATGACAGGTTTTTATTTCGTCTAAATATATGCATTAAAAATGTAAAACTTATGTTAAGCGATATGGCTGAAATGTTGCCGATATATACGTTAAATATTAACTCACTCACTCACTATCAACATCATATAACAATTCACGAACAAAATACAATTCTCTATTTTTACAGACGGATCCAATGATGGTTGCAAAATTGCAAGTGCCACCATCATTGGATGCAGAACTGTCTTCGTAGGAATCCCAGACAATAGTTTAATCTTCACTGCTGAGGCCAAAGCATTCCTAGCAGCTTTGCCAACTGACATTATTAAAGGCTCTGTCCGAGAGGTTAAGTACATAAAATGATTCCTGTAATTCCTGACATAATCGATGTAATTATCACCAACCAGTGTTTTATTGGTGTCACGGGAACTTTTGTTGTTGAGTATATTAGCTCAAGAATATGTTCATATTTACGATAAGTGATTAGGCACCCTCCCCTTTGAAAGTCTCTCTATTTCGTTACTTGGAAACTGTTTCCAGGCGACTTTAGAATTTTGATTTAGGTTTTGGTTTGAGTTGACTTGATATACCATAATAATTTTGAACACACAGTGCCATTTAGAGATTGGTCAAATGTTACAAATGTTACATCTGGGATAACACTTTTTTAGTAGGTTAGGGTTGAGTGCTGTTCGGGATTCAAACCAACACTGCCAGAGTAAGGCACCTAAACGCCAGCACACAAAGTCAAGAAGCAAGCCATTTGGAAACAATTTATATTTACATGCTATCTAATGCAGATTGGACAGTGTTCTAAAGGAACAAGTATGTCCTAATCTAAAAATTATGTGCTTGTTCATTGTTCGTTCTCTCTGCTCGAGATAAGTTGATTAGTGTTTCAGGACTCTCAGAAAATCATTTACTGTTCCTTATAAATGTAATTAATGTGCCCTCTGCTGCGGGTTAAAGACCAATTACCATGTCATTTAATATGCGATATTCCAAGGCATACATGTACATGTATTCCAGAAGAGATTTTAGAATACTGCTATATACAGGCATGCTAAAATCTGTATCGGCAAAATGTCCATTTATTGTATCGTTTTCCCCCATGTGGCCAGCTGAAACAATATGTTCATAGGTGCTTTTGTTCCCCAAGAACGTAACTGAAACTCCAATCACGTGACGGCTTACGATAATCTGTCTCCTAGTGTGGTAAAGCTGTATATAGAAGTATATATTATTGCACTGAAAACTTGCATTGAGGAATATTGTTTCGTTGTGGGATCTTATTTGCATCTCCGAAACCTATGATTGTGGGTTCGAATCCCGGTTCGCCCCGATTATGTTTCTAGGTTTGTCAGCATCATACACGTGTACGTGGGTTTCACCGAAGTGGTAAACGTCTGAGACCTGGATCACTTTCGACTTTCCTCACACATTAGGCTGACACGCCGTGACTGGAAGAAGATGACTGTGAGTTCACAGCTCCTCTCGGTAATTTGAAGGGGTGTACCAGGTCATCTAGAATTCTTTTGCTTTCAAACCGTCATTATATCAGCTCGTGATCGGGCACCACCTTCAAAGAAACCAAACAAAGTGACTATGGCCAGCTCCTTTATTTGGGGATAGGGGCGGTGGGGTAGCCTAGTGGTTAAAGCGTTGGCTCGTCACGCCGAAGACCAAGGTTAGATTCCCCACATTGGCACAATGTGTGAAGCCCATTTTTCGGTGTCACCTGCCGTCATATTGATGGAATATTGCTGAAAGCGGCGTAAAACCATACTCACTCACTATTTGGGGATACCTCGAAGTCATCAATTAACATTTAAAATAAGAAATCTCACTTATGTTTAACTTTCACATAAAGTACAAAGTCATACCGAACATTTACAGTTTCCATAAAAGAAGCAGTTGTCACAATAGTGTGTGGTATTAAACAATAATTATGTATACTGAGTGATATACAAATGTCCCATGAGTTGAGAGATAAAACAAACAATTACAAAAAGCAATAATGAAATCAGTCTGAAGATACCTATGAACAAAGCTTACATAATCTAAAGTGACATATTTCTTCAGTTACTCCTATTTTTGAACATGCGTCATTAAACTGCCCTGCCGTAACATAATATCTTAATTACGTATAAACCTCGTTAAACCCACTGTCTGTGTCAAATGTAAACAACTACGCATACTCACGTCCACCGGCAAAAAAAAGTCCAACTTCCGGTTATCTTATTTGCATATCTAATTTGCACACTTATGTCATTGGGATACATACATGTTTTAATGTCACATGCTGATGTCATGGATACATGCTTTAGTTAAATGATAAAATATATAGATATATGTACAATTTAGGAATTGCTCGTAATTTAGATCTATTTGCTGAAGCTTTTTTACAAATGCATTGTGCTCAGACCTATGTGCGTACGAGGGAGTTACCTATGTTATTTGTACATCGCTAAATGGTTACAGGATTATGATCATTGCTTTTAGCTCTGGCCTAGTTGTGCTATTAGCATAAGTAAGTAATTAACATTTTCTGCTATTTTAGTCCCATCAAATAATTCATAGAAAGAATTATTAAAAGCAGTCTGCATTTTATTAATGAACAAGTGATACATGCAATTTATGATTCATCATAGAATCCTTACATTAAAAGATAATGTACATACCTCGTGTGACATAAAAAGTCTGAGTCACACTCAAATATCAATATGCAGATAAAATACACAGCTTGCTGGCAGAAACTGCGACACCCGACTGTTCACAACGCTTATTTCCGACTTCATAGATGGGTGGCCCAGTCGTCTAAGGTGCCACAATTCGCTGTGCTGAGTTGCGTCACTTCGACACGCCAGAAACCTGTGATTGTGGGTTCGAATCCCGGTTCGCCCCGATTGTGGTTCAGCACCATACCCGTGTACGAAGGTTTCACCGAAAACGTCTAAGACCTGCATCACTTCGGGCTTTCCTCTCACATTCAGCTGACCCACCGTGATATCGACATAACTGGAGTACTGTTAAAAGCGGAGTTAAACCCAACTCACTCACTCGAGGTTTCAGTTGCCGGATATAAACCACAACTGTTTCCAAAATCTTTCACTGGAATCCATGGTGGTTCTTTTGTCATCACTTGTTTGCATTTAATTGCCAGTAAAACTGTTTCTTCATTAGATTTGAACAGTTTATTTTGTTTTATGAACTTATTATTCTTGTCCAACTTTTTTTCCTTTCTATCCAAACCTATAACTTTGGTTTCAGAATCAGGAATGTGATTTAGTATTTTCTCTTTTCATTTGAATTGATTTTTGGCGTTTTAACATTGATTGCCCTGAGGAACGCAATTTCAAAGTTCTATCCAGGATATATCTTTCCTTGTTTCATTCAGCATTATTTGCAACCGTTTTTCCTTTCGGTAATTGTTCATTAACCTTTTGTGGTTCATTGTCTTTGGAAACTTTCCTCCAGTGTTCCGCGTTGTATGTAATTTAATTTATGAAGTTGATTCTGTGAAAATGATTGTTTAATTGGCCTCCGATTCTCAATCGGTAAATCACAGATTTAATTATAGAATGACCATACAAGGGGTCATCAGAAAGATCAATGACAAAGAGGGGTTGGAATCAGGAGAAAAGTAAAAATCTTCGAGGCCACCATCAGGAATTGTGGTAGATCCAATGTGTGGGTCATCAGTGACGATAGAAACGCATTGATGTTAGTCCAGGACAACTGTAAGGAAACTTACAGTTAATAAGTGCCACGCTTTGAATCTCGGACCAATAGTCGGTCACTATGGACTCGGTTTCCTTGATCTATTAGCTGAATTTATATCCTGTCTGTATCCTTTTGGAAGAGGGAGATGAGACTGCTTGCCGCTCGCCAACGAAGTTCACGTTACCTGTAAGACACTGTACTGAAGACGTGGAAATCAACAGTCTGCTTGCATCTCGACAACTTCGAACAAAGGGCAAGGTCACCATCGGAGTAAGAAAAGACAACTGTGATCGACTCACAGTATTGTAGGGAATGTTATTGTTAAAATTTGGGATGTTTTTGGCCACAAAATCAGAAGTCAGGCACACTTCAATGAAGTTTCCGAATGATTTGTATCGGACGTGTTCACTGTAAGTGATCTGGTTGTTCTGTCGTGTACGTTCATTCATGGAAAAAACACCTCCCGAAACTGTACCACAAAATAACTTTCGAAGGGGACCCTGATGGCACAACCCAACGTAAGTCTAGATATCTGTTCAGATAGTTTAAGTTTAAACTGTCTTCATTTCACCACGCTTAACCTTTTCCGTTACAACAAATTGAAAATCGCGAAAGTGGTCGGGTGCGTCAAGCTCATTTGGAACCCTCGATCTATCGGTAGGCTTTCATTACGAATAGATATAACTGGATAATATAATTTCTTTGGTAACTCTGTGCATAACTAATAGAGAAAGCAAAGCGAATTTAATGCGTCTGACAATCTTGTTTAGTTTAATAATGCGTTTTCATAAGATTCCTTCAGTTTTGCTTCGTAGTTGCATGGTATCTCAGTGTACTGGCACTATAAATCGGCTAAATCGCATCTCACCTCATCTCACCTGGTTGGTCTATCCATGTTTTATATTCAAAAGGGACATTGGGGTCGCCTAGTGGTTGAAGTGTTCGCTTGTCACGCCGAAGAGATGGGTTCGATTCCCCACATTGGTGCAATGTGTGAAACCCATTTGTGGTCAACCAGCCGTTGATATTGCTGGAATATTGCTAAAGGCGGCGTAAAGCCAAACTCACTCACTCACTATAATTACGTCACATTGTTGGTAATGGATCAGACATGACAATGAACATTTTTCAATGCCTTTGTACCACGACAACGTGTGACTATCAAACTCCAAAATTTCATATTTGTATCTATGATATTAAATTTAATATATCGATTTTATTGGGTACAATAAATGTACTAAAAATCTACCTGTGTATGTTTTTTTTGGAGAGTGTATATGCTATGATATTTTAATTTTTAATTTGTATGCACACGTTGACTGATCTGTAGCCATTAAACCAAATAGATATTGCAAAAATGACATTGATATTCAAGCCTGGTTTGAGCATTTCCAGGAACTGTTTTCAGTTCCATTTAGCCATGACAATAACAATTTATTTGACATGGAATTCATGGAAGATAAAGCTGACAGTGTAACAGATGATATTCTTGAATGTCCAATATCTAGAGAGGAAATTATTGACAGCATATCCAACCTTAAGGATAATAAGGCATCTGGAAATGATAATGTGATAGCAGAGTTTTTTAAACATTCCTCAGACATTTTAATACCATATTTGGAACTAATTTTTAATATCCTTTTAGAGAGATCATATTTTCCAGATAATTGGACAGTTGGCATTATTGTCCCTCTTCACAAACAGGGCGCAACCAGCGATGTTAATAATTACAGAGGCATAACTCTCCTAAGTACATTCAGTAAAATATTTACTTCAATTATTAACAAGAGACTTGTTTTCTGGGCGGATTCTTTGGATAAGATAAGTGAGTCACAAGCAGGTTTTAGAAAAGGATACTCCACCACTGACAATGCTTTTATCCTATATTCTATAATTCAGAGATATCTATTAGTGAAACGAGGGAAGCTATATGCTGTATTCGTAGATTTTGCAAAAGCTTTTGACTCTGTGAAAAGAGATAACTTGTGGTCACACTTTCAAAGACATGGGCTAAGTAGCAAAATTGGAAAGTTATTATGCTCTCTATATAAAAATGTGAAGGTATGTGTACGGAACAATGGCGCTATATCGGATACTTTTGTAAGTAGCAGGGGTGTCCGACAAGGGTGTATATTAAGTCCCTTCTTATTTTCCTTTTTCATAAATGATTTGGCATATCAAATCCAAAAAAATTGCACTGATGGAATACAACTGCACCCCGAAACTATTAAATTATTTCTGCTTCTTTTCGCTGACGATATAGTCATGTTCTCGAGCACAATACCTGGCCTGCAAAAGCAAATACATGTCTTAGAGAGTTATTGTGACGAGTCAAAACTTACTGTAAATATGGATAAAACCAAAGTTGTAGTTTTTAAAAATGGTGGTAACATATCCAGAAAAGAAAAATGGTTTTACAGAAGGAAGCCTGTAGAAGTTGTTCCATTTTATAAATACTTAGGCTTGTGTTTTACAAGTAGATTAACTTGGTCAAGGAATGCACATAACATTTCATTGCAAGCCAAGAAAATTTTTGTAGGCATATTAAAAAGTCTTAGAGTTCTGGACAATGTTACATATGATGTTTATTTTAAAATATTTGATACAAAAATAAGCCCGATGCTATTGTATGGATCCGAAATTTGGGGCCTAGAACATTTGGATGTTATTGAGAAAATACATTTATATGCATGTAAACGGTTCATGGGGGTAAAATCTAGCACAGAAAACGCAAGGGTATATGGTGAATGCGGACGGTTTCCCATGTATTCCCGGTATCCCATTTCAAAAGTTAAAAACATGTTATACGAATGTGGATATGGTTATATTTGGTTACAGCAACATGTAGATATGCCACAACATTTCTTCTCCCGTTTGACACAGACTTTAAAAGATATGTACATTCAAAAATGGCATTGTTCTTTGCTTAGTTCTAGAAAAGCAAACTATTACACTACATTTAAGACTACTATTATACTAGAACCTTATCTATTAAGTGTAAATTTACATAAGTTTAGAACAGCTCTTTCTCGATTCCGTTGTGGCTCACATGATCTATTTATTGAAACAGGCAGATATGAAGGTATTGCAAGAGAACACAGACTTTGTAGGATTTGTAAAACTGATTGTACTGAAGATGAATATCACTTTTTATGTGTATGTCCAGTGTATGAAGATTTAAGAGCAAAATATCTAAATAACTATTTCTACCGCAACCCAAACGGTAACAAATTTTGTAAATTAATGACTTGTGATTGTACAGAAACTATTAGAAATCTATCAACGTTCATTTATCATGCCATGAAACTAAGAAAATGTATGAATTTGTAACATGCCCCACACATTGTACTATAGGCCTTTGGCCTCATAAGTACCATGAATAAAGATTGATTGACTGATCTGTAAACTAATAACCTGAAAAAAAATTAATCATACCATAGCATTGCATCATGTACAATTGCGAAGTACAACCAATAATAAAATATACACTTTGTTTTCACTGTGTACATGTAAAACACAGTATTCTTCCGAATACCTGACTTTTTTAATTGCAGTTAAGAGTGTAGTCTATATACTACACCCCCCCCCCCCCCCCCCCCCCCCCCACACACACACACACACCCACACCCACACGGTCCCATCCCCCTTCTCGACAAAGACAAACTGTAAACACAAAGCATAAAGAACAAAACAGATTCAGTTGCGTGTATGTATACAGCTGGAATACTGTTTAATGACAAAATCAAGGCTTGTAATGAAAAACATGTACTTGGCCCTGTGTATACGCTGGTACAAAAATGTACAAACTGCCGTCTTTGTTTATGTCTTCAACTGTGATCTGTCCAACTGTTCCCATGCCTACGTCAAGGAATGGCTGTAATGTGTATGTCCAGTCACGGGTGTCATCTTTTGCAGCACTCAGCAGATATGCGCGACCGTCATCATCACCGGATAAAACAACAGGAGCCTTTTTTTGACTGTTGGCAAATAATAACTTTCAAAACATAATAAAATTTGTTCATTTTAAACTCGGTATCGGTGATGCAACGCAGCCTTAAACTGTATTTCAGTTATTCAGCTTGATGTGGGGAGAAAGTGCTGGAAGTCGCAGGCTTTGATTATGTTTGATGAATCAGATGAGCACGGTTTTGATAAACCAAGAGACATAATGAGGGCGAATCGGAGATTGGAAACCACGTTCAATGGTTTCTGGCATACCAAAAGGAGGCAACGCTGAATCCAGAAAGATCAGAGTGGTCATACAAAAGAGATAACAAGAATTTCTACACAACCGACATCCTCATATCGTGTTCACTAATCTTGTGTTTATACACGCTACAACTGGCTATGTATGGTGCCAAACTTACATGTTCATTACAATTGCATGAGTACGCTGAGATCAAGGTTGACGTTGTGTCAAATATTACATTAATACAGCACATACACCGCCATAAGCCATAGGAAAAGATCTTTTAAATTACCTTGTTTCAATGTAGTTTCCTGTTTTTTTCGCAAAAGATGGGTAATGCAATCATTTTGATTTCATTTTTATCAAATAATTTATCTAAATGGAGAAACGCACGATGGTTTTGCAACCCTCAGCTTGTCAATGAAACAAACTGACAATTTGGAGTATGAGTGTGATCCGGTCCAGGTTAAGATAAGGGGAAAACAACCTCATTATGCCAGGAAGAAGGACATGTTCCAGGTTCAACTTTTATCAACTGTATTAATAGGTTTTCCAAACAAGAATTAAATAATCTTCCCAAAGATAGCAATACATTGAATCAATCACGATAGCAGCAACGTGATCATGCTCAATGGATCTACGAATGGACCATATTGAATTATCTGAAACATAATCAAAGTTTTCTTTTCCTGCTGTTTATGGTACATATTGTATTAATAAGGAAGACGGCAGAATTAGTCTATTTGGTATTGACCTGTTTGTACCTCGTCCACACTTTTTTTGATTTGAATGTTAGATCCAGAATTTATCTTTGCTGTTTCGCATAATATTATCTCCCGGGAAACAGGCGTGAGGGAGAATGGGTTTGAAACATATCTGAAACATCTGGCGTGTATATCATTCATATAAATTCATTTTTAATTTGTCTTCATTAAATATCAAAGATTGATCTATTCGTAGCCTCTTTATCTTGTTTGTACACGAATACCTCATGGATGCGTGGACTTGTCTGTGTAGTTCCATAATCACGATAAAGGTTATATAATGTTCCCCTTCCCTGTTCAATTTTACAAACACTAAGGCTTTAAGTAGTGAACAGTTCCCGGCTATCATGCCCACTGCAACCGATACTGGGGCACAATGCTCGGGCAAAAGGTTGTCCAACTGCCACGATGGGGTACTAAATACACCACTTGTCACAAACACAGCGAAACAATTAATTTGACATCCCGATTCACCAATGAATATACATTTACCATCTACCAAACACATCTTTATACTTCAGTCTGGTATTCAAGAATGGTTTTATTTCTTTCCATACAAATGCGGCGCATAATATCAAACATTTTACATCTGCAATATTTCTTCATGGATTATACTGGTACACGTGTACGAGACCCTCGTTGTATGCAGGAACGAATACATCCAGCTTGTAATCTTCATTTACATCTTCAACTGCTATTTGTCCCACTGTCCCTTGACCCACATCGAGAAAAGGAGTCAGATTATAACTCCAGTCATATGAGGTACACAAGAGGACATAGGCACGCCCGTCGTCATCGCCAGACACTATGAATGGTCGCTTGTAAGGGCTAAGTAGACACAGGAAAACGTAGTTGTTATCACGTGTAAAATAGGCTAAGAAGAAAACTATTTTTTAGCGAACAAAAACAAAACAGGATTCATGCTTACTGAAATACCCCTCTCTCTCTCTCACAAAAACGCTACATTCCAATGATGAATAATAACAATGTAAGTGCAATATCAGAATAGGAATTTTGACTCGATCCTCAAAGATATGTGTTACATGACACGATCCAAACTATTATTTTTAAGCGTGCGAGTCCATTTAAATGTTTGAGAGATCCAATTTGTGTTTGTTTTTTGAAAAATCGAGGGGATACAATGGCAACAAATACATTATATACTTCAGCGCCGAACGAATATTTATAACTGTGATCATTTCTCAAAGCAAAAATAAGTATAAACAAAAGTCTATACCAAACAGCATGTCCTGAACTGTGTCTTATCTACTTGCTGACCTAAGTGCGGATTGGAAACCTATCTGAAAACACCGAATTCCTCCTTCCTTTCTCACTATTCCTGATTCAAGAACAGAGACAGGCCTGTTTCCAGACTTTCCACAGTGACAATGTGGTTGCACTGACACATGTACATCTTGTAGGGTCTGTTACGGACTAGTTACTTATGTGTCAATTTACCTTTTGTGATTGTAAACCCCAAGATGTGTGTATCAATATAATTTATTAATTATGAATTAATCTTATCTGGTCATTTATGATTTCACAATTTAGTTCTGTAGGAACGATTTCTGGGTTACGTTTCAATTTGGAAATCACCAACTGTTATTACTTTAATAATTAAAACTTTAAAAACACAAGTTCAAACTAAATCAATGAAAAACGCATCGTCCTACGCTCTATGCAGAATGTGATACATTTTTGTAGAACATGGGAGAAAGAGAACAACACGTGCCGCTTGGGCAGCCGAAACTACAAGTTTAATGAGGGTATATACCTGATACCGACGGCATGTCAGACCCTCACACTGATAAAAGATGACATATCCCCCGACGTGGCATGTCGGTAAACTGTGTGTACCTTCAAATGTGGAAAGGAAATCTTTTTCCCTGATGCCATAACCAGAAATATAATGAAGATTATGAAATATTGGTTCATGTTGCTCACTTTCTGATGATCTCATGAAATTGTAATAACAATAACGCAGATTCGCATATGAATAGCTCTGTAGTAGCCTAATGACACAAAAGGCTTAAAGAGAATGTAATAGGGATTGACAAAAAAACCAAACCTAAACATCTTGTTTCATTATATGTCAGGGGCTACAAATTAAAAAAGATTAAAGTCTATAAATAACAAACTGCACCACTAGTGAACATGATTGATATTTGCATAAAGTTTGGTGAATCTCTGTCGCATGGTTTAGAAGATATGCTCCAGACGAGGACATTACCCTAAGTTCATCAATTTTCAATTTAAATTGAAAATGGAAAAAAAAAGAAGAAAAAATCTGTTAACAGCAAAGGCACCACTACATAACCTGTTTGAAAGGTGTAAAAACTTTTGAGAAGCTAAGTTGTATGGTTCGGGAGATATGGTCCGGACAAGAGCACTACCCTCCAATTTCCTAAGTTCATCATATTTCCATGGAAACGACAAAAATATAAAATTCTAAAAATCTGTAAATAGCAAAAGGCACTTCTACTGAGCCTGATTGTTAAGTGTACCAAGTTTTGTGAAGCTAGGTTGTACGGTTGAGGAAACATGCTCCGGACAAACAATGATTACAGACTGACAGACAGACAGACAGACAGACAGACGAACGGACGGACAGACGGACAGACGGACATACTGATGGCTATATCCCCCCGTCATTATATGTCGGGGAAATAAAAATAATATCAGAGAAATGCCACGACTGACACCCGAACACCGTGAACGGGCCCTGGGTATGATGCAGATGTGCCACCCATGTCCACATTACTAGAACTTTTGGTTGCTACCGTGTTGCTATAACTAAACTATTGGTACGTTACTGACAGATCGGACACACAACAGACAGGTCAAGAACAGGCAGAAAAGCTACGCCAAATGAAGACCGGTACTTGCGTACTTTGCACCTCCGGAATCGATTCTTGACAGTGACGTCATCAGCGACGCATGCATAGTCGACAGACAATTGCAAGGCGACTCAGGGCTCAATGAATTAAGGCTTACAGACCTTACAGAGGACAGTTATTGACACCGGACGCTGGTCTGATATCCCAAGAGTGGAACGTTTTTTATTAAAATATGATGTACCAACAAAAGAGTTTTTATGCCATTCCATTCAGTTAAAATTGTATACATGTATCATGTATACCACTATGATTGTGTCGATATAATTCCGCTTAATTGATTTTTTGAAAACAATAACCAATGTAACAATTCCTGATTACAATTTGGTTTACTTTCTAGGTTACATATGATTGTATACGTACTTGTATCAATTAATAGGTATGTCTTCGCGCCGATATGTTCAGGCACTTACTGAGCGATAATCCAACTTTGTTCAATCTAATGTACTAAAAAAGCAAAATAAATGTAAGTATATACAATAATTTACTTACGGAACAATGTATTTGATAGGAAACGCCGATCCAGGTGCTCCTTTTCCCACTCCCTGATTTCTCGGTTTAAAGCCTGACGCCAACATATGTCGAGAAAATTTACCTGTCCTGAACATAATAGCATGCAGATATGATGTTTGTTTGTTTTTTGTCTGTTTGTCTTGCCGCTTCAGCAATATTTTAGCAAATATGACGGTGGTCTGTAAATAATCGAGTCTCGGAACAATCCTGTTATTTACACCGATCTACTCAATTGCAATACGATGACATGTATCAACAAAGTCGACGATCTTAAAAATCGGATCCCGTTGGTCGCCTCTTACGACAAGCATGGGTTTTTGAAAACTAATTCTACCCTGGATCTTCACAGGACGCATACAAGCAACAGAAAGAATTTTGACAAATAATATTTCACTTTAACAATTGGATATATGTCTTGTGTAAAGCAAAGGGAGAAAGGAAGCCGACCCTGAACATCAACCTGAGCTGATATGTTACCTGAAATCCGGGGGTATTTCATACGCCCATACTGTGCCATTCGTCACGTCGTTAGTGGTAACCAAAAGGTCCAAGTTGCCATCGTTGCCAATGTCATTTACTATAACATCAAACACTGCTCCTATAGTATTGTCGATTATCCTGGATTTCACCTGAAGTGGAGATAAAAACACATATATTCGTTGTTGTGTTCTTAGTTTTATCGGCAGGGTTGGATCAACCAAACCTTCTTCATTACACTTATACACTCAAGTTATCATTTTCCGACCATCGATCGCATGGCAGTTGTTGATACCCGCTCTGGCGATCGGCATTATGGTTATAAAACAAGGCCTAGCCGGATCACACGATCCAATATAATGTCCCTGTTAATGGTATCTATATTACTGCGTCATGGTGTCGAGGTGGGCTAGCACTATGTATCCGGCATTTGTACGCGTGCATGCTGGTCGCTTTATAAGCGAAACAATCTTGAAAGCTACGTTAAACACCATTTCACTTCAACTCACCTCCTCCATTGCAGGTGTTGAAACCGGAAGTCGCTTACTGAATCATCAAACATCCATGGATTTGCTACAAGGAACTTAACCAATGACGAAATGTTGCCATGACCTGTGACCTGGATGATTGCGCCGAATGCAGGGATCATAGTTCATACTTTCAGTGATTCCCGTTTCACTTAATAAAAAGGTTACATCGTTATAACTGCTAATTCACTGACTATGATGAGACTATGTAAACATAAGTGTACATAGAGAGTTTAAAGTAGCTAAATCGTGTAGGGATTTTGGCCACAAATTAATAACATTGAGTGGTAGTCACATTCAAAGTCTTGCTCACAATTCCGCGAGGAGTATTGCACAAACTGACAGAATTCGGAATGTTCATCTCGTACCCAAATATTAGAAGGCAGAATAGGCGAAGATAAATTGGTTCATTTCACATTAATATTCACAATAGCTACAGTGTGGCAGCGTCTTCTTCTTCATCTCCATACATTACAAATGTAGAAGAGAGGCGAAGATAAATTGGTTCATTTCACATTAATATTCACAATAGCTACAGTGTGGCAGCGTCTTCTTCTTCATCTCCATACATTACACATGTAGAAGTTGGTACCCGAGAAACTCATGTCACGTGTTCTGCACATTAAGCATTGCCACTGAGACAAAACAAATACTGTCTCCAAAAGACAGCACAATTCACTCTCAAAACTTCCAGAAAATAAACATTACCACTCTAAACATTATTGTGTATTGACAGTAAAGGTATGGACCAAGAACATTTGTGTATTCAGCTGTGTGGAAAGATGAGCTTTCTCTTTAAAGAGATACTTTATCATATTTTATAGTTATCCAATAACCCAGCTCCTGGGTCAGTTGGAATTCCTTCTTCAAAACCACTTTGCTGTGCCCATTCGCACTGTATTCTACAAGAACATTTATGAAACTGGCCATGTACCCGCTATCTGGGGTAATATACTATTTATCCAATATTTACGTCTGCCAAAAAGGATGCAAAAAATATAATCACTCTGCATTTGGAATGAGGGATTGCAAACCTGGTGTGAAGATACAAATATCATTAGTGAGTCTCAGGCAGGTTTTAGGGCAAACTACTGTACGGTAGATCATATATTTATATTGCACGTCATTGTTAAAAGTTGTTTTTGCGAAAAAGAGAGAGATTATATTGCCTCTTGATTGTTTTTCTACAGCTATTGACACCCTAAGACATGCTGTCCTCATAAAGTCTTTGCAAAAAGCTGGAATCTTTGTAAAATTCCTTTGTCCAAAGAATGTTCATGTAATGTTGGTATCCACCACGGTTGCATTTTAAGTCCCATTGTATCTGATAGGCATTGTTTGAAGTCCCCAAATGTTTGTCACTTTTATCAATCACTGATGTGAGGGTGAGGGTGGTTAGTTAATACTTACTGGTATCTCGCCTGCCTTTAATAAAAATTATTTTTGTTGATGCTGATTATGCTCTCTTAGACAGTTGTATTTAACCGTTCAAAAAGATAAATACACTTGACATATTGTCTAATGAAACAGGTTTGAAAGTACATCTGAAAAATACAATCTTTTGTCCTTGTAACAGAAGTGGGAATTAAGAATGAAACTATAAATTGGGCTGTACATGCCAACATGTCGAATATTTTTTTATTCTCAAATGTGCATTGGCGTTCACAATGTTCATCATTGACATTTCTAAAGAATATCACATAGCAGTTTGCTCTATTTGTGCTGTAATCGGATTTTGTCTAAGCACAGAATAAACGCGTTTTAGTGTTCACATAATACGTACAGTCTTCCATTTTTAACGAAATATGACTATGTATGAGTGAGTAGTGTTGTACGCCATAAATGGACTTTATAAAACTCAGGCATTCTAAGTTTAGGTTGTTCGATCTACGACGCTCATAAATCTAACACTTTAAATTTCAAAGATTGTGTTATCTATTCCTTGCAGTGCTTTGAAATTTGTATTACTTCCCCCATACTTCAATATACCCGTCATTAGTGGTGGGCGTGTCCTCAAGATCCCCAGCATTGTGCCCTGGCCTAGTTAGTCTTATGTTGCCTGGCATTTACATTCTGGTGATGTGTTCCTGCTGGAGGGAGTCAGTTACAGTAGGCATGCGCGTTATCGTCTTATAATACAAAACATGCACGCAAACGTCACCACTATTGGCTAGCTAGTACTACCCTTCCATTTACAATATGCACTGGCTTTCTGGCAATCATAGTGATTCCGCCCCATCTTATTACAGACCCACCCGTAAATCTGCCATGTCGCCTTATGTTGACGTTCGTCTAGACACGCCCAGACAGTCCAGCGTAAAACATCACACGAGACCATTGGCGATTCCCCAGTTTCTACGCTTTAAAATACAACCATAAGCGTCTGGGTAGAATGTGTGTAATGGTACAATAGATTGTCACCGAGCATGCAGATTAGCTGCATACAGACGATTTCTAACCGTCTTGTCAGTATTTTTGACCAGTGAACAGCGATTTGATTTGTTGGTTGGGCTCGATTTCTTACTGCCTGGCTTCTGATTAATCGATCCTGTTGTTGACCTAGGTCGCCGTTTTGGACATTTGGTGTGTACAGAAACCTTTTTCTAAAGTCTGCAAATCACAGATTGAGACATGTTGAACATATTGGCTACCTCTCGCCGAGTTCCAGCTGTATGACTCCTGATAATAGCATTCCTGGTTTCGCATTTAGCAAAACACATATCCAATTCAGTACACATTGGACACGTCTAATACCTCTGGCTACTATAATAGTAAGTTAAGTTACATCTTCTCCGGTTTGGAAAACGCACACACACACACACACACATAATGCAGTACACCTCTAAAACAGATATCCATTTGCCTTAATGAGACATGTATAAGTACTTCAGGTCTAATTACGTTAGCGTCTGGTCACCTTGACCTTCGGATATCACTGAGGTTCTTAAAAATGTGTTCAAGTTTGAAAACAATGTACATAAAGTGTTGTCAAATTGCTGAGTCTGTTCAGGATATTTTTAACACAAGTTTGTCGGGACGTCATCCAATCAGTGAGTTACAAACTAAACCGTTTTAAATATATACGTTTGGTCAACATCGAAACATTTGGTGAGCAATGTCATATTGCAAACACAACAAGTGTGGTCAAGTGTCCAATAAGTGAAAGTGCGAAGGTCAAGGGCATGATAATTCGATAGCCCCTGTGCCTGTCATTGTCTGGCACCCCGTCCATGAACGAAAAGGGAACACGGTAGTCCATGGGAAAACGGCTGTGTATGAAGTTTAGGATGACACAATCGTACGATCCAAATCAAATAGGTGTTCAATCGGGTTTAAATCTGGCAATTTACATAAAGGCCATGGTCGAATATTTACCAGTGCTATGAACAACCTATCATTTTCGTCTTGGAAGACGATGTTATCATTGGTAATAATTGGAACAACGTGCGAAGATAGGCTCTATTACAATACCGTTTAGCCTTTGAGTCTTGCACATGTGTCGAGTTTGTTCTGTGGTGTGAGAGTTCCACCCATACTCTCCCACCACAACATCTGTCGACCTCCCATGTGCATTTAGCGGCAAAGCCTTCATGGCGGCGTTTTTACGCACGAGTTCCTTATCAGCTCGATACAAGATACATACTGACACCATTGACGTCGCCGTTGACGATGTTGACGCATAGAAATACCCAACATCTGACAGACTGCCTGACTCTAAATCACCAAGGCAGCATTGCCTTGTCAGATTGAAAATGCGAACTGAAGCCATTCTAGATGTTGGTGTTGTTCCCCTTACCGCAAATGGCGTAGCAGTATGAATCTGACCTGAGCAGCCACTTTCCCATGGGGTTAGCCAGACCTTGGTCAGTCAGTAGGCGAAGCTTGATGCAATCATCCTAGCTGCGGTACTCTTGTGGTGTTACCTATTTGTTGTTTTGTTGGGGTTATGTATGTCGTAAGTGCTGCTTTATAAGAATAATATGTTTATTTTCATACCAAATGTCATAACTGGCGGAAAAATGTTTTGAGTTTCCTGAATAAATGCGAAATTTCATCACATATGAGGCGTGTTTTGTGACAAAACGTGGTGACCATAGATATAGTTACATATAACATATAGGTCAGGTTCAGGTCAATTTATCAAATTTGAAAGCAAAAGCCATCTGAAATCTACTGCGAAAATAATATGCCAAATGCTGGACTTCCCATGGGCACCAATTGCGCTCCCCGTTGCGGATCTGTGTCTTTAAGCAAATGAATCCGAATTTCTCCCCGGATTGGTAAAGTCAAAACAAGGTAATTTGGATATGTTCATTAACAATCAATTAGCCAATTCCCTTCCACTGATTTACCCACCCGAACCAGAAAGAAAGGAGACCAGTGAGACCGCCTCATCTGTTTCATATTTAGATCTGTGAATAAAGAGTGACAAAACACTCTCCAAAATACTGGATGACGAGAGGAAGCATCTAATTATGATTTACCTTTATGTCAAACAATATTCCCGCAGCTCCAGCCCTGTCTGCATTTCACAACTTTTTAGGAACAACCGAACATGCTCTTTCTACCGAGACTCCAACTTTAGAGCGTCATACAACTCTTGCTCATAAGCTGTTCGATCAAGGTTACTACCTTCAAGGACTCAAAAGTTTTATGATATTTCCAAATTTGACACATCAGTGACAAAAATTATATCAGATGCAATTCCCTATTTAGACTTATGTTTTGATGTCTGTTTTTCGGTGAACTTCTGACTTACCTGTGCATGTGTTTGTGATAGGTGCCACCGCCGGGGCAGAATATACTCACCTTTTTGCGAACACCTGGTATCAACATTGATAAAGCCAACGGATAAAAACAATATCCGTGGGGGTCATATGCGGATAGAGATGCAAATATGAAAGGTCAAGTAGGGACTACTTTCAGTGTTTAGAAACAAACGTGGCGTCGGCAATCGAGTTAGAATTAACCACTGGGAATCTGGATAAACTACAGGAATAATTGCTACCATTATCAAAAGAACATACTGAAAAGGCATTTTATAAGTTTTGGCAACTTTGGAGACATACATTTCAAAACAATTTTGCGAGGGCACGAGGCCTAGCCAAGTGTGATCAGTAGCCATATCTGTGCTTGTAGACCTGTGGGGCTTGAAACCTTTTCCACAAATTAAAATAGTTTGATTTGGCCGAAATATGTTTGAATTGTTACCTTGTTTCGTTTTGGCGCTGTATGTACATCTGACTGCACTTTTTAACGTTATGACAGGACAGGCCAACTGTCAACAACGACTGAACGTGGCTGTGACGTCTCATAGACTAGGGCTAGAGTAGCTTCCCTTTGACAAAGGGCAGTTACTCAGTGGACTGATGGATTTCTGCGAAAGGCAAGTAAAAACAATAGTTGTTTAGCGTATATGTTCCCTCGCCACTGTATCAGAAACAGATTTCAGTTGGAACTATATAGGGTTACTGTGACAGTCAGCCTGACACATCATTTACCCTGTGACGTAATAAATATTAATGCGCGCATTCCAGGAAAACTCGATATGTTTCGGAAATGTTTGTAAAAAAGGGGAAGCGATTTTCAAGCACAGAATTAAAGAATGACATTATATGATAAAGACGCTTGTGTGTTTGGGGATGGTAAATATCCTGTATTAGGAGCAACCCCTATCTATCAGTCAAAGATCATGAACAAAGATAAAACAAAATATTATAACGAAGGGTCTCTTAACCGCACTTAACCCACACGCCTCCCAACAGATGGTTCGCCAATGATGATACATGGTTTTGGGGACATGGTCGTAATATGTTTCAGTGAATATGTGAATGTTGTTTTATGCAGCAGTCAGCAGTACTCCCTCTCTATCTTGGCGGCATGTATCTAAGCTGGACATGGCAAGCTAGTCTCTGACAGCAGGGGCAATGATCCAACCAATCAACCAATCACGTTACACATATGAACAATATAAGCGACAAGATAGGATACTGCGGACCAGTTGTACACACAGAATCCCAAGTGAGTGTAATATCAGAGTATCCGACTGTTGAAGAGAATTTTTTTAATCAGAAACAACCCGTGATCGGAATGGGCCTAACATTAATAGCATCTAGACTGTTTATAAGTTAACTCTCATAAACCAAATGACTATGGACATATGATTACAGATGTGTTCATTTAGAAAACCATAGTTTGTTCCATTGATCAGCAACGATTGTTCAATATGTTTCCTTCCTTGTTTTGCCTTTGCTTGCAACTTTGAGTTTCAAGATTTTTAGTGTGCGTTTTACATCATTTAGGCTATTTGCCTTGCAAAATCGTTTCCTCTGAAGACAACTATTTCGTATTCTACTTCTGGTCTATTTAATCTCATACAATTTCCATTAAAATTCGTATCGAAAAATATTCTGACCAGAAAACTTTGAATGTGTGCATGGTTCATCAACCTTGTTCTTGCATGTCAATCGCATGTAAAACTGCATGTGGTTTGGTGACCATATTGCAATTAATCAACTATTGTAAAAGATCAGGTGTTCAGGAGTTAAAAAAATAGAAAATTTAAAAAGTTGGCATGATTCATAAACATTGCCTGCTGAGGCGTTTTCAGATCTTATGAAGAGACATAATATCAGAGTAAAATATCTGATTTTAAACGGAATATATCTGTCTTTTGAACTCGTGCACTGAATAAGTCCACTGACGCCATGAAGAGTTACCTTACAGTTTTACCAAACGTGAATCCACAAGAAAGGACTGCTGATCATTTGTGTGGATAATATAAAAAAATATATAATATAATACTTACATTTCCAAGATGCAACCAGTCACTGCCTTCGGTCCAATACACTGATAAACTCTTTGTGAAAAACTGAGCAGTTAAGATGCAGCTCTTGGGGCCATTGGGAGTGTTGAGCCTGGCGAGATGAAATATATATATTTGGGTTGGTGGTGGTGGTTAGGTGGCTGGATTTTAATATTTTTAAGTAGCATCTTGCAACAGTATACTTTCTACAGGTACAGGTTCTTTGGTTTTTTTGTCCTCTTCGCGGATTTTGTGCAGGGGCAGAGTCTCTTGTTATATGTTCCAAGCCTCACATAGAAAGCCTTATCCTAAAGACTTTAAAAACTTTATCTTGGCTGTCGAAATGTTCTCCACAGCTGCCCTGACGTCATCGTTCGAGTCAAAATGGGTCTGGTAAGAGATCTCTTCATGTCGTGAACAGATTGAAGTCTGACGGAACCAGATCAGGAAAATCTGGTAGGTGCTGAAGTACTTCAAGTCACTCCAGTCGGTTGTAGCCATGGCAAAGATTGATATGTGCATTGGCGAATTGTCCTGATGGAAGAACACGTCCTTCCTCGACTTCACGCGTCTCTTAGTCTTAATGTCATTTTGTAATTGTCCTCAAACGTGCAGCATTGTTTGTTCCGGTATTGTCTGGCCTTTTCGACTCTAGTCCACCTTGATGACACTCTCAGCACCCCAGAACCCGGAAGCCATAACCTTTACAACTGATGGAACAGCCTTTGCCTTCTTTGGTCGTGGTGTGATGACAAATGCGTCCACTGTTTTGATTGTTGTTTGGACCTGGTGAACCGAGGTTTCATCCGTATTCAAAAATCTTTGCAAGAACCTCTTTGGGACAGCTTTTAGCAGAGCTTGTGCATCGTTCTCTAGTGATGTACTTATATCTTCATGGAAGGTTTTTGGTCTTTGATCCCTTTTTCTGCAAGAACCTGATCAGTGCACCTTCCCCAAGTTTGTCAAATTTCCAAAGATCACAGACACCTGCTTAATTTACTGACTTGTGACGGCCAATCAAAGTTCAACCCTGACTAAAGTTATGTGGCTTTATCACATTATATATAATGTCCATAGAAAAATATTTCACTATTACGCTATCAATTCTATGTGAGGCTATCAACCGGTTACCAGTTTCTTTGAGAGGAATTCAGTAGGAGTCCAAAGTAAAGATAAGATTTATGGATGAACAACTTCTTTTTTTACAATTAGGAGCGACGTTGTTTCGGTGATGGTTCTAACACCGTTATCAAGCAAGTGATGTACAGGGTATGGTTGACAAGTATAACGCTACCGTTTCCGCTAGTGGTGTTCTCACCTGCCCACAAATTCAGACCCGATAACATCCCCTCCACCATGCAGAACGACCTCCTGAACGCAACGTGCCACCGTTCGTTCTAACCATGGCGGTAAACGCACTTTCTTCAATCAACTCTGAACAGACAGAACCGTCTTTCATCAGTGCAGGCCACCCTCGTCGCCCACGACGATGCTAACGACGTGGATCCATCTCGATCTCTGATGACAATGTTACACTGTCAAAAACTCTCCTTTCCAAGGTCTGAGCCCTTAAGCCCTGAGTCACCTGGCCACACTCTGTTGACTAACCATATGCCCAAAGGCATCCGTCACTAATGACGTCACTGTTAGTAAACGATTCCGGTGATGCAAGGTACGCAAGTACCGGTATTCATTGAGCGTAGTTACCAGAGGGTCTGCTTGTTCTTGGCCTGTCTGATGTTTGGCCGGTCAGTCTGTAACGTTGCATCAGGTCAGTAACAGCAACAGGGGAGCAGCCAACTTTTTTTAGCAGAGTGGGAATCGGTGGCTTCCATCTGTATTATAGCCAGGGCCCGCACGCATTGTTCGGGTTTCAGTCGTGGCATTTCTGTGGTGGTTTGTTATCGGTGTGAGTGTCTGACATGCCGTCCATATCATGTATATACCCTTTTTGCACGTGTATTTCGTATTTTCAGAAAAAAGAAAATGTGGCGTTTACGTGAATCACTTTCTGCATGGTGCATTGTTGTGTTTGGACGATGTGTTTTGCAATGATTTAGTTTTAATATGTGTTTTTATTGTTTTGCAAATTCATTCTAAGGTGGTAAAGTTTCTTTTGGCCGACAGTTAACAAAAAGACTCACAAGCTGGGTAATATTTGTTTCCGAAGTTTATACATATTTCAGAAAAACGTTCCTAAGTCTTTAAATGTGACGTGTTTGTCCTCTCCAGGATTTTGAAGCGACACTACAGTGTTTATTTCGTCTTGAATAGTCTTACTTTTGAGTTTTTGAGTTTTTAAAACTGCACAATGTCACGTTCACTGTCATACAGTTCTTTGCTATATTTGTCCAGTAGTAGTTTTCTTCAGATTCACTTGACGTATGATAAGATTCTTGATTTTCTGAGATGTCAAGCATCATGTTCTTCTAGAATGCGTTGTTCAGTAGCCCCCACCTTTGTCGGCTTCCTCAGTAATATTGCCATCATTATTTATCAAATCAGTTAAAATATGATTTTCTACCTTGGGCGTATGAAGCCGAACTTTCTTTCACTGAACAGGTGTCGATTATACGGCTTCGGAAAAGTCATTTAAAAATATTTGTTTTTACCACGTTTGGTGTAATTTGGATTTTGTATCGAACTGATTAAACTGGACACTGTTAAATTGTCGTCTCATCACTTTTAAGGTCATTCTCCCTAAATTATCAATTAGTCCGCAAGACGGATTTGCTCGTATTTTTTTTACGATCACGTTTGTGTCATATGACCAGTTACACATGGATTCCATGTACTCATGAACCACAAATATTAATCACAAAAGGACTTTTCATAAATGAACAAATAATCCTATACTGGACGTTTGTTTGGATTCAATACAATGTAGATATATTGTACCTATAATGTTGAAAGTACACATCAGGACCTTTGGCGATAACATGGGGTGTCCATCCAGGGCGCACAGAAGGGGTGGATGGATTTTCGTACCACAGAAGCTCCCCCTCCTCAGATCCTAAGAAAAACAGAACAAAAAACATGGACATCGCATAAACAATAATTATAATGAGACATTACATTACCCAAAGTATTATATTTAGTACTCGATTTTTTCTTCAAATCGTATTACCAAATCATACATATTTGAAGAACATTTCTTTTCATCATATGAAAACAATGTACCAAACAAAGGTTTCCTAGCTCGGCATGTGAGAGCATCGTAGTCGCCATCATTATCCATGTCCACCCACTGTACTCGGTGATAGAACCAGTCCTCTCCCGACTCCTCGGTGATCCTCACCGGGATACTCGCCCCACTTCCAGTGATATTCACTAGCTTTATTCCACCTTTTGTCTTGAATGGAACAAGGAATCCGTCTGGGATTGCAACCATGCTCGTGTTGAAAACATACTCTGTAAAATGAAACAGGATTGCTCGTTATTATTTAGGTATCCCAAAAGGTTTCACATCATAACTTTAGCTCCTGGTGGGTGTGCAGGTGCTTGGCAATATTAAAGGGCATGCATACTGCAACCACGAAATCGTCTGTATTTTCCAAATATGGTCAATGGATGGAAAATTGAGCGACAATTCATAAAAAAGCGTAATAAATTCGTCGGTAATTTCGAGCATAAAATTACCTCTTTTGGATGCTCCTACTTCGGTCAAGCATAACGGAACGTCCAAACAAATGGAGACTTGTGTCAGACGCACGTAATATGCTCAGACTGGTCGGTGAAGGTGAATTGCATCGAACATCGTTTTTGTGACTGATGCGTCGTATCAAGGGTCGTATGACGCTCTTTGATACCTTGGTAGAAAGAGCATGCTCCATTGTATCTAAAGGATGGAGCTGCTGGTATATTGCTCGACGTGAAGGGAAAGTTGAAGTGATCCCTCTTGTCATACAGTCTTATGGAGAGTGTTTATTTAGCATGCTGAATCTTTATGCATGGATCTGAATAAGAAACAGATGAGGCGGTCTCACTGGTCTCCTTTCATTCTAGTTCAGGTGGGTAAATCAGTGGAAGGGAATTGGCTAATTGATTGTTATTGAACGATATCAGATCATCGATCTGTTAAGCTAAACTGTTAAGTTAAACTTCTTCTCCAAATTACCTTGTTTTGACTTTCATATGCATAAAAAACAGATCCGCAAAGGGGAGCGCAGTTGGTGCGCAATAGGATGTCTTCTTCTTGCCTAAATGTCTTACCCCCAAACCATACGTAGATGTTATCAACGAGGAAGTCCAGCATTTCACATATTGTTTTCTCAGTAAACATTTAACAAATTGTCCTGAACCTCTGAATATGGATACGTAACTGTATCTGTGTTCACCACGTTTTGTAACAAAAGTCCACTGGATCAAGGTATGAAGTTTTCCCTTAAGTTTGTCATATGGGATAGTGGTGTACAAAGTTGAAAAGTCAAATGGTTTGACAGAATGGAACTTGGTTCCTTTCGGAGATTGCAAAAAATCAAACAAATCTTTTGAGGTTTTGCGAATCCATATGGTTTTAATTCCACTTGTCTCAAATACTTTCTGTAATAGAAAGAAAATCCTTCCTTGATTGTATTAAGGATTATTGTAAGTCTTTGAGACAGGGATTTGGTGGTACATTTGCTGAACCCAGCAATATATATCTGTTTGTACAGATTTTAAAGGAGCCTTGGAATCCAGTACAAAAGAGGAATGGACATGTTTTCAGGTTTTAGAGTCAAGTCAGAAGTTGACAGCACTAATTTATGGTACATTGAAACACGACCAAAAAGCTCTACTCAAAGACTTACAAATATCAATCTACAAATGAGTTTCATTGAGTCACAGTAACAAAGAAACGATCATATTGCTTGTGTGAAAGAACGAGGTACACAAAGGTCACTACATGTTATTATGGCACATACACATATGACACTATTAATTTTTTGTGTTTGATATAGGCATGAGAAAGCTACTGAAATAGTAATTTTCATGATAAAAAAATATTATTTAAAGAAATTGATTACATTAACACATGAACAACTTGAAACGTCGATAGATTTCTTATGTTCCGGTTAATATCTCTGTCATATCTCACCTTCCTCAACTGATTTTTTAAAATCATTTTAAATTATTTCAGAATCCGTTTCCCCGTGTACATATAATATATCCTGGGATGTGTGATTTGCACATTAAAACAGAGTATAGGACACAGATGATGGATTACAGTTGATGAGATGAAATCCTCCTTAAACACAGAGAAAATGTTTTTACTCAGCCTGATCGTGTTTAATTAGTGGTGCTTTAATCATTTTATGTTTCTAACTCCATTCGTTGGTGATGATTTTCAGTGTATCCATCTTTATGGTCATTGAATACATATACAGTAAAGAATGTTTTCCAGATAGTCAAACACGGTTGTTAATAAACTTATCACTGGTATGTCATTTTGAGGATAATATTGTATAGTAATGAATAGACTGGGCACCTGTAAGCCATAGAGAGGATCATTTTGCAAAGCAGTGAAGAAGCTAAAGGCACCGGTGTGTTATTTAGAGGATAGTATTGTATAGCAATGAATAGACTTGGCACCTGTAAGCCATAGAGAGGATCATTTTGCAAAGCAGTGAATAGACTATTGGCACCGGTGTGTCATTTAGAGGATAATATTGTAAAGCAATGAATAGACTGGGCACCTGTAAGCCAAGAGAGGATCATTTTGCAAAGCAGTGAAGAAGCTAAAGGCACTGGTGTGTTATTTAGAGGATAGTTTTGTAAAGCAATGAATAGACTTGGCACCTGTAAGCCATAGAGAGGATCATTTTGCAAAGCAGTGAAGAGGCTAAAGGCACTGGTGTGTTATTTAGAGGATAGTATTGTAAAGCAATGAACATACTGGGCATCTGAAGGCCATAGAGAGGATCATTTTGCAAAGCAGTGAAGAAGCTAAAGGCACCGGTGTGTTATTTAGAGGATAGTATTGTAAAGCAATGAACATACTGGGCATCTGAAAGCCATAGAGAGGATCATTTTGCAAAGCAGTGAATAGACTATTGGCACCGACATGTCATTTTGAGGATAATCTTATGTGGCAGTGAATAGACCAGGTGGTTGTATCGTCTGGCCTATATTGGATTACAGTGCAGCCGTCAGGGGAACAGGGTACATATCATCTGTCTATACAGTACACTTTCTGGGTGTTGGAAAGTACACACCAAATGCAGCTGTAGATTACATTAAAACGTGAACAACTTGAAAAGTCGATAGAGTTCTAATGTTCCGGGGTAATATGGATCAACAAATGGGTTTTAGTCTAGGCCGATAAAAGTACGCCGGAATAGGAAGGTACCAAAAAGATTGTGGACTGACCCACTTTTCTAACACTATTACAGCAAGAAGCAGATCTCCGTCAAAATAGAAATAAAAAAAATGGAAAGTTTAAATCGGAATGGAAGGCCAAGTTGAAGACGGAAAGTGCAATAGGTGGACAGGGTAAAAACAAATCATGCATACACCAAACATTCAAAACCTAATACGCATGTGAATCGTTAGTCATTGAAAAGAAAATGAAACTAATGCGATATTGACATCAGCACAAGATGGTTTTCGGGAAAGGTTTTCAAACTATAGATAATATTTATGTATTATATATGCCGTTGCAAATACTAAAATGTTCTAATAGTAAACATTATTGTGGCTTTATTTCATTTCTGAGAAAACTTTTGATAATGCCTGGAGGGAAGGCGTTTGGCAAACATTACTAAAGAATGGTATTAAAAGTACATTCTTTAATTTAGTTACTTATATGTATGATCATATTAAATCATGTGTTATACATATAAGAAAATTGTATCTTAATTCTTCTTTAGTTTCTCTGGTGTCAGACAGAGTGAAAATCGATCTCCTCTTCTATTTTCAATATTCCTTTCTCGGCACAAATATAATCCTGGATATTAAGGGACGTTTACAAATCGCAAACATTCGCAACATTCGCAAACACATAGTTACTTTGAACTGAGTATATTATGATAAATCAGAACAGGATGTTCACATAATCCTCCAAAACCGGGGATAAAATTTAATTTAATAAACCTATTCTAAATTTATTACTTTATCCTATAAAGTTCACTGACAGAAGAAATGAAAAGCATTCCCTCGAGGGTTCCTACATTTGCAACTGGAATAATTAAATTGACACCGAACTAAGACTGTATCTAAGTTTAGTTTGTAAAATATTTATCTTGATTGCGACGGTTCATACTCAGACAAAGTGAAATGTCAATCCTTCAATACATGAACTATCTATCGCAATGCGTCACTTTATCACTGTACTTTCAAAACAAGATAGAAAATAGACATACGTGGCACGCCTGATATCTCATTAGGCCAGGTGACTTTGTCCGTGAGTTTTTGCGGAGTGATACTTTCTACGTTGTGCATGTAGCGCCCCACATCTCTTACTATATATGCATAGTCCGTGCTGAAGGGAACACCGTTGAAAGCAGTTATCAGCAAATCATAAGACGTCCTGTTGCTCTGTTTATCAAATGTCCGATATATGCTTGTAAAAGCAGCATGTTTGACTGGAAAAGACCCAACTCTTTCCGGATTTTTTGCGATGGCAAGTGTCGTCGCCACACAAAGCAGGACGACAATCGCAGTTGAAGTCATGGTGGATTTTCAAAAACAAAAAACGATAAGACTTAGGGAGTGTTTATATAGCAGCTAGTGGGTCGCTTATGTTCCTTTTCACTCGTAGCGTCACCTGATAATACATCTGCCCTTCGTGAACCAGTTACCATGTATTATCTTAGTACCTAGTTCAGCAAGTGTATATTTATATAGATACGAACTGTTACATAACTGTTGATCTTTCTAAGCTATCCCATCAAAATGTAGTGTGTATTGATGTATTGTAAAGAGACGTACAGGTCTACATGATGTAAAGTAAGTTCTATTTATTTAATGAAAGTGATATCTCTATTTTAGAGTAACTTTAACAGATTGTATATATCTATTAGATCCTATGTTATATTTGCTTATGTTGTACTTTCATTGTTTCAGGCTGAAGTACGTACGTAAGTACGTACGTACATGCGTACCTACCATATTTAAATAAACGTCATCAGCCTCACCCCCTACAGCTGTTTGTGATTATTTGGACCAGTACATCGCCATCTCTGCTACGGCCAACACAATCCCTAACTGTGAGAACAATGCGCGTGACGAACGTGAAATGTGTTTCCCGTCTTTCGCACGTGCACTTTATGCTTTGGCGACTTGGGTAAAGTGCATGTTCCTGGTCAACCTCCCAATTCAAATAGGACCAGTTTGAGCATATTTGACAATCCCCTAAATATTATATTATTTGCCCATGTTGACTGACCTGTCATAAGCAAACATAACCTTGATCAGCAAAAGAGTAACTTTGAGGAAAAACCTATTTTCATTGAAAACAACAACATAGTGAATGAATCACAAATACCACTTTTCATAAAGGATTCTGTGCGATCTTGGTGCTAGTAAATATATCATTGTTAATTCCACAGACTTCCTATGATATCGCCGTGGCAGAATACAACATCCGTTAGCCTTCGGTGTGGACATCGCGTGTTTAATTTGTTTCCCAACTAACGACAAACCTTCCGTGGGAAGATGTACTTCATGCGGAGCTGTAGTGCTGATGTGGGACACTTCCAGAGCACCCGATACAAACGAGTGTGACAGGGCAGGTACACACGAGTGTTACACGGTAGGTACACAAGGGTGTGACAGGGTAGACATAAGTGTGACACGGTAGGCACATGAGTGTGACACGGTAGTTACATGGGTATGACACGGTAGGTACATGAGTGTGACAGGGTAGACATAAGTGTGACACGGTAGGCACATGAGTGTGACACGGTAGTTACATGAGTGTGACAGGGTACGTACATGAGTGTGACAGGGTAGGTACATGAGTGTGACAGGGTACTCAACTAGGTACATGAGTGTGACAGGGTAGACATAAGTGTGACACGGTAGGCACATGAGTGTGACACGGTAGTTACATGAGTTTGACAGGGTACGTACATGAGTGTGACACGGTAGGTACATGAGTGTGACAGGGTACGTACATGAGTGTGACAGGGTACGTACATGAGTGTGACAGGGTAGGTACATGAGTGTGACACGGTAGGTACATGAGTTTGACAGGGTTGGTACATGAGTGTGACAGGGTAGGTACATGAGTGTGACAGGGTAAGTACATGAGTGTGACAGGGTAGGTACATGAGTGTGACACGGTTGGTACATGAGTGTGACACGGTTGGTACATGAGTTTGACAGGGTACGTACATGAGTGTGACAGGGTACGTACATGAGTGTGACAGGGTAGGTACATGAGTGTGACAGGGTACGTACATGAGTGTGACAGGGTAGGTACATGAGTGTGACACGGTTGGTACATAAGTGTGACAGGGTACGTACATGAGTGTGACAGGGTAGGTACATGAGTGTGACAGGGTAGGTACATGAGTGTGACAGGGTACGTACATGAGTGTGACAGGGTAGGTACATGAGTGTGACACGGTAGTTACATGAGTTTGACAGGGTAGGTACATGAGTGTGACACGGTTGGTACATGAGTGTGACAGGGTACGTACATGAGTGTGACAGGGTAGGTACATGAGTGTGACACGGTTGGTACATGAGTGTGACACGGTTGGTACATGAGTGTGACAGGGTACGTACATGAGTGTGACAGGGTAGGTACATGAGTGTGACAGGGTAGGTACATGAGTGTGACAGGGTAGGTACATGAGTGTGACGCGGTTGGTACATGAGTGTGACAGGGTACGTACATGAGTGTGACAGGGTAGGTACATGAGTGTGACAGGGTAGGTACATGAGTGTGACAGGGTACGTACATGAGTGTGACAGGGTAGGTACATGAGTGTGACACGGTAGTTACATGAGTTTGACAGGGTAGGTACATGAGTGTGACACGGTTGGTACATGAGTGTGACAGGGTACGTACATGAGTGTGACAGGGTAGGTACATGAGTGTGACACGGTTGGTACATGAGTGTGACACGGTTGGTACATGAGTGTGACAGGGTACGTACATGAGTGTGACAGGGTAGGTACATGAGTGTGACAGGGTAGGTACATGAGTGTGACAGGGTTGGTACATGAGTGTGACAGGGTACGTACATGAGTGTGACAGGGTACGTACATGAGTGTGACAGGGTAGGTACATGAGTGTGACACGGTTGGTACATGAGTGTGACAGGGTACGTACATGAGTGTGACAGGGTAGGTACATGAGTGTGACAGGGTAGGTACATGAGTGTGACACGGTTGGTACATGAGTGTGACACGGTTGGTACATGAGTTTGACAGGGTAGGTACATCAGTGTGACAGGGTAAGTACATCAGTGTGACAGGGTAGGTACACAAGGGTGTGACAGGGTAGGTAGACAAGGGTGTGACAGGGTAGGTACACAAGGGTGTGAAAGGGTAGGTACACAAGGGTGTGAAAGGGTAGGTACACAAGGGTGTGAAAGGGTAGGTACACAAGGGTGTGAAAGGGTAGGTACATGAGTGTGAAAGGGTAGGTACACAAGGGTGTGACAGGCTAGGTACACAAGGGTGTGACAGGGTAGGTGCACATTGGTGTGACAGGGTAGGTACACAAGGGTGTGAAAGGGTAGGTACACAAGGGTGTGACAGGGTAGGTACACAAGGGTATGACAGGCTAGGTACACAAGGGTGTGACAGGGTAGGTACATGAGTGTGACACGGTAGGTGCATGAGTGTGACAGGGTAGGTACACATGGGTGTGACAGGGTAGGTACACAAGGGTGTGACACGGTAGATACACATGACTGTGTAAGGTTAGGTACACACAAGTGTGACAGGGTAGGTACACAAGGGTGTGACACGGTAGATACACAATGGCACAATATAAGTGACTGAAGTTAAATAATACAACTTTCAACACATTTTCATGAAGACATATTCTCGACTTTAAGGATGTGTGACGTCAAGTCAATAAGACATATTCAGTTGGTGCATGTACAGAATCGATACTTAACTGTCACACTGACAGCTCGGACAATTCCTGGGAGCAGTTTGTGGCAAAGCCGTATGCCACAGGTTGAGGGAGCAGGACCTCAATCACGACAAGCCTACTTATGCTTCCCAATTATGCATCTAAGTTCAGAAGACAAGCCTAGGACAGTATTCTGTTCACAGATGAGTCCAGATTTCATCTGGATAACCCTGGTGGTCGGGCAAACGGTTTTAGGCGACAAGTTAGCCTAGTGGTTAAAGCGTTCGACCCGGGTTCGATTCCCGACATGGGTACAATGTGTGAAGCCCATTTGTGGTGTTCCCCGCCGTGATATTGCTGGAATATTGCTAAAAGCGGCCGAAAACAAGACTCACTCACTCATGGGAGAGAACGCAACTCATCATTGTGACGACATAGTTAGATATCATGTTCTACTCTTTGTACAAATTAAGGAAGTAACGTCACATGCAGCAGGATAATGCCCACCAAAGGGCTGCAAGTATTGGAACAGTCATTTTAAGACAGCATGATGTTGCTGTAATACCATGGATGGCTGTTTCTCCAGACCCTCTCCCCTATAGAACATGTCTGGGATGAGAGAGAAGGAAGCCTACGACAGGACCAGAGGCAACCGGTAGCGCCAGCTCAGTTAGATCAATCCTTGGTTGACATTAGTAACAATTTCCCTCAATCCTCTGGTGTCTTCAATGTGCCATCGTTGCCTCGCTTGTATCAACGCAAATGGGGATCACATCCGATGTTGATAATGTTGTTGCACCACCCCTCTTTTAGGGCGTGTCGGTCCGTCATCTGTTACCAGGTATGGGTTTTGTCAATGAATGTTGATATGATAGATCAGACGAATGACCAAATGACTTAAATGCTTCGGAGCGTTGTACTACTGGCTGATATGGGGCCAGGCACTGTACATATTGGATGTGTGGGGGCGCAACTCTGCACTGCAGCGACTTAGAAGACTTGTCCGTCCGTGTGTTGATTAACTGGAAATTACGTATTTATTGAAAACACATAAAAAAACAGGTTAACTGCACAGAATCAATAATTTGAAACTTTTTTTGACATACGTCCATGACAGTGATGTTGCTATGAGAGAAGATGTGACAGATGTAAATCATGAATCAAAATAATATTTATAATATACACATGCACAAAAGTTAAGCGCCACCATATTCATAGTCTCTTGATTTCACGTGTGGGAATCTGAAATACGAAATATGATGATGTATGACAGAACCAGGCTTCCATAGTTTCATGAACCCAAATTTGTCCAGATACCACAAGGAAAGCGTGCTTTACGTGTTGCTGCAGTTCCCCTACCCTATAAATAGTGAAATTCAATTTTCAGATTCCCCTTCCAATAGAGGTTGAAAATCAGCTATGGTGAGGAGAAAGTTAACGAACGCTGAAACATGGCACGTGATAGGCATGAAAAATGCTGGCATGTCATGCAGGGCCATTGCAAGACAAATGGGTCGTCATCACAGTGTTATCACTCGTTGGATTGTCAAACATGGTCAAATGATGTCAATGACAGGCATAGGTCTGGTAGGCCAAGAAAACCCTCTAACTGAGAGGATAGACGTCTTTTCAGGATAGTCAGACGAAATCCATTTGCCACTTCAACAGATTTAAGACTGCAGTGGATTACCCATCAGAGACTCTCGACGATGACCGTAAGGCGTCGCCTGAGAGCGGCTGGTTATAACGCCAGAAGACCAGTAAAACGTCCTCAACTGACTGAGAGGCACATGCGGAATCGTCTGATATGGTGTCGTGCCCGTAGTCGATGGAACTTGGCCAACTGGAGAAGGATCCATTGGTCTGACGAGTGTCGAATGCTGCTACGAACTGTTGATGGTCGAATACGTGTTTGGAGGCAACGTAACGCTCGTTTTGCACCGAGGAACATCCAGAAGACCTTAAGTAGCATGTGGCGGGGGGTCTGTCATGATATGGGGTTGTGTTTCCCTCGGCTGCAAACTTCCGCTGGTGACAATTCGTGGAAACCTGAATGGCCAACAATACCAACATGCCGTTCTTCATCCAGTGGTAGTGCCTCATTTTGACAATCATCCTCTTCAGACAAGACCTGTTTACATGGACGACAATGCTAGACCACACAGATCTCGGGCAGTTTTGGCTTATTTGCGTCAAGAAGCTATTGCCATTCTTCCTTCGCCGGCCTGTAGTCCGGATCTTAATCCGATTGAGCATCTCTGGGACATTCTTGGCCGGAAAATCAGACATTGTGATCCCCCAGTTCAAAATCTCGCTGGACCTGAAGCCGCACTTCATGAAGAATGGATCCGTTTGCCTCAGAGAGCATTCAACGACTTGTAATGAGTATGAGGCGTAGGGTTGAAGCTGTGGCCAATGTCCGTGGATCATACACACGTTACTGACGTTTCTGTCTTGCAATAGACTCTGCACTCCCTAGGGTGTCTATGTGACACCTGATATGGTCTGCTGATATCATGACAGTTACATGACAAAAAAAAGATTTTCAATGTTTTCTAATCCTTCAATTCTGGTCTTCGGTAAAATTCCTTTTTATGCTCATATTCTTTTGGAACACAGGATGAACTTGCTTTGGGACAATTTTTGCATCACATGAGGTTTACATAGACGGCTTATAACAATCGTACATCTTGTTATAATAGTCATCATTAAGTGCCAAAAGTAACAGCTCACAAATATGGTGGGTGGCGCTTAACTTTTGTGCATGTGTATATATAAATATCATATCTTCGTGAACCAAACAACAGGACTATCTTTAAAGCGATATCATTCAGCACTACAAGGCTGTCTACCATTTGTGCATATATATAAATATTATATCTTCGTGAACCAAACAACAGGCGTTTCTTTAAAGGGCTATCATTCAGCACTACAAGGCTGTCTACCATTTGTGCATATATTTAAGTATCATATCTTCGTGAACCAAACAACGGAGTTTCTTTAAAGGGATATCATTCAGCACTACAATGCTCTACCATTTCTGCACACCATTTCGAAATCGGCAAGTTTCTCAAGTATGAACTTGTTTACCCTGATTTAAGTTATCAGTGTAATCCATTAGGAATATGGATTCCGCAGCATATACCGAGTAACATTAATTTACAGTAGGCCCAATCAGTCTGTAAAAATAGCCCCAAAGCGTACTCAGTGACATTCCTTAATATGGGTATCATATAGTGCAAACCATTACAAACTGTTTCTTTAAAACCTCATGTATGCAAAATACCTAATACCTTCAATTTGTTTTCAAAGTGCACCGAAACATCCTTTGTCGGTTCAATGTATACATCAAACATTCGGCGTATCCCCTTTAATTACTGGACCCTTAATCCAACGCACTATCTAAACAGGACACATCTTACGTATGCATTTACGTAGGTCACTGACCGTGCACAACATGGTGTTATTCCTCTACCAACAACACATGCCTGACATGGTCAGTCAGGGAGACGGCCCAAATCATCAACAGAAGCGGACGGTTTGTACGGCTAGTCGTGACGTCGGCCAAGAACATCGCCTCACCACCTACGTTGACGAAGAAGAATCGCCGTCCGGCTTTCTGTCAATGTGTTAGTGACAGAGCGAGTCTCCGCCCCTGGAATATTGACGAATCTTTCCCGATGTGCGTTCTGTCACGTGATTTATATCATCGTGTACCTTCTCGACCTGTTTCAACCTGCAGCAGCAAACATAGTTGCTGTCTTCTTAAACCTCATCCCTGAGTTTTGAGACCTGTGAAAATCCGGGTTAGAATAGGTCTTAAGCATCCCATGCTTGCCGTTAAAGGCGACCATGCTTGTCATAAGAGGCGACTAACGGGATCGGGTGGTCAGGCTCGCTGACTCGGTTGAAGCATGCCATCGATCCCAATTGCGTGGATCGATGCTCATGATGTGAATCACTCGATTGTCTGGACCAGACTCGATTATTTTCAGACCGCCGTCATATAGCTGGAATATTGCTGAGTGCGGCGTAAAACAACAAACCCTGAGTTTTGTCTTCGTCCCCACGAGCTACCATCAGAAAGCAAACAAGTGCTCTTTGATATTGGAAATAAACCATTTCATGTAACCATAACTCACGACCATCGAAAGTCGTCTTGGCATAGATCACTTGTATGACATGTAGATATACTGATGTGTATTTCACAACCATGTATCAACACTCATGTGAGTATCATGACATCAACACAGTTCTTCTGTCATCACATAATATGCAATCATTTATTATAAAGTGAAAACATTACAAATACAAAACAAATACTAAACACTGGAGTAAAAATATGTTATTATCGTATGACAATGAGGAGACTAACGTCTAAGTGGCCTAAATAGTTCATACAATGGACATTCAGATTCACAATCAAAATAATGTATATTTGGAAACATTACTTTCACATCATAAACAAACATGGGGGACTGCCTGATCTCCAACATTCCTGGGCAAATGCTTGCGACTGCAGATAATATTCCATTAATATCGGAAGTCAGATATTCATTGTGTGAAAGCAAATGGTATATATATATATATACATTCATGGTATCCGGAACTAGTATGGCTCAGAATGGAAGTAATTCAGTATACCATGGCCGGCAAGCCTCAATAGAGGACAACACTGACAGCCACCGTGGATTCGCTAGGTGTGAAATATTGTTGATGTTGAGTTTCTCTGGCAAACATGTATCAACACTGCGATTGGGTTGCCACCGGTAATGTGACTAAATATATAATTTGGACAGTTTCGTTTAGCCTCTGTTCGTGTCAAATGTTCTCCAAACCGTGGCAGTGAATCATAATAATGTCATATGTTATGTCAAGAAGAGATCACAACAAAGCTGTTATTGCTTACATCAATACAACTCTGCATCAATACACGAACAGCCACTGTAAACATCATTGCAAAACTGCATCAATACATGGACAGCCACTGTAAACATCATTGCAAAACTGCATCAATACATGGACAGCCACTGTAAACATCATTGCAACACTGCATCAATACATGGACAGCCCCTGTAAACATCATTGCAACACTGCATCAATACATGGACAGCCCCTGTAAACATCATTGCAACACTGCATCAATACATCGACAGCCACTGTAAACATCATTGCAACACTGCATCAATACATCGACAGCCACTGTAAACATCATTGCAACACTGCATCAATACATGGACAGCCCCTGTAAACATCATTGCAACACTGCATCAATACATCGACAGCCACTGTAAACATCATTGCAACACTGCATCAATATATGGACAGTCGGTGTATGCATCAATACAACACCGCGTCAATACATGGACAGCCAGTGTATACATCAATACAACACCGCGTCAATACATGGACAGCCAGTGTGTACATCAATACAACACCGCGTCAATACATGGACAGCCAGTGTATACATCAATACAACACCGCGTCAATACAGGGACAGCCAGTGTATACATCAATACAACACCGAGCCAATACAGGGACAGCCAGTGTATGCATCAATACAACACAGCTGTTTTCTTGTCCTGGTCATACATGAACAGTGGTGCCTGAGTATCATCCCCGCTGTCTGTGAACAGGTCTGAAGAGTGTATACTGGCCCCATCAGACTCCGGATCAGGAGCATTCTCAATAAATTCATCAATGTCTGTGTCTGCATTTCTCTGTGGCATGCTATCAGTTGGACCACCCACATGGAGCTGTAAACGGGCCGAGCTCACATAGGTCGGCACATCACATGAGGCGGCATTATCTTCTACCACATTGCTTTGTGACAGTAAACGATCGGTTGCTAATGGTGTCATATTGGTTACATTAAGTGGCTCTGGTACCAATACGCCATCTTCGACAGGTCCTTCCTTCACAGCAAGTGCCACATGTTCAATAAGCTCCGGAGTGTTTATTGCATCTTCTGCATTGGATTCTCCTTCCATAGCAGTTGTAATTAAGGTGTCCTTTCTCCTATGTTCTCCCGAGGATTCTAGTGAGTCATACTCTTTACGCGTTGTTTCCTCTACGCCCTGGTGTGCAAGGTCGCCGTGTCTATAACCATGTGCTGGTTCCCCCACCAACAAAGGATCATTGGAATCTCGTACAAGAGGACTCTGAGAAGATTCTATGATAACATCAGTAGTCTCAGTTGCCTCGGATGGAAGGCCCGAAAGGTCCCACTGTGAATTGGGAACATTCTCATCTCCTGACATAATGTACTGTTGACAAGGATTGGCAAGGGTTGGATTAGTACACAACTGCTGATGGCCAGATGGGGAGGTATCTGAGCGCGATGATGGTTGGACTAACTCCTTAAAATGCTGTACATCCAGAGTCACACTGTTTGCAGAATATGTGTCCCTGTGAACAGACAATATTTTAATTTAGACGCGGCATCAATTAAATCTATTCGATTCGTATGATCTCGTGACCCACTGGCATTTTAACCACTCACCAATTCCGGTCACGATTTGTAACACCAGACGTTCCCTCAAACTGTAAAACTGCATGCGTTGGTTGGAGGATGAAATTATCCAGAACATCCGAATTTCCGGTACTGCTAGACATGTCATAGGCTATACCAGAGTCTGAAAAAATGGCAATGGATATGTTTAAGCGAAGCCAATCTTAGGGTGAAACCCAAAATAAAAAAAAGGTGTGAATATGAATATCATCTATCATATTTGCCTTAACACACATTCTTGGAAAACGTCCCGTTTATGGGCATACTGTATATACAGAAACCATCGTCCATACTTTGTTCTCTATAAAGGAAGGTAATAAAACCGATGCGATCAGTGAGCGTTATCAGTAGTCTTGTCCTACGTATGCGGAATGCCGCCAGGAGAATGTACATGTACTTGTGACGGGTGCCACCGGTGGGGAAGGATACGCTCACCTTGTATCATCATTATATCATAGCGATTCATAAACACATGCTCATGATATAGTCGGAGTTGAACAATCGACTCTGCTTATAATAGAGAATTCTATTGAATATGCATGGAAACGGTTATGTCGCTTTAATTTATCAAAGCAGAAGCAGCATGTATGTATGAATTCTAGGTTCCTTCTCCAAGTAAACATATAATCTGTAGCAGTACCTCCCCATTAAGTGTACATTCGTCTTATTCCTGTTTCTAGTGTGTAAATGGCAGATGTGATTTAGTAGAGAGAAAAAAGAAGGCGAGACAATAAATTTGATTTGGAGCCGACTGCTGCAGTAATGTGCATCCCACACAGAACGTTAAAGTCTAACCTGCATTGGCAGCCGAAGTATAGACGTCAGCGTTGTCATAGATTCTAATGTCCGGGAGAATCTCGATCTGCCAAAATATTGGACGCAAACAGTATATACATACAGGAAAACCATGATGCAGTAAACCAAATTGTCGGAACTGTTCATAGGAAATGCTTGAAAAAGCTTAAGGCTGTTGACAATGGAAGTTGTCTGCCACAAAACATCGTTTGTTGCAAGATGTTATGTTGGATCATAGATCTAATTAAAGATGTCTCTGGTTTTATATCCCAGTCAACCCCCTCCTCCCCCTTCCCTCACCCAATGGCAAATGGCCGGTCCCTAATCTAGAGCACGTTATAACTTACACACGGACTAAACATAATAGCTGATCTTGTGTAAGTTTTCGTAACTACTAATTTACCCGATAGTTACACATTACTACCAATCTGAACATAATGAACATAATACCTCTCCTAGTGGTGGGGGTTTCACACGACTGATGCCACGTTCACCGCCACGATGTGCGTCGACAAGTCTGGGAAAATGATACATTATAAATATATGATATAAAGATAGAAATGCCGTGTCTTCCCTTCGCTAGAATAAATCATATCACTTGATGCTAATATCATATCTTCCCTTCGCTATAATGCATCATATCACTTTATGCTAATGTCATATATTCCCTTCTCTATAATGCATCATATCACTTGATGCAAATGTCATATATTCCCTTCGCTATAATACATTATATCACTTGATGCTAATGTCATATCTTCCCTTCGCTATAATACATTATATCGCTTGATGCTAATGTCATATCTTCCCTTCGCTATAAAACATCGCACCACTTGGTGGCAGCAGAGGCTCTCACGCCCTCGTGCTAACAAACGGTGGTATCAGTGATAATGAGAGGGGATAGTTGGGAAAATGTATCTTTGCCAGAGAGCAAATTGTCTGGAGATAAATATGTTCATCTATTCTTGCGCACATTACACATCTACGAAGTTTCTTACGTTGTATTATATCTGCCAGCCTCCGGAAGCCACGTTGTTTTAACTAATTCTACATCGCTGTCTGTTGATATCCCGTCACCATAGCCCCACAAATAGCCAGTGTTTGTAAAAGTGTATAATCCCCTGCCCGCTGTGCTGGTTCCCCGACGTCTGGGTTTGTCTCTGTACAGACCCCTGAAACAGACCATTTCCCAGTCATCAACGTGGGTAAGTAACATTTATACAAAACCAAATCAACATTGGTCAATATATAGTATACGTTATTACTCAAGTGTTGAAGATGGCACTGTTTCATGAAGATACAATAGAATTGCACATTATGTATAACTTTACATGCATAGGGACTTTCTGTGGTCATCAGCTAGTCATTCGCATTGTTGCGTCGTTAACGCTGTGCAACTGTATACACTACACTATGTCTATTGAGTGCTCAGATGAGTACACCCTTCTTACTGTGGCGAAGCATCTAAAATGCATCCAAACACATTGCACACTGACATAATTTATGCTTGATATATTTTCCGCATCAAGTCTGTGATGTTTGGCACTACTAAGCCTTTGATCTCGCGTAGATCTAGAGAATATTGCGGCATATTAAACGTTCAGAACATCAATTATAAAGGAAATCTGATCAGGACAACCGTCCTCGCCGCAGTAACCTGAACTCCTGTATTGGAGCAAGTAATTCCCTGGACTGACAGAGAGTCGTTGGAACCGTCTCCTTCCCTAACGACACTAATGCAAGAGTTGATATTCCTCGACTCCAATAGCCAGCATGTCATGTCTCAGCCGCCTGTCTGGCTACTCATAGTATAAAGATAGTTCCTTTAGCTGAATACAGATGCTTACAACTTGATTATATCTGAGTTTTTGATGTATTGAACATCTTATCTATTCTTACTCATCTCAGAGAAAGCTGCGCACATTGACAGAAGACATGCGCATGGTCGAATCCACAAATACAAATGTCTTCATGGGCCATACGTTTAATGCACGCTTTTTTCAAAGCTGAGTAAAATCATATTCAGGTGCGAATTAATTTCTTGAGAAATAACTAACTAACTAACTGTATTTGAGACTTGAGAAAGTTGTTTTGTATTCCTAGTCGTAATACACAGTCCATATTATATAACCAAATAGACACGGGTAAATATACCAAACATGCATGAAATCAAATACTACAGGTCATGTGATATATGTATATGATTATAAAAAGCTTCAGCAAATACTGGCTCTTACATATACATATTGAAATTATACATACATACATCCCCTACATATATGTTTTTACATATTATCTTCTGGTTTTTATAACCGGGGCGAACCGGCATTTGAACCCACAATCGTAGGTTTCTGGTGTACCCAAGCGGCGCAACTCTACATAGCGAACTGTAGCGCCTGTGACGATTCAGCCGACCTTCAGAGACCAACTTCACAGACTAACTTTACAGGCTTTTGATGCAATGATCGGTAGATATTGTATCTGAAACTTTTATAAGGCATAATGCATTCCAGTACCGTGCTATGATAACTTCAGCTGTTCCTATATATGTAATTAACATATTTAACGACGTGCCTGTTTATATGTTTAAGTATATATCATTGCAGCATCACGTGTCTGTTTTTGTTCATACGTGTATATCATTGCAGCATCACGTGTCTGTTTATGTTTATACGTGTATATCATTTTAGCACTACGTGGCTGTTTACATGTGTACGTGTCTATCAAATTACACACAGTAGCCACTGAATCACTAAAGCAAACTACAGTTCGAGATCACCAGAAGCTATATACAGAAGTAACATACATGTGTTTCATCAAATCACCAACCTCATTATCCCTCTGTAGTCCACTGTCATGCTTTCGAAACCACCAGATACAATACAGATAGGTAGACAGATGTGTAGGCAGATAGATAGATAGATAGATGGCCTCCAACTCCTCTGCACCGCCACCAAGACATGTCGTCACAGTATATCGTTACAGGAGACATCGCACCAGTCTACGCTATCTCAAGTTGTTATTCATAGACTTGGTTCATTTCAAATACGAATCGTGCGGGACGAACAGGAGCACAGACTGATTACTTTCCAGACGTTTCGTAACACTTAAGTAGATATGTATTAATAGAGGTGATATGTTTTTGAATAAATAGTAAAACAAATCGAATGTTACCAAGAAGAATCAAACGCTGAATTACAAAACTGACTATCGAATACGATATGCTTTCAGTATGTTTTTAACAAGTAAAGCCTCTACTAACAATCACTACTTCGTACATGTAGTTTACGCATGTGATATAATTTCAGTGTTGCGATTTTCGTCCTTGCTCCAAACGTTGCCACATTATGAATTCACTGACTCATATTTTGCGTCAAAAACTTGATGCTTGTCACAAATATTGCCCCATATCATACGTGCCTTCACCATACCAGGCCATTAGCTGTGTAGGGTCATGTTCACATAAGAAGCAAGGTCACAATGACAGCAAGCACAAACAACTAGGATGGAACACTGAGCGTAGAGACTATACACATTTAGCCATGGCCAAGCTAAGAATATGCATGTTTCGCTAAAAGACATAAGTGCATATCACCTTTCAGACACTTCAATGTGTGTAAGTGCACATCGCCATGTAGACACTTCAGTGAGTGTAAGTACATTTCGCCATGTAGACACTTCAGTAAATGTAGGTACACATCGCCATGTAGACACTTTATTGAGTGTAAGTACATTTCGCCATGTAGACACTTCAGTGAGTGTAAGTACATTTCGCCATGTAGACACTTCAGTAAATGTAGGTACACATCGCCATGTAGACACTTCAGTGAGTGTAAGTACATTTCGCCATGTAGACACTTCAGTGAGTGTAAGTACATTTCGCCATGTAGACACTTCAGTGAGTGTAAGTACATTTCGCCATGTAGACACTTCAGTGAGTGTAAGTACATTTCGCCATGTAGACACTTCAGTGAGTGTAAGTACATTTCGCCATGTAGACACTTCAGTGAGTGTAAGTACATTTCGCCATGTAGACACTTCAGTGAGTGTAAGTACATTTCGCCATGTAGACACTTCAGTGAGTGTAAGTACATTTCGCCATGTAGACACTTCAGTAAATGTAGGTACACATCGCCATGTAGACACTTTATTGAGTGTAAGTACATTTCGCCATGTAGACACTTCAGTAAATGTAGGTACACATCGCCATGTAGACACTTCAGTGAGTGTAAGTGCACATCGCCATGTAGGCACCTCAATCAGTGTAAGTGCACATCGCCATGTAGACACTTCAGTAAATGTAGGTACACATAGCCATGTAGACACTTCAGTGAGTGTAAGTGCACATCGCCATGTAGGCACCTCAATCAGTGTAAGTGCACATCGCCATGTAGACACTTCAATCAGTGTAAGTGCACATCGCTATGTAGACACCTCAATGAGTGTTAGTGCACATAGCCATGTAGACACTTCAGTGAGTGTAAGTGCACATCGCCATGTAGACACCTCAATCAGTGTAAGTGCACATCGCCATGTAGACACTTCAATCAGTTTAAGTGCATATCGCCATGTAGACACTTCAATGAGTGTAAGTATACATCGCGATGTACACACTTCAATCAGGGTGTAAGTGCACATCGCCATGTAGACACTTCAATCAGTGTATGTACACATCGCCATGTAGACACTTCAATCAGTGTATGTTCACATCGCCATGTAGACACTTCAGTGAGTGTAAGTGCACATCGCCATGTAGATACTTCAATGAGTGTAAGTGCACATCGCCATGTAGACACTTCAATGAGTATAAGTACACATCGCCATGTAGACACTTCAGTGAGTGTAAGTGCACATCGCCATGTAGACACTTCAATGAGTGTAAGTGCACATCGCCATGTAGACACTTCAATGAGTATAAGTACACATCGCCATGTAGACACTTCAGTGAGTGTAAGTACACATCGCCATGTAGACACTTCAATGAGTATAAGTACACATCGCCATGTAGATACTTCAGTGAGTGTAAGTGCACATCGCCATGTAGATACTTCAGTGAGTGTAAGTGCACATCGCCATGTAGATACTTCAGTGAGTGTAAGTGCACATCGCCATGTAGACACTTCAATGAGTGTAAGTGCACATCGCCATGTAGACACTTCAATCAGTGTATGTTCACATCGCCATGTAGACACTTCAGTGAGTGTAAGTACATTTCGCCATGTAGACACTTCAGTAAATGTAGGTACACATCGCCATGTAGACACTTTATTGAGTGTAAGTACATTTCGCCATGTAGACACTTCAGTAAATGTAGGTACACATCGCCATGTAGACACTTCAGTGAGTGTAAGTGCACATCGCCATGTAGGCACCTCAATCAGTGTAAGTGCACATCGCCATGTAGACACTTCAGTAAATGTAGGTACACATAGCCATGTAGACACTTCAGTGAGTGTAAGTGCACATCGCCATGTAGGCACCTCAATCAGTGTAAGTGCACATCGCCATGTAGACACTTCAATCAGTGTAAGTGCACATCGCTATGTAGACACCTCAATGAGTGTTAGTGCACATAGCCATGTAGACACTTCAGTGAGTGTAAGTGCACATCGCCATGTAGACACCTCAATCAGTGTAAGTGCACATCGCCATGTAGACACTTCAATCAGTTTAAGTGCATATCGCCATGTAGACACTTCAATGAGTGTAAGTATACATCGCGATGTACACACTTCAATCAGGGTGTAAGTGCACATCGCCATGTAGACACTTCAATCAGTGTATGTACACATCGCCATGTAGACACTTCAATCAGTGTATGTTCACATCGCCATGTAGACACTTCAGTGAGTGTAAGTGCACATCGCCATGTAGATACTTCAATGAGTGTAAGTGCACATCGCCATGTAGACACTTCAATGAGTATAAGTACACATCGCCATGTAGACACTTCAATGAGTATAAGTACACATCGCCATGTAGACACTTCAGTGAGTGTAAGTACACATCGCCATGTAGACACTTCAATGAGTATAAGTACACATCGCCATGTAGATACTTCAGTGAGTGTAAGTGCACATCGCCATGTAGATACTTCAGTGAGTGTAAGTGCACATCGCCATGTAGATACTTCAGTGAGTGTAAGTGCACATCGCCATGTAGATACTTCAGTGAGTGTAAGTGCACATCGCCATGTAGACACTTCAATCAGTGTATGTTCACATCGCCATGTAGACACTTCAATGAGTATAAGTACACATCGCCATGTAGACACTTCAATGAGTGTAAGTGCACATCGCCATGTAGACACTTCAATGAGTATAAGTACACATCGCCATGTAGACACTTCAGTGAGTGTAAGTACACATCGCCATGTAGACACTTCAATGAGTATAAGTACACATCGCCATGTAGATACTTCAGTGAGTGTAAGTGCACATCGCCATGTAGATACTTCAGTGAGTGTAAGTGCACATCGCCATGTAGATACTTCAGTGAGTGTAAGTGCACATCGCCATGTAGACACTTCAGTGAGTGTAAGTACACATCGCCATGTAGATACTTCAGTGAGTGTAAGTGCACATCGCCATGTAGATACTTCAGTGAGTGTAAGTGCACATCGCCATGTAGACACTTCAATGAGTGTAAGTGCACATCGCCATGCAGACACTTCAATGAGTATAAGTACACATCGCCATGTAGATACTTCAGTGAGTATAAGTACACATCGCCATGTAGATACTTCAGTGAGTGTAAGTACACATCGCCATGTAGATACTTCAGTGAGTGTAAGTGCACATCGCCATGTAGATACTTCAGTGAGTGTAAGTGCACATCGCCATGCAGACACTTCAATGAGTATAACTGCACATCGCCATGCAGACACTTCAATCAGTGTATGTACACATCGCCATGTAGACACTTCAGTGAGTGTAAGTGCACATCGCCATGCAGACACTTCAATGAGTATAACTGCACATCGCCATGCAGACACTTCAATCAGTGTATGTACACATCGCCATGTAGACACTTCAGTGAGTATAACTGCACATCGCCATGCAGACACTTCAATCAGTGTATGTACACATCGCCATGTAGACACTTCAGTGAGTGTAAGTGCACATCGCCATGTAGACACTTCAATCAGTGTAAGTGCACATCGCCATGCAGACACTTCAATCAGTGTAAGTGCACATCGCCATGTAGACACTTCAGTGAGTGTAAGTAAACATCGCCATGCAGAGACTTCAGTGAGTGTAAGTATACATCGCCATGTAGACACTTTAGTGAGTGTAAGTACACATCGCCATGCAGACACTTCAGTGAGTATAAGTACACATCGCCATGTAGACACTTCAATGAGTATAAGTACACATCGCCATGTAGATACTTCCGTGAGTGTAAGTATACATCGCCATGTAGATACTTCAGTGAGTGTAAGTGAACATCGCCATGTAGACACTTCAGTGAGTGTAAGTACACATCGCCATGTAGACACTTCAGTGAGTGTAAGTACACATCGCCATGTAGATACTTCAATGAGTGTAAGTACACATCGCCATGCAGACACTTCAGTGAGTGTAAGTACACATCGCCATGTAGATACTTCAGTGAGTGTAAGTGCACATCGCCATGTAGATACTTCAGTGAGTGTAAGTACACATCGCCATGTAGATACTTCAGTGAGTGTAAGTACACATCGCCATGTAGATACTTCAGTGAGTGTAAGTGCACATCGTCATGTAGACACTTCAGTGAGTGTAAGTGCACATCGCCATGTAGATACTTCAGTGAGTGTAAGTGCACATCGCCATGTAGACACTTCAGTGAGTGTAAGTAAACATCGCCATGCAGACACTTCAATCAGTGTAAGTGCACATCGCCATGTAGACACTTCAGTGAGTGTAAGTAAACATCGCCATGCAGAGACTTCAGTGAGTGTAAGTATACATCGCCATGTAGGCACATCAATGAGTATAAGTACACATCGACATGTAGATACTTCAGTGAGTGTAATTACACATCGCCATGTAGATACTTCAGTGAGTATAAGTACACATCGCCATGTAGATACTTCAGTGAGTATAAGTACACATCGCCATGTAGGCACATCAATGAGTTGAAGTACACTTTGCCATGTAGACACTTCAGTCAGTGTAATTACACATCGCCATGTAGACAGTTATGTTTCACTTCAATGTGGGATGAAGTTACTTCCTCAGACATGCGGCCGTCCCAGGGGTATGCATAACGCAGCGCCTGTTACCATGGACATACGTGTAGCTAAATAATAGTGCGGGTGCAGACAGGCAGGTCATGCATACCAATAGATATACACTACTGATACAGACCTAGCTAATAGAGAAGGGTGTCAGGATTTCTATGCAATTCGACACTGAAATAAACATGAAATATGAAAGTCAATGCGATATGTATATTCCATAATAAAACAAAAAGCAACAACGTCTATTTCCTTTTGAACCTTTGTGTTTCATGAACATACATATATTTACTATCTGTAATATTAGGTCTCGGGTTAAAATAAAGATGCAGATGAAGAAATTCTCTTTTAAATAGGGTCAAATCCTGGACCTACATAAATTCATGTTGTTACAAAATACACCAACATGTTTTATAACAACCTCTGACTTCCACTATATAAACTTTGCCGTTTTAAGATAACATAGTCTTAACGTTCAAAGTTCAAATTCAAAGCTTTTTTGCCTCTGATAAAATATATATTGCTGTATATGTCCTCTGACAAGTAGGACCATGAAAGAAATTCAGACAAATGCTACCTCCCTTGAACAAAACTTGAAAAACAACAATGCTGTAACTAAAGCACAACTAAGACGTGGTGGCTGCTAAGGCAAGGACTTTGTTCGAAATATGCCTCTGCTCACCCGGCACCCTGTTTGATGAGACTGTAAAGTTTAGATTGTATACTCCCCAGGGAGCTCAAAATGACAACTGAGTGCTGACTGATCTACGATTTTGAGTGAAACGATGTCCGTTTTAACTGAAATCTGACTTTGGGAGTGGGTTGGTGTCGCTAGAGAAATTAGCTTTCAATATTTCTTTTATATTGTTGGGGATCAATTTACCACAGGAGTCAGTAAATAACGTACATAATTGAAAAGAAAAATGTTCTTTATGAGTTTACTATTTTTGTGTTTTTAAGCATTGTTGCAATTATCCCACTAATCCACTACATCAACATAATCTACCACCATATCTAAATAAGCAATTTTCGTCAAAATTGTAATTTGAGGGTGGGGTAGCATTGTATACAATATCTCAGCCCCGATGTAATACATTTTCCATTTTGTTTTCTGTATAGGATAGTACAATGGTTCAGGCAGATTTTGATACCAGTTGTAGTGGTTGTATTGTCATAATTCAATGGAATTAGTGCTTTACCAACTCTCAAGATTTGAAAATGAAGTAAAAAGCATTTTCTATCATTTCTTTCCCCTGAGAATTAGAATAACAGTTAAATGAAACAAAATGCTTGCCAAATTCAGATAACCGAACATATTACCTGTAATCAAAGACATAATTTGGATAGTTTGATGACTTAATACAAATGTTACAGCCAATTATTTCAAATTATGCATTTTTCCTTCAAGTTATGCAATTTATCCTTTATGCAACAGAAAAGGGTTAAGTTATACAGGAAAATGTGGGAACGAAAATTTTGTTTTTCACCCCTGGCCAACTGTTTATTTTAATGTTACCGCTTTGAACGTGCTTACGGAAGTAGCCAAAGCATTCAGTAACCACTGAAACAGACCTGTTACTGGTATACCCTTTCTTTGCAGTGTATTGCGATCTTTATACGAGGAAGCAAACTAATTGTCGAATTCATTTGATTGAGTATCAAATAGTGATTTCTGCAGCAGAGTTTTCTGAGTCGAGCCACACCTGACGCATATGATACTTTGTCCAATGTATTTGATGAGGAAGGTGTGATCCACTGAAAACTTGAGTTATTAAAACAGGTATATAATAAAGTACATAGCATAAAAGTCCTCGCATAGCGACATAAGTTCAGGATCCCTTTCACGCGTGCTGTAAAAGCCGGTGCATCACTTACTTGGGATTTTCTAGGTAGAACCTATCTAGTCTGTGCGACGGTTTGAGGAAAGATACGCTGTCCATCTTCTTGAGCCGACGATGTTGTAAACATAAGCAGATAATAACCAGTAGCAGCAGCAAAAGCGATATGCAACCAGCAAGTACAGCGAGCATCCAGCCGCTGGTACCCATGTCCACCCCACTGTATGCTGCTAGACTGAACAGCTCTGGAAACAAAATAGGAAAAAGAAGTCTTTATCTATTCCATGTTTAAGAATAAGATGACATGATGAACTGCAGTTAAAAAGTAATACAACCCCTTCAACTGAGCACACTTTATATAGTTTAATACACATCAGCTCATTAGCAATAAAACCCTTTCAGCTGAACACACTGCATCTAGTTTAAAGGAATACAAAAGTACACACTCAGTTTGGTCTTTGTTGATTGTGCGCCAGACATAGGACCTTGGCCTCCTACGTTTACAGCTGCTACTTTGACCTCGTATGTAGTTTGTTCCTCTAGATTAGAGATGAGGGCAGTATGTTTCGCAGCACCGTCAACTGTCACCACGGAATATTCCCTGTCGTCTCTGTCGAGCTTCCTGTAGTAGATCACGTAGCCCCGTACGTCTTCTGGCGTGTTGGTGGTAGATGTCTGATACACAGCAACTTTTACATCAATGTTCACAGAAGTTTAATTATGAGGTGTGATTCTTAGCTGAGAATAACGATAACGGGTGTAAAAAATACAACACATCTGACTGAAATAACATATACTAACATACATCATGAAGGATATGCACTTACATTCCATCTGACGGATAGTGACTGGTGGTCGATGGGGAAAACTGTGATCTGTGGTACAAACACGGGAGCTGCAAACATACATTGATAGCTTTGTATCTTGAATACATCCATGAGAAGAAGACATAATAAAATGTATGTATGTATGTATGTATGTATGTATGTATGTATGTATGTATGTATGTATGTATGTATGTATGTATGTATGCATGCATGTATGTATGTATGGTCGGACAATTATTTCGTATCATAATTTATTTATACCTGGTTTGTACACATTCACCATGACACTTGTGGGGTCACTGCTCATGTTGATGAGGCTGTTGATTGCTCTTACAGACACCTGATAAGAACCATACTCGGCATCAATGCTGGCTTCAAGTGTACTTTTGGCAGATTGGGTCTGTTGCTTGACTTGAGTGTCATATTCGCCACTGGGTCCCCTTGCCACCAGGGAAACTTGGTACTCAACGTCATCTACAAACACATAACCACGACAACCAATGTTCCATATTATCCGGAAAGACAAAAGATTGATACCAGCTACCCCATTTCATTCGTTAACACAAAACAGTGGCCCCCGTCGCTCCGTTTCAGTCACTCAGATACAGAATCGGGGCGAACCGCTATGCGAACCGCCATGTGAACCCACGTTTATTACTTTCAGGTACGCATATGGGGCGAAGCCAATTGCTGTGGATTTGAGACTATGTGGGGGAAAACTACATATAGTCATTTCATGCAGTTCATTGCGTATATACTGTCTGATACATCAACTCTCCAACTTCAATAAAGACAAAGTATAACGGGATTATGAAACGTCATGGACGTCAAGTTAGTGCAGTTGAAGTTTGCAAGGTCTCATCGTACTATAACGTAGCCGTTGATATATGCCAATGATACTGACCAATGTTTCCATAGAGGTGGAGTGAGTGGGACCATGTCACAGTGACTGTTGAATTCAACACACTTGCTGCCACGGCAACAGGAGAGGTAGGGGCTGGAATGCAATCAGTGGCCATGATAGAAACCAAGCATAATTTTGTATAATGACGTGGCCTGGTCGCCCTGTTAGCCCCAACACACAGATGGTATGACTTGACCATACTTGTTCATCTTCGCGGGAAACTATAAGTCCGAGACAGCATTGACAGTTTACTTGAAATTCCACAATAACCAACAATAATGAATTCAAAAGTTGATAATACAGTAGATACTTGATCATAGAATATTTCCAATAACATAAACTAAAGTTAGTATTGCTAAAAGTACGATTTTCATGTACAGTATGTGGATCTGGCGGTGTCCTTCCGTGTTTCCGGGACACATGTTCTTTATACAGGGTTCTCCTTATAAACCGGGCGGCAAAAGAAAGTATAGGTCAAGTTCCATGATTGATAAAAAAAATGACAAGAAGAGGTTTTGTTTTGAATTATAATATAATCTAGGGAGGGGTAACAAATGATTGATCAATCACAGTTTGAATGAAATTGTGCAATCACAGGTAATGTAAGCTCAAGGTAAACAATGGTGGGGTAAGAACTTTCAGTTTCAAAAGTTGTCTCAAATGTCAGACACACTAGAAGTTCATTGTCGACACAGTTGCCTTCAATAGCGTGTATGACCTCCAGCTGCCTCAATGCATGCTGTGATACACCGCCTCATCGATGACGTCAGTCTTCTGATGACGTGGACTCTAATCCGTTGCCACTCGTCTCTCAGGGCCTGCTGCAATTCTTGTCTGTCTGTCAAGATGATCCCACAGATGTTCAATAGGATTCATATCGGGTGAGTGGGCAGGCCAGGGCAAAATGTCAACGTTCTGCTGGTTTAGAAAGTTCCGAGTCAGTCTTGCAGTATGGGGCCTGGCATTGTCGTGTTGAAACCATGTCCCCTGCTGTTGGTTTTGTAAGAACGGAAGCTCAACTGGCTGCAACACATGGTCTCTGTACTGCACAGCGTTCAGGTTTCCTTGTATAATCACCAAATCAGTCTTCTGATCTCCACAAATACCGCCCTACACCATGACACCTCCCCCGCCGAATGGATGGACCTCTCGAATACACGTCGGAGCCTCTGCGTCGATTAACTAGTTCTCTGCCGTCATTTCGAAACAAGTTAAACCGACTTTCATCAGTAAACAGCACTCGACGCCAATTTCACACTTGCCAGTGTCGAACCTGCCTGCCCATCGCAGTCTCAGGCGTTGAGCAGTCAGTACCATTCCTTGGAAAGGACGATACGCTCGGATTCCAGCAGCACGAAGTCCTCGTAGTACTGTACGTTGGTTAATGGGATGTCCCAACGCTGTTGCTGCCGTCGCCGTCGCCGTTACGAATCTGTTTCTCAGGTGAATGGGTCGTATCTGTCCGTCTTCAAGTGGTGTTGTCACTCGGGGTCGTCCGGCTCTAGGCATGTCCTGTGTCCTCCCTGTCTGCCTGTACCGTTGAATCAGCCTGGCTACTGTCAATGGTGTACAACCAAACCTTCTGGCAATTTGGACCTGTGTTGTCCCCATTTCGGCCATACCGATGGCTCTCTCTCTCTGCTCCTGTGACAGTCGTGGCATTTCTTTTGTGCGCTTTCATCATGTGTGGTTATACCCTGCTGTAAAACGCATTTATACAGCTAACATGCATCTGCAGTTTATGCCATAGGCGGGAAACGAATTTCACCATTTTTTTGTCACCGCACGAGCGCCGTCAAAGGTGGCGCGTTCGGGTGAGGTGTTTTTGGTACCTGTTCCTGGGCAGTCATATTCGCAATACCCACTTTCTACTAGTTATCGCTGTTTTTAGGAAAATTACAAATTGCCAACCTACATTTTCTTTTGCCGCCTAGTTTAGTTTACGTTGGGAGTTTCGTTTAGGAAGACTGAATGGTCACATACAGTGGGGTCGGCAGTTTACATTATGGATTGGTGAGTGCCAAGTCTTCGTGTTTGTAACGTTCCTTACATTCTATGTACCAATACATTAATTTGTTTGAAATTCTGGTTCGAAAAAATCAAAACCATTTCTTACTAATTTAATAATACACATACACTCATGAAGTAAACTCAGTTCATTCCGAAACAAGCATATTGCTTTGGTTAAGTGTCGAGTAAGGTTCAGTGTAATGTACTGTACCTTCTGCTTGCGTTGTTATGGTAAGCGAGGGACCGTACGATCCTGTTCCCAAGACGTTGGTTACAGAAACAGCAAACACATAGGTTGTGTACGGCAATAGCCCAGTCACTCGGTGGCCCAGCAACATGGAGACTTCGGAAACAGTCGCTGAAGTCGCACTCGCCTGGTTGTATTTCAGATGGCTTGCCGTCACAAACAGATTGCCAGATACCTTAACAGGTTCCCAGGTGACAGTTATCTCCCTTGATGTGACATTGATTGATGTGAGGGAGGGTCCAGGGTCAGGCTCTACAACAGGGTAAAGTCTCATATCAACAACTCACTCACAGTTTGCATGTACTGTGTATTAAGTCTCACATCAACAACTCACTCACAGTATGCATGTACTGTCTAGTATTAATTTTCACATCAACAACTCACTCACAGTATGCATGTACTGTGTATTAAGTCTCACATCAACAACTCACTCACAGTATGCATGTACTGTGTATTAAGTCTCACATCAACAACTCACTCACAGTATGCATGTACTGTCTAGTATTAATTTTCACATCAACAACTCACTCACAGTATGCATGTACTGTGTATTAAGTCTCACATCAACAACTCACTCACAGTATGCATGTACTGTCTAGTATTAATTTTCACATCAACAACTCACTCACAGTATGCATGTACTGTGTATTAAGTCTCACATCAACAACTCACTCACAGTATGCATGTACTGTGTATTAAGTCTCACATCAACAACTCACTCACAGTATGCATGTACCGTGTATTAAGTCTCATATCAACAACTCACTCACAGTATGCATGTACTGTGTATAAAGTCTCATATCAACAACTCACTCACAGTATGCATGTACTGTGTATTAAGATTTACATCAACAACTCACTCACAGTATGCATGTACTTTCTATTAAGTTTCACATCAACAACTCACTCACAGTATGCATGTACTGTGTATTAAGTCTCACATCAACAACTCACTCACAGTATGCATGTACTGTGTATTAAGTTTCACATCAACAACTCACTCACAGTATACATGTACTGTGTATTAAGTTTCACATCAACAACTCACTCACTCACAGTATGCATGTACTGTGTATTAAGTTTCACATCAACAACTCACTCACTCACAGTATGCATGTACCGTGTATTAAGTCTCACATCAACAACTCACGCACAGTATGCATGTACCGTGTATTAAGTTTCACATCAACAACTCACTCACAGTATGCATGTACTGTGTATTAAGTTTCACATCTTCAACTCACTCACAGTATACATGTACTGTGTATTAAGTCTCACATCAAGAACTCACAGTATACATGTAATGTGTATTAAGTCTCACATCAACAACTCACTCACTTACAGTATACGCATGTACTGAGTATTTTTAATTACCACAAAATAATATAAGGATAAATGTAACAAATTGAGAGCATTGTTTTCATATCTTACTTGTAAATGTTTTGGTGCTTGATCCATGTCTGTTTTCTGCTGTGCAAGTATATGTGTCTCCCAGGGAGGACGCCGATATGTAGAGCCATTGCCCCTCCACTCTGTGTCCAAGAGTAGATCTGTCAATGACTGTAGACCCTCGTGAGTACGTTAAGTTGGGGATAGGTAGTCCAAACGCCCGACACACCAATGCAATGGTTGTAGCATTCCGCAGAGATTGGTCAGTGCGTATCACAGGCTCTCCTAATGTAAGCAACACACATCAGTTACCTTTATTGTAGCTAAAATGGTGAGGATTCACGGACTTGGATCTGTCAACATCGTGACAATTTTGTTAGCCTTTTTAGCTCCAATCTTATAATTATCAATGTGATTGACAATGCAACTAATATTGACAGTCCAATGATCGATACTAGCACCTGCAAGAAAGATCAGAATGTCAGATTACGGCCTGCACGTTTCATTTGGCCAAAGTTATACTTTTCTTTCTAAATATAGCACGGGACACCATCGCTTCATATATCATCAGTTGGGGCGCCCGTTCCTCCCCTTCCGGTTACGTGAACGATAATGGCCCTTCGTTAGGCAATATGAGAGCATTACTGTGTCTGTTGTTACATTATTCTATCCAGTTTAGCAATATTAGCCAATAATATAATTTATTCACTTAACAACTGGTAATCTTCATCACATTTCGATGTAACTACCGTCATGTTCTCTGATGAGAGCAGATTCCTCATCTTCAGAAACGATGGACGGCAGCTTGTATACCGACGATTTGGTGAACGTTTTGCGCCTAACTGTATCCAACAGGTCCGGCCGTTTGGAGGTGGAGAGTTAATGGTTTGGGGTGGCATATGTGGTGACGTCAAAACGATGCTTGTCGTAATTCGTGGAAACCTGAATGCACAGCGTTATCTTGATGACATCCTACGGCCTGTTGTGGTGCCCTTTATTCAGCAACAGCCTCGTGGACTCCTTTTCCAACATGACAATGCAAGGCCACACACAGCAAGATTGACACAGAACTTCCTTGCCAACGCCAACGTACAGGTTTTGCCATGGCCCGCATGTTCACCGGACATGAATCCCATCGAGCACTTATGGGACCACCTCGATCGGTAAATCCGACGTCGCCGTGTGCCTCCAGTCAACGTCCAGGACTTGGAACGATGTCTCCTCGAGGAATGGCAACGCATCACTCCCAACGTCATCAGACGTTTGACGTCATCAGTCCGTAGGCGTGTTCTGGCATGTATTGATGCTCACGGTGGACATACCCGCTACTGACTTGACTTTGAGACGTGTGGTGTGACATTTCCCGTTGTTTCTGTGATCAGTGCTCTAACGAAATGTTTATTTTTCGACCCCACCCATCTTTAATTGCTTGTCATATTGGTTGTACATTTATTGAAATGAAATGAAATATTTGTACAGATGTTGTGAAAGGATTTCTCAAAAGCATAACACCATCCTAAACTTCTGCATTGTTAAGTTTTTCTTTTATGTCGTTGCAAACAGGTGGTATCGTTTCTTTTGGACACTAGTTTATTCTAATCAACCCAAGCAACATCTTTCAACATCAACTCTGGCCAGTCATGATCATGCTTACCTTTCACAATCAACTCTATCAAGTCATTCTTACCTTTTATAATCAACTCAAGCCAGTCACGCTTAACTTTTATAATCAACTCCAGCCTGTCATACTTACCTTTTATAATCAACTCTAGCCAGTCATGCTTACCTTTTATAATCAACTCAAGCCACTCATGCTTACCCTTTCTAATCAACTCAAGCCAGTCATGCTTAACTTTTATAATCAAGTCTAGCCAGTCATGCTTACCTTTTATAATCAACTCTAGTTCGTATTGCTTACCTTTTCTAATCGACACTAGCCAGTCATGCTTAACTTTTATAATCAAGTCTAGCCAGTCATGCTTATCTTTTCCAATCAACTCTAGCCCGTCATGCTTATCCTTTCTAATCGACTCTAGCCAGTCAGGCGTAACTTTTTTAATCAACTCTAGCCAGTCATGCATAACTTTTATAATCAACTCTTGTCAGTCATGCTTACCTTTTCTAATCGACTCTAGCCCGTTCTACTTACCTTTTATAATCTACTCTAGCAAGTCATGCTTACCTTTTATAATCAACTCTAGTCCGTCATGCTTATCCTTTCTAATCAACTCTAGCCAGCCATGCATAACTTGTATAATCAACCCTTGTCCGTCATGCTTACCTTTTATAATCAACTCTTGTCCGTCATGCTTACCTTTTATAATCAACTCTAGCAAGTCATGCGTAACTTTTTTAATCAACTCTAGCCAGTCATGCATAACTTTTATAATCAACTCTAGTCCATCCTGCTTACCTTTTCTAATCGACTCTATGAAGACATGCTTACCTTTTCTAATCAACTCTCGCCCGGCATGCTGCCTTTTCTAATCAACTCTATGAAGACATGCTTACCTTTTCTAATCAACTCTAGCCCGTCCTGCTTACCTTTTCTAATCGACTCTGGCCCGTCCTGCTTACCTTTTCTAATCGACTCTGGCCCGACATGCTGCCTTTTCTAATCAACTCTATGAAGACATGCTTACCTTTTCTAATCAACTCTAGCCCGTCCTGCTTACCTTTTCTAATCGACTCTGGCCCGACATGCTTACCTTTTCTAATCAACTCTCGCCCGACATGCTGCCTTTTCTAATCAACTCTATGAAGACATGCTTACCTTTTCTAATCAACTCTAGCCCGTCCTGCTTACCTTTTCTAATCGACTCTGGCCCGTCCTGCTTACCTTTTCTAATCAACTCTCGCCCGACATGCTGCCTTTTCTAATCAACTCTATGAAGACATGCTTACCTTTTCTAATCGACTCTGGCTCGTCCTACTAACCTTTTCTAATCAACTCTATGCAGACATGCTTACCTTTTCTAATCAACTCTCGCCCGACATGCTTACCTTTTCTAATCAACTCTAGCCCGTCATGCTTAACGTTTCTAATCAACTCTATCCCGTTCTGCTTACCTTTTATAATCTACTCTAGCAAGTCATGCTTACCTTTTATAATCAACTCTAGTCCGTCATGCTTATCCTTTCTAATCAACTCTAGCCAGCCATGCATAACTTGTATAATCAACTCTTGTCCGTCATGCTTACCTTTTATAATCAACTCTTGTCCGTCATGCTTACCTTTTATAATCAACTCTAGCAAGTCATGCGTAACTTTTTTAATCAACTCTAGCCAGTCATGCATAACTTTTATAATCAACTCTAGTCCATCCTGCTTACCTTTTCTAATCGACACTAGCCCGTCCTGCTTACCTTTTCTAATCGACTCTGGCCCGTCCTGCTTACCTTTTCTAATCGACTCTGGCCCGTCCTGCTTACCTTTTCTAATCGACTCTGGCCCGTCCTACTAACCTTTTCTAATCAACTCTATGAAGACATGCTTACCTTTTCTAATCAACTCTCGCCCGACATGCTTACCTTTTCTAATCAACTCTATGAAGACATGCTTACCTTTTCTAATCAACTCTAGCCCGTCCTGCTTACCTTTTCTAATCGACTCTGGCCCGTCCTGCTTACCTTTTCTAATAGACTCTGGCCCGTCCTACTAACCTTTTCTAATCAACTCTATGCAGACATGCTTACCTTTTCTAATCAACTCTCGCCCGACATGCTTACCTTTTCTAATCAACTCTAGCCCGTCATGCTTAACGTTTCTAATCAACTCTATCAATTCATGCTTACCTTTTATAATCAACTCTAGCCCGACCTGCTTACCTTGTCTCATCAACTGTAGCAAGCCATGCTTACCTTGCTTTATCCGCTCTAGCAGGTCATGCTCACCTGTAAGCATCGGTATCCCCCTACCACTCCCCCTCTCTCAACACACACGTCCTTCTGTACAATTCTTACCTTCTATGAGAAGTTGTACTCCACCCATCGCACATGCCACCACATTGCACGCCTCACACGTCCACCATCCCCCATCTTCCCTTGAATCAACAGATGTAATGGTGAGATCCAAGCCTGCAGGTATGTATTTAACTGTGATCGGGGTGACCTGCGTTCCCGCAGGTGACTTCCACTTTAAGGTTGGTGCAGGTTCACCCGAGACATTACAGCTGAGTTTGACCTGACTCTTTGCGAGAACAGACACTGGACTGTTGGTGGACAGTATTTGAGGCGGAGCTGAAGGTAACAATATCCAAGTTATTGCAGCACACAAATGAACGCCCTTAATAAGAAATTAGGTCGGCGCTTATAATAATGGAATAGCTTAGAAAAATTCCACTATTTGACATTACCTTGTCGCCGTACTATTACCACTATATATAAACATGGACGGATTCAAATGACACAAATAGCTTTGCTGTTATGTTTCAAACTAATGATCATGTGCATTCATCGGGGGATGTTCATAAACATTTGGGCAAGGGGATACCCGTGTGCTCCGAACATCATGCAGGAGTCTTTAACTAATTATTGAGAGTAGTAAATCAATGAATAAATCTTCTACATGATAAAATTGTTAGCAAATGCACAGGAACGTTACTACTTACTGTGCACTTGTACGTAGACGGGATCCGCTGTCACGTTACCCTCTTTGTTTACGGCGGAACACGTGTACCACCCTTCGTCAGACTTTCTGATACTCTGTCAAAAGAAATACCCTTTCTTAATATGATACAATTGTAATTAAGAAAAATCTTTGTGGTACATACTTTGTGTAAAACAATATCAAAAGACAGACCCGAAAGTGGTGATTGTTGCCATATATCATTGTCTTAATATAGTGTTAAGTGTGTAACTGGGAACGTTTTCACTCTTGCCACTTTGGTGAAGTCCTTTGACACGCGACCTATATACATCTGTGTTCTGATACTAAACTATTATAACGAATGCACATCATTTCGTCTTTAGCGGTCAGTACGGATGGTGTCTGATTGTTTGAAGGAACGCCATCGGTGCCTCGATTACCAACTCACAATAAACTGCAGGTCTCCATTCCTCTTTACTGTCACTCTTGCTGTCTGCTCCTCTTCGGTGTTGCTCTTGATATTGATACTCCCTTGGCCGTCACCTACACTGGTTTTCGCCCATCGCATGGAGAAGGGATTCCCGGATTGTCCCCTACACTGCAACGTTACATTGGTCCCCAGAATAGAGGTGGCGTTCGTTGGTCTGGTGATGAGGTAGGGAAACTCTGCAAGTGTATCCATATATCATAAACACTCAGAGGTGTGTAGTAACAAACATACACGGAGTATGTGACACCATAGTACACTTAATCGGGATATCCGATTCTCTACCACTACCACTATCACTACTTCTCTACTACTACTTCTACTAAAAATATTTGCACGTACGGTCAAACACCAATATCAATACTTCAAGTTATGCGAGGTTCGACACAACCGAAAATTACTTTCGAGTAAGGGGATTTGGAAGGCTTACAACGTTTCACTGTGATTCATTGTAAAGCTGGGCCTAAACCTGAGAAGCTATCACCCACCTCCTCTCCACTGTCGGCCCTGGTCAAATTAACCTGATTTCTGACGTGTGTTTCTTGCACAGTACCACGTGCCACCAATCCAACAGACACGAGTGCACCCTTTACATTGACACTTGGAGCAGACAAGGGTCAACTGTACATCTACCTCTAAAACACAACTGTACCCATACATCACATGCACAGGTGTGCCCACACACCACGAACAGACACAGGTATACACACACACTCCACGAACAGACACAGGTGTACCGAAACACCATGAACAGACACAGGTGTACCCACACACCACGAACAGACACAGGTATACACACACACACCACGAACAGACACAGGTGTACCCACACACCATGAACAGACACAGGTATACACACACACACACACACACACACACACCATGAACAGACACAGGTATACACACACACACACCACGAACAGACACAGGTGTACCCACACACCATGAACAGACACAGGTGTACCCACACACCACGAACAGACACAGGTATACACACACACCATGAACAGACACAGGTATACACACACACACACCACGAACAGACACAGGTGTACCCACACACCACGAACAGACACAGGTATACACACACACACCACGAACAGACATAGGTGTACCAACACACCATGAACAGACACAGGTACACACACACACACACACACACACACACACACACACACACACACACACACACACACACACACACACACACACACACACACACACACACACACACACCACGAACAGACATAGGTGTACCGAAACACAACGAACAGACACAGGTATACCGAAACACCACGAACAGAGACAAGTGTACCACACACCACGAACAGACACAGGTATACACACACACACCCCCCATGAACAGACAAAGGTATACCGAAACACCACGAACAGAGACAAGTGTACCATACACCACGAACAGACACAGGTATACATATATATACACACACACCATGAACAGACACGGGTGTACCGAAACACTACGAACAGAGACAAATGTACCACACACCACGAACAAACACAAGTATATATACACACACACACACATACACACGCACGCACGCACGCACGCACGCACGCACGCACGCACGCACGCACACACACACACACACACACCATGAACAGACACGGGTTTACCGAAACACCACAAACAGAGACAAGTGTACCACACACCACGAACAGACACAGGTATACACACACACACCATGAACAGACACGGGTGTACCGAAACACCACGAACAGAGACAAGTGTACCCAGACATCACGAAACACACACGGGTGTACCGATGCACAACAGACACAGGTATACACACACACCACGAACAGAAACAGGTATACACACACCACGAACAGGCACATATATACCCACATACCCTGAACAGAGACAGGTATACACACACACCACGAACAGAGACAGGTATACACACACAACAAACAGAGACAGGTATACACATACACCACGAACAGATACAGGTATACACACTACACGAACAGAGACAGGTATACACACACACCACGAACAGAGACAGGTATACACACACCACAAACAGAGACAGGTATACACATACACCACGAACAGATACAGGTATACACGCTCCACGAACAGAGACAGGTATACACACACCACGAACAGAGACAGGTATACACACACCACAAACAGAGACAGGTATACACATACACCACGAACAGATACAGGTATACACATACACCACGAACAGAGACAGGTATACACACACACCACGAACAGAGACAGGTATACACACACCACAAACAGAGACAGGTATACACATACACCACGAACAGAGACAGGTATACACATACACCACGAACAGATACAGGTATACACACACCACGAACAGAGACAGGTATACACACACCACGAACAGAGACAGGTATACACACACCACAAACAGAGACAGGTATACACATACACCAAGAACAGAGACATGTATACACATACACAAAGAACAGATACAGGTATACACGCTCCACGAACAGAGACAGGTATACATATACACCACGAACAGATACAGGTATACACACACACCACGAACAGAGACAGGTATACACACACCACGAACAGGCACATATATACCCACATACCCTGAACAGAGACAGGTATACACACACACCACGAACAGAGACAGGTATACACATACACCACGAACAGAGACAGGTATACACATACACCACGAACAGATACAGGTATACACACACCACGAACAGAGACAGGTATACACACACCACGAACAGAGACAGGTATACACACACCACAAACAGAGACAGGTATACACATACACCAAGAACAGAGACATGTATACACATACACAAAGAACAGATACAGGTATACACGCTCCACGAACAGAGACAGGTATACACATACACCAAGAACAGAGACAGGTATACACGCTCCACGAACAGAGACAGGTATACATATACACTACAAACAGATACAGGTTTACACAGTCCACGAACAGAGACAGGTATACACACACACCACGAACAGATACAGGTATACACACACTCCACGAACAGAGACAGGTATACACACACACCACGAACAGAGACAGGTTTACACACTCCACGAACAGATACAGGTATACACACTCCACGAACAGAGACAGGTATACACACTCCACGAACAGATACAGGTATACACACTCCACGAACAGAGACAGGTATACACACACACCACGAACAGAGACAGGTTTACACACTCCACGAACAGAGACAGGTGTACACACACTCCACGAACAGAGACAGGTATACACATACACCACGAACAGAGACAGGTATACACACTACACGAACAGATACAGGTATATACACACCACGAACAGAGACAGGTATACACACTACACGAACAGATACAGGTATATACAGAGACAGGTATACACACTACACGAACAGATACAGGTATACACACTCCACGAACAGATACAGGTATACACACTCCACGAACAGATACAGGTGCACCAATAAACCTTGAACTACCATGGATTGTCAGAACAGATAGACCTGAGATACGTACCCCCGGGGAATATTGTAAGTGTTGTTGAATTGACTCCACCCATATTTACCGCTACACAAGTGTACTCTCCAAACTGAGTGGTCCGTATGTCATCTATCAACAGTGTGTGGTTGGTGAACAATTGCATGTTGTCATCTGAAACACGAACGACAGAGATCAATATGTTTGCACGTTTTTCTTCAAACAGCACACTTCTCTCACAATCAATAAAGAAGTTAATAATAGGACAGTGTATTTCACTATATCTGAGATATATCAAAAATACAAATGTGACAGTCATCTACCTGGATGTAGAAATATATAAATAAAACAATGGATTTGAGGTTGCTTTCATAGGCAGTGGTTGATTGTTTGGTTTGCCCTGTCCAAATTTTAATATGTTTATTTGAATGTCTACAAATGACGTGCTAACTGACACGTGTTGATTCCCAAAATAAAACGCGAATGTGTAGCAGTAATATAAGTATATAAGTAACACACAATAACTAGCCCTAGTACATTAATTCGTTCAATCACGAATGTCAGGTATTTGCCAATTTGTATGCCTTAAAAAATAGGAAATAACATAGAAACTGAAAAAAAATGTTGAGTAGGTTTCACTAAATCAAAGGAGTATATGCGATGGTATGCGTGATTTATAGTTTGCGCCAATTGCGTTTCGCCAAAAGCAAAGAATCAAAGTGCCTCTGTCATTGATGATCTATATAAATCACAATAAATGACCGGATGGGTCGATATCTGACAACGACATGCATTTACCTCGTATTAAATATCTTTTTAAATTATTTTTTGACAGGCCTACTTTCCTAAAGACTGGTTCCCTAGTAGTTATAAAAATACACACAAAACGGGATCTTTTGTCATAATTATAGTGGAACTATTTGACATATATATTCAGTGAAAACATGATTGTAATCATTTATTGAGTTATGAAGTTCAGGAATGCTTCAGGAAGAATGATTTAGACATGGCTGTTCAACCATGTGTTGATGTGTTTCATGTAAAAAAAATATATGTAAACTGTATACAATCTTTGTTGATTTCTCTGGGGCGTCTGGTAATGTTTGAAGCAGTAAAGGTGTTTTAGACTACAAATGTAACGCAATATATATCAGAATGTAAACAGTTGCATCAGCACTATAGGTTGTTTTATATTGTTATTTATATAATTATCTTGCTAGAATATAATGCTTTCAAGTAGTTAGACAATGGTGTGTAAATAAGTTTGCAATTGGCCAGATAGTGATGCATGTAGGTCAGTTTGAAATATCAAAGCTAAAGCAGTAGTGTTTAGTAAAGGTAAAAGTGAAGTGGTTCAGCAAGCCTGTTCTCCGCCGCCACGGAGCGCCCACAAGGACGATGTAATAAGTGAGCAGTATCCCAGCAAACTAACACCATATGAATTATGAATATTATCCCCAGGGGATCAATCAGATATGCCCATGAGTCACCGCCTTCTGGGTATATACTCAAGGCAATTATCTAAACAAATTTATGATCTGAGCAGCAGACTTTTCGACAAGTAGGTGTACTGAGTCCAAACTTCATACACAGGGCTTGACATGACCAACCAATTAAGATATAGAACCGGGCTAATTCTACCACACGTCTGAAGTCAAGGTGAATGTAGTGTGTTGGGCAAAGAAACCGTGTTGCTGGAACCAGTGCCCTCAACTACCAGACATCCTTCCCCCTCCGACACAGGGGTGCAACCCACGGAACCCACGACAAACCCCAGTGGGGTGCTGGGCAAACATTCCACCACGGCTTCCCAATGGGACAGTCGTACAGGGCAAACATTTCACCATGGCTTCCCAATGGGACAGTCGTACAGGGCAAACATTCCACCACGGCTTCCCAATGGGACAGTCGTACAGGGCAAACATTTCACCATGGCTTCCCACAAGGACAGGCGTACAGGGCAAACATTCCACCACGGCTTCCCACGGGGACAGTCGTACAGGGCAAACATTTCACCACGGCTTCCAACGGGGACAGTCGTACAGGTCAAACATTCTACCACGGCTTCCCAATGGGACAGTCGTACAGGGAAAATATTCATCCACGGCTTCCCAATGGGACAGTCGTACAGGGCAAACATTCCACCACGGCTTCCCACGGGCACCTTCATACAGGGCAAACATTCCACCACGGCTTCCAAATGGGACAGGCGTACAGGGCAAACATTCCACCACGGCTTCCCAATGGGACAGTCATACAGGGCAAACATTCCACCACGGCTTCCAAATGGGACAGGCGTACAGGGCAAAGATTCCACCACGGCTTCCCACGGGCACCTTCATACAGGGCAAACATTCCACCACGGCTTCCAAATGGGACAGGCGTACAGGGCAAGCATTCCACCACGGCTTCCCAATACGACAGTCATACAGGGCAAACATTCCACCACGGCTTCCAAATGGGACAGGCGTACAGGGCAAACATTCCACCTCGGCTTCCCACGGGCACCTTCATACAGGGCAAACATTCCACCTGGCTTCCAAATGGGACAGGCGTACAGGGCAAACATTCCACCACGGCTTCCCAATGGGACAGGCGTACAGGGCAAACATTCCACCACGGCTTCCCAATGGGACAGGCGTACAGGGCAAACATTCCACCACGGCTTCCCACGGGGACAATCTTACAGGGCAAACATTCCACCATGGCTTCCCAATGGGACAGTCGTACAGGGCAAACATTCCACTACGGCTTCCCACGGGGAGAGTCGTACAGGGCAAACATTTCACCACGGCTTCCCACGAGGACAATCTTACAGGGCAAACATTCCACCACGGCTTCCCATAAGTGACAGTCGTAGAGGGCAAACATTTCACCACGGCTTCCCACGGGGACAATCGTACAGGGCAAACATTCCACCACGGCTTCCCAATGGGACAGTCGTACAGGGCAAACATTCCACCACAGCTTCCCAATGGGACATTCGTACAGGGCAAACATTCCACCACGGCTTCCCACGGGGAGAGTCGTACAGGGCAAACATTTCACCACGGCTTCCCACGGGGACAATCTTACAGGGCAAACATTCCACAACGGCTTCCCAATGGGACAGTCGTACAGGGCAAACATTCCACCACGGCTTCCCACGGGGACAGTCGTACAGGGCAAACATTCATCCACGGCTTCCCAATGGGACAGGCGTACAGGGCAAACATTCCACCACGTCTTCCCACGGGGACAGTCGTACAGGGCAAACATTTCACCACGGCTTCCCACGGGGACAATCTTACAGGGCAAACATTCCACAACGGCTTCCCAATGGGACAGTCGTATAGGGCAAACATTCCACCACGGCTTCCCACGGGGACAGTCGTACAGGGCAAACATTCATCCACGGCTTCCCAATGGGACAGTCGTACAGGGAAAACATTCCACCACAGCTTCCCACGAGGACAATCGTTCAGGGCAAACATTCCACCACGGCTTCCTCAATGGGACAGGCGTAGAGGGCAAACATTTCACCACGGCTTCCCACGGGGACAATCGTAAAGGCAAACATTCCACCACGGCTTCCCAATGGGACATTCGTACAGGGCAAACATTCCACCACGGCTTCCCACGGGGACAGTTGTACAGGGCAAACATTTCACCACGGCCTCCCACGGGGACAATCTTACAGGGCAAACATTCCACAACGGCTTCCCAATGGGACAGTCGTACAGGGCTAACATTCCACCACGGCTTCCCACGGGGACAGTCGTACAGGGCAAACATTCATCCACGGCTTCCCAATGGGACAGTCGTACAGGGCAAACATTCCACCACGGCTTCCTCAATGGGACAGGCGTACAGGGCAAACATTCCACCACGGCTTCCCACGGGGACAATCGTACAAGGCAAACATTCCACCACGGCTTCCCAATGGGACAATCTTACAGGGCAAACATTCCACAACGGCTTCCCAATGGGACAGTCGTACAGGGAAAACATTTCACCACGGCTTCCCACAGGGACAGTCGTACAGGGCAAACATTCATCCACGGCTTCCCAATGGGACAGTCGTACAGGGAAAACATTCCACCACGGCTTCCCACGAGGACAATCGTACAGGGAAACATTCCACCACGGCTTCCCAATGGGACAGTCGTACAGGGCAAACATTCCACCACGGCTTCCCAATGGGACAGTCGTACAGGGCAAACATTCCACCACGGCTTCCCAATGGGACAGTCGTACAGGGCAAACATTCCACCACGGCTTCCCATAGGGGACAGTTGTACAGGGCAAACATTCCACCACGGCTTCCCACGGGGACAGTCGTACAGGGCAAACATTCCACCACGGCTTCCCAATGGGACAGTCGTATAGGGCCAACATTCCACCACGGCTTCCCACGGGGACAATCGTACAGGGCAAACATTTCACCATGGCTTGCCACAGGGGCAGGCGTACAAGGCAAACATTCCACCACGGCTTCCCAATGGGACAGTCGTACAGGGCAAACATTCCACCTGGCTTCCCACGGGAACAATCGTACAGGGCAAACATTCCACCACGGCTTCCCACAGGGACAGTCGTACAGGGCAAACATTCCACCACGGCTTCCCAATGGGACAGTTGTACAGGGCAAACATTCCACCACGACTTCGCAATAGGACAGTTGTACGGGGCAAACATTCCACCACGGCTTCCCACGGGGACAATCGTACAGGGCAAACATTCCACCACGGCTTCCCAATGGGACAGTCGTACAGGGAAAACATTCCACCACGGCTTCCCATAGGGGACAGCCGTACAGGGCAAACATTTCACCACGACTTCACATGGGGACAGTCGTACAGGGCAAACATTCCACCACGGCTTCCCACAGGGACAGTCGTAGAGGGCAAACATTCCACCTGGCTTCCAACGGGAACAATCACACAGGGCAAACATTCCACCACGGCTTCCCACGGGGACAGTCGTACAGGGCAAACATTCCACCACGGCTTCCCAATGGGACAGTTGTACAGGACAAACATTCCACCACGACTTCCCAATAGGACAGTCGTACAGGGCAAACATTCCACCACGGCTTCCCAATGGGACAGTTGTACAGGGCAAACATTTCACCACGGCTTCCCAATGGGACAGGCATACAGGGCAAACATTCCACCACAGCTTCCCACGGGGACAATCGTACAGGGCAAACATTCCACCACGGCTTCCCAATAGGACAGTCGTACAGGGCAAACATTCCACCACGGCTTCCCAAGGGGACAATCGTACAGGGCAAACATTCCACCACGGCATCCCAAAGGGACAGGCGTACAGGGCAAACATTCCACCACGGCTTCCCACGGGTAGAGTCGTACAGGGCAAACTTTCTACCCAGGCTGCCCACGGGGAGAGTCGTGCTGTATGTGGTCTGGCATTATAGTGCTGGAATAATAGAAGTTGAGTTTGGGCTGCAGAATGTCATCTGGGTACCGTTGAGCAGTTAAGTTGCCCTGAACATAAACCAGATTGGTTCTGCCATTGTGCGAGATTGCTGCCCGTACCACCTCTGCCGAATCTGCCGACTGCAAAGTACAGTTGGAGAAAATGTCCACGTCAACGTCTTTACAATCCTCTATCTTTCATCCGCATAACGAAGCAATAGGTGTGGCCACAGATATCGCAGTAAGTGACATCATTGATGGTGTCGTAACCGACGATGTCAGCCCGTCAAAATTACCTCGAACCGAGGCCGTCTGCCTCCACGACCCGCCTCACGAAGGCGGTATCTCTGTCTGGGTTGATATCCCACACAAACCTGGTATGGCGCATGGTGGTCACCAGTGAAGGAAGTCCCATGTTGTCTGTGGGTGTTCCAGAGTCTGGTATGGTGGTCACCAGTGAATGAAGTCCCATGTTGTCTGTGGGTGTTCCAGAGTCTGGTGCTTGGGGATACATGAAACACCCTGACCGGTCTGGAGTCACCCGTTTCCGACTGATGTTTTTTTTCCAGTCGCGACATGACTGATGTTTTGCCATAGCCCAGGTTTCATGTGCAGAGTGTTGAAAATTATTTACAAGACTTAGTTGATATATCTAAGATATTGATTCCTTTACTCACAGTATTCACATTCGAATTAAGAAGTGATCGTACCTATAATCACAGCACTGCCATTCCGTTCCCACTTCTGTGTAGGGACTGGGTCCCCCATGGCTCGGCAGTCCAGTTTAGCATCGCCACCTAAACCTACCGTCAGATTGGACGATGGTAGCTCGAAATATGGAAATTCTGGAAATATATATAAATACAATTGTTCGTACATGAATAATAATAACAATAACAACAACAACAACAGTCTACAATACGGGCTCTACATATTGACCATAAAGAAATCTAATCTTACAGCGTCATTCAAAATTTTGTATTACATTCATCGCCAGGCAACCATAACGGAATTAGTCCCGAATTTACTGTTACTTTTTCCTTGTATGACCAGTTCACGGTGGCCCTGATTAATAGCTGAATGCAAAAGTGTACTTAATGACAACAAAATACTATTCCATGAATGTAAGCTGGCTATCAACTCTACGAGGAAAACAAAACTGCGTTAAACATGTCCCTGCCAGATAAAGACTAACTTATGATATTTAGAGTTGCTGGAGCATCTATCTGTCCTGCTGTATTCTTTGCGAAACATCTGTAGATACCCGCGTCCTCCTTCCCTGCCCTTCGTACCGTCAAGGTTCCACTTGCCGCCACCTAGCGCAGGCAAACGCAACATTGCACACACAGCATGAACACAGTTAGGTTTGATATGAATGTCATATTTAGCTCAGATTTGGGCTGATATATGTCACTGTTAGACAGAGTCAGACGTCTGTACCTGATATTCACTTGCACACAGACTCATGTCTGCACCCGATGTTCAGCTGCGTCTGTACTGGATGTTTGTCAGTGGTACACAGGGAAAGAGTGAACATTGCTTAACGCCGCATCAGCAGCGTTGCCCTTATTCCCAGTGAGAAATGTCATAGTGTAATCATATATTAACCAACGCAATAAATGTGATGTTAAAATGATGAAACTCTCAGTCGTATATCACATTCAAAGGTAAAAACAACAACTGATCAGATAGATTATATATTTTGTCATAAACGTTCATTTCTTTTAAATAGTCTAAAATCAAGTGGTTAGAAAAAGTTGTCTAACAAGTGCAAAATCAACACATTCAAGCAAAATGTGCTAGGTGGTAATTGGACTATGGCAAGGGAAACAAGAAGGTGGATATTCATATATTCCATAACAATGAATGTGTATAATGACTGTGGCCAATGCGGTACCCCTGTAAAACAACTTCATCATTGCGACATTGTCCAGAATGTGGCCGAACTTCATTCAGTGGTTCTTGGTATTCCCACCTTATTGCAAGTGATCATTCACATATTGTATGATGGAAGTTTGTTGTTAAAGTTGACTTATTGAGAGCGGCTTTTGCTGCAGCATCTGCCGTACAGTTGCCACTGACGCAACATGACTAGGCAGGCAACAAAACATGATAACTTTTTTAGCTAATGATAAATTGAGATGACACCTTAAAATTTCACCTAAGAGTGGATGATCCAGTTTTCGATTTTTTATTGCCTGTAAACAGGATAAACTATCGGCCAACAAAACATGATATCTTTTTCTGCTAATGATAAATTGACATGACACCTTAAAATTTCACCTAAGAGTGGATGATCAAGTTTTCGATTTTTTATTGCCTGTGAACAGGATAAACTATCAGCCAACAAAACATGATATCGTTTTTAGCTAATGATAAATACCTGTAAACAGGATAAACTATCAGTAAATATGCTAAATCTGCTTTTAGAAGATTTTTCAATTTATTGCAAAGCTTTTAGTATAGCCTAAGTTTCGGCAATACCAGAAAGGTTAAAATTTTTGATATGGGACTGCATACGAATGCAAATTTTGGCAATAGAGTTCGGTTTCCTGTTATACAAATTCAGTATGGATGAGAGAATACGTTGTCACTGGTTCACAGATATGTGTCAGTGGTACAGAGAAAGACGTTTGCGCTGGATATTTGTCAGTGGTCCACAGAGAGATGTCTGTACTGGACATGTGTCAGTGGTACACAAGCAGACGTCTGAACTGGATATTTGTCAGTCCTATGCATGAAGACGTCTGCCAGATATGTGTCAATGGTACACATAGACGTGTATGCTGGATATTTGTCAAAGGTATAAAGAGAGACGTCAGCCTGATCTTTGCCAGTGGTACACAGAGACATGTCTGCTGGATATTTGTCAGTGGTTCATAGAGATTCGTTGGTACTTGATATTTGTTAGTAGTTCACAGAGAGATGTCTGTACTGGATATATAGAGAATACTACACTCATTCTCGTTAGATGCCATTTTTACGACACGAGTGGACGTCCTTAAAAATGGTATCTAACGAGAATGAGTGTGGTATTTTATTAATTACCCACGTTAAGTATATATTTAAGTGTAAATACAAAACAACTTCCGTTAGTTGACAGACCAAACTCAAACCCGTTGCAAAATCTGGATGCGCATGAATATTGATATATGCCCAAATATGGGCATTGTTGACATTTATATGCATCCGCATTAACAACAAGCGCCTGCAGTTGTGTTTGCAAAAAAAACAGCACCGACGCTCAAGATCCTTTTGGAAGAAATTCTTCAACTTATGGTAATTCAAGCGCCATGTTGTAAGTACGAAGGACACCTATAAGAAAATTTGAAAAGTCACATTAGCGCTGCGCTTTGAATATCGGACTAACAGTCGGTCACTCGCACTGCCGGGGTCCCGTCTGCGCAATCAAAATGGTTCGGTTTCCTTGATCTATCAGCCGAAATTATATCATGTTTGTACCATTTTGGAAGAGGGAAATCAGAGTGTTCGCCAAAGACATTCATGTTAGCCTAAATGTACTATCCTATACTGAAGACGTGAAAATCAACAAACTCAAGTCTGCTTGCATGTCAGTGACAGCTTCGAACGATCGAAGGGCAAGGTCACCACCGGAATAAGAAGAGACAACCGTGTTTTACGCTAGAGATAGGGAATGTTATTTTTCACATTTGGGATGTTTGGGGCCACAAAATCAGAAGTTAGGCACACTTCCACGGAGTTTTCGAATGATTTGTATCAGAACTGTTCGGTTTTAGTGATCTGATCGTGCACTTGTTTACGTTCATTCATGAACAACACCTCCCGAAACAGCGCCACAAAATACACTTCGAAGGGGACACTGATGGCACAACCGGATCATCATAAGTAAGCCTAGATATCTGTCCAGATAGTGTAAACAGACTTCATTTCACCACGCTTATTCTTTAACGTTTAATCAAATTAAAAGTTGCGACAGTGGTCGGATGCGTCACGCTCATGGGGACCCTCACTCTATTGATCGGTAGTCGTACATTGTAAATGGATATAGCTCGATTATATAATATCTGTAGAAGCTCTATGCATAACGTTTATATAATGCAAAACAAATTTGATGCGTGTGACTATTTTGTATGGTTTAATAAAGTGTTTGTAAATATCTCTCGTTCTCATTAATTTCTTCAGTTCGTCCTTGTAGCTGCAAAATGAATGACGTCCCGCGATTTTTTATGAATGAAAAAAGTAGTCCCGGTGTGACAGAGGTCACGGTTATCCAACCAAAACGAATAAAACAAGGTCAACCTTGTACGACACATGTGTGACGTACGGATTTAGTATCTTACCTCCTGTATCTTCACCACGTCGGTAATAATTGTCAGTAGTACACAGAGAGACGTCTGTGTTGCATATGTATCAGATCTACACAAATTGGACGTCTGTGCTGGATATTTGTCAGCTGTACAGCGGGAGGCGTATGTACTGGATACGTTTCAGTGGTACACAGGGATACGTTTGTGCTGGTCATTTGTCAGTGGTACACAGGGAGACGTTTGTGCTGGATATTTGTCAGTGGTACACTGAGACACGTCTGTACTGGAGATATATCAGAGAGACGTCAGCCTGATCCTTGCCAGGGTCACTTGTATACAGAGAGATGTCAGTGCTAGATATGTGTCAGCGGTACACAGGGAGACGTGTGTGTTGGATAAGTGTCGCTTGTATACAGAGAGATGTCAGTGCTGGATATGTGTCAGCGGTACACAGTGAGACGTGTGTGTTGGATAAGTGTCACTTGTATACAGAGAGATGTCAGTGCTGGATATGTGTCAGCGGTACACAGTGAGACGTGTGTGTTGGATAAGTGTCACTTGTATACAGAGAGATGTCAGTGCTGGATATGTGTCAGCGGTACACAGTGAGACGTGTGTGTTGGATAAGTGTCACTTGTATACAGAGAGATGTCAGTGCTGGATATGTGTCAGCGGTACACAGTGAGACGTGTGTGTTGGATAAGTGTCGCTTGTATACAGAGAGATGTCAGTGCTGGATATGTGTCAGCGGTACACAGTGAGACGTGTGTGTTGGATAAGTGTCACTTGTATACAGAGAGATGTCAGTGCTGGATATGTGTCAGCGGTACACAGTGAGACGTGTGTGTTGGATAAGTGTCACTTGTATACAGAGAGATGTCAGTGCTGGATATGTGTCAGCGGTACACAGTGAGACGTGTGTGTTGGATAAGTGTCACTTGTATACAGAGAGATGTCAGTGCTGGATATGTGTCAGCGGTACACAGTGAGACGTGTGTGTTGGATAAGTGTCACTTGTATACAGAGAGATGTCAGTGCTGGATATGTGTCAGCGGTACACAGTGAGACGTGTGTGTTGGATAAGTGTCACTTGTATACAGAGAGATGTCAGTGCTGGATATGTGTCAGCGGTACACAGTGAGACGTGTGTGTTGGATAAGTGTCACTTGTATACAGAGAGATGTCAGTGCTGGATATGTGTCAGCGGTACACAGTGAGACGTGTGTGTTGGATAAGCGTCACTTGTATACACAGATATGTCAGTGCTGGATATGTCAGCGGTACACAGTGAGACGTGTGTGTTGGATAAGCGTCACTTGTATACAGAGAGATGTCAGTGCTGGATATGTGTCAGCGGTACACAGTGAGACGTGTGTGTTGGATAAGTGTCGCTTGTATACAGAGAGATGTCAGTGCTGGATATGTGTCAGCAGTACACAGGGAGACGTCTGTGTTGGATAAGTGTCACTTGTATACAGAGAGATGTCAGTGCTGGATATGTGTCAGCGGTACACAGTGAGACGTGTGTGTTGGATAAGTGTCACTTGTATACAGAGAGATGTCAGTGCTGGATATGTGTCAGCGGTACACAGTGAGACGTGTGTGTTGGATAAGTGTCACTTGTATACAGAGAGATGTCAGTGCTGGATATGTGTCAGCGGTACACAGTGAGACGTCTGGGTTGGATAAGTGTCGCTTGTATACAGAGATGTAAGACCTGGATATGTGTCAGCGGTACACAGTGAGACGTCTGGGTTGGATAAGTGTCGCTTGTATACAGAGATGTAAGACCTGGATATGTGTCAGCGGTACACAGTGAGACGTCTGTGTTGGATAAGCGTCACTTGTATACAGAGATATGTCAGTGCTGGATATGTGTCAATGGTACAGAGACAAACGTCTGTACTGGCTGTGTCATGGCTTTCGTGTGTGCCGAATATTACCGAGTAAATACAGAGACACATGTGAGTCTGAAATGAACTGATACACAGGGACACAAAGCGGCACTGGATAGTTATACAAAGAATCGCCTGCACTGGATATTTGTCCCCGCCACGTCTTTATTGCACATGTGTCAGTGACAAATAGAAATGTTCGTCTGTATCTGATACTTGTCACGGTACATGGGGGGACTGATTCACTGGTACATGAGGGGATGTGTCTTTCTATGTACCTGTCACAAATGTTCAGTACAGAAGTGTGTTCCTGATGACAATTGGTATACACGATGTTAATACCTCATTATTAGTGTCACTGTTAATACAGAGATGTCAGTGCTGAATATGTGTCAGCGTCGTGATAGGGAAAGGGTCTGTACTTGATAGTGTCAGCGTTATGATAGGGAAAGGGTCTGTACTTGATAGTGTCAGCGTTGTGATAGGGAAAGGGTCTGTACTTGATAGTGTCAGCGTCGTGATAGGGAAAGGGTCTGTACTTGATAGTGTCAGCGTTGTGATAGGGAAAGGGTCTGTACTTGATAGTGTCAGCGTTATGATAGGGAAAGGGTCTGTACTTGATAGTGTCAGAGTTGTGATAGGGAAAGGGTCTGTACTTGATAGTGTCAGCGTTGTGTTAGGGAAAGGGTCTGTACTTGATAGTGTCAGCGTCGTGATAGGGAAAGGGTCTGTACTTGATAGTGTCAGCGTTATGATAGGGAAAGGGTCTGTACTTGATAGTGTCAGAGTTGTGATAGGGAAAGGGTCTGTACTTGATAGTGTCAGCGTTATGATAGGGAAAGGGTCTGTACTTAATAGTGTCAGAGTTGTGATAGGGAAAGGGTCTGTACTTGATAGTGTCAGCGTTGTGTTAGGGAAAGGGTCTGTACTTGATAGTGTCAGCGTTGTGATAGGGAAAGGGTCTGTACTTGATAGTGTCAGCGTTGTGATAGGGAAAGGGTCTGTACTTGATAGTGTCAGCGTTGTGATAGGGAAAGGGTCTGTACTTGATAGTGTCAGCGTTGTGATAGGGAAAGGGTCTGTACTTGATAGTGTCAGCGTTGTGATAGGGAAAGGGTCTGTACTTGATAGTGTCAGCGTTGTGTTAGGGAAAGGGTCTGTACTTGATAGTGTCAGCGTCGTGATAGGGAAAGGGTCTGTACTTGATAGTGTCAGCGTTATGATAGGGAAAGGGTCTGTACTTGATAGTGTCAGAGTTGTGATAGGGAAAGGGTCTGTACTTGATAGTGTCAGCGTTATGATAGGGAAAGGGTCTGTACTTGATAGTGTCAGAGTTGTGATAGGGAAAGGGTCTGTACTTGATAGTGTCAGCGTTGTGTTAGGGAAAGGGTCTGTACTTGATAGTGTCAGCGTTGTGATAGGGAAAGGGTCTGTACTTGATAGTGTCAGCGTTGTGATAGGGAAAGGGTCTGTACTTGATAGTGTCAGCGTTGTGATAGGGAAAGGGTCTGTACTTGATAACGTCAGCGTTGTGATAGGGAAAGGGTCTGTACTTGATAGTGTCAGCGTTGTGATAGGGAAAGGGTCTGCACTTGATAGTGTCAGCGTTGTGATAGGGAAAGGGTTTGTACTTGATAGTGTCAGCGTTGTGATAGGGAAAGGGTCTGTACTTGATAGTGTCAGCGTTGTGATAGGGAAAGGGTCTGTACTTGATAGTGTCAGCGTTGTGATAGGGAAAGGGTTTGTACTTGATAGTGTCAGCGTTGTGATAGGGAAAGGGTCTGTACTTGATAGTGTCAGCGTCGTGATAGGGAAAGGGTTTGTACTTGATAGTGTCAGCGTTGTGATAGGGAAAGGGTCTGTACTTGATAGTGTCAGCGTTGTGATAGGGAAAGGGTCTGTACTTGATAGTGTCAGAGTTGTGATAGGGAAAGGGTCTGTACTTGATAGTGTCAGCGTTGTGATAGGGAAAGGGTCTGTACTTGATAGTGTCAGCGTTGTGATAGGGAAAGGGTCTGTACTTGATAGTGTCAGCGTTGTGATAGGGAAAGGGTTTGTACTTGATAGTGTCAGCGTTGTGATAGGGAAAGGGTCTGTACTTGATAGTGTCAGCGTTGTGATAGGGAAAGGGTCTGTACTTGATAGTGTCAGCGTTGTGATAGGGAAAGGGTCTGTACTTGATAGTGTCAGCGTTGTGATAGGGAAAGGGTTTGTACTTGATAGTGTCAGCGTTGTGATAGGGAAAGGGTCTGTACTTGATAGTGTCAGCGTTGTGATAGGGAAAGGGTCTGTACTTGATAGTGTCAGCGTTGTGATAGGGAAAGGCACTGTACGTGATAGTGTCAGCGATGTTACAGGGAAAGGGTCTGTACGTGATAGTGTCAGCGTTGTTAGAGGGAAAGGCACTGTACTTGATATTGTCAGCGTTATTTCTGTTCTTGATAGTGTCAGCGTTGTAACAGAGAAAGGAAAAGGCACTGTTACCTTCACGTAAAGTGTATTGTACTTATATAGCGACGTGCATGCACGTGTGTGTGTGTGTGGCTGTTTGTCTTAGTTCGGACTAATACCGATATTATAGTGCTAGCCCACGGAGATAACATGCCGCAGTTTAACATCAATATCATACTCAGATACAGTATACTGACTGAACCGAGCAGTCCGCGGTTAAGCCGTCATTCCGAAGATGTTTAATGCCGAGCGCCAGGCAGGGTAACAACAAGTACAATCTTTTAATGCCTTTTGGTATGAGGAGGGGATCGAGTCTCCGACCTTCAAACTCTCTACCACTAGACCACGGAGGCGGTCTTACCTGATAGTGCCAGGGTAGTTAGATGGAAAGGATGTGTACCTGAGGGAAAGGATCCGTACCTCATATTTGTCACCAGTACGTAACAGTTGATCACCTTTGGTCCACAAGATACTTGGAGGTGGATAACCAGACGCCTTGCATGTGAATTCGACCGTCTCCCCAGCACTGACCATCTGGCCAGCTGGTGTTGATGTAAAGATCGGGGGTCCTGGGGACACAGACAGATGCGCAGGTTCACCATCATTACAAATCAGAAAGGAAGTATTCCTTTTGAAGAATGTCAATGAAGTGAATTGAGAGTACATTCTATAAAAAAAACTGCCGCTATTTAGTGGATAAACTGTCAATGAAATAAATATATATTGATATTCATAAACCAATCATCATATATAAAGCAGAAATATACATGCAATGTGTTCGCAACGATACCACTTGCTTAAACAGCATTACCAATTAAGGTCCTGATGAAGAAGTAAGCATATACTCAGAAACATTGCGTTCCTCATAAAGAAGCTGACATTCATATATTGTCTCTCTTATTTGTATCACTTCTAAATGAGTGAGTTAATGAGTTTGGTTTAACGCCGCTTTTAACAGTATTTCAGTCATATCACGGCCTGTCAGCTTAATGTGGGAGGAAAGCCCAAACAGATCCGGGTCTCAGACGTTTACCACTCCTGTGAAACCCACGAGCACGGGTATGGTGCTGACAAACCTAGAAACATAATCGGGGCGAACCGGGATTCGAACCCACAATCATAGGTTTCTGGCGTGCCTAAGGGACGAAACTCTGCACAGCGATACGCGGCGCCTTAGACGACTTGGCAACACGTGCCCTCTACTTCTAAATGTCATTCAAATACTTGAGCATTTGCAATTGTTTTTTCTCTTGAAAAAAGTAGTGGATAGTCGGAAATAACTTAAGCTGTCAAATGTTTTATAGATATTAGTTTCTAGTAATAGCTGTGTGATAATAGTGAACGAATCGCATAGTGCATTTCTACCTCATCGTTTGCCACCATCCTAAACCTATCCAAAACCCTCGCATTTCACGTGCAGTCAAAGCAACACGATGGTGCGCCACGCCATCCAATAAATAAACATATGGTGTAAAACCAAGACATGTCTGCAAAAGAAATAGTATGATGTAGTAAGTGAGGGTATGTGCCCCTAGAAATAGTGGAAGATATCTAAATCTTCCATTGTAGTAATCATGGCACTTCAGGAAGAAATTTATTCAGTCTTGGGTACTTGTAAGTCACATAGCTGATCGTTCTTCCGAAGTAACCGTTCCCATCGTCCTGTATGGAAGGACGTTCAGATGTTCTTTATAGGAATAACATTCGTCATGAGTTTCTGGCTGTTACAACATTCAAGTGATATTCTGTGCTTAAGTAAAAGGTTGAAATCCTCAGGTTTTTAAGTGGTTAATTTCTTGGATTCTCTATAATTCATCATACTATTCTTGATGAGCGTCTTTGATTCTTTGTGTCACAACGTTGTGAAATATACAGAGAAGAGACAACTGCATCACTCTCTCGGTTTCCCTTGTCCAACAGTTCTAGAGAGTAAAGATGTTACCTTTCACACTGAGAACAGCTGATGTTGTGATGGCGGCGATCCTGTTTGATGTCACACACGTGTAAGTGCCATGGTTGGAGGGGCCGGCTTTTGCAATTCGTAGACTACCCTCATCAGTTACTCTCATTCCACCAACACTGCCACTGGAGACACTCACGTTACCTAGGTGAACAAAGGATATCATACCTGGTGTACACGCATTAGTGCTGTCACCAAACATATGATGAAACAGTTATACCAAATTGCAGACAAATTAAACATACTTAGTGAAATTGTCAGAAATGTCATCATCTAGCTCTACTGTCAACGTGAGATCTAATCCTATGGATTGGAAAATACGTTTTTGTAATGCTGGAATAGATCATCCAAATTCTGTACCGATTAGGTTGTCTGCCGCCTCTGCCACAATAAAACTCAGAAATTGTGATGAATTGCATTAAAGTCTCAATATGAAGAATTGCATTGACAACCCTGACATCTGTGTTGATTTTGGAAGCAGACATAAACCTGTCTCTCAAAGATTATGTCCTCTGTTGTCCTCCTCTTACTTCCGCGACTGGTATCAACCTTAACACTTGGTGTACGCCTGTGTTTGGCAATCAAGCGTGAAATTACATTCACTTCTAAAAAGTAATTTGCAACTTGTCTCATTGGTGATCCAGGTACAGATGAACTTGTGTTTAGTTTGGGTTCTCACCACTACACCGTCGTCCCTAGAGAATACTCAGATGAGACCTTGTGCAATAGCTTCCGAATGCACGTGCATATATTGTGTAGCATGTGTTTCATTCATCAGTGTTTGAAGACATTGTAAAGGCAACCGTAAGTGCATTAATAAACTCATCATGCCAATGCTGAATTATATTTGGTGTTCCCTTTAATTTACACAGCGCCTGCAGCTCCACGGCAGTTCCTCGGCAATTAGAAGCAACAGCGGTACGAGTAGGACTACTTTTCTTCTATCACACGTTCGTATTCCACGTTTTCCAAATACTACATACTACATCTACGAATATAACCATTACCGATATGTATAGGTAGATATTATTGGCAGGTTACCTGCTGCAGGTGTGTCCCAGGTGTACACAGGCGGAGGGTTTGCAGTAGCCGCACAAGCTAACACTACAGCTGATCCCAGCTCAACCTCTTGGCTGACAGGGCCTTCGTCCAAGTCAGGACCATCTGTACACCAATAGAACAGGTACAGGCCCAACAGACACGACACAAACAAGGACTGTGTAACTAATGATTTGCTAGCAGTTTTCAAATGGAACGAGGGCAATCGGTTAATAGTTTGTAAATAACTTATCAAATTCCAACTGCATGTCAACTTAACACGATGCACACACTATCCCAAACATGTTTAAAAACATTACTTTGAAAAAGGGATGATATCAGGTGTTCGCGAAAAAGTGAGGACGATCCCTGCCACACCGAAGGCACCCGACACAAACACAACATGTAAATATACGGAACAAGTCAAATTCGGAAATTGCCGGGACATTTAAAACTGTTAAGTACCGGACGCTGTAATTCGGACGTGCCTGTTTAATCGGTGTCTGCATTTGATGAACAGAGTTTTTTTGTTTTTGGAATCTATTATATTCCTGAAACTGTTATAAGCCGCTCATGTCTAGCCGAGGTCAGTACGTGACGGGATTTGGGGACTGGGAGACGACCATGTATAGTGTATAGAAACATGAATATACTAACACTGTACAGAAAGTGTAAGGTTTTTCTGTGTTCGACCAAGATCGTTGATAGACACGCAAACGTATACCCCGTCGTCCTCCCTCTTGACAGCAGGCAAAGCCAGCTCCCCACCTGTCACCGCCACGTTGGAGGAGAGCGAGCCGTTAGCCTGCAAATATAAATACCAATATGTATACACGCCGTGTGTGTCAGTCGTTCAAGGGTCTTTGGTAGGCAATATACTGACTGACTGACTGAGTATGGTTTTACGCCGCTTTTAGCAATATTCCAGCAATAGCACGGCGGGGGACACCAGAAATGGGATTGACACATTGTACCCATGTCGGGAATCGAACCCGGGTCTTCGGCGTGACGAGCGAACGCTTTAACCACTAGGCTACGCGACCGCCCCGGTAGGCAATATAATTCCAATCAATCAGGATATGTTTCAATCGAAAATAACAGCACTGGCTTTTCACTGCACATGTCTGACTATGAAATTCAACACGCAACGGCCTCATACCATCGGCCTTCTTTGAAATACCAAGTGTATACTACTGCCCTGTGTTCCCATCATCATCCCATTCCCATGTCCTTAAACGTGGCGGTTGGGTCGGCTAGTGGTTATAGCGTTCACCCGTCATTCCGAAGATTCACGAAGGGTTCGATTCCCCACATTGGTACATAGTGGAGAGGCTGAGCAGAGCAAATGTGCATTTAATGTTAACAGCCTGATACATTCATTTGGAGGCACTCAACATAATTTCATTTTGCGCATGTGCAGTTGATAAATAAAATGTGGTCTTGTCTGGCTAGTTTTAACTTTCCAACTACCAACCATGCACAAAAGTAACAATTTCACCAAAAGATTACTGACCCACATACTGGTTAAATGTCTTGAATATATAGTTATAACATATAATTCTATGAACATTGGTCCTGTGCATTTTGATTTTTGGTTTAGTGCAGACCAGTACGGAACATACTGTCAACCTTCCTTCTGTAGCCAGCCCAAGTGAGTAGGAGATGAAATTTCAGGTTGTGGAATAAGTGACTGACCCCCCGTGTACAACATGTGCATTCGTTGGTGGGATGGAATGAATTGAGGTTTTTTTTAGTCTTTCTGGCTTGATCAGTATTCACGTAACGGCTTGTCCTGTCATACATCAATATGATGAACTTCACATTGATGTTCATAACATCACCTGCGATGCTTCCAGGAGCACACAACAGAGCGACTACAGCCTACGTGGCCTCTGGAAAGACTTGCCATGTAGTCCAGGCCATCTTCGTATCATGTCTTGCAAAGGCTGCGACACTGCATGAAACATCGGAAGAGCACGTGATTTCTCGGATCAAAGACTTGCTTTGATTTCATAAGGTTTCACAGTTCCGAGTGAATTAGCAAGAAGATCTTAGTAACTATAACTGCAAGTACTACAACATCTGTATCCACTGTTCGTATCCTTATCTCGTTATGACCATGTTCTGCAGCAAGAGCCACGTGAAGTATAATGTGACTATCGACTTCTTCGTTGTTGCAAGAGACAAGTGAAGACAGATCATATTGCTGAGGAACACTCAGTACCTGTTCTCCTTCTGTGACATCAGCTTCCTTGTCCTGCTCCTGGACAGAATTATTAAAAGCCTTTGACGTGAAATACTCTACCAGTTTCCTGGTATAGTCGCAGTGCCAATAACAAGTCTACGAACACCATCACAAGTAAAGTCATCAAATGTTTCGACGGTTATGCCAGAATGCACAGCTCCAGTTTCAAGGCAATGTCCCTGTACTGAAACAATGAAGAGGCTTATCTTCGCTTTTTTCAAGCATTAAAATCCAACGTAACACACCCTTCTAGATTAGTTCAGGTAACATATCCATATGCATAAAGCTGTAATGAAGCTGCTTTGATTTGATGAGCTCGCCTTGTGTGAGCAACAGGTGATGCCTTGACAAAAGATCCTGCTGCCTCAGCTGTGGAAATCTCTGCTTTTATCTTTACATCGGCTGCAGTGAGCATGATATGCAGCCCAAGATAGGTTCATGTGTTGGATTTCATCTGTAGTCTCGATCATCCTTCTTGTGTATTCCAGCGTTTTGCATCTCCCCTGACGTGTGATTGTGACATTTGCTCCTGTTCAGGCGTGTTAATATCCTCTTTGGAGTGTTTGATCCTTTGATGTCTGCAGAAACTGAAGGGGTATTTTAAGAGTAGTGTGGCAAATGTCCAACAGCCTTTGAACTGAAATGCCAGTTCATAGTGTTTTTTGTACGATTATAACCTTCACTACAGTGCTGAAACAGCGGTATGCCAGTTCCATGAAATGAATTTGGGGTGGTTGACGAGCTTGAGTCATGATCAACATTGTCAACAGCAGCAGTTGTGAAGACTTGGCTTGCATTACCAGAGGGTATTCTACATTTTCTTTCTCAAAGTGTTCACACTTGTTGCCTAAGGGATACGGAGTACTCCGTCCCAAAAAAATGTTGATGCCAAACTTAAAGTAAAATCTAGCCCGAGTCTGAGCATGAAGCATCAATCCAATGTTAATAGTGACTGGGGTTTCCTCATCTGGGTTGTGTCTTGGAGAAGTTGCAGTCTGACCCTGTTGTATTTAAGAAGCTGAGATTTTGTGTGTGTTGCCTGAGATGACGATCCATGACTTTGGTCTTTATTATTGCTACGTCCAGTATCATTCTTAACAATGCAAGCAATGGGACAGAGTCTTTTTTGACTGTTTCTTTGGAATGAACCATCAAGCGATATGACATCAGTGAACAACTTTTTAATACTATCCGTGCAGCTCGTGCCAGCATCAGTGTCACAAGCTTCTCCCAAAGCATTAACAATATCTCTGTCAAAAAAGAACATCTCGGGTCATGTTAACTGCTTGTTATCTGGAAACTGAGCGAGGAATCGTTTCTTCGCGTGATATGTACTCTTTTATCAGAGTCAATCGCAAACTGTCGCAATCTAAATGCATACATATGTGCAAGGTCTGCGAGTTTGAACACTGGAGCTGTGGATTGTTCCATGCGATTTTCGTCTATATACATCACAAATTCAGTGAATACAATTGCAGACACTTTTCTTTCACCAGCTGTAGTGGGTAGCTGCTCTAGGTCGATATTCGAGTGCCACCAAACTCTTACTATGATATTTGGCTTCCAAGGCAACCATATCACCCATACCTAACTTTGCCAATAGGTTAGTGTCTTCAAGTAGTGGTACACATTCGTGTGGCTACTTCAAATGTTGCCGAGTCATGAAGAATATCAGATCCAGCTGCAGGCAGTTTACAGAAATAACAGTGAGTTAGTTTTGTGAGTGTCTGATGTTGATGAGGACAAAGATCTGGTGCGCTTGCACGTATTCAGTACATGTTCTGTCTCTTGAGTCTGTTTCTTCCATAACATTGTTCTGCTCTTTGCAGCATTTTATTGTTAAAGAGGAGTTAAAGGAGAGCATGATATATGCCACTTCACCTTTGAGAACAGCCAGAGTAGCCTCAACGCCTGACCCATTTTGCTAGCTAACTGTAAGATCGTCACATCTTCCAAATTAACAAAACTGCTTGGATTATGAGCGAACGACTAATATCCACTTCCGATATCCTTCTCTTTGTCTGTGCAGGATACTGAAGACATTCACTTTCCTGTTCTTTGCAAATGATACACAGTTCCCAGTCGAAACAACCGGATGTAGAGACATTTACTGACTTTGATTTGTCTATAATTTTAACTTCAGACATATTTGGTTGTGGTGTTAAGCATGAAGTCCAAATTCAATATCATAACTTGTAATTTGTATCATAACTGGCATGTGACCTTTAAGTGAAGAAGATATTTGTTTCACCATGACTATTCAATTTTTTACATGCACATGAACATTATTACTTAAATGTTGATGTTTAATTATTTTTAAACATATAGCTTGAACCCAAGAAAAGCATATTAATATGACATTTTTAAAATATAGTTTGACAAAAATGTCAATTGTGCAATGAACTAATTGCTTTTAAATAATTTAAACAATAACATTACATGTTGATGTGATGATGACTGATGTTCAGTTTAAAAGAACGACTGATCCCTTGTGAAAGACAAATCTGAATTATATCCCATGATTGTTACTGAGAAATGAAGTTGAATAATCACTTAAAGTTGTGGTGATTAGAATATTTTCAAGACTTTAACATTTCTTTTATTGTGCTAGAGCTATTTTGCTACATATTTTCTTCATTTTGAGTCAAAATTGATCAGACAAAATCCAAGTATTCATACCTTTTGTCATAGCTGTCTGTGTGCCGCCATTTTGAATAGAGCGGGTGCTATGTCTTATTATAAAATTATGTATTTTGTCTCTTTGCATGTACCTATAAATAGTTAATAATGAATTTATTTGTGTTTAATGATTGAGGTTTCTGATCCTTTTAGGTGAAACGTTAAAATCAGAACATTATTTTATAATCTAATTCGCAAACAGACAAAAAGTTTAGGTGTCTTCATATCTGAACATGCTGTTCTTTATGATGACCAATTTGGGCTATTTTATCATTAAAAGCATATTCAACCTGATCTTAGCAGCTTCACTAACAATGGGTGAAACCCATTTCTGGTGTCCCCCGCCCTGAAATTGCTGAAAGCTGAGTAAAACCATACTCACTCACTGACTCTTTCCTTAAACGGCGATGCATGTGTGACACAAACATACCAGTACGTATTCTGCATAACGATAACAATAATACGTGATTCATTCAATGATAAAAATGCCTAGCAGGTATCAGTGGATGTCACCACAACATGAATTGTCCCTGTAACTCGTCATGCGATCCCATATTTGTTTCCCCGAGAATACCTGCCTGCTCTGTTCTCTTGCAGGTGTATTTCTCTGAAGAGCATCAAAACATACGTGTTTCAACATACTATTAATAATGCGCTATACTTACCTTCTTCCAGTTGATACGAGGAGTTGGGTTCCCGTCTGCGAAACATTGCATTAAGACAGCAGACCCTAACTCCGTTGTCAAGGTGCTATTCGGAAAAATAGTTATCACTGGCACACGTGCTGGTCCTGCATCAAACAAAGACAAACAAAACCACATGGTAAATTCAACACGGAGTCTGGCTTGCTATTGAGAGACTGACAGTGGCGTTAAAATGTGAGACTGGACAATATAGCGGTTTACTAACATGCAGAGGCTGACGACTTTCACTGACCTTCTACGGCGAGACTGGCGGTAGCACTGTCCTCCCCAAAACCGTTCCGGGCAAGGCAAGTGTATCTTCCTGTATCGTCCTTAATGGCGCCACGTAATACTAGCGTCCCGTTTGGGTATTTAGATATTCTTCCTTGGAGCTGTAAGTGTGTAACATTTGTATATCTAACATGTTAGTATACCAGTTTTCCATTTTCATAGACTGTTGTTGGTACAGTTTAAATCAGAAGGTCAATATACCACTACTCAACTACTCACTACTACTCAATTACTCACCGGCAGTTGAGTTTGGACACCGTTCAGATTAACCTTGAGCCAATCCACATTGGGTCGGGGGTTACCTATGACGATACAGTCGAACACTGCCGTATACATCTCAGGAACAGTCAAGTTTCCAGGGGGATGCACCAGAACAGGTTTGCCTGTCAATGACAACATAACCATGGACATGACAGTTGGGATTACCTGCGGACAATGAAACCATATATAGGTCATGGACATGCCTATCGCATGTTCAGACAATGACGCCGTACATAAGCTGCCCTCGTGACAATGATAGGAACACAACCGTGACTCTGACCAATGTATGTTTGACACTGAGGTTATGAACAGAACAATTCTGCATGTACCAATATAAGACAACAGTTACGCTGTAGATGCACTCGGACCTGGCGATCGCGAATCGTTCAAAGATATGGTATTCGTGAAAGTCGAGAATTTTTTTGTGGATCTCGCAAATGTACCTTTTTATGAAATAAACGACGAGTTGAGGCTGTTTATCGAGTAGTTTATTCTCCCTGCAGAGTTTTGTTGTACGAAAAACAACGACCACGAGTCGTTTATGTCTTACATGAGATAAAATAATGTGTGCAGCCTATTAAGGATGATGATAAAATTAACTTACTTTAAAAATATGTACCCGCATTTTAATAATGACTCACTGAAAAGGGTCCGACCTCGGCAATGTCGGACAAGTCCATTTCATGAACAGGTGGGTTTGGTACTATATTTCCCGTATATTCTCAAAATCCGCATGTCGGTTATCTGTACCTTTTCTCCCAATACCGATTGTCATATGTCTACAAATTTAGGATGCGGCCACTGCGTTTATCTGCGAATCCTGGCAAAATCTATGAAGTCACTCCCCTACCTGAAATTACGTCGTCCTACATATTACGTCATTAAGTTGCGAGCGCATATTCAATTCTCCAGAAATGTTTTGTTTGTTTGTTTGTTGTTTAACGCCGTATTCAGCAATACTCCAGTTGTATGACGGTAGTCTGTAAATAATCGATTCCAGTGATTGACATCATGAGCATCGATCCACACAATTGGGATGAGATGGCATAATCAACCAAGTCAGCAAGCCTGGCCCCCGATCCCGTTAGTCACATCTTACGACAAGCATAGATTCCTGTTACGGCATTATACACCATTATTATTTCCAACAACCCGTCAACTTTCCTGAAATCAACTTTCACCAAACTCGAAACAACATCTGACTTGTAGCTCTACCAATACCATCTAATGAAAAACCTGAGTTAGCAGATGACACGTCTGAAAATTGCAAGACGATTGTGACCTCTAACAAATACTGGAGTGCCCCTTTGTCCCTCCGAAAAGCATAGGGAGAGGTTTGTGACTTAGTTTTGGCCTTGAGTATACGAGACGCCGTGACACAACTGGAATACTGTTAAAAGCGGCGTTAAACCCAACTCACTCAACGATACTTATATTTTTGCAAGATAAGCAATTTACCTTAAGTGTGTTCCTGTTGATGTTTCAGCAGGTTATATGAGTGGGCTACATGAGCGGGCTACATGAGCGGGCTATATTGCTAATAATATACAATAATTGCCCGCTCCTTAGCGAATCAGAAGCTAGTATTTTAACGTTAGGTGAGGTAACGGTAAACAACCCTGAAGAAATTCCACATTTGCTGAAAAAAGCTACGTCAACGGGTCGTGGGTATGCTGCAAACACAGTATCATCGTTTTGAAAATGTTATTCACACCAGGGTAACAGTCATGACTTGCCACGGACCGGTCGGCCACGCGGGACGGCATGTCAACACGCTATAGGTTGGTGCATCTACGGAATCGATACCAAATTTCCGCATTAACAGCTTAGAAAATTCATGGTGTTATAAACCAAATAGAAGTCTTCGTCTTGATGTTGTCAAAAGTTCTCCACTACAGAGGGGACGACATTATTTGCATTATGCTTGCCAGGCAGTTCTTTCTTCAAGCTTGGGAAGAGGTCGAAATCGGAAGGTGCATGAATACTCTGATAAACGCGGAGGATGCTCCACGTTACATGTTTGCATTGCTAGTATTACATTGCCCGAGTACCTATACTATACTAACATAGACCCCATTCCTACCAGCAACACCACATTGAAGATAATCATACAAGCCACAGGACGACCAGCGCCAACAGCCAAACACGTTACTGGGCACACACAGTCTACATGATCAAATGCAGCTGTTAAGACTCCTCAGGGTATCAACACCCCAGATCCAACAATAAACACGATTCCAAATCTGCCATTTCAAATAGCATTCAGTCATGCCACAGGCTCCCGATTCAGTGGACCATATCCATCGTTCTTGCTCCCAACCTCAAAGCCAGCACCATCAACCACATTGTAACTACTGACTGCATCCAATCACATTGTTGTTTCAGACGTCTTCATTAGATTTCATCTACTGGCACAATAATTTAAGCTGCGTAACCGTGTCCAACCCAGCTGTTGGTCAGTAGGTAGTCTAGCATCTGTACCGAAACGGTACATTAATAGAATACAGAAGTTAAAATTCATTAGTCAACTTTAAATCTTCAAGAACTGTTAACTTTAGGATTGGATTGGACATTGCTGATCCATTAAGTGTGGACAGAAGGTAAAATGGCGAAGTTGGGAAAATGGAAGCTCAGGCGAGTATCTTTCAAGGTGATATTGGCGACCTCTTTGTATCTGATCTCAACCTGGAGCAGGCTACTTTGGGGTCAGGATCAGGGGTCACCATTTCATTTCATCTTCAGAAACCTGCGTGACTTTGGATTTTGAAGCAAAGTTCTGGATGCAAGTTCTCTCTTTGAAATCGAACTAAACACAAACTTAAATAAAATTCTAATGCAGTCTGATTTGCAAAAGTCCAATTACCTGTACTGATATTTCGGATAGATTTAAACATTCAATTACAAAAACTATCACATTCATGATCAGTAATCACATTTATAATAATTACCAATTACACGTTTAAAAAGAAATGAACGCCAAAGTGCACTATCTGTCATAGTGGATATAGTGTTTATAATATCATGTTTCGCCGGTTTGAGATATCTAGCTAACAACATCATATATATTGCATGCTGAGTTGCGATACATATACATGTATCCCCGAATTCATCCTGCACTTAAGAGACATATGACATAAGAGATAATACTAATTTCGTTTTCTACCTTTTTATTAAAACTGAATATATGACTTTAAGAAATCTTATCATACTTTTAATAAATATATGTACACAAGATCGGAAAAAAATGTTTGTCTTATAATTGTTTTGGTCGTTTGCTTGACAGATCATGGATGCCTAACAATCCATTAGGTGAGTGTTTAATCACACATGGTTTACGACATACTCTCCTCTTCTCGTATGCTCTATATAATCACTTGTTTAACCATTTTCTCTATATTGAATTCACAGGATGTAAAACTACTACTTTATGTTTATCTTAGTGTAATAAATATATAAGAATTGTAAAATTGAACATCCCCTCTGAAAACGATCAACCCTAAACATTTAATGTGAAAAGATTCCCATGTTTGATTCTTGAAGTACAAAATAAGGAAAAACAACCACATTCTAATGAAACACGTACAACATTAAAAAAATATATCTGTTTGTTAAGAAGTATTATTTCAAGTATTTGATTTATTCAAATTGATGTCAAACAGGTCTGCTTCTTGCCAAATAAAACTGAACGAACAACCTATCCCCTACTTATCCATTCAAGGCAATTTTTGTAAAGGAAAAGTCCATAACTTTTTTAACGGTGCCCGACGCGGACCCTGAAGTTTTTTACCAAGCATCGGTCTTGTCGCCCGGCTATCGTTCCGCGCATCGTGTCCGTCGCACGCCACGGCGAGTCTTATGTGTCATACGCTGATCATATTGCTATAACACAAGCGTATGAGCACTCACTTCAGTTAATGTTAGATTGTGTTGCGAATTGGTGTAAACGTTGGAGATAGCAAATTAATGTAACAAAGGCAAATATTGTTCCTGACACATCATTACATATACCCAAATCATGTTTTAGCTTCTCTTGTGGTGATGATTCCATTGACATTGCACCTTACTATAAATGTCACGGAATATAGTTACCGGAACATCTTGATCTGAAAGCTTAGCTATACGGGGCGAGATGGGGTGGATGTTGCCGATCATAAAGCAGAGACGTGATATTGTCCGATTCTGGATAAAGTTGAACAAGGCGTCTCCAGATCGATTAATCTGTACCGTAAAATTATGGTCCATTAAATTCAGAAAGTCTTGGGACAACACTATGTTGAAACTGTTTGATAGTTTGTAGTTATCTAGTGTTTGCAGTTCCTAATGTTTATGATTACTTATCCAGAGACTTCCAGAGTATTAAGGAAAGATAAATTGCGATTATGAAATTTGGTACAGTGCTTTGTGGGATTATTCCGGGCAATCTAATAGTAAAAAACACCGAAAATTCCAGTTGTTTAAAGATACAGATGCCTCTGTACTGCATGCATATTTGGAATCGGTCTCTCCGATGTACTCTAACCAAGCTACGTTGCGGTGCGCTCCCTTTTGAACTAGAGTTGGGGCGCATTTCACGCCCTAAACCCCTCTTTCTGAGCATATTTGTAAATTATGTAGCCTCCGTAGTGTTGAAGCTAACTTTCTAGTTGCCTGTGAATTCTATTCTGATATAAGATCGGATTCATTTCATCAAGCCCCTCTAGTTAATCCTCTATTTGTTGACATGGCTCCAGTTGATCAATTCGCCTTTTTAATGCAGCGTGATGAGGTATCGTCGTGAACATTGTGTCTGAGTGGAGGAGATGCCATCCCTCTCATTAGTTCTTAGACTATAAATACTCTTAGTTGAATTGAATTAATAGGGCTGATATGATATTTTTGTAACTGCAAATATTTGTAACCACTATGTATATTATGTTTTGATATTTTATCAAGTATAGTGCCGTCAACATTGTGTCTAATGAGCCTTTGAGGCCTGACGGTAAATTGTATTTCTGTGATATTGGTTTTAATTCCAGTGTAAAATATCCATACATGTTCTATATGACATGAACATTGAGATGACAACGTGAAGCGTGAACACCTGATGTGATTTTGGTCAGCACTTGTGACCGCGATATGCAGTATCTGCGCTTACATCGTTTACCCCACCTCTTTGTGACGTTAACGCAGGCAGCATCCACTGTTTCTGACTCAGGTATCAACCCGAATCCAACTGGACACTGATCATTACCATTATCGAGGGCTGAATTACCTAAAGTAAGATGACTCTTATATTTATCTTTGTTCTTATCCCCACCTTGTACTGCACGAGTTTTCATCATAACCAAACAAGATGGTGCACCCACAAGTCCAAATTTACTACTCGGGTACCCACCCACCTATTACCCGACACTACCCGGGTACCCACTGTTGGTCTCAAGAGAGGTACAAAAATGTCCGATTGGGAATAGTTTGACCGTAGCCCTGGGGAAAATGTATTTAGATACAAGTATAAATCGATCTGCTCATGCATACACTGACGTTGGCTGAAGTTTTATCTTTATTCAAACATATAAAAGTGTGGGTGCATAGTCAGAAAAAAATATGCCAACATTATAGTGACTTGTAGTGTAACCATATAGTTCAAGATCATTTTGTCATTAAACATATATCACATGACCAACAAAGGGTCCGGGAAGTTCTGTGGGTACCCGGGTCCTTCTCAGTACCCACTCGACCCTTGTACCCGAATTACCCGTCCCAGCCCTAGCATCCACATCAATTTTCGGTTAAATAGTTTCTTGAATTATATTGAATATTATTACTTGGAAGAAATATGGCAAGATTACATATATCAGCTATCATGCCACATGTATTCAAACCAGTACTGTGCCCATGCAACTGCAGTCACGAAATTGTCCGATGCGGGCGTTGGTGGTCTACGAATTATGTATGTCTCTAAGGACATAGGAATTAACAATCCTTGAAAAGATTCATAATCACATGTAGTCCAAGAGATAGCATGGAATTTATTTACCTCAGAGGTCCAAAAGGTTTGAAATGTGGATCATGAAGAAAAATTGATTATATTTTCGAAAAATCAATTTCTTACAAATTGTATCTTGACTACTTCATCACAGTATGCCATTAAAGGCATGACTCAGAAATTTGTTTTAGCGCCCATGCGATTAAGGAAAATGCGATAAGTTTAACAAGATTGAGAATGACTAAAGTAATTTAGGTACTGAAGAGACGATATGAGCATATACTTTATAAAATAACACAATATTGTACCCACTATATCAAAATGTATTTTCTGTGACAGGAAATATAATATTTATTATTTTGTTTGCAAAGTACCAACTTTAGTTTCTTCTTACTCCTGTAATATAAGGTATAAATTTTTCTCAGTAATTTTGCTTTACAAGCCCAACATTATTGAAACAGTTTTAATCTTTTTTCTAACACTTTCAAATGATCATTCATAAAGATTCAGAGTATTATTCAAAGTAGTCAGAATGATTTATTTTTGGTAAAGGGAGATAACTCCAAAAATTATAAGCTGTGTCATTTTAGGCAGTTCAAGTATAATTAATGTAATAAAAAGGACCAGATTTGAATAGAGTTAATTAATTAACCTTTCCAATGAATAGTTTTTAGTATATAATTTCAATCAAGTGCAATGACTGGTCCCTGATCCCAAGATGGCCGCAAAGCTGGAAGTATGTAGACAGCAGGAATGGAAAGGGTGGGCAGTTGTAAATACCCTTGTGATCAGTTATAAAGCTCATCCAAAAAGTTAAAGCTACCAAGGGAGACTACTCTTAATTACAAGTATTTCCAGGGAGCAGTTGTTGTTTTAGTTTGGGGCTATGCAAGTTTGATTAATCATTATAAAGCCATCTGTGTTTCAGATGCCATGTAGAAGCAACACTATTCATTGACCGCAGAGGCACTTAAATATGAAGAATGGATGATCAAAATCTCAAATGTATTCTGCATCTGGATCAACATACAAAAGAACCAGTCAAACGGTTTGACAATGAGTCTTGGCAACAAATACAAAATGCTGCCAAACTTCGTCTGAAGTTTCTTATTCATCAGAATACCAAAAAGCATATGGATATGTGGGAACTCTAGATGTCACTGAACTGTCCTATGGATATCATATCATCTTCTACAAAAGTCACAGCTATTCCAAAAGAGATAACTGAGCCCCAAAGAAATGCATCTGTTTTACTGCGTTCAAATTTGCCTGGTATTGCTTGTAATTCCTCTGGGGTATTTGAAAATGTGTGCACTTTCTGCAAAGCTGTTTCAAAGCGTGTTGGGAAGAATAGAGAAACATTTTGAAGATGTGAGAGTTTTGACGCTGAAGAAAAAATAAAATCTGCTGCTAAAACCCTGTGTGACCAAGCGCTACTAGCTCAGATCTGTGACGTAGAGTTCATATTGAAGGAAGTAAAATATCACCATTCATCTCGAGGCTTTACCTAAAAAAAGCAGCAAATATATCCATCAGTCAAGGAGCATCTATGGAGCACTCTGACAACAGCAAAGAAAACCTGACAAACAATGCACAGGACATCGTCACTCTATGTTGAACAAGACATTATTGTTAAAAATGGAGCTGAATAGTTCACATCTCTGCATAAACAATATGTAACATTACTTGGGAGTGAATCTAAATACAGTGCACAGAAGGTGGAAGCTAAATTACTGAACAAGTACAAGAATGAAATAAAGAGTACCAAATCCTCCAAAAGAAAAGGAGAAGTAATTTTGTCTTCAAGTCTATCAAATGAGGATGTGGTCTTGTATGCTGAGGCACAAGGAAAGTCCAATTCTGCATGTGTGCTGGACGCAGCTTTCATTCTGAGGTAGGAAATAATCAGGATGAGAGATGCGTCAAAGGATCTACCATTGCCCTTGTCAGCACAAGTTATAGGAAAGGGTAATGGGCAACTCTCCTGAGATTTTATGTGATTCTTTTGAACATTGTATACCGGCTCTCCAAGGCCAAAAGATCCACCTAGTGTCACGGCTGAGAGATGCATCAGATCATCAGCAGATGACAATCTATACAATACTTCAAATGGAACTATCAAACCAGGTAAACATCTTAATCTTGCACTTGGGCTTTAAAGTACCACTGGCAGCAGGAAAGTAATTCAGATTTTGAATCATTTTGGACACTGTGTAGGGTATCAAATGGCTGAACTGTTGGAAACGGAGATGGCAACATCTGTATCACAAACTGAATCACCAGTTCCAGATGGTCTCCTTCACTCACCCTGACGTCACACTGGCACGGCGTGGGACATTTTTGATGAGAACACAGAAACTCTATCAGGTGCTGGGACACTTCATGACACAGTCGGTATATGTTACCAGGGTATTCAAACAGCCCCATATACACCTGAAGATGTTCCATCACATACATTTTTTAAAGCAGGAAGAAGAAAGAGATCATTCCAAGGAGAACAATCTTACATCAAGCCCTACATGAAGAAGCTAGGATTCAAAGGTTTGAGTATCCATTATCCGAAGGAGAGAAGCCTACAAATTATGTACACATGGACATACTCTGGAAGATGGGTTATTCATGGAATCAGCAAATCCCAATGTGGATAGGGTGGTGGAATGCACGATTGTCTGAGGACTATCTACCACAACAAAGAATTGGGTATTTGAAAAACACAACAGAGCCACCAACACAACTGAAAGTAGTTGCTAAAACACTGAGGATATCTCCAGAAGTTGCAAAAACCTGTGGTGAAAACATGGCACTTGCCACTTATGATTTGCATTGCAGGTACAGGCACAAGAAAAACCTACCTTTGACAACGGGTTCGTTTGCTTTGGAGCTTTCCATATATCTATGACATTTTTTGCTTGTTTGGGATACCTCCTCGATGGATCTGGGGGACCATACCTCTTGACAGAGACTGGCTTTCTTGCTGGTGGATCACTCAAGGGATTTATCAGTGGTAGACATTTCAATAGATGCAAACGCCTTCTGGAAACTACATTTTCAGTCCTTCCTTGACAAGCACCCTTGGTTTATTAATGATGACATGAAGCAACTGGTGAGTGAAGTCGGCGGCAATCCAACATCAGAGTTTGTCAAACTGGCTTTGGAAAAGAATGCAATTCTAAGAATCCTTGACACCCATGACGCCTATTCAGTGGATACAAGGAATGGGGTTCGTGGGAAAACTGCTCAGTCCAGGATCATCTATATCGATCTTGTAAACCTGTATCCGATGTTCATCAGGCTCTGCAGGACGTGTGACTTCAACTTATTTGTGCTGCCTTGGATGGATGTGTCCAAATTTCTTTGCTATGAATCGTCCACATTATTCAAGATGAATGACCTTGTATCACTTGAATCTACTGAAGATAGATATCACACACACGGGAGCTAAAAGATGCTAGAAAATGGAGGACTTTCAATCACGAGAAGCACAAATTCTTTCTCCAGAGTACCAGTTGATATGGCACTTGAACAAACTGTCACGCTGATGCGGCTTCAAGGGTGATACGGATTTCTTCGTATCATCAGTTGTGTGAGGTCTTCTTGAGATGGTTGGCCTTGACAGAAAAGATGAAACTTCTCGTGAGCAAAGGCTATCTCGGTTTGTGGGAGATCACAAGGATGTTGAGAAACTTCTCAATGCAACAGAAAATAGTTTGAATCGATCCGGTGAAGCATGTACCAACCCCAACCTCTATTGTATCAGTTCTGGAAAGGCTTACGAGATGAAATAACCAATGATCTTGTTTCTGTGCTACAGAAAGGAGAAGAGCGACACAAGCAATTTCAAGATGGCTGTTTCAGTGATGCTCGACGATTTGAAAATCCTATTCCCAGAGGTAAATTTTTAAAGTAAAAACTTTTGCTGCTGGAGCTGTGCAAGGCCAAAGATAAGAAGGTAAATGAGCTCCAATGCACAAGTGATCTCTTTGGAAGACTACTGTACCTAGCTACAATCTCAAACATCAACCTGCAAGAAGTTGCTTTGCCCACATAGACGGCTCTCTCAACAAAACTGACAAATCAAGGCATCTGCGCTGTCTTGAAAAGAAGGTCGAGGATCACTCACAAATGTCACTCTTGACGTATGCATTGTTAACGGGATGTTCTTTGTACAGTCTCTCACGAATGTACCTCTAAGGTACAAGGATATTGCCCAAACAATGCTTATTGCGCTCTGCCGAATGGCCAAACATGTTCAGTTTGTTTTTGATACATACAAGAGTCCATCCATTACGGCAAATGCGTGGTCAGACTGTATTTGAAGCCTTAGTGACAGGTCCTCTCAAGATTAGATCAAAAGAATTCCATCAAGCATTGATTCTGAGGTTTCTTGTAGAAGAACGGGCAAAAGATGAATATAATTAAATATTGTCAGGACATGAACTGTATGTTGCCATCGACAGTGTGTGCTATGTTTTCACACTCTACATTGATGTCAGTGCAGTAGCTTTATCTATCCGAGTGGATATCTATGAGGCTCTTCCTTCTTTCCATGCATTCACAGGTTGTGACTACCCTGCAAAATTTGCCAGAAAAGGAAAATGTTGTCTGTTACACATGTTGGAGACATCAGATGCATTTCAAAAGGCTTTTTCTAATTTTGGAAGCAAAGACGAAATCACAGAGGGGACGTCAACTTTATTGAGCACTTTGTTTGCATGATGTACAATAAAGGTGACTTTTCAGATGTCAACGAGTCCCAATATTGTATCTTCAAGGATAAATATGCACCTCGATCTTAATCAGGACCACTTGATAATGTTAAAGGCTGTGATCCATGTGCCTTTCCCCCTTCGAAGAGTGTACTGCTTCAAAAACTGAACCGTGTTCACTTTGTATCATCTATCTGGAAGAACGCTCATATTGCAAGACCTGCATTAAGGTCTCCAGAGGAACATGGTTGGAAATTGGTGGATGGATTATATTCAGTCATCTGGTATAGTGGAGACCAAATGACAACCTCAATACACAGGAAGCTTGATACTTTCTCCTCAGATGACTCTAATGAAGATGAGTTTTCCAATCTAGCTGATGAAGACACAGATAACAAGAGCAGTGACTCGGACATTCATTGAGGAACATGAACAAAGACATACTGAAAAGTGTTGTGTGCATGATGAACGGTGATATCATTGAAGGAAATTGTGAAATATACCACTAAATGGTGAAATTTAAAAGGCGGTTTATGAACTTGAATCATAGTTTACATTCTACTCACGAATAATAGCTTCAATAGAACATTTTGAAAGAGTTATCTCCCTTTGGTGTATTTAAAATATTATAAAGTATTAAAATAGTGGCACTAGTTAACGTTTTTATCAGAAAATGAAGAACCCTTGCAGTGTTTTATACTGGCTATGCCCCATTTTAACAAAATCAACATAAGTTTCATGAATTTGTGGAATAGTTTGGTTATGAATAAAATAAGAACTTGAAGTTTACTATAAATTAACTTAAATTGCCATTTTGACTGTAAAAAATATATATAAATTTCATCATCTCTGAAAACATACTGTCACTTTCAGGAAAAAGTACTGAGTCAGGCCTTTAACGCCCCCTACTGGCAAAATAGTCAAGACATAATTTGTAAGAAATTTATTTTTGAATAATGCAAATGTTACAAGTATTCAAACCATTTGGACCTTTCGGGGTAAATAAACATACGCTATCTCTTGGGCTAATGTACATCTGTTGCTCAACGTACGGCATGTAACAATATACAGCAGTCAAACAAATCGGCCACCATGTTCGTTCTACGGCGACGTCATATAACACACACACACACACACACACACACACACACACACACACACACACACGGGCTGTCGATCCAAGTCGGTTACGGTGTCATGTACAAACCAGAACGACAAGCAGACTATTTTAAAGATGGCTTGCAGTTGCTGCATTCTGCAAACATTAGTGGCGGAGACAAAGTTGTAACTTGTACAACAGAAAACATCTCAACTCACAAAAACAAAAACAAGCGACGCTAAACTTCGACTGTGTTTACATGTTAGGTCCCCCCTACAATGCACTTGTAGACTGTTTCGAGTCCGTGATAAAATAAAAGCTAATTCATATAAAAACTTAAATTAAAAAAAAGTCTTATTTCAGCATCGGTTTATGGACCTATTTAAATAATAAGCAACCCATTTTAGTGTTGCATTGTGTTTGAAATGTAAATATGTCTCTTAACGCAAGGGTACAGGCAATTAGATGGAAGAGCCCGACAGTTAGTCCTGTATGTTGATTTTCAGTTTAGGTCCTCGCTCATTACAGGTTTGGTTTTAAACCCATCTTTTATACAAGACAATGGTGGCCTTAAATTCGGCATTTTAGAAAAGGTAATAACGTTTTCTCTACCCACTTGTATAGTACAATCAAGTATAATTTAGAGCCAAACTTTATTTCTTAAATATTGCATTTACAGTATGATGCGGAATCCCGCCCTCACCTTCAACTGTGAGAAATGCTTGGCTACTGTTGGTAGTCTGGTGGAGGACTGTGTTCGTGGCCACACAGCTGTAGTATCCTTGGTCTGTGTATGTGACAGTCGAGATAGTCAGTCTGCTTCTATATCCAGTCTGTGTAACGTCCCCTGACGTGAGCATCAAGCCATCCTTTACCCACTCAATGACCGGTAGGGGTACACTCTCCACAGCACACTCCAGGGAAGTTGATATCCCTACTCTTGCTGTGCCGCTGACAGGCATAACTGTAAAGGGCCGCAAGGCTGTATTCGAAAATATAGGTATCATTAGTAATAGTTCATTAATGACAGTTTTCTGTCGTTATTGCATCGGTCTGTTGCTGACCATAGGTTTTGTTGTTCCAAACTCCTTCAAACCAACGAGCAGCAGATTGTAAGTCACGCAAGTACCTTAGATAGGCGAATGAGGAAATACTGTTCGAAATAATGTAACTGCCCCTTTCATAGTGAATGGGCCCATGGCAGTATCTCACACTGAGGTGACTCACTGCTCCTGCGCACGGCCAGACTTTGTCTTGATGAGTGATATTATTAACAAACGACAATGCAAAGATTTGAATCAAATGGTGCGAATCTGAGAAGAAAAGTCAGCTGAAAATGAGATAGTGAAAGTACCTGCACTGTTGAGGAATTTAAGATAATAGACACACAATGAAAGGAACGAAACAATTTAAAGAAACAACTGTATGGGTGCAGAGACGTTTGATCTTTCACAGTTTTCAGAAATTCGAATAGTATACAACAAAAATATATCTCTTACTGACTTGAATATAATTTGTATGAATCAAAACTGAAAATCACTGGAATACACGTAATGCATTTCTCGACCACATGATGGCATCGCTTAATGGTATTTGAACCCCTACACGATCAAATCCCACAGTCTTCAGTTTGTCAAAGTTAAATAAAAAGCACGTGGTGAGGACGAAAACCCATACTTAAGCCTTTAAAAATATCTTGATTTTTATGTGACTTTATGTCCAATACTAATGATAATGAACGAAAAGCTCTACTATCTGTTCCTGTCTTATACATTATTATAGAACTAGAATCTGCTACACAGACATTAATTTCCCAAACATGACATTATTTACACATATGTATAAAGAGGTTGTTGACATCATATTGTGGATCAATGGGCACCAAAGCAAGGCCTCGGCGATAGTATTAACACACAGGGGACAACTATCGACAATATATTTGACATGGTCAATTTACTACCGAGGCATGTCCTCTGTAATCTAGTACCACATGATATCCTTGAGCAATCTACCGATGATGGTTATCGCTCTGTAACATATTGCCAATTGGCGTAATAATGACCTGTGTTTTTTAACTACCGATGAATATCCCAGTGCAATGTACTACCGATGAATATCCTTGTGTAATATACTGCCGATAAATATCCGTGTGTAATGTACTGCTGATGAATATTACTGTGTAATGTACTGTTGATAAATATCCGTGTGTAATGTACTGCTGATGAATATCCCTGTGTAATGTACTGCTGATGAATATTACTGTGTAATGTACTGCTGATGAATATCCCTGTGTAATGTACTGCTGATGAATATTACTGTGTAATGTACTGCTGATGAATATCCCTGTGTAATGTACTGCTGATGAATATCCCTGTGTAATGTACTGCTGATGAATATTACTGTGTAATGTACTGCTGATGAATATCCGTGTGTAATGTACTGCTGATGAAAATTACTGTGTAATGTACTGCTGATGAATATCCGTGTGTAATTTACTGCTGATGAATATCCGTGTGTAATGTACTGCTGATGAATATTACTGTGTAATGTACTGCTGATGAATATCCGTGTGTAATGTACTGCTGATGAATATCCGTGTGTAAAGTACTGCTGATGAATATTACTGTGCAATATACTGCTGATGAATATCCGTGTGTAATGAACTGCTGATGAATATCCCTGTGTAATATACTGCTGATGAATATCCGTGTGTAATGTACTGCTGATGAATATCCGTGTGTAAAGTACTGCTGATGAAAATTACTGTGTAATGTACTGCTGATGAATATCCGTGTGTAATTTACTGCTGATGAATATCCGTGTGTAATGTACTGCTGATGAATATTACTGTGTAATGTACTGCTGATGAATATCCGTGTGTAATGTACTGCTGATGAATATCCGTGTGTAAAGTACTGCTGATGAATATTACTGTGCAATATACTGCTGATGAATATCCGTGTGTAATGAACTGCTGATGAATATCCGTGTGTAATGTACTGCCGGTGAATATCTTTCCTGTGTAATGTACTGCTGATGAATATCCGTGTGTAATGTACTGCCGGTGAAAATCCCTGTGTAATGTACTGCCGGTGAAAATCCCTGTGTAATGTACTGCCGGTGAATATCTCTCCTGTGTAATGTACTGCAAGTGAATATCTCTACTGTGTAATGTACTGCCGGTGAAAGTCCCTGTGTAATGTATTGTGATGAATATCCCTGTGTAATCTACTACTATGAATATTCCTGTGTAATGTACTGCCGGTGACTATCCCTGTGTAATGTATTGCGATTAATATATCTGTGTAATGTACTGCCGGTGAATATCCCTGTGTAATGTACCGCCGGTGAATATCCCCGTGGAATCTACTGACGGTGAATATTTCAGTGTCCTTGAGGCAGGGTATTTTTCGTCTCGTACATTTGAACAAAATGGGGAAATACGAAACAACGACTTAAGTTCTTGGCAGAGGATGCACTTACTAGCTAGTGTGAGGTTTGCTAGTCTGGAGTAAATGCTTTGCCTCCCTGTGAGGGCGATGCAGCCATAGGCCCCGGCGTTGTGCGTCTGAACATTTTTCACCAGGAGACTGCCGTTAGCATGGATCTCGTTGTTCTCATCGGGGACAAGGTCAGTGTCTCTAAACCGCCAGCTGAAATGCAGAATACGACTGTCTACCTTTCAACTTCATACAATTTCGTTAATATTGGAAGTTTGGTACATCGCTTTCGGAACTTTGCAATGTGTAAATGGTAGTAAACCAGAAAACCCATGATGACAATTTAGATGTGTTGTCATAAGGGTAGCAGTTGAATATGTGACAGTATCTACAAACTTGTTTGACAGTGCTTATAGTAGGAAATTCTTACGATTGTGGAAAGTGATGTGGCGCCAATGGGTCTAAAGGACGGATTGCTTCGTCACGCTACCATACACCTGTCACATTACCATCGATGACCACTTGATTGGCCCTGTAATGTGCAGTGATACCTCCCCACACCATTACGCTAAAACCACCGAATGCAGAACCTCATCACGCACATGCGTCAGCGTGACAGTTCATGGAACGTCGACACGCAGACAGCCATCACTGCTGTCAACATGAAACAAGGACTCATCTGTGAAGAGAACTTACCCCCAGTCTTTTGACCTTAACCTCATATGTTGTCTTGACTACGCCATGCGTGCAGTTCGATGACGAGGCAGAAATATTGGGAATTCAGAGGGACGTTGTAGCCGGATTTCGAGTTAGTAATGGATTCCTCACAGTCCTTGCACTAGTCGGATGTCCCGAACGTGGGCGGTTGCTATCAATGCAGATCGTAACCATTTCATTTATCCCCAAGCACCAGTCTTGAGATTCTGGAATCGTTACCAACACGTGATTTTCCCTTATTCGGAAGACCAGGAGTGAGTATCATGGCCCAGGACGCTACAAACAGTGTCGTCACCAAGGGCAAAGTACCATCACGGCAGTCTATACAGCTTGCTGCCAGTTTGCCCGTGACAGCCCACACAGCAAGGAATCGTCTACGTCAGGTAGGTGTTCGCTTAAGACGGCCTGGCGTGTTCTTGGTGTCATTTTGACTGACCATCATAGTCGACTACGACGTCAGTGGTACCATGTTCACAGACTACTGTCACACCTACAGAGAGAACTTTGTGGTTCAGCGACGAATCCCGATGTCTGCTTCGTCGTGCAGATGGATGGTGTCAGGTTTATAGGCTTGGACGTTGTGCGCCAAACTGCATGCACGAAGTTAACAGATTCAACGGCACAAGTTTGATGGGGTGTGCAGCAAGCCGGAACAAGGCAGAACCAACCTGCTTTACGTTCAGTGCAACTTAACACTTACACAGACCGTCATTGCCAGACCACACACAGCTGCTCTGTTCACGACACACCTACACAACTACCGTAGTCATGTCCTGCACCGGTCATAAAGATAACCAGATTTGAGACTGTGTGCCGATGACCGTGGTCTTTGACTTGTAACAGCTGTGGTACCATGTTTTCTTACACACCTATAGGTGAGAAACCCATTTGAGATGCTTGGTATCAAACCACTCTCCTACCCAGAGTTCCATGCGGCCGGCAGCCAGCCAGCATAGTGCCTCTGCCACAAGCCAGCGATTCGTCACATCTTTCGCAGTCCATTCAAGATATAGCATATGCTTTTCATCCGTTTCATGTTTGACAAGTCTGCACATTTTCATAAACAAATGTCAAAGAATGGTTACGGTTCATTAAAAAAGTATCCCTTACGCGAAAATCTACTTGTTTTTGCGTAGTTATCCTTTGTTTACATTGTTTGTACGGCTCCACGAGCTATCATCGAAGCCCAACGGAGAGCTAGCGATACGGTCACTTTGATGTATAAATATATATTGCCATGCAACTCACTGTCGCATATCTATTTATTTATGCAAAACAATATGTAAAGCGCCCTCAAATACTTGCATTAGTCCGTTCTATACTGATTTCTGAAAAAGCGCGTTTGTTTACAAACAAGAGAAAAGTCCAGTCACGTGATATGCAAATTAGCCTGTGGCCGTAGTGTTATGCTGAGTCACCAATGGGCCGGAGTGTGTTATCAAACATATGTGTGAGATCGAATTCAAGGCCGGTGATTGGCTAATCCATGGTGATGACCTGAGGTCAGATGATGACGGACTACTTTCCGGAGTGTAAGTCATTCATAAGCTGTTCGTGCTTCAGTCGAATGTTCACCTACGTCTGTATTGAACCACAGGACCGTGTAATTAATAATGATGATAATAATAAAAAAAACCTCGTCCTCGTCTGCGAGTTTGTTATTATTATCAGTTACATAATCTGTTGTTATATCAACATTATGTCCCTCCTCTTCAACACTCACTTCGAAGTCAAATAAAATACATCACGCAAACTAATACACATCACAGTTTTGTATTCCCCTTCGGGTTTCATTTCTAACTAGCATTTTTCCAACTGTGTTTTACCGTAATCAGGGAAGTAATGTTTGAATCTGGCGGTAACTGACCATGTTATTTAAAACAGCCGCCTTCTCCCGGACATATTTCTTCCGGTTCGTTGCAGTTCTTTTCGCCTCTTGCCCTAATTGACAGGTCAAATATATTAATGAACATTGTTTTGATCCCACTCTCCGATGATTGCCTACTGACTGTGTAGGCGTGTCAAGTTATGAGCGTCAATTAAACGATCACCTGATTTATGTCACGCCACGGTATGTATTCCTACACCTGGAATGTTTATCAATATCGTCATTTTTGTCATTTTTGATATATACAACTGTTTTAGGTTAAACTTTTGCAGATAAAACATGCTTTACATTGTCGAATTTAATTATAAGTATTGACTGTGTATTTTTTGTTCGGTTCATTGAGGGATGAATCGAAAAACCGATGTGAAAACTGTATGAATCCACTACCACAGTGCCAAATAGAATTGTTGCGTACGCTATTATATCTGTATTTAGTATTGATCGTCATGAGACCAGAAATGCTGAATATATTTGTCATTCGTTGTTATCAAACATTCAAAATGTTAAATTACCACTGTTTTAGAGACGGCACAGCTATTACAAATGGAATACCATCACAGGACTATTCTGTGTCATCAGCTGATTATTGCAATGGGGCATGTTATTCAACGTCTGTTCCGCTCGGACTGATCATCTACTCGTAAAGGACCTGTTTGTTTTCAAGAAATGCCACAGATACATTCACATGTACAAAATATGCATATATGCGAAATTATCGACGAATGGTATTGTCGTTGTCAAGATCGTTATGCGGTGGCATTTGATCTAGCACTTGACTCACGGTCAAATATTTGGAAAGGAGAGCATGTACTACAACATTGTGGTAATGCAAACATGTGGCATTCAGCGGATCAGTGTTCATGACATTGCAGCTATGACCTTGAGCACATGTAATACATTGCCATGACACCCAGTACTCTGACATACACAGATGTAATGCACTGTCATGAAACCCAGTACTCTGACACACACATATGTAATGCACTGTCATGACACCCAGTACTCTGACACACACATATGTAATACACAGTCATGAAACCCAGTACTTTGACATACACAGGTGTAATACACTGCCATGACACCAAGTACTCTGACATACACAGATGTAATACACTGTCATGACACCCAGTACTCTGACATACACAGTTGTAGTACACTGTCAGGACGCCAAGTACTCTGAAACACACAGTTGTAGTACACTGTCATGACAACCAGTACTCTGACATACACAGATGTAGCACACTGCCATGACACCCAGTACTCTGACATTCACAGATGTAATACACTGTCATGAAACCCAGTACCTTGACATACACAGATGTAATACACTACCATGACACCCAGTACTCTGACATACACGGAGGTAATACACTGCCATGACACCCAGTACTCTGACATTCACAGAGGTAATACACTGTCATAAAACCCAGTACTCTGACACACACATATGTAATACACAGTCATGAAACCCAGTACTTTGACATACACAGAGGTAATACACTGCCATGACACCCAGTACTCTGACATTCACAGAGGTAATACACTGTCATAAAACCCAGTACTCTGACACACACATATGTAATACACAGTCATGAAACCCAGTACTTTGACATACACAGAGGTAATACACTGCCATGACACCCAGTACTCTGACATTCACAGAGGTTTTACACTGTCATGACACCCAGTACTCTGACATACACAGATGTAATACACTGTCATAAAACCCAGTACTCTGACATAAACAGATGTAATACACTGTCATGAAACCCAGTACTTTGACATACACAGGTGTAATACACTGCCATGAAACCCAGTACTCTGACATACACAGATGTAATACACTGTCATGAAACCCAGTACTTTGACATACACAGATGTAATACACTGCCATGAAACCCAGTACTCTGACATACACAGATGTAATACACTGTCATGAAACCCAGTACCTTGACATACACAGATGTAACACACTGCCATGACACCAAGTACTCTGACATACACAGATGTAATACACTGTCATGAAACCCAGTACCTTGACATACACAGATGTAACACACTGCCATGAAACCCAGTACTCTGACATACACAGATGTAATACACTGCCATGACACCCAGTACTCTGACATACCCAGATGTAGTACACTGTCAGGACACCAAGTACTCTGACATACACAGCTGTAGTACACTGCTATGACATCCAGTACTCTGTCACACACAGATGTAATACACTGCCATGACACCTAGTACTCTGACACACACAGTTGTAGTACACTGTCATGACAACCAGTACGCTGACATACACAGTTGTAGTACACTGTCATGACAACCACTACTCTGACATACACAGATGTAATACACTGCCATGACACCCAGTACTCTGACATACAAAGATGTAATACACTACCATGACAACCAGTACTCTGACATACACAGTTGTAGTACACTGTCATGACAACCAGTACTCTGACATACACAGTTGTAGTACACTGTCATGACAACCAGTACTCTGACATACACAGCTCTAATACACTGCCATGACACCCAGTACTCCAACATACACAGCTGTAGTACACTGTCATAAAGCCCAGAACTCAAACATACACAGCTGTAGTACATTGTCAAGACAAAAAGAACTCCAACATACACAGGTGTAATACACTGCTATGACACCCAGTACTCTGACATACACAGCTGTTGTACACTGTCATGACAACCAGTACTCTGACATACATGGCTTTAGTACACTGTCATGATATTCAATACTCTGACATACCAACTGTTGTATACTGTCATGACACCCAGTACTCCAACATACACAGCTATAGTACACTGTCATGACACCCAGTACTCTGACATACCCAGCTGTGGCACACTGTCATGACACCAAGGCATACCATGTCATGATAGATATTACTCTGACATACAAACCTGTTGTACATTGTCATGGAAGATAGTACTCTGACATACCACCCTGTTGTACATTGCCATGATGGGTAGTACTCTGACGTACCAACCTTTTGTACATTGTCATGGTAGATAGTACTCTGACATAACCTTTTGTACATTGCCATGATAGGTAGTAATCTGACATACCAACCTGTTGTACATTGCCATGTAGGTAGTACTCTGACATACCACCCTGTTGTACATTGCCATGTAGGTAGTACTCTGACATACCAACCTGTTGTACATTGCCATGTAGATAGTACTCTGACATACCACCCTGTTGTACATTGCCATGTAGGTAGTAATCTGACATACCAACCTGTTGTACATTGCCATGTAGGTAGTACTCTGACATACCACCCTGTTGTACATTGCCATGTAGGTAGTACTCTGACATACCAACCTGTTGTACATTGCCATGTAGGTAGTACTCTGACATACCAACCTGTTGTACATTGCCATGTAGATAGTACTCTGACATACCACCCTGTTGTACATTGCCATGATGGGTAGTACTCTGACAAACCACCCTGTTGTACATTGTCATGGAAGATATTACTCTGACATACCACCCTGTTGTACATTGCCATGATAGGTAGTACTCTGACGTACCAACCTGTTGTACATTGTCATCGAAGATAGTACTCTAACATACCACCCTGTTGTACATTGCCATGATAGGTAGTACTCTGACATACCACACTGTTGTACATTGTCATGGAAGATAGTACTCTGACATACCACCCTGTTGTACATTGTCATGGAAGATAGTACTCTGACATACCAACCCTTTGCACATTGTCATGGAAGATAGTACTCTGACATACCAACCTGTTGTACATTGCCATGATAGGTAGTACTCTGACGTACCAACCTGTTGTACATTGTCATGGAAGATAGTTCTCTGACATACCACCCTGTTGTACATTGCCATGATAGGTAGTACTCTGACGTACCAACCTGTTGTACATTGTCATGGAAGATAGTACTCTGACATACCAACCTGTTGTACATTGCCATGATAGGTAGTACTCTGACGTACCAACCTTTTGTACATTGTCATGGTAGATAGTACTCTGACATAACCTTTTGTACATTGCCATGATAGGTAGTACTCTGACATACCAACCTGTTGTACATTGCCATGTAGGTAGTACTCTGACGTACCAACCTTTTTGTACATTGTCATGGAAGATAGTACTCTGACATACCACCCTGTTGTACAATGCCATGATAGGTAGTACTCTGACATACCAACCTGTTGTACATTGTCAAGGAAGATAATCCTCTGACATACCAATGTGTTGTACATTGTCATGGAAGATAGTACTCTGACATACCAACCTGTCCTTCATTTTTATGGAAGATAGTTCTCTGACATACCACCCTGTTGCACATTGTCATGGAAGATGGCATACGCACCTGTAGTAAACAATCTTTATATCATCATCTGTTGCCTTACAGTCAAACCAGACGGAACTGTTAAGTCCAACAACGACATCACTCGGCTCCCTCGTGAACTGAAATGCTGGTAGAAAAGGTTAAAACGTTTAAACAAACCAAAGCAGAAAGTTTATTATAAATGAGTACCAAACAGAGTAAAATTAATTGATATGTGTGAAAGAATAGCACTTTGAAAGGCAGATAGGTGTACATGACACTTACCAATTGCTGCATGCAACAGACATGCAAGGACAACGCGTCCACGGGAATACATGGCTGATGAAAGAATGTGATGAAGGTGGTCATCCACACCGAAGTCATTCAATGTTGATCTTCTGTAAGATGGCCAAAAATACAAGAATGCGTCATGAAGCTACAACATATGCACATAGTAATGTAAAGCCATGTCATTAAGGATCTACATTGTTCACGCTGGGCTTGCAGCAGGAAAACATAATTCGTTCCTTATTATACATAACTGCAATAGTCAACTTTAATAAAGGGATAAAGGCAGGACAATATTTGTATACAGCGAACTGTTAAAAAGTATCATTAAAAAAACAAAAAGACTGCTATTGGTTGGTATGAAAGTTATCCGGGCCCTGTTCAAGCGTCTGATATTCGGAATGAAGTATGGTACAACAGTCATTCCGTATCTTACGCCCTTTTCTCGATTTGCTACTCATACATTTTGAGATTTTACTTGCTGGATTTAAAATGTTATGTATTTTAGATTTATGTTGAACAGACAGGCTCCCATACCAGCAGTAGACATAACATAAAATGCTTTGAATAAAGGGTCTATAAAAGAGAGAGTAAAGTATTATCTAGTTTAAAATACCTAACGGACGTCGGAAGAAATACAATCCCTTTTGATACTTTTCATAAATATGCTCCGTTTTAGCATTCTGAGTGAGTTTCGAATCAATATAGTGCTAAGACAACTGTAGCGTACTAGCGTTTCACAATCCGAAAAACTATTTCGGAACAAGTCTTTCTTTACTAAAGTCAGTAGTGTCAAGACCGCCTCCGTGATTTAGTGGTGGGGCGTCCGCCCTGAGAGCAAAAGGCTTCGATCCCCTGCCGCGTTATGCCAAAAGACGTCAAAAGATGATACGTGTTTTTACCCCGTATGGCGCTTAGCATTAAGGGGTCGGCTCGGAGTCGAGTATTCATGTTAAACTGCATGCGGCATTTTATCTCAGTGAGCTGGCACTATAAATCGGCATCAATCCGGACTAGTACAAGCAGTAAGTAATGTCTATACGCCTTGGAAATGTTAAATGAGAAAGAATTACAGCATGTCACCATTAATATCAGCTGTACCAGCATTGATCTGACAAGGTTTTCCATCGTAAGAACATGACCGTTCATGTTTGAGTTGACGTCAGATCTCACCACTCATGCATTCTCCAAAATGCAGTATGTTCCGACATCAAAAGTGTTTTTGTTTTACATCCGCTGTTTTTCTGTGATTTATCATTTACTGTGAACATGGCACAAAGCAGGATATCAAACGTGCAAATTAAAGATGGCATTTCGAAATGCGATCCACAGGGCTGTCCTTCTAAGCTATCAGGCGTCAACTGGGCCACCATTACACAGTGGTAAGCCGATCGGTGAGACATTATGGTGCAACCAATGTCGTGAAGAACCTTCCACGGTCAGGACGACCTCGTGTGACGTCACAGCGTCAAGACCGGGCACTGATTCGATTGGTGCGACGACAGCTGTTTGCAAAATGTCCCGTCATGAAGCGACTATGGCTACCAATCGACATCTGTCCACAAAAACCGTGAGGAACTGCTTGGCGGATGGCTGTCCAGGAGTGTCACTAAACGCCCCCTACAAATAGATATCAGGCACTCCTAGCCATAAATATGGGACCCGGAAGTTTCGGCAATGGTTTCAGGAGTACAATTAGAATGAGTGACAACTTCCAATCCACCTGTCTTCTCTCAGAGAGAGATGGAGTTAACCGACAAGGAGATAAATTCTCTGTTTGAAAAAGCTGTGGTATACCGGTCATCTTTCAAATCGGTCATCAATTTGAATCCACACCTGGCATACAATCATTTCAATATGCAGGTTTTTCTATGATCACAGACATGTTTCAAAGAGGAGATTTCATGTGCAAACTTGATCTGAAGGATGTTTACTTCTAAGTTCCAGTGCACTTTTAAGGGAGCAAATAATCCTAAAATTCCTTTTGGTAATTTATACAAAGCCCCAGGTGTTTCACTCGGGTAATGAAACCTCATCAAAAGGAGAGATCTGATGCTGATAATCTATTAAGACGACTTTGGCTCTGTTGAACACAGCTATCTTATCGCAAAGGCGATCGTAGCTCTGATACTTTAATACAGGCTACGATAGTCATAGAACTAAGATCGCTTTGCGCAACGGGGCCCTGAGTGCTTAAATGGTCTTAAGTCCGAGAAAGTTCTCAGTTATACCAAACGTTACTCTTAAATCTAAGAAGTCATAATCATAAAAAGTTATTGAGTGAGTGAACATGGTTTTACGCAGTATTCCAACATAGTACCCATGTGGGGAACCGAACCCGTGTCTTCGTTGTGACGAGCGAATGCTTTAACCGCTGGGCTACCCCACCACCGCCCTGAAGATGAGAGTACTCAAGAGGACCTTTAGTGACATAAGAATTTTATTAACCCTTCAGAATGGCCGCCATTCTCAGAAAGGGATATGCTACCTGGGAACTTTCAGGGACTACATGGTGGTTTTTGAAGGCAATACAGTGACTGCAAGATAATCATTCATTTCCACACATTCTGTGTTAATCATGTCACATTCAGCCATGGTCTGACATACAAAATGTTAGAGTTTTACCATGTTCACATCATTACTGATGCATATTAAATGGCTGTGACACCAACACTGTAGGCCTAGATTCGGGACGCCCCCCCCCCCCCCCCCCCACACACACACACACACACACACCACACAAAACCCTGTAATATATTTTCACTACCTCAATCACTTTAACTGTGTCCTATATTTTAGTAGTCCACATTGACATTTATTTTCTACATTACGTGAGGTTCAGGAAGACCCATTAACGCAAAACAACAAGGCATTGTGGTCACGTAGACACATCATGAGTTAATATTGATGTCCTTTCAAACACTCAGTTCCTGAACAGGTGCTTGTTATTGAGTCACATGACACATCACATGATATGCAATGTCACCTCCAAAGTCATAGGGTATTAATATGAAGAAGAAGATGCAGAAGAAGACTAAATTGTATTATTGCATCACACAATATAGTAGTATGTAAGGTAGTGTCCATCCACACATACCTATGAGACACACAAAACACATTTAGTATCCATATAAAATATGACACAATACAAACATCCACGACAGTGATGGATTGAGGCAGTCATAAAATGCTTAGCCTTACAGAATTTAAAATAAAGGATTGAGCTGGAGCATGTTGAAAGGTGATAAGGATAGAAACATCAGATGAGGGTTCTTCTTTTAAACTGTACGTTTATATCTGAGCAAGAAGGAAGCTGTCCATTATCACACTGTGTCAAGAAAACTAAGTTCTAAAAATTGTTGAGTGTCATAAACTTAGAATCCAATAAGGAGGCAGCAGTAAACATTTCGTCTCTGAGATCTGAGTAGGGTTACAGTCAATCAAGAAGTGTGTTTCATCTTCAAAACCAGGTGTTGTTTTATTGTTGCAGTATATACAGATTCCCTCTTGAAGGAGGATAAGTGGCTTGGTGAAATGGTCTGTTTCTATTGATAATGGAAGAGATAGACACCTCAATTTAGCTAAATGGTGTAAATCCAGGTTATACAGGAAAATGTATCACAATGTATCAACTGGATTTCAACGGATTTATGTGCAATGTGAAATTCATTGGAGCTTTGTTCTGTATTACTTGAATGTGTCTATTTTAACTGAACATACTGATTTATGCCCCAAATACCAACACCATCGCATAAAACAGGTTCAACCAAAGAGCTGTTCCGCTTTGTGTAGATATCATAGGACATACCACCCGCACTGGTAAATTTAGAATACAATGCGGATAAGTCTCTGCTGTTCACTGTTTTCTTCATGTCTAAATGATCAGTAAGCATTATTCCTAAGTATCCGTAAGCGACCGTCACACACAGGTTTATTTGCCGGCAGATGAACGATACTTAGGTGGCTTTTGTAGAGTGTGTCCTACAATGAAAAACCTTGGTTTTATCTGCATTTACTTCAAATCTCCACTTTTGACAACATATATCTAGTACATCTAGCATTTGCAGTAGGCATGTTTCATCCGGTGCTATTCATCAGCATACAAAATAATGGATACCACAGGCATGCCGAATCGGACGCTCTTCTGGAGCATGTTGATTTCTTTAGCTAGATAATTTCCGCCCCTGTTTTGCACCATGTGATACTGGAAATGGATCTGTGTAAAAAGTGTTTGAGTAAAGCTTCCCAAATTTTCCCATGAATTCACATCTTCGTTAATTTGAACCATAGGCATTGTCTGTTAACAGTATCAGGTGCTTTTCTTATGTTGACGAAGCAAATGTCAGTTTTCTATTCTGTATTACGTTGCATAGGGAGTGCATATGTTCCAGACAATTTCCTTTTGAATGGAATCCATTTTGTTCTCCAGCTAAAATGTCATTTTGCTCAAGCCATACTTGGAATCTTCAGTTAAAAATGCCATGGAATGAGGATTATGCTGAGACCTCAATATCCCGGAGGGTCAGGTGGGTCACAGCCTTCTTTAGGTAGAGGTAGAGTCCCTGCTTCCATGCAGCAGGTGTGACCGAGTTCTCAAAACAATATTGGACGATTTGATGTAATAGTTTACTGCAGGTTTGGTTTTGTAGTACTGCAATGTGAATCTCGCCAAGCCCAGCTGCCTTGCCCTTCTTCATTTGCATCACAACTTTTTCTACTTCATTAATAGAACCGTATACATGATGATTGGTCGGACTGTACCTTGTTTATGAGTGACATCGCAGAACGCCTGGTAAAAACACCTACAATGTTCGTTTTTTTGTATGTGACTGATACACAAAACTCTGCTACTCTGGGTCCTATTGATACAGGTCTGTTACAATGGAGACTATATATGCTATCTAACGAAAGTCCTGCTGTAATTGTTGTCCTTTTTGGTGATTTTAACGCTCGAGTTGGTGAAAAGCAATGATTCATAGACTCAACAATACATCTGCCAATCGACGATATTGATTATGAAATTGACATATTTGATATTCCTTGAAAGTCAAAAGACTGAAGGAAACAAACTGTTAGAGTCACGTCCGAACTTCAATCAACAGTTAGTAAATAGTGTAACATGTAATGATACTGAAGGCGAATTCACAAACAGAGGCCAACATGGGAACAATGTGGTCGGTTGCTGTTTGCTATTCACATGTTTATATGCATATTTTAAACTGTTTTGACATCATTCCAAGATCATTTATCCTCATCAGTAAACTTCATTCATCCACATGACCCCACATGTTACCATTACGCACGAGGACTCACGAGCACGCACTGACAACATTCACGCGAGCGGGTTTGGACGGCATGCGGAAGTTTGAGATAGCCATATTTATTTATGATTATTTCTTGATATGTGTAGCTATGAAGTTTATGACATGTTACCATTCAGCATTGACAATACGATTCAGATATTGAACAAATTCATTTTGAAAGGAATTAGTACTTTAAATGACAGGCCACGTCGCCCACGAGTTCGTTGCAACAAAAACACGAACGATCTTGCATACTGCCAAAGTGGTTTGATGAAGAATATGAGCAGGCAAAATCATATAAGAATCATTCACTGAACAAATTCAGAAAAAAACAAAAACAAAACAAAGTAAGTATACGAAGAGAAATATTGAAATCGTTGAAGCAGCTGAGAAGAAAGACTGTTCAGCCAAGATCCCTAGCACTGTGACGCATGTAATAATACAGATGAAGTACTTTGGGTCAGCATCACAGACGAACAAATTGTTTTCGCAATAACTATATGAAAAGTGATAAATCCCCGGGTGATGATGAAATCCCCGTAGATGTATTTAAAGAAATGTGTACATTGTTACTACCTTCCATTAATAGTTTGTTAAACTGTATCCTTCACAGTAGCAATTTTCTAGATTCATTGAACATTGGGTTGATATAGCATAGCAGGTGATGAAAACGACCAGAAAAACTCAAGAAGGATAACACTTTGAAATACAAATTATTTCCTTGACAATCGTACACAATCTTGGATATCGACCAAGCAACTGTTATCAGAATGTCAAGCGGGGATTACAGAGCGTACTCTACCACCGATCATGCATTTACCCTCAACAGCCTTGTGCATAAGTATTCACGTAACAAAGGAGGACAGTTTTATTGTTGTTTGTTTACTTGTCAATTATATACATAGATACAAATGACTAGACACATTTATTACAATCTTGCACATATTGGAAATTAGAAAGCCTTTAATAAAACATGTATTCCAATGTCAGAGCATCTGCAAAAGCCAATAAACATGATATGTCAGATATCTTTAAGACATATGCTGGTGTAAGGCAGGGTTTCTGTTGTACATTGGAGAACTAGTGAATGAAATATTATCCAATGATACGGGAAACATATTTATTCTATGAACCTATACAAGATACGTCAATCTTACTATTTGCTGATAATGTAGACATTTACTGGACTCGGGATTCCTTTCCGACGCAAAATTGGTATCCTAAATGAGTATTGTCCGAAATTGGGATTAACAATTGATACAGATAAAACCAAAATGATAGTCTTTAAAAATGGTGGCAGGATATCAAGATGTGAGAAAGGGTTTCTCAATGGTTGGTTGGTTGTTTTGTTGTTTAACGCCGCACTCAGCAATATTCCAGCTATATGGCGTCTGTAAATAATCAAGGCTTGACCATGCAGACATTCCAGTGATTAATATCATGAGCATCAATCCTCGAAACTGGGTTCGATGGCAGGCATCAACCAAGTCAGCGAGCCTGACCACCCGATCCAGTTAGTCGCTTTTTACGACAAGCATAGTCGCCTTTTACAGCAAGCATGGGTTTGAGCTTGTATCGTATTACAAACATTTAGGTATATTTGTCGTGTGGACATATATTCACTGTAAGTCTTTGAGACACCTCCAATGCAAGAAGAAAGAGCTTCACATTTCATTACAACGTTTACAAGTATATTGAGGTATGAAAATTTGACAACTGCATGTTCAATCACACTGTTTGATGGAAAAATTCAACTAATCCTGTTATATGGATCAAAATTGTGGGGTATAAAAACAATTTGGCAAGTGAAAAAGTTGACGTAAAATCTCTGTAAAATTTCTATTGAACAATGGTTACAAAGATGCAAATATAGTTGTATTAGTGGTTCATAAATGTCCACAGAAGAGTTCTTTCATATTGGATAAGGCTCATCAGACAACCTGTGAAAAAAACTGCTATTTTAATACGGATTGGGGCCTGGCTGCACGGGACGTACAGCTGCTGAACAAAAGTTTGTTACATTAACAAATTTCGTGACAGTTGTTGCATTCGTTTCCCCCAAAAGTATTAAAGATGGTCTTTTCTTGTCAAAATAAGATAATCCACACATTTTACATGCAAATAAGGCAAAACAAATGTTGGTATTATGCAGAACATTAAGTTAGATTATGGATGCATTACAATGACTGTTCAAGTTGCGGAGGTAATTTCTACAGGTATCGCCAGTCTCTCTCGGTGAGTACATTCTTTTTGAACATGAACTGTCTAATATTTATGAAAGAACTAAACTGCATATTTCTTCGAACATTAATTGTTGTGCGGAAAGGTGTTGGTTTGCGGATCAGTCACATGACAATCTCAAGACGTCTACAACAATTTGGGTTGAAATGTTACGTCCCTTGTAGAAAACCCCTTCTGAATGCAAGGCAGAGAAAACTGAGACGGGACTGGGCAAGAGCCCACGCACATTTCAGAGTGGCAGATTGGAACCGTGTACTTTTCTCCGATGAATCTATTTTCAGATGTTTTAGTAATAGGCGTAGAATGAAAGTAAGGCGTCTCCAAAATGAGAGATACCGCAGTTATTGTTCACAGGTGACCGTAAAACACCTACCCCAGGTTCATGTATGGGGACTCATGTCAGCAAATGGTACCGGTATTCTTAAAAAGGTGCATGGTACTCTTAATTCATAGACATATCAGACTGAGATCATCAATGACCTCAAAACACAGTGTGAATGCCTCGTATTTCCGAGTAAAACATTCCTATTTCAGCAAGATAAAGCCCCTGCCCATTTTCCCAAGAGCACTCGTGTGTTTTGGGCTGTCAGAAACACACCATTATTGGAATGGCCTGGTAATTCCCCTGACATGAGCCCTATTGAGACTCTCTGGGACATTATTGGAAAGAGAGTTGCTAGGGAAATGCCTACATCAAGGCAGGAGCTCTGGAATTTGGTAAAGAAATATTTGTATTCTGTCTCAAAAGATACCTGTCGTAGTCTCTTGGAATCGATGCCTAAACGAATAAAGGCACTACGAAAAGCAAAAGGGGGTAATACTCCTTATTGAATGTACTTTCTTCTGATACCAAATAGCGCTACAATAAAAGTATTAATAACCTTGTAATATGTGTATACAGTCTTCATAGCCATGTAAACATAGCAATGTAACAAACTTTTGTTCAGCAGCTGTAGGTGACAGAAGAACGTTCCTGAATATCTAAACAAAGGTGTAAAGATATATATCTAAACAATGGTTCATGAGCGTACAAGGATCAAATTGTGTATATTATTATTCTGAAGTCAAAAGTTCTATTTCACCTGGGTTTTTTTTCTTATGCCTCAGAAACGCAGTGCATCTCCGTCAAATCTTTACGAAATGTAGATTTAATATACATATGTTAACTTTGGAGGGGCCACATTTAAAAACAACAATCGGCAATTGAAAATACACCCTGTCCATACTGTAACCACTCAAATGAAGACGAATATCACGCACTATTAATATGTCCAGAATATGAAAAGTTTAAGAAATTATTACACACAACAGTATTCTAGAAATTGATCATTAGGGGATAATTGTGTTTCACACCTGTGAGTGGGAAAACCATTTGAGATAACTGGTATCAAACATATGTGTGAGATCAAATTCCAGGCCCGTGATTGGCTATTCCATGGTGATGACCTGAGGTCAGATTATTACGGACTACTTTCCTGATTGCAAGTCATTCATAAGCTGCTCGTCCTTCAGTCGAATGTTCACCTACGTCTGTGTTGAACGTTATGTTTTTTGAGAGTGTAAACCCCCTGAATGCCACACATATGTCCCTCCTCTTCAACCCTCACTTCGAGGTCGAATAAAATTCAAAATACATCTAGCACACTAATACACTTCACAGTTTCAAATTCCGTGGAAATTCCCACACTGTGAAATCATCCACTGTCATTTTAGGCGAAGTACAATTACTGAAAATGACTTCTGAAACTTAGGTACATCGTTAATCATGACATTTCTGACACATCACCATCGACGGCGTTATTTACTGTGTGTTTCTAAATATCTAAATATCGGATTATTTTCGCTAAGAACTGAATTTCAAAAATAGCATATAGTAGTGGTCACGGGTATCTGTTTTTCATCAAATCACTAATGATGATTATAAACCGTCACTGATAAGCCTAGAAAAACCATAATGTTTTGGTTAATACGCAAACACGAAAGTTCCGCCATATTGGATAGTGTTTCTAAAATCACTTTTCCCGTATGCCGGTTATGACACGCCTATAAGATCACGTATATTTCAAACTTAGCTGCGATACATACATCCCTGAATTCCTCAGACAATTAAGAATCAAATGGCAAATGGTCTGTGACACCAATGCAAATTATCTAGATGAAATAGATTTGGTGTGGACACAAATACTGTGCTCGGAAAACGGTACTTCTTGTAATGTAAACAAAGAGAAATTCAGATTTTACACTGTGTAGTATTTTCTCCTATTGTGAGAGATTCATTCGTCTAATTGTTGCATATATTGGCTCACGCGTTTGAGAATATTCTTGGGAATAGTATCATAGCACGAATTATGGCATTAGAAATATATACCATACCGTGATCAGGCTGACTGAAGCAAATCACGTACAACGACAAATAGAGGTTATCACGCGAGTGTGTTTGGGAATGGTAAATATCCTGCATTAGGAATAAACATTGTATTTAGCGAGCCTTGGCGAGCTAAATACATAGTGTTTATTCCTGATACAGGATATTTACCATCCCCAAACACACAAGCGTGATAACCTCTTTATCATATAATGTCGTTCTTTAAAATCGCTTTCCCTCTCTCACAAATATTACCGAAACATTGCGAGTTTTCGTGGAATGCGCGCATTAATATTTATTACGTCACTGGGTAAGTGATGTGTCAGTCGGACAGTGACAGTAGCCAATATAGTTCCAACTGAAATCTGTTTCTTATACAGTGGCGAAGCAACATATACGCAAAACAACAGTTGTTTTTAATTGCCTTTCGTGGCAATCCACCGGTCTGTCCGCTAGAGTAATTGCCCTTTGTCAAAGGGAAGCTACTCTAACCCTAGTCTATGAGACGTCACGGCCACGGTCAGACGTTGTTGACATTCGGTCTGTCCTGTCATAACGTTAAGAAGTGTAGTCGGATGTACACACAGCGACAAAACGAAACAAGGTAACAATTCAAACATATTTCGGCCAAATCTAACTATTTTGATTTGTGGAGAAGGTTCCAAGCTGCAGAGGTCTACAAGCGCAGATATGGCTACTGATCCCGCACGGCTAGGCCTCGTGCCCGCGCAAAATTGTTTCGAAATTCATATCTCCAAAGGTGCCAAAACATAGCTACGTCACAGTTAGACACTGATTTTCAGTATATTAGACTGGTCTTTTGATAATCATAGCAATTATCGCTGTAGTTTATCCAGATTCCGAATTTGTATCTCTGACTCGATCGCCGAATGACGAGGGCGACGCCATGTTTGTTTATAAACAGTGAAAGTAGTCACTACTTGACCTTTGATATTTGCATCTCTATCCGCATATGACCCCAACGGATATCGTTTTTATCCGTTGTCTTTATCCTGTCGAGAAACCTACCCATTTTATGACTAATTCTCTTGGGTGCATTGGAAAACATAAAACAAATGACAGTACCCAGATTGTCTGATTGTTTCTGATAACTTACATGACACCAATTATTTGTGTACAATCCACAAACGAAAATCTCGGGTAAGGTTGTCAGTGGATACGCCATTTTGTGAAAGCCGGTCATCGATAGTGATGTCATAGGGAAGTAAACATTGTCGTACATATTTTGTAAAAAAAATTATGAACTCGGCATCCAGCGTGTTCAGTCGACGTTAAAAAACTGACTGACGCGCAAAAGAAAGCCCTAAAAATCGTTTTCATGGAAAGAATGTCTTCCGCGTCCATCAAAATTGGCAGTGGCTTTGGTTTCTAGGCAATTCAAGTTACCTCCCTTACCCATCTTCGTTTTCTTTATCTCGACGTTTGATTAGTCGGTAACATGTTAATGAAAATCAAGGGCAGGTAATTAAAGATTGGGAGAAGCACGTGGATTGGTCTGGGGGTGTACATTTACCGAAATGCGAGCCCTTGGAAATAATACAGAATGAACTCTTTGGCACAGAGGGACAATGAATGGAATGTTCAAGGGTAAGGGAGACATTCTGAAGACTATCCGTGTGACCTCCCTTTGACGTAATGTGAAATGGGGTTTAACTTGGCGTCCGTGCAAGATTATTGCATTTTTATAACAACACGTACCATATTTAAACGTCTTTAGCTATGACGCGGCCGGGGATCGAACCCCGGACTTTGCAGTATCCGGGCGGTCGCTCTACCACTAGACTACAGAGGTGGTCCCTGTGACCGAGGGACATTCTGTAGTACGTCCCTGCTAAAACAATATGATACGGTGTCACTGGAGATTTTTCAAATATCACATGACCACTTACATAGAGTGCAAATTTGTTTATGGGTAAATTTGCATCCCCTCCGAGCTAGGTGTAGATTTACTACAAAGTAAATAATATTACAAACGTCAGCAAACACGTTCGCATGACGAACGTACTTTTAGGCGTATATTTACTTTCACATGCTTGTGTTCAAGGTATTTTGTGTTTAGCATATACCCTGTGTCAAGTGCACAACCACATCATGTGGTTTAGTATGTGCGTGTAAAGATCAACAGATAGGTTTAGTATGTGCGTGTAAAGATCAACAGATAGGTTTAGTATGTGCGTGTAAAGATCAACAGATAGGTTTAGTATGTGCGTGTAAAGATCAACAGATAGGTTTAGTATGTGCGTGTAAAGATCAACAGATAGGTTTAGTATGTGCGTGTAAAGATCAACAGATAGGTTTTTGGAAAGATATAGATCGGCCTGCCTGTGACGGCTCATACCAGCTGCATCTGGAGATTGACAACCCAGCTGTTGACGACTATGTACGTGCCAAGCCTGACATACTCACATGTACAATTTTGGTGCATAGTTGTCGGTGTAATTATGTACATAGCCCGTTATTGTGTTAAGGGTGTGTAGCAATTACTCTTACAAACAGTTGTATGTGCAATTATTCACCTTTACTGTTAGATTTACATTGATTTCGGGCCAGCAGTCACCTTTAGAGTAAGCTGTGCATGACTCAGACTACAGTTATGCATGACTCATCTCTACAGTAAATTATACATGACTCACCTCTACAGTAAGTTATGCATGACTCACCTCTACAGTAAGTTATGCATGACTCACCTCTACAGTAAGTTATGCATGACTCACCTCTACAGTAAGTTATGCATGACTCACCTCTACAGTAAGTTATGCATGACTCACCTCTACAGTCCGTTTTGCATGACGCATCCCTACAGTAAATTATGCATACCTCACTCTACAGGAAGTTCCGAATACCTCACCTTTATAGTAAGTTATGCATACCTCACCTCTACAGTAAGTTATGCATACCTCACATCTACAGTAAGTTCCGAATACCTCACCTCTACAGTAAGTTATGCGTACCCCATCTCTACAGTAGGTTATGCATGACTCACCTCTACAGTTAGTTATGCATATCTCACCTCTACAGTAAGTTATGCATGAGTCACGTCTACAGTAGGTCATGCATGACTCATCTCTACAATGAGTTATGCATATCTCTTCCCTACAGTAAGTTATTCATAACTCACCTCTACAGTTAGTTATGCATGACTCACCTCTACAGTAAGTTATGCTTGACTCACCTCTACAGGTAGTTATGCATATCTCACCTCTACAGTAATTTATGCATGACTCACATCTACAGTAGGTCATGCATGACTCATCTCTACAATAAGTCAACGTACCATACGTCTACAGTGAGTGATGCATGACTCACCTCTACAGTAAGTTATGCATGACTGACCTTGATATATGATGTTAACTAAGAGATAGGTTGCACCTGATTTATTATCTGCTATATGATCGAGCTAATACACTGAAAGGCAAAAGAAACGTCACTTCTGAAAATACTGATAAAACTTAACAGACACTGCCAGTTACGTGTTCTGTGGTCAATAAACTCATTTATCGTTCAACTGCTTCTTGGAGTGCTTTGCCCAAACGCAGCCTACAAAAGTGCAGTGAGACTCAGTTCCTGAAAAGTCTTGTCAAAAACATGATGCACGAGCATACCGAGGATGGCATGGGTATAACAGTCACCCAAAACTGTTCAGCTGGCTTTCGTTATTTCGATTCATCAGCCTAACCAAGATTATCAGGAAATGAGAGACAACAAGCAATCGGAAGACTGCAAGCAGACCAGAGTGCACATGTCGTTGCAAATGCATTCAATGTCAACGTCAGAACGATATATCGTTTGCAACATCGCCACAACACCACCAACACCATCGACGACCAACCGCGTAGTGGTCGTCCTAGAGTCACTACTCTACGGTTCATGATACGCCAACATCTGCAGAACCGATTCCGAATGGCCACTGAAACAGCTCGGCAAACCATTGGCAACCACCAGCGTGCCATCAGTGATCGTACAGTCCGACGTCGCCTAACTGCCAACAATATCTCGTGCCACCGTCCTGCTCGTGTACCCATCCTGAGAGATCGTCGTCGACAGGCCCGACTGCAATGGGCCAGCCAGCATCAAAATTGGCGTCAACAGCAATGGAGAAGAATCATCTTCACTTATGAAAGTCGCTACTGTGTTTCAACGGTGGATGGCAGAGTCAGGGTCTGGCAAAGGAGGGGCGAACGTTATGCTGATGCTTGTGTTATGGAACGATACCCGTGGGGCGGCCCAAGCATCATGGTTTGGGGTGGAATCGGACTGAACTAGAGAGTGGGACCTCTGGTCTTTCAGAATATTGGTCCAGGCAGGGGTAATGGCATCACAGCACTCCGCTACATTGACCAAGTCTTCAGATCCCATATCGTGCCTTTTTTTGCCCGTCATCAAAACCATACCTTTCAGCAAGACAACGCCCGTCCCCACACTGCTGGAGTCACCAGGGACTTCCTCCAGCAGCACAACATCCAAATCATGCCTTTGCCTACCCTCAGTCCGGATTTGAATCCCATTGAACACTTGTGGGATGAGATTCAACGCCGACTCAACGACGTACGCCCAGGGCCGACAACTGCAGTAGAACTGCGTGTAGTGTTCCTGATGATATTGGCCCATATCCCAATGGCCTTCATCAACAGGCTAGTCCACTCCATGTACAGGAGATGTGTGGCTGTAGTCAACGCCCGTGGTGGCCACGACAGGTACTGATTTTGAACCCCCCAGCTGTGATGTCCTCTGGTGCCTCCCCAAATTCACAATTCGCAAAAACATTCCCCAGACAGTTAATTTCATGTGGGTCAAACACGGATTTTCTTCGATGTCTTTACTTACATATATAAGCATTTGAAAAAAAAAGATATTTATAGGATACATCCACATGACGTTTCTTTTGCCTTTCAGTGTAGATCCATCTGTAGAGAGAGCTGCATTTCATTTATGGTGTTGCATAATGTTATGATACCAGACTGCAATGTGATTACTCCTTGTATAGTTATACAAATACTGTAAATCTCATTACACATATATCATTGATGTCGACTGAGACTTGAAAACATAATTATGCCAATTAGATAGCATTTATAGGCTTTAGAGTTATACATATACTGAACAACAAAAAATCCTGTGACATTGAAGATTTAATGCAAAGTTATGTGTTTTACCAAATCTGACACAATTTCGGTTTGCAACAGATAAAAGACTCCTGTAAGTGTTACAATGGTTTAATTTGCCATACTGACTTCAGAAAATGAGTGATTTCATAAAAAACAAAACATGAACATGCCAAAATGTTAATTTACAAATCAATAGCGTGTGTGTCCACCTCTGGTTGCGATGCAAGCAACACATCTTCGTCTCATGGAATGGACCAGGCGTCGCACAAAGTCCTGTGGGATATCTGTCCATATCTGCTGGAGCATGTTTCGAAGTTTCTAGAGTGTCTGTGGAAAAAGGTTTTTGATGTCGAAGGCGCCGATACATCTCATCCCACATGTGCTCGATTGGTGAGAGATCAGGGAAGCGAGGCGGACAGGGGATGACATTCACGTTGTTTTGATGAAGAGATTCCTGAACAAGTCGAGCAATATGAGGCCGGGTGTTGTCATGTTGAGAGGTAATGCCTGGGCCATGACGACGCAAATACGGAAGAACAACAGGGCCGATGATCTCGTCGCGGTAGCGCTGTCCATTGAGATGTCCCTCTACCACTATCAAACGGGTCCTCTGTCTTGCTGTAATCCCCCACCATACCATAACGCTGCTGCCCCCGAACCGATCTTCTTCCATGACACAATGATTGATGTAACGTTCACCTCGACGTCGGTAACACTCGAATCCGTCCATCGTTGTGGCTGAGGTGAAAACGAGACTTGTCAGTGAATAGAACTTTTCCCAATCTCATTAAAATCAGACCTTAGTACTCGCTACCGCTAAACAAAGATCTCAGGACATCCCATTACGGGTCACGTCAGACCGACCTTGCGCGAACTTTGACCGACCAATGGAATGACTAATCAGAAACCAGCTTTCTCGTGCTTTACGGCACAAATTTCAAATTGGCGACTACGCTTCGAAACATATTTTGACAAATTCTCGATTAGAAATTTGAAACAAAAAAACATTCTGGAATGACTAATAGATGGTCTAGAATGTAAGGATTCAGTCGTTAAACCCGTAACTATCGTTCGGAATACCCTACGTTAAAGTTTTCGAGATTACATGATTAGAAATCACATTCCGACAATCACTTTCATAATCTGGTAAGCGACGCACTGATTGGTCGGATGAAAGGTCGTTCTGAGGTGACTCCTCATTGGATTTCTGAACTTGTCCCCACTGCTTGGCCATCCAGCGTAGACGCTGTCTGCACAAATGTAGGCATGCTTGACGGTGGTTTCCTGTCAAAATGGGACGTCTGGCGACAATCCCTGCACATCTGAGGCGACGACGTACGGTTTATGAAGATATTCGTCGAAGGCCAGGGATGCTTCTTGCAGTCACTGTTGCTAGCTCGAATCGATTTCGTAGGTTTGTTATTCGAATCCAGTTGTTTTGTCGATTATTGGTTACGCGTGGCCTGCCACTCCGAGGATGGTCTCTGACTGTATTCGGCTGTTGCCAACGTTGCCATAAACGAATGGTGTTTCTGTGGACGTTAAATTTTCTTGCAACATCACGTTGACTCGATCCTGCTTCAAGCATACCAATGGCTGGCAGACGCTCATTTTCGGACAGGCGTGGCATTTCGTAATGTTGAATAATTGCATAATTTTTTTGTTTTCCTGAGTGGTTGTTGTCAGCACGATGCTAAACAATGCATATGGAATGTCGTTAACGGACATGTTTTTATACCAATTCTTGGGTAGTGAAATGCATGGGTCAACTTTTGCATGGAATGCATGTTTTTTTTCTGTTGGTGTTGTTTTTTGTGACTTGATTCAATATATGTAGTACAATATTGAAAACCAAATTTTACTTGTTTGAAAAATACACTTAAATATTGGTGTCACAGGAACTTTTGTTGTTGAGTATATCATTGATATGGACTGAGACTTGAAAACATAATTTTGTCAATTAGATGGCATTTATAGGCTTTAGATAATATAATATTATGATCGTAATGCTGATGTGTTAGCATATTCTCCAGAATGTAATCAATATATTTGCAAAATGGGCATATCTAATATATGTACAGAGGCATTTTGCACCATGTGTACTAATTTCCTGGACTATTATTTGACTTTAACTTGTTTAATTTCTGTGACTGTAGGTGCATAGCCATAGAGGCTTCACACTGACTGTTTTGCACCATTCTGATACAATAGATACTCCCTTGAGTATTTGTTTTTACTGTGAGCGAGTGACCCGCGATGGTCAGAGAGTTTGAGAAGTGCGGAAATTCAACTGTTGAGATTTGTTACATGGCCGAAATCCACTCTTCAGGTACAAAAAACATGAATATGAGACAATATTAAGATTTATGGGCATTTCATAAGCTGTTGTTAGTCAATTTCTTAGATTTAATGGAAAGTTGAATTATTTAACCACATGCGATAGTGTATCCTATTTACGTTGTAGAGGTGCGCACTATCGCAGGAAAATCCTCATATATAGCAAGTTTTATGTCATAAAGCCAGTGTTAGTGAGATTATTAATTGTTTTAGAAACAACGTACTGCCCACATGGTCAGTGTTAATGCTTTATTTTCATATTTTTGTGTAAACATGACATTTTCAAAGTTGTACATAGCAAGGGAGCAGTCATTGTTTTACAGTGTAAGGTATCATGCTGTTGCTGTGTTGCAATTTTATTATAAGAGAGTACCTCAGCATGTTTAATTACATGTATGGTCACGACGGATAGATACATTCAAATACATTGTATCATTCTGTAATTTTCAGAACCCTGGAAAGTAAATTCTGTGTTAAAAGAAATCTCGGCTTTGTGATCTCTGTATGATTCTTTCTAATAATTCCTATCAAATATCTGAAGAGTGAAGAACAGTGTTCAGCTTGATATCTAGGAAGGATCATGAGTTCACCATCAGTTGATGACGTTGGTATATGTTCCATCTACCCAAAAGATTGATGAAAGAATCAATTCGGAGAAGAATAAGAGAAAGAGTATTAGGGGGAGAATAACTAGAGCCATCAATAGAGTGCAAGAAGCTATAACTCAGAAGAAGGTGAGTCAGTGACAGCTTTTGAAAAAAACTGAAGGAGTTGCGTACAGACTATTTGAAACCCTGTGAGATCCATGCATAACTGTATACATATGCTGATGAAACACAAGTTGCCATTCATACTATGGAAGAAGTGTCTGAAGATTACTTGCTGTCACTTACTTACAATGGAGAGGATGAGACGTCACATGGCAGTTCAGTGGGTTCACAGAAACCAAAAACTAAGAAATCTAATCATCCTAATCAGCCTCATCATTCAGATCCATCAGCCTAAGGAAGCAGTGCTGAACAGAATTCACCAGCTGATGGCAAACCTGACGACACAGGAGAATGTCAACAGAATGCTACTGACACATCCACAGACCCCCCGGGACAGGAGACTTTGCAGTCAGAATCTAACACCAGTGAGAGGGAAAGTACCCCATCAAGCTTGGCTAGTGGCAAGTGCTCACATGGTGAACAGCAGTCATTTGATACATAGATTAGAAGTCTTGTTGGATTTTAGAGACTGAGTTGCCCTCAAGTTTGAACAATATGTCAATTGCTGAGGCCTTATTTAAGCTGGAAACCAGTAAAGACATTCCAACGGTTACGCTGGGTAAATTTGATGGAAACCCTCTTAGAGTATGTTAACTTTATTGAGAAGTTTAAATAGGCAAGACTGATCGGAAATCAAACTCTCAGAACCCTAGGGATAGAAAAAGGGGTGTATATTCACAGCAGCAAGTGAAGAAAGCACCAAAGTGCTATATCTGTGAAGAAGAACACAGAGTTTTAGAGTGTCCGACATTTCTTTTTTCATCTGTATCAGAACGTGTACAGAAAGTGAAGGATCTGAGACTGTGTTTTGGCTGTTTGGTGCGGGGACACGTATCCAGAGAGTTGCAAATGGACTCACCATAAACTGCTGCACATGAATCAGCCAACAGCAAACTCAATCACTGCACCACTGGATAGTGATAGCATATTGCCAGTAGTGAGAGTAACTTTCAGAGTGCAGAATGGCAGAACACAAGAAGGGAATGTGTTAGTGGATGGTGGTGCTGGTACCACAGTCATAAGAAGAGATTTTGCCAAGGCTCTTGTCTGCCAAGGTAAACATGAGAGACTTGATTTGTCATTAGTAGGCAGTGAACGGTTGAAGAACGTCGACAGTAGACGAGTGAAGTTTTCTTTATCACCTCTTCATGATGGGGAGGAATTCCAGATTGAAGCCTAAGGGAAAGACAGTCTTAAGTATACAGACACTGGATAGGCCATGGTTACACTCATTTTCTCACTTAGAAGATGTTGACTTGACCGATTGATTTGATATTAGGGGTACAGTACAGTCATCTGCACGCCGAAGAAGAGGTATGCCATGGTCTGCCGCAATTGGGAAGCGGACAAAGCTAGGATGGTATGTTATGGGACGAGACAAGACACAACGTCTATCATTCACCTGTTCAGTTAACTTTGTTGAGAAAGTTAATCTTGAGAAGTTTTATGACTTTGAGACCCTTGGAATTCAGGCTTCGAACTGTGACTGCCCAAGAGAAGTTATGTCAGGTGAGGAACGTAAGGCACTTGAACTGATGCAAGCATCTTACATCAAGCAGGGAGACAGATATAAGATTGTTCTGCCATGGAAAAGGGATCCATCATCATTACCAAACAACTACTTTCTCGCTGAAAAACGCCTCTGTTCTCTAGAACATTGTCTCCGGAAAGATGAAGCAAAGGCAAATTTGTACAATGATGCCATTCACAATTATGAAGAGAATGACTGGGCTGAGCAAGTTGATATGAGTAAATCGGTCTGGAATCAGATGCCAGTATATTGCCTCCCTCACCATGGAGTCTACCGGCCTGATAAACCAAGTACGACTCTTCCATGTGGTGTTTAACCCAGCATGTCAGTACGAAGGTGTGTAACTAAACTCCTATTTGTACAAGGGTCCAGGTTTGATAGGGAACCTCCTTGCTATTCTACTGAGGTTTCGTGAAGAACATGTTGCTATAGTTGGAGACATTTCCAAGATGTATTTACAGATAAAATTCAGCGATACTGATACTGATACTGATGTTCATAGATTCCTGTGGAGAGACATGGAAACAGCCAGAACCCATACTGTCCACAGACTTCTTTGAGTCATGTTTGGTGACAAACCGTCACCTGACATGGCATGCTATGTTGTGCTTCTTATTGCAGATCAACATAAGGAAGATTATCCCGATGCAGCCAGCGTATTAAAGAGAGACCGATACATGGATGATTTAATACATTCTTGTGAAACTCCAGATCAAGCTTTGAAGAGAAATCATGATCTTGACACAATCCTAGCCACAGGCCAGTTCCGAATAAAGGAATGGTATTGTTCAATGGAGGAGGTCTGCAAACAGTTTGCACTTGAGAATCGAGAACAGTTGAGTCAAAAAACAGATGGGGAAGAGGTCAAAACTCTAGGCATTAGATGGAATCCTGTGACGGACACCATGAGCTCTGTTGTCAGAGAGCTGAGTACAGAGGAATATACTAAGAGGATAGTACTGTCAAAGATGTCAATGTTATATGATCCCCTAGGTCTGGCATCAGCAGTAACTGTAAAAGCCAAGATGTCTGGAGATGCGAATGACCCCTTACCTGAAGAGATGTGTGAACTCTGGCAGGGATAGTTTGCAGAAATGAAAGGACTTGAACATGTAAAATTTAACAGATCTTGAAGCCTTGTGACCTTGTGTAGGTTCCTCCGAGCTACATGTGTTTGCCGATGCAAGTATGGGAGGCTATGGAGCAGTAGCATATCTACTGTGGCTAACTGTGAGTGGTATAGTAGTACAGTTGGTGCTCGCCAAGACAAGAGTAACTCCACTGCATCAAACAACCATACCAAGATTGGAACTCATGGCAGCTTTGATTGCCTCCAGATTGGACAAGTCAAAGAATTCAAAGAGAAGCCATCAGATTACTAACTTTGTGGTCCGACTTTCGAATTGTACTCCACTGGATACACTCCGGTTCAATATCATTCAAGGCCTTCGTGGGTGTTTGTGTGGCGGAGATTCAATCAGTGTGGGATGCAAGTCACTGGCCTATTCAACCAACAGATGATGTAGTTATGGATGAGAGCCTAGAGAAAAGGAAATCTAAACTTGTTGCTTCATGCATCTCTGTGTTACCAGTGATAGATGCAGAGAAAGTGTCAAGCTGGCAGCGGCTTTTGAGGATTACGGCCTATTGTTTGCGGTTCATCCATAGACTTCGAGACAAAGCTGCACCTGAATTGTTCTGGTTGAAATATACACAAGCGAGGATGGTCGACTGGGAAAAGTATTTCATTGATTTGGCTCTGTTTGTTGAAAATGGTATTGTTCATGTTGGAGGCAGATTGCGATATCTCCCTTGCACTATGATCAGGTATATCCTATTTTGTTACCTGCCACATTTGGACACTGATAATGCAGGATGTACATGTGAAGATGGGTTATGCTGGACCTCAGAGGACATTGTGTGAATGTCGAAGAAGATACTGGATTGTTCGAGGAAGGAGTCTGGCCAAAGCTGTAGTGAGAAACTGTGTTGTTTGCTGAAAGCTGCGACAACTTGGCCATACAACCTTAATGTCAGACCTTCCCCCTGAAAGATTGATGCCATTTTCCCCTCCATTTTCTGTAACAGGTGTTTATTTATTTGGACTGTTTTTGTTGAAATATGGTAGAAACAAAACTACAAAGGCCTAGGGTTCAATATTCACTTGTGCAAATGTGAGAGCAATTCATTTAGAGATTGTTGATGGACTGTCAACACAAGCATTTCTTCAAGCTCTTCGGCGCTTTGCTGCTAATCATGGATGGCCACAAAAGATTATATTTGATAATGGGACCTCATTTGTAGGGGCAGAGAGAGAACTCAGAACATTAGTTGAGGAAGGGAAAAAGCAAATCCAGGATTTTGCAGTGCTTCATAAAGTCAAGTAGTTGTTTATAACTCCTTTAAGCCCACATCAAGGAGGACTTTATGAGAGCTTGATAAAACAAGTAAAACGAGCCTTGCAAGTTGCCATTGGACATCAGATACTTACCTGGAATGAAATGTCAACCGCCTTCGGTGAAATGTTTGATCAACAGCAGACCACTGAGTTATACTACATGTGACCGCAATGACCCTCAACCCCTTACGCCATATCATTTTCTTCTTGGAAGAGCTTCAGCTGAGGTCCCTCAGGGGCCATTTCAGGAGACAAAAAATCTTCACAAGAGATTTGAATATGTTCAAATGCTTGTTCAGCATGTTGGGAGGCGTTTCATTAGAGAATACATTCCGACACTTATGAGGAGAAGTAAGTGGCAAATTCAAAGCCGACAGTAAAAGGTTGGACACATTGTGTTACTTGTTGACTATAATGCACCCAGAGGTAAATTGGACCTTGCTCGAAGTATTGATGTGTATCCGGGCAAAGATGGAGTCATCAGAAATGTCAAAGTCCTTACAAATAATGGGGAATACAAGCGATCTGTGCAGAGATGCTGTCTTATCATTGGAAGCATGAGGCCAGTTAGTGTTCACGCTCATTTGTCAAACTCAAAGGCAACTAGATCCGCGAAGATCTGGGGTAGAATAAAATAGGTCTTCAGCAAACCCATGTTTGCCGTAAAAGGTGACTATGCTTGTCGTAAGAGGTGACTAATGGGATCAGCTAGTCAGGCTTGCTGACTTGGTTGATGCATGTTATCGTATCCCAATTGTGTAGATCGATGCTATATTTTCAATCACTGGATTGTCTGTTCCAGACTCAATTATTTACAGACTGCCATCATATAGCTGGAATATTGCTCAGTGTGGTGTTTAACAACAAACAAACATTTGTTACGCCCACGAGGATTGTTTGGAATAATGTATGATGTTAACTGAGAGCTTGGTTGCATCTGATTTATTATCTGCTATGTGATCCATCTGCAGAGAGAGCTGTATTTCATTTATTGTGTTGCATAATGTTATGATACCAGACTGCAATGTGATTACTCCTTGTATAGTTATACAAATACTGTAAATCTCATTACACATATATATCATTGATGTCGACTGAGACTTGAAAACATAATTATTCCAATTAGATGGCATTTATAGGCTTTAGAGAATAAGTAATAATATTATGATCGGAATGATGATGTGTTAGCATATTCTCCAGAATGTAATCATAATATTTGCAAAATGGGTTTTCATCTAAAATACATACAGAGGCATTTTGCATCATGTGTACTAATTGTCTGGAATATTATTTGTTTCATTTTTGACTGTTTTGCACCATTCTGATACAATAGATGCTCCCTTGAGTATTTTTTTTACTGTGAGCGAGTGACCCGCGATGGTCAGAGTTTGAGAAGTGCGGAAATTCAACTGTTGATATTTGTTACATGGCCGAGATCCACTCTTCAGGTACAAAAAAACATGAATATGAGACAATATTAAGATTTATGGGCATTTCATAAGCTGTTGTTAGTCAATTTCTTAGATTTAATGGAAAGTTGAATTATTTAGCCACATGCGATAGTGTATCCTATTTTCGTTGTAGAGGTGCGCACTATCGCAGGAAAATCCTCATATATAGCAAGTTTTATGTCATAAAACCAGTGTTATTGAGATTATTAATTGTTTTAGAAACAACGTACTGCCCACATGGTCAGTGTTAATGCTTTATTTTCATATTTTTGTGTAAACATGACATTTTCAAAGTTGCACATAGCAAGGGAGCAGTCATTGTTTTACAGTGTAAGGTATCATACTGTTGCTGTGTTGCAATTTTATTATAAGAGAGTACCTCAGCATGTTTAATTACATGTATGGTCACGACGGATAGATACATTCAAATACATTGTATCATTCTATAATTTTCAGTGTTAATGCTATATTTTCATATTTTTGTGTAAACATGACATTTTCAAAGTTGCACATAGCAAGGGAGCAGTCATTGTTTTACAGTGTAAGGTATCATACTGTCGCTGTGTTGCAATTTTATTATAAGAGAGTACCTCAGCATGTTTAATTACATGTATGGTCACGACGGATAGATACATTCAAATACACTGTATCATTCTGTAATTTTCAGTGTTAATGCTATATTTTCATATTTTTGTGTAAACATGACATTTTCAAAGTTGCACGTAGCAAGGGAGCAGTCATTGTATTACAGTGTAAGGTATCATGCTATTGCTGTGTTGCAATTTTATTATAAACGAGTACTTCATCATGTTTAAGTACACATGTATTGTCACGACAGCGAATGATGGATACATAGAGGTTATCGCGCGAGTGTGTTTGGGGATGGTAAATATCCTGCATTAGGAATAAACATTGTATTTAGCGAGCCTTGGCGAGCTAAATACATAGTGTTTATTCCTAATACAGGATATTTACCATCCCCAAACACACAAGCATGATAACCTCTTTATCATATAATGTCATTCTTTAATTCTGTGCTTGAAAATCGCTTTCCCTCTCTCACAAACATTAGCGAAACATTGCGAGTTTTCCTGGAATGCGCGCAATAATAATTATTACGTCACAGGGTAAGTGATGTGTCAGTCGAACAGTGACAGTAGCCAATATAGTTCCAACTGAAATCTGTTTCTTATACAGTGGCAAAGCAACATATACGCAAAACAACAATTGCTTTAATTGCCTTTCGCGGTATTCCATCGGTCTGTCCGCTAGAGTAACTGCTCTTTGTCAAAGGGAAGCTACTCTAAACCTAGTCTCTGAGACGTCACGGCTATGGTCAGACCTTGTTGACAGTCGGTCTGTCCTGTCATAACGTAAGGAGTGTAGTCAGATGTACACACAGGGACAAAACGAAACAAGGTAATAATTCAAACATATTTTGGCCAAATCCAACTATTTTAATTTGTGGAGAAGGTTTCAAGCCTCAGAGGTCTACAAACACAGATATGGCTACTGATCCCGCTTGGCTAGGCCTCGTGCCCTCGCAAAATTGTTTCGAAATTTATATCTCCAAAGTTGCCAAAACTTATAAAATGCCTTAGCTACGTCACAGTTAGACACTGATTTTCAGTATTTTAGACTGTTCTTTTGATAATGATAGCAATTATCCCTGTAGTTTATCCAGATTCCCGATGGTTAATTCTGACTCGATCGCCGAATGACGAGGGCGACGCCATGTTTGTTAATAAACAGTAAAAGTAGTCCCTATTTGACCTTTGATATTTGCATCTCTATCCGCATATGACCCCAATGGATATCGTTTTTATCCGTTCTTGGCTTTATCCTGCCGAGAAACTTACCCATTATATGATAAATTCAATTACGGTACATTGTATCATTCTGTAATTTTCAGAACCCTGGAAAGTAAATTCTGTGTTAAAAGAAATCTCGGCTTGGTGATCACTGTATGATACGTTCTAATAATTCCTACCACATCTCTACATATAGATTACTAAACGAGCTCCCGTGTAATACCAATTTTATGAAACGAGTGAATAGTTCTGGTATCTGACGAGCGAAAGCGAGTCAGATACCACAACTATTCACGAGTTTCATAAAATTGGTTTTACACGAGAGCGAGTTTAGTATTTTATTTATTACTTGTCATTTATAATGTTTTTAGAATTATACTGTTGAGTGTAAATAGGCCGACACCTACACGATCCATGGCATAATCCAATTGAGTTTAACAGAATAATACTTCAAACACGTCAAAAGTTGAAACGTATGAATTATATATCATATAATGGTCCACCTTTAGAATTCAGGCGTTCGTCCCACAAAATTATCGTAGTGCTAAGGCTATCACAACTCACATAATTTAACTTAGACTAAAGACTCTCGTTGCGCTAGAGTACGATCGCCTTGTGGAACGGGGCCTTGCAGCTCAAAGTTTACAATGACGTCACAATACCCGATGACGTAATTTGTTGAATTTTGTTGCAAGATCCATCGGCGAGTCAAAGCAATGTGACGTCAGCCTAGCAACAAGGTTGCTGGGGTCATCGAGTGTCCATAAGCTCCTCCCTGTGATCTATCATCTCCACACGCAATGTCGTTGAATACGCCAAGGGATGTTGAGAGCTTTCAATATTTGTTCGTGAAACGTGTTCCGAGAGTACATAAGCACGCGTTTTGGTATTACACAATGTGTAATAAAGCTTTATTACCCACGTGGTGAAGATACAGGTGGTAAGATACTAAATCCGTACGTCACACGTGTGTCGTACAAGGTTGACCTTGTTTTATTCGTTTTGATTGGATAACCGTGACCTCTGTCACACCAGGACTACTTTTTTCATTCATAAAAAATCGCGAGACAAGGCAGAACTGAAGAAATTCATGAGAACGAGAGATATTTACAAACACTTTATTAAACCAAACAAGATAGTCACACGCATCAAATTCGGTTTGCATTCAATATAAGTTATGCATAGAGCTCCTACAGACGTATAATCGAGCTAGATCTATAAATCGATTTACAATGTACGACTGCCGATCGAGCGCGTCCTTTGAGCGTGACGCACCCGACCATTTTCGCAACTTTCAATTTGACTTAACGTAAAAGGATAAGCGTGGTGAAATGAAGTCTGTTTAAACTATCTGGACAGATGTCTAGACTTACTTGGGATGATCCGGTTGTGCCATCGGTGTCCCCTTTGAAGCGTATTTTGTGGCGCTGTTTCGGTAGGTGTTGTTCATGAATACACGACAGCACGACCAGATCACTTAAAGTTCACAGTTCCGATAAAAATCATTCGAAAACTCCGTGGAAGTGTGCCTGACTTCTGATTTTGTGGCCCCAAACATCCCAAATGTGAACAGTAACATTCCCTATCTCTAGCGTAAAACGCTGTGAGTGGATCGCGGTTGTCTTTTCTTATTCCGGTGGCGACCTTGCCCTTCGAAGCTGTCACTACCATGCAAGCAGACTGGAGTTTGTTGATTTTCACGTCTTCAGTAAAGGGTGGTACAGTTAACATGAATGTCTTTGGCGAACAGTCTGATTTCCCTCTTCCAAAATGGTACGAACATGATATAAATTCAGCTGATAGATCAAGGAAACCGAACCATTTTGATTGCACAGACAGGACACCGGCAGTGTGACCGACTGTTGATCCGATATTCAAAGCGCGGCGCTAATGTGACATTTCAAATTTTCTTATCGGTGTCCTGCGTACTTACAACATGGCGCTTGAATTACCATAAGTTGAAGACTTTCTTCCAAAAGGATCTTGAGCGTCGGTGCTGGTTTGTTTGCAAACAGAACAGCAGGCGCATGTTGTTAATGCGTATGCATAAACATGTCAACAATGCCCATATTTGGTCATATATCAATATTCATGCGCAACCAGATTTTGCAACCGGTTTCAGTTTGGTCTGTCAACGAACGAAAGTTGTTATGTATTTACACTTAAATATATATTTAACGTGGGTAATAAATAAAATACCACACTCATTCTCGTTAGATACCATTTTTACGAAACTCGTGAACTTTCTATGGTATCTGACCTCGCTTTCGCTCGGTCAGATACCATAGAAAGTCCACTCGTTTCGTAAAAATGGTATCTAACGAGAATGAGTGTAGTATTCTCTATGTATGTTTATTAAACGGGTGATCTCTTCACGGGCAAGTAATAAAGTAAGTTATGTGTAACTCACGTCTACAGTAAGTTATGCATACGTCACCTCTACAGTATGTTATGCATGACTCACCTCTACAGTAAGTTATGCATGACTCACCTCTACAGTATGTTATGCATGACAACTCCATAGTAAGTTATGCATACCTCACCCCTACAATACGTTATGCATGACTTACCTATATAGTAAGTCATGCATACCTCACCTCGACAGTAAGTTATGCATGACTCACCTCTACAGTAAGTTATGCATGACTCACCTCTACAGTAAGTAATGCATGACTTACCTATATAGTAAGTCATGCATACCTCACCTCTACAGTATGTTATGCATACCTCACCTCTACAGTAAGTAATGCATGACTTACCTATATAGTAAGTCATGCATATCTCACCTCGACAGTAAGTTATGCATGACTCATCTCTAGAGTAAGTAATGCACACCTCACCTCTACAGTAAGTTATGCATGACTCATCTCTAGAGTAAGTCATGCATACCTCACCTCTACAGTAAGTTATGCATGACTCACCTCTACAGTAAGTTATGCATACCTCACCTCTACAGTAAGTTATGCATACCTCACCTCTACAGTAAGTTATGCATACCTCACCTCTACAGTAAGTTATGCATACCTCATCTCTACAGTAAGTTATGCATGCCTCACCTCTACAGTAAGTTATGCATACCTCACCTCTACAGTAAGTTATGCATACCTCACCTCTACAGTAAGTTATGCATGACTAACCTTTACAGGAAGTAATGCACACCTCACCCCTACAGTAAGTTATGCATGACTCACCTCTACAGTAAGTTATGCATGACTCACCTCTACAGTAAGTTATGCATGACTCACCTCTACAGTAAGTAATGCATGACTTACCTATATAGTAAGTCATGCATACCTCACCTCTACAGTATGTTATGCATACCTCACCTCTACAGTAAGTAATGCATGACTTACCTATATAGTAAGTCATGCATATCTCACCTCGACAGTAAGTTATGCATGACTCATCTCTAGAGTAAGTAATGCACACCTCACCTCTACAGTAAGTTATGCATGACTCATCTCTAGAGTAAGTCATGCATACCTCACCTCTACAGTAAGTTATGCATGACTCACCTCTACAGTAAGTTATGCATACCTCACCTCTACAGTAAGTTATGCATACCTCACCTCTACAGTAAGTTATGCATACCTCACCTCTACAGTAAGTTATGCATACCTCATCTCTACAGTAAGTTATGCATGCCTCACCTCTACAGTAAGTTATGCATACCTCACCTCTACAGTAAGTTATGCATACCTCACCTCTACAGTAAGTTATGCATGACTAACCTTTACAGGAAGTAATGCACACCTCACCCCTACAGTAAGTTATGCATGACTCATCTCTATAGTAAGTCATGCATACCTCACGTCTACAATAAGTTATTCATGCCTCACCTCTACAGTAAGTTATGCGTGACTCATCTCTACAGTAAGTCGTGCATGACCCTCCTCTACAATAAGTTATGCATGACTCACCTCTGCAGTTAGCTACGAAACTATCGACGCAATTATTGACTTTAATAGCTAGACATAAGCTATCCTGTGCAATACTCGCCTCTACAGTTTTTCATTGTCTTTTCAGGATAATTACACACTCCGCACAGTCAGATCCTATTTCATGCCATTATTTACCACCATATTTTGTTGTCTTACTTTCGGGGCTTTACAATTCGTTATCTCATGGTCAGTTCAACGTATCCCGGGACATTTAGTTATGTCATATTCGGCGCCATCAATCATCTCTACACTTAAAAAAGTTGGTAATCTGGCAGTCGGTGCAATTTCCCTCCTCTCTGTTAAGTAAAATCGGTTTCGTGCGATTAAACACATATACTTTACTGTTTCCCCATATGTGTGTTATGGATACTTACCATGGTGTTACTGTACATCCATGAACATGGGATTCCAACTCAACAGCGCGCCCCTCAACACGCCTGGTTATGACACTCGGTGAGCAAGAGTCCATTCATAAGCGACGATTTCTTCCACTCAACCACAATGTTTCTCATTCTTTTTTGCCTTTTTACACTTAGAATGATTATCGTAAATCTTTTATAGCAGCCAATCGCTGAATGTTCGAGATTGAGAAAATTAATGTCACATCAGTATATCCATGTCGCCAGTTAGTCCGAAATTAAACGCGCAAATACGTGCATACCACATGAGTAGGTGGAAAACTGCAATAACATATTTGTTCATTATCGACGTTATTGTTGAGACCACATGGCGCAATGTATAATCGAAGCCGGCATAGACGCGAGTGTGTGACATTATTATACATACAATACACGCGGAGGAAGGGTGTGTAACCAGCTGTCGCCAGTATAGCAGTCACCTGCTTCGGGGACTGGAAGTTTTCCTTTTGTATATGTAGAGTGAATTGTTCGACCCGTTGACAAATCAATATACACAGCATTCAGCATCACATCTGTAATGTTTAGTTCAGGGACTACTCTCAAACTACACATACTGACTTGACTCACATACTTTGAAATCATCCTAAGTATGAAAGAACAAATTGTTATATTATTACACAGTTCAATATGTAGCAGTTCTGAATACGAGGGAACCTCGGAGGAACACGTTTCTTTGTCTGGAAATGGACTTGAAACGGACACGACACTACACATGAACTAGTCCCGGTTAATTAGTTTGCACTTTTGTCTCGATGTTGTACCAAGAACAGTGAAAGTGTTGATGTGTTTCTTGGTTGAATGAAACACTTTTAGAAGAAAAGTAAAACTAGTCAGTTGTCACATTTAAGGTCATCGATTTCAGAGCAACCTTCGCAGTGGCGTGATGATACGATCAGCTGAAGGGACATTGCATTGAGGAAACAATACAGTCATACAAACGAGCACAAGTGCAACAAACCTGAAGCATGCCACGGGGCCGGCACGGGTAAGATTAAGACAGACACCGTCCTCAGCATTTGGCCTAATGTGTCCGGGTTTTCGAGGGTGCAACTTATGTTTTCTAATGACGTTGACCCCCACCATCTCGGCTTGGACACTCGCCCCGTGCTGACGTGTCCTTCCAGGCTCGCAAACCCACGCTACAATGAAAGACTTCTCCAAGTCACTTCCGAGGTAGCAAGTTGCCATCCTGGAGCCTCTGCTGGCTTACCGGGTTGGCGACTACTCCAAGACGTACAAGTCCAAGACCTCCAGCCTCTCCATCTCCTTTGACCTAGGACAAGGAAGAGGCCTCTGGGCATAGCTTCGGCTAAGCCTAAGCCTCAGGAGGCACTAACTCCGGCCACAACCCTTCCTGCACCCCGCCCGGTGCAGAAGGCCAGGCCGCCAAAAAGTCCCCTCCAGTCCTCCATATTGAGACTCAAGAGACCCACGCCGGAACCGCCCCAACTGAACACCTGCCAGACCCAGACCACTCCGGTCGAGGACCCCCCACGGGAAAAGGGCTTCCTAGAAACTGCTCTAGAGAAGGCGGACTCAGTAATCAAGTATTACGAAGCCCACACCGAATATCGCGGCAGCTGCATCTCCACTCCCCACGAGACGTCCACGCCAAAGAAGGGGCACCGCTCGTCTTGGTCCAGGAATTAGATGATGAAGAATTCGAGCATGATATTTATACCTACTCTGACCTCACTCATGCACTTTTTCCAAGATTGCGACTTCAAGACCAACAGGCACTTCGTCGCCAACACCGCCGCCATGCTCACCAAGTGTCTTTACAAGTCCCCTCTCCCCACGGAAGAGAACTTGACCGTAAGACTCCTTGCAGGCCATCGCAAGTAAACCTTAAGCCTCATGCTCGCCAGCCGACGCCGTGCCTTCACACGCTTGACCCCCTCCCCTCCAACCCATGCCCAAACTTTTCCATATCACTTCATATTCTTTTTTCCCCCACTCCCACCCAGCCAAACCCCAACCCCCTTAGCTGTATTAGGTTAGGTCAGTAAAGTTTTATATTTTTGGGGGTTGCACTTCTTTATTTATTTATTACGCTTTTTTCCCCCAATAGTATAAGTGCAACCCCGTGTGCGAGATACGCTTTTAGTCGGAAAGCGCACGTTAAATCCTCGAGTTACCTACCAATATTAATGACGTTGATTTAAAACACCAGTCCCGCTAGAATGAAAGACTTAAATCAGCGATAGTTGATAAGTTGCGTTTACAGCGAAAAGTGTAGATTTAGTTTTCCGGAAATCCCGGAAATCTTCCCACTTTGAATCCGGCCCGGATACCTTCCAGAAAACTTCCCCAAAAATTGTCAACATATTGGGGTTGCATTTTGTTCAATTCCATTGTTCAACAGACAGTTTTTAATCACTTGTTATCAAATATTTGTCTTTCAGTAGTATTGATAGCCTAAATATTGCATCAAGGTTTCCCGGTTTTAACAATTGAATATAACGATATACAGTGTAGTATTTATTGACTTAACAAGGAAATACATGTGATCAAATATGTGTATGGTATATTTGTATAAAGGGCATATTTAATCTTTTTTTCTAAGCAAAAGTAATTGTATTTTTTTCGTTTTGAAAACAACGTCTAGGTTTTGTCCAACTGAACCAGTATGTATACGTCACGTACCTTCAGACTTGAACACGCATCTTAAATGCTGATCGAACGCCTGCTGTATGATCAAAGGTCTCGTCTATGCATTGTCATAAGAATAACGTACCTTTCTTTCATCCTTGACTTCGTACGCAATGTATCAAGTTCTGCGCGCTCGCGCGAGGAACATTTGAAGGGAAAATTGTGAAGCATCTTTTTGCTTTACTTGTTTGAAAAATACACTAAAATATTGGTGTCACAGGAACTTTTGTTATTGAGAATATGTAGTATTGTACGGAATTTCACTCATCTAGTTGCGTGATGTGATCATGTATTCCGTGTCGCTTCTCCATGTCCTTTTTATTGTCAGCGGCTGGGAAATCCCCGTGACGTCATTGGGAAACACCCCGCTCTTTCAATCTCTAACACAAAAGAGTTCTCCGTCAGAGCAGCTTGGTTCCCTGTGTATGCTGCGCTGGCGCTACACTGACCCAGGCAATGACTGCACAATGGTCGCCTCCACTAGACGGACAAACATGGCCGACACGCCATGTATTTAGAAAAACTCTAGAACGGGTGGTTAAAAAGATGTCTTATCATTTTCATGAATGCTCTTGCAATGTATATGTCACGGTAATAACGTCCATTCTTACTTTTGTTGAAGGAAAACATTATTTAAGCTGTTTCGAGACTCGAAATTGGTCGTCACATCGGTGAAATGTGTAGTGATCGTAGGTTTCCGGAGGTCTTCGGAAAGGTTCGAGTTGGTCGTCCCGTGGCTGACCACGGGAGACCCCGAGATGCAGTGTGTTGTCAGCCATCGTTGTAAGTAAACCAGGTCGAGTACCCAGCTCAATGCAGTATTGAATAACATACTGACTTGACGAACTGACAGCCCTTGTACGTGAGTAGAAAACAAGGTTTGTGAAACCGAGATATCGTTTTCACAACAGTGGCGCTGTGAACACATCGAATTTTCTCGGGAAAAGATTGTTTTCGAATTCGTCGACTGCTCGACTTTGCCGCCACGCCGTCGCCATCTTGCTTGTCTTGGCTACAGGGACAAGAGGGATATTTGGCTAAAGTTGAATGAAACTTTAGCATTTTGCGACGAGTGGAAACATTCTTCGCACGGTTAGTTACGTGCGACTTTGTAGTAGTGATTTCTTTTCACGGCCGGTTCCGTTTCGGCTGGTAAATTTATAGTTCACCGCACGTGGAAATCTGCGTGCGTTGATCAAGTACGGGCGTTTTCATGGCTGTGCACAATAATTAATAATTAGGGAACAGTAGCGTATTGGAAATTCTTGTTCTTATATCAGTTATGACCCTTTCACATGCGTAGTTGTGTGTGACAATCGGTGACTGCTCGTAACGGATGTTTGTTGACATTGCCTCGCGAGTGTCACCTATTTTCGTCACGGACGTATAAGTTCGTGAGTTGGTAGGTCATAACAAATAGCGTAGGTGTTTAGTGTAAGGGGAAGTAGGAATAGTATTTGAATTTTCATTAGGATTCAGGATAAATAGATGTCTAGATTTATTGTTCATTGCTCTGTGTGATTTTCCAAAGTATTCTACACACTGTTGGAAGATGGAGGATAAGGGGGTGAGAGTCAATTATGCCACTTGGTCTCAACTATGTGAAATCCAGGGGATTGATATAGGACTGGCCCAGAGGATCATAGACCTGAGAAGTGTGGTGGGCAATCTCATCCTGGATGATGTCTGCAGTTTAGAGGGATTTGATGACAGTGACGAGGTGGTGAGCCAATTAGACTTTGCCATAAACCCTGGCATGGCAACAGGCGATTGAACCATACCGAGAGGATGGAGGATCAGCATGTGCAACAGCCGGAGACAAATCCATACGACTGGATGCAGGAGGGTGGAGAGGACCAGGCCCGAGGGGGAATGGCACAGACCCAGACACATCCAAGGGGGTGGGAAGTTATGGAGAGCCTGTTGGACCATCAGAAAAACATGGCAGAGGCTCAGGAAAGGAGACTATCAGAGATGCTGGCAGCCCAGGCTGAAACTAGCTTGCGGATGAGTCGGGAACAGATGAACGAGATAGCTAAGCTCCAGGCTGAAACTAGCTTGCGGATGAGTCGGGAACAGATGAACAAGATAGCTAAGCTCCAGGCTGAAACTGGCTCGCAGATAGTCAAGGCTTTGGCTAATTTGGCTCCCACACTACAAGGTCTGGGCAAGAGTAACTCGGGCCTGCTGCAAGACAGGCCGGCGCTTATGAGTCCTTTGCGGGAAATAGTTTCCAGTATCCAAACGGGATCACCTGGAACTGAGGTTGGATGACAGCCCACAAAGACAGTACCACCCTTCTTCAAGAGTGGAGGGGAGCGAGCATAGTGGGGAGACGGTTTCTCCCGGGAAAGCACCGCCAGTAAAAAAAGAGGGAACAGGACTACAGATAGCTGCCACCTGCGCTCTCGACTTACAGCGCTGTTGGGGGTGGACAGGGGGCGCGAGTCAGGGACTCACAACATAAGCAGTTGTTGCAGAGTGTGGATTATCTGACCACGGAGCAGAATCGGAAGCATGCTCGAGGATCACCACAGAGAGGTACTCCCCAGTTTCAATCGGACAGTTCTGGCGAGTATGCGAACTCAAGCCTGTACCAGCACAAAGGGACCCCAAACAAGGGAGCCAATTGGGGCCACAGCTCACCCTTTAACTCCCGGAAGAGCATGGATGCACATGGGGTGAATCCATCCACTGGGGATTACCCTTTGCCCAAGCAAGTGAACAGCTACCAGTCAGCAATTGACCATCAAGTCGCACAGGATCCCAAGGTGGTCAAGCAGGAACTATCTGATAGTGACCAGACCACGCTGGACAGAGGACTTAACAGAAGAGGCCCCGATAGAAGAGATTTGGATGGTCGAGGCGACCAGGACCGGGCCCCCATGGATAGATATCATGCCGAGGAGAGAGACATGGATGAGCGAGAGGACCCACGAGAGCCTAGCTGCAAGGGTGACGCAGTTAGACGGGATAGGGGCGTGAATAGAGGTCCGGTTCGCCGAGGCCCAGAACGACGGGAAGGAACAAGAGACCAGCCCCAACGCCATAGTACCCCCAACCTAACATATGACGGAAGATCTGGTTGGTCAGGTTTCTACCTCAAATTCCAAACATTGGCCCGCAGAGAGGGTTGGTGGGAACAGGAGAAAAAGGATCAACTCACGTTAGTGATGCGAGACGGGGCAAGTGACTACATAACTATGTGCCTGGACCGGGACCCGGACTTGTCCTTTGAGGATATGATGTTTAAACTACAAAAACGGTTTGAACACAGTGAACTTGCGGAGACGGCACAGATACGATTCCCTACCATGAGGCAAGAGGGGGAAGAGACATTAGAAGACTGGGCACAGCGATTATTGGCCACGGCTGTGGTAGCTTTCAGGGATTGTCCAGACCAGTTCATCGATCGACAGGTGATAATGCATCTCTGCCAAGGATGTGAAAACAAGGAGGCTGGACAATTCATCTCTAACATGAAACCAGGGACCCTGGAGGTCACCATTGCAAGCTTGCGCCAATACCAGCATAACACACAGGCAGTGTATGCAACGGCCCGTTGGGAGATACGACAGGTCGCTACAGACACATCACCACCACCAGAAACACGGGTGAAGGTGGTTCAAGCCTCGAGTCCCAAGTCAGCGGGTAGTTCTGGTGATTCTGGCACAGAGATAACATGGAGACTGGAAGTTGTGGAACAGAAAGTCAGTAGCCTCACCCTGTTTGCAGAGGAAACCAGGACCTTTATGAAAGAAACCAGGACCTCTATAAAAGAGATCAGAACTTCTATAAAATAGATCAGAACTTCTATGGAGGAAATCAAGACCATGGTCACAAAGCTGGAGGAGATTGTATACAGTAGAGGACGCCCAAGGTCTCCGAGCCCGAGCCGACGCACTAAGGGATGCTTTAACTGTGGAGTTATGGGGCATTTCAAGGCAGATTGTCCCCGCAAGAGCCCCAGCAAGGAGAGAAAGGTGTCCTTTGTAGAGCCGTCTGGGGGCGTGACTTTAAACATGTAGGGGGAGGGCGGATAGGCCAGAATTCCTCCCCCACATCTCACACAGGTCAACCAGACACAAAGGGACCACCTCCATGGCCACCAGACATAACAATAGAGCCGACGCTGCTGGTTCATGACTTACCGGATGGGGAATTTAAGCCGGTGAGAACAAGCAGCTTATCTACAATGCCTCATGGGACATTCAACAGGGACAGACCACTTCCATTGCCACCAGACATAGCAATAGAGACTGTGTCACCGGTTCATGACACACCGAGGGGAACCAACAGAGTCTCCACACTGCCTCATAGGACATTCGACAGGGACACTTCCCTGGCCGCCGCCAACAGCAAACGAGCCGGTACAATTGAAGCCAGGAGAATCACCGAGGCGATGGCAGAGACGATAAGGGAGTACTTTGGTCCGGATTGCCAGTAGATGGAATAGGATGATCGGGGACAAGTATGGGGGAGACGATCATTCCATATTGAGGGAGCGCATGCCATCAGATCAACCCCTGCAATGATTGTTGGGGATAGCAGTCCTTATTGCAGCCATAGCCGGAATTGGGTACCATGAGCTGTTGCAGCAGGGCGTGGACAACGCCAGCCGGAGAACAGCTCCGAAACCCTTGACCGTCATAGCTATGGCGGTCCCAGTAATTCAGCTCCCGGGTGCAACTGACGTGCAGTTGGTTGCTCTCCCAAACGTGGAAACCCCTGAAGACCCATTTGAAAATGGTGTATTCCCGGCAGTGGATCTGTCGGGATATGTTTAAGGTGTGAGGAAGCCCCTTCATGGTAGGGGGGTGGGGGCTTAGTAAACAGGGAGGGATGTAGTGATCGTAGGTTTCAGGAGGTCTTCGGAAAGGTTCGAGTTGGTCATCCCGTGGCTGACCACGGGAGACCCCGAGATTCAGTGTGTTGTCAGCCATCGTTGTAAGTAAACCAGGTCGAGTACCCAGCTCAATGCAGTATTGAATTATATACTGACTTGACGAACTGACAGCCCTTGTACGTGAGTAGAAAACAAGGTTTGTGAAACCGAGATATCGTTTTCACAACAAATGTAAACATTGACTCACACCCCATTTCCAACAGTGATATGTGCGTTAATATTTCGTGTCATCTCACTGTTGTCACGAAATCGTATACATAATACATGGAATTAAACGACCACGTCAATGAAATACCGTTGTCATCTTTATTTAAGCAAATTTGATGGAGCAAATGTCAACGATTGTGCCCCGTTTCCCCCTTTGTGAAATGGTGGTTTAGCGGAATTATTCAATGCTGTAAGTCTATGTTAAAGTATGGGAGTTACGTTTCACTTAGCGCTAAAATCTCTTTGTGTAACGGGGCCCAATATCCGTAATAATGTTGTTTAATGATAGGGTCTGTCATTGGTTCTGATATTTGGCCTCTGAATTTTATTCACACGAAAAGCCATTTATTTCGCATTTGTTTTCTTATTACACATTGAAATTAATCATAAATATATCTAATAATTTTGGAAACATATATTGGATTAATTTCAATCTAGTGTTTCTGAATATATCTTTGTGTGTGCTCGGGTCTGAATGGGATAATAATAAAGAATATGATCATAATTAATTTGGTACAGTGGTATACACATCCAAGAGTATTCTATATGATGCAATATAGACACTCGGGAATCCTGTACAGAACAGCATAAAGAAGTGTGCATAGCATTATTATTGAAAAATAGTTATGATTATAATCATCATGTTAGATGAAATATCTGTGTACGAATAAACTACAAATAAACTACTCAATAAAAGAAGTTAAGTGACATTATTGTTCAAGCAAAGGAAAAAAACCCAGTATGATCATGATATAAATACATAACATTAAAAGTGCACAGAACTTGTAATATTTTAGGATGAAAGCTGGAGACATGTACTTTCCACTATTTATTTGTGAACTGTTTTACTAGGGGTAATGATTACCGGTACCAGTGGAACCTGTCTTGGCTATGAGGACCATAGTTTTTGGGGCTTGAAGCAAGTATCAAAGCATATAGTGACATCATTCAGAGCATGATTATCAACTTGATCTGACAGAAGTAATTATTAATTAATCACATACATGTAATATGATGTCATCATTTATTCAGCCAGTGGATAAAATGATGCATTGCTTCACACACTTATGCTTTAACAGTACTGCTTCCATACCTGGATCAACACACCATCAGTGATTTGGCTTTGAATTCAGGAGAATTTATCAGGGTTCCCCATAGACTCCAATATCTGAGAGTCACCTTGACTCAGCCTATGAATTTTTGGGAGTCAAAAATATTTTTTGAGAGTCAAATGTTTTATTGTATGATTAATGAAATGTTCACTGTTAATGTTCCACTTAAAGTTAAGTATCTTTTAAATATAATATGTCTTTAGTTTAAGTTAACAAGTGCTAATTAATGTTCTAAGCTGATTGTACTACAGAGAAATAAAGGATATATAAATGAAAAACAAAGTTTGTTGGTTTTATTTTTTCACAATCTTTAATTACTTCACAGCTCATGAAACAATTTACAGTGACACTAATACAGGATGAATGAATAACATCAGTCTCAACTGTGAGACATAATTTTTAATCATGGATGGATATTAAAATACAATTCATGTCAGATTATAATTTAATACCACTAACTCATTTACATGTTTTATCTAGTTATCTTGTATTATCTATCAACAGTGAAGTTGAACTGAAGAATTGTGAACACTCGTAATATTTTCTGGTTGAATACAGTTTATTAGCAACAACAGACATGCCCAAAGCTTTACATTTCGTATATATACTATATTTATTCGTGTATAATACGCACCCCTGATTATGGGCAATTAAATCCTGAAAAAAATATCTCTCTTGTATAATACGCACAGACTTTTCTTCAGTCTCATTTCAGGCTGTCATGATCCGTCATCGGAAATAGCATAACAAATCCAAATTAAATTACGCATGTTAATCCTGTTGTTACACTATCTGGTAATAAAAATGTGTTCTCTGTATGTCTGACCTTACGTTTGTCATCTATTTTATTAATTTTATTTAAAATTTCGTTCAATAATGTTTACCTAAATTTCGGCCAAAACATGTGTCCCTCCGATACTTACAACTTCCGTTTACCCCATTCCATAGGTTCCGCTTAACCACATACTGTGACCGCGCCAAATCACATTATTCACCGCAACAATGATAATATTTTGGTCTGTTTCATTTTTTACGAGTCTACACATCTAGATAAACATATGTCATGGGTAACAGTGGTGTTATGCGAAGTTATGTTACTTCTAAAAACGGAGATTAATTTAAAACTAGACGTAAATTTAAGATGTTTGCATATTTTCCTTTAGAAAATGTTTATAAATTAAGTTCAGGTGAGTAGTTGTAATATTTTCATTCCAAAGCTGGTAAACAACAACATAGATATTTTGAAATTGCGTCAGTCATGACGCAGTCATTTATTTCTGGACATATTTTTCCTTAATTGAGAGTCATATACGCAAGAATTCTGCGTCAGGGGAAACCCTGACTTATACTGAACTTATTGACCAATTTTGCATTGTAAATTATATAGTAACAAGTTCCAAAACAGATTATGTTAATTTTTGTTTTTGCTTTTCTTCAGGACATCATGTTCATCAGCTTAGCATGTTTTTAGATTGTTCAATTTGTAGTAAAAAGAAAACAAGATGGAATTTTCTCAGATCTCTGATTGTTGAAAACCCTTTGGAATTAATGTAGATTGGTCAGTAGATACATGTTAAATTACAAGTATTTTTAATTTGCTTGAAAGTTATGGTTATTTGTTACTTGCATGTGTGTTCCTTAGAAAGCATTATTTGAATTTTGTTAATAAATAATATGTATCATCATAACTTGGTGACAACCCCCACGCCAAATAGACAGATGGGAACATTATTAAATTTTAACAACTGCTTAACTTTTTACCAAATATGTCTTTGATAAACTACAGCCCTTGAAAGTGTGTGTTTCGCACAGTTTCCTATGGTTTTCTTGACAAAATAAGTTGTCTCTTTCAGGACAAACAGTTTGGGTGTCATGGCATTGGTATCTAGTAAATTTCGTGGCATAGTGACTTTCCATAAAATCCTGCCAATGGTGTAATTTATAATAAAGTTTTCTATAACCTCATGCTTAAGTGTCTTCAGTTGATTAATTGCCACACCATGACTACTGTTACATTTATATTTTTTCATCCTGTGAAAAAGAGAAATACACATGGATGTGTAGGCCACTGTGCCAAATTACTAAAAAATAATGAACATATTCTATATAATTATGCCATTCACACACAACATTTTTAGAAGCACACACATAGTTAAAAAACACGACTGGAATTAATCAATTATTTTTCCAAAATTATTTGATTTATTTATGATTAATTTCATTGTGTAATGAGAAAACTAAATGCCAAATTAATGGCTTTTCATGTGAATAAAATTCAGAGGCCAAATGTCGGAACCAATGACAGACCCTATCATTAAACAACATTATTACGGATCAAAAGTGTTTGTTTTTTCTAGTTATTATACTGGGCGCCAGCTCCGCTAAACCCACCACTTTACAATGGGAGAAAACGGGGCATAATCGGCGACATTTGCTTCATAAAATTTGCTAAAATAAAGATGCCAGCGGTATTTCATTGACGTGGTCGTTTTTTCCCCGTGGGTACCCGGATAACATAGCAGAAAGCAGACAAGTTCGCGACCTGTGCTGCGGCATTCGTAAGCGCATTTATCACTTTTATTGATAGTATTAAGGGTGTGTGGTCACTTTGTTCAACAAAATAAGTACAGTTTAGTCTTGAAAATGAGGTATCTTTGTGGGTATCATCGGTAATGGTGACGAAGTGTTGAAAAGTCACTTGCTTGGCTTTGTGCGATTTTGTTCACTATTTTGACTTGCAGCACAAAGTAACACAGGTGGAATACAGCTGGGCCCCGATCCACAAAGCCTTCGTAGTAATGCTTTAAGATAATACCCATACTTTAAAGTAAATCAGAGATATGGTCTTTTTAGAATATTTCAAGTTTTCCACATAATAATGCAACTAGTCTATCTTACCTGCATTCTGAACAAAGGGTAATTTTTGTGTTTATATACATTCTTAGGTGCTTACATAAATCAGGTGGCTGCCTGCCGTTCACCCCCCAAAAGTGCCATCAAGTTGTGTATGCAACCTGTCAGCTGCATAACTTCTGCATCTGCATGATTGCCAGCTCCTCCTACACAAGAAGACTTGATCCAAGAAGATGGGATAGCTTACCTGGGACCTACCAATGGCGGCCTCAAAGTCCGACAAGCTGTCGTCAATAACTGTTTCTCTAAATGATTGTATGATTAAGATAAACGACTTTTTATAACGGATGATAAATGACAACAGAAGCTACATTATCAGTATACATTTTTATATTTGGGAAAATTAATCAAAGTTTAAAGGAACTGAATAACTGGAGATACATTCAGTTGGCCAGAGTGGCCAGCTTCCAGAGAAATGATGTAGGCCAATTTCTGTTCTTCCACATGCAATCTCTTTTTTTCGACCTCAAGAAGCTCTTTCAGCCCATTCAGTTTCTCCCTCTCGATGAAATTTTCATTTTACATAAGTCTCACAGCAACAGTTACCGTATTCGACGTAATAAGCGCCCTGCTCTAATAAACGGCGATATTTGCTAATATATTGGCTAGTGAACAATCCCAATTAGCACCCCTTCCGACTGATTAATGTACACAATACGCGTATAATACGCACTCGTTATATGCACACCTAATTATGGGCAATTTATTTTGGGGAAAATATATCTGTCGTACTTAAACATTTCAGGCTGTCAGCATAAACCAGGAAATTTATCTTTCAACTCAACTTTTTTTTCACCAAAATAATATTCTAATTTTGAGAGCGCCCTGGGCGCTTATTACGTCGAATGCGGTATGTTTCGTCCATCTGTATACAATCTTTATCAAAACAAAAATCAGGGTTTCTTGAGTAAATTACATTTTTTCTCTTTTTATCATTTCAAATTTGATGTATCGCTGTACATACCACTGAGAGTCTTTGTGGCCTTAACATGTGAAACTGCATCAACTGTATTAAAGAAACAAATTATTTAACTGAGACATGTGAATGTTGTATTTAAAACATATCCACAGGGAGGTATGAATGATACCTGGAATCAATATTTCTTTCAATGCATGTTACAATGTTAATGTTCTCTGTAATAAGGAATTAAGTACTCCCCACTAAGTTTTACCATGAACCGGAAGGAAAATAGGAGAATATAGTACCCTGTTTAAATGGGCTGTTCAGCCTGTGGCAATTTTTTTGGAGTGACTTGTGATAGCTTAAATGAAAGATAAGACATTGTAGTTTGCTGTCATTTTTTGTTAGCCCCAATCTGTGAAGGTATTGATTCCAGCTTCCCATGATTTGACCCCAAGTTGAAGGAGGTTGTGTGTGTTTCGGCTCGAAACTTCCGGTGATCATTGTTGACAGTGGTTACTGCGAAAGCAAGATGGTGAATGCTGGCCGAAACTTTGCGTGTTAAGTGACAAGTGGCAGGTTGGTCAGCATGCAACAGGAGAACAGCTTACGACTGATAATAATTATGGTGGGCTGTCATGTCACTGTAGATAGCAAAGAAGGAAATTAATTGTGGTCTGAGGCCTGATATGGTGAGGCTAGTGCAAGTTCGATTCATTATATCTCTATCATTATGCAAGAAATTGACTTGAAACTTGGCACATATATTCACAGTAAGTGTTGAAATCTGTGTATATTTGTTTTCAGGTTGAAATATTTTTTTATTTTTTTTAACGATTTTGTGTACTTTTTTTCGTACATGTATCACTACACATGTCGTGCCTCGTTTGCACTTGTACAATATTAATATGGCCAACATCGACGCCTTTTTTAAGAAATACAGAGAGATATTTGCTCGGCATTCAGCCAAAAGTGACCAACATGGCATGTGTCAAAACGGCCCATGTCACATCTGGTCTAGGGCATGTAAGCCCAGTGGATATGGGGTTTTGAGGTGCTATTGCCCCATATCCAACAAGTGGCGCACCATACATACCCATAGACTTAACTACTTTGTGCATAGGGAAGATTTCGACATAGGTGATTTGGACATCAGCCATTTGTGCCATAATTCCAAATGCACCTATGTCGAACATCTGTCTGCTGAGCCGCATAGTGTAAATGCAGACAGAGTAGCCTGTGTCAACAGGGGTGCATGCAAAGGCCATGCGCCATATGCAGATTGCCTTTTGGCTTTGTAGCTGTGAAAGGAGACAACAAGAAGCAAAGTAAATGATTAAGATTTTATTCATTAACTGATGTTCATCACAGTGACAGCTGATTGTAGCATTGCATATACCAAAAAACATAGCTGTACAGCAACTGTTACCTATTTTAACTCATTGTTTTACACAAAGTCAGTCATAAGCTAGTCATTAGCTACAGTATTACTGCACATGTTCATTTCTTTGAATATGAATGGTCAGCTTGTTTACTAAAACATGGCACAGGGTCAAGTTGACCCTTTTTGTAGTCCCCCCTCTGTTTGTCACTCAGTTTTGACTTTGAATGTTCCCTAATTTTGCTCCCATGCTGCACAAGCTTTCTTTTCACAACACTGGGACTTTTCTGGTATTCCTTGTGATAGGCAGCTTCCTTGTCCATTTGTTCAAGTGACTGCACTGCTCGACTTGATAGTTCAACACCAGAGTTTTGGCACTTGTCGATTGCTGATGTCCCGGGGCCATTGTTGAGCCTATGAATAGTCGATGAATCCCTCCCGATCATATTTCTTGAAAAGTTCACGTTCTTTGGCAAAGAAATACTCATTGATCGGTTCACGGCTTCACATTTCTGTGTGTCTGTGTACAGTTTCATTTGTTCGACAACTTCGACACTCAGCTTCATCTTGAGAATTTCATTCATCAAGTGTTTATCATTGTCATCCATATTGAAATGAGTGATTTTGTTGCAGCCGAGGAACATGGACCGCTGCCACCAGCTGTTTGTTACACCGCCTCGACACATGAGTTCTTTCAGTATCAGGCTGCACCGTGCGTTTGCATCCTGACTTAGCACCTTCTTTGCCTCCAATTTCTGTGTACGAGTAGTGCTGGGGAACATATCTGGGTTGAAATCAGCTCTGTAGCAGTGCCGAAACTGTCCTTGAGCCAAGTGGGTGGGATCAGCTAGCCTCTGCAGCTTCCACATAAGGTCTAAGTCTATTCCATCTGCAGACTTAGAATCCCCATCGGCAGTAGCATACTTAATGAGCACACCCTGTAGCGCAAGCTGATTTCCAATGTCCTCTCCCATATTGAACTCGGAGAACGGAGCGTGCATTTGCATCCTGACTTAGCACCTTCTTTGCCTCCAATTTCTGTGTACGAGTAGTGCTGGGGAACATATCTGGGTTGAAATCAGCTCTGTAGCAGTGCTGAAACTGTCCTTGAGCCAAGTGGGTGGGATCAGCTAGCCTCTGCAGCTTCCACATAAGGTCTAAGTCTATTCCATCTGCAGACTTAGAATCCCCATCGGCAGTAGCATACTTAATGAGCACACCCTGTAGCGCAAGCTGATTTCCAATGTCCTCTCCCATATTGAACTCGGAGAACGGAGCGAAGGCCGACATGTTTGCAGTACAGTAAGATTTTGATGGTTTTGACCACCCCAGAGTGGTGAAAATTTACAATTCTCGTAAGAATTTGCTCACTTCTTAAACTTACAAATTTTAGGCTCAAAATAGACTTTTGAACATCTGTGGACACTGCGTAAATGATATAGCGACTAAATTTTTTTGGTCCGATTTTGATGATTTTGACCACCCCGGCTTTGGTGAAAATTTACAATTCTCAGAAGAATTTGCACACTTCTTAAAATTCCAAATTTTAGTCTCAAAATAGACTTTCGAACATCTGTGGAAACTGCGCAAATGATATGGGGAGTTAAAATTTTACATCCGATTTTGATGATTTTGACCACCCAGAGGTGGTGAAAATTTACAATTCTGGCAAGACTTTGCTCACTTCTTAAAATTCTAAATTTTAGGCTCAAAATAGACTTTTGAACATCTGTGGACACTGCACAAATGATATTGGGACTAAAAACAATTTGTCCGATTTTGATGATTTTGACCACCCTCGGGTGGTGAAAATTTACAATTCTCGTAAGAATTTGCTCACTTCTTAAAATTCCAAATTTTAGGCTCAAAATAGACTTTTGAACATCTGTGGACACTGTGCAAATGATATGGGGACTAAAAATTTTTTGTCTGATTTTGATGGTTTTGACCACCCCGGCTTTGGTGAAAATTTACAATTCTCAGAAGAATTTGCACACTTCTTAAAATTCCAAATTATAGGATCAAAATAGACTTTTGAACATCTGTGGACACTGCGCAAATGATATGGGGACTAAAAACAATTTGTCCGATTTTGATGATTTTGACCACCCTCGGGTGCTGAAAATTTACAATTCTCGTAAGAATTTGCTCACTTCTTAAAATTCCAAATTTTAGGCTCAAAATAGACTTTTGAACATCTGTGGACACTGTGCAAATGATATGGGGACTAAAAATTTTTTGTCTGATTTTGATGGTTTTGACCACCCCGGCTTTGGTGAAAATTTACAATTCTCAGAAGAATTTGCACACTTCTTAAAATTCCAAATTATAGGATCAAAATAGACTTTTGAACATCTGTGGACACTGCGCAAATGATATGGGGACTAAAAACAATTTGTCCGATTTTGATGATTTTGACCACCCTCGGGTGCTGAAAATTTACAATTCTCGTAAGAATTTGCTCACTTCTTAAAATTCCAAATTTTAGGCTCAAAATAGACTTTTGAACATCTGTGGACACTGTGCAAATGATATGGGGACTAAAAAATTTTTGTCCGATTTTGATGGTTTTGACCACCCCGGCTTTGGTGAAAATTTACAATTCTCAGAAGAATTTGCTCACTTCTTAAAATTCCAAATTATAGGATCAAAATAGACTTTTGAACATCTGTGGACACTGCGCAAATGATATGGGGACTAAAAACAATTTGTCCGATTTAGATGGTTTTGACCACCCCGGCTGCGTTGAAAATTTACAATTCTCGGAAGAATTTGCTCACTTCTTAAAATTCTAAATTATAGGCTCAAAATAGACTTTTGAACATTTGTGGACACTGCGCAAATGATATGGGGAGTAAATTTTTTTTGTCAGATTATGATGATTTTGACCACTCCGGCTTCGGTGAAAATTTACAATTCTCAGGAGGAATTTGCACACTTCTTAAACTTACAAATTTTAGGCTCAAAATAGACTTTTGAACATCTGTGGACACTGCGTAAATGATATAGCGACTAAATTTTTTTGGTCCGATTTTGATGATTTTGACCACCCCGGGGTGATGAAAATTTACAATTCGGGCAAGAATTTGCACACTTCTTAAAATTCCAAATTTTAAGCTCAAAATAGACTTTGAACATCTGTAGACATTGTAGGAATGATATTGGGTCTAAAAACAAGTTTGTCCGATTTTGATGATTTTGACCACCCCGGTTTGTGAAAATTTACAATTCTCGTAAGAATTTGCTTACTTCTTAAAATTCCAAATTTTAGTCTCAAAATAGACTTTCGAACATCTGTGGACACTGCGCAAATGATATGGGGAGTTAAAATTTTACATCAGATTTTGATGATTTTGACCACCCAGAGGTGGTGAAAATTTACAATTCTGGCAAGACTTTGCTCACTTCTTAAAATTCTAAATTTTAGGCTCAAAATAGACTTTTGAACATCTGTGGACACTGCACAAATGATATTGGGACTAAAAACAATTTGTCCGATTTTGATGATTTTGACCACCCTCGGGTGGTGAAAATTTACAATTCTTGGAAGAATTTGCTCACTTCTTAAAATTCTAAATTTTAAGCTCAAAATAGACTTTTGAACATCTGTGGACACTGCACAAATGATATTGGGACTAAAAACAATTTGTCCGATTTTGATGATTTTGACCACCCTCGGGTGGTGAAAATTTACAATTCTCGGAAGAATTTGCTCACTTCTTAAAATTCCAAATTTTAGGCTGAAAATAGACTTTTGAACATCTGTGGACACAGTGTAAATGATATGGGGACTAAATTTTTTTGTGTCCGATTTTGATGATTTTGACCATCCCCCCAGCTAACACACGACGTTGTCATAACGTTGTGGAAAGGTTGTGGATTTGTAACCTCGTGATATTACGTTGTCACAACGTTGTTATAACGTTAACGTGCAACGTTATTTCACAACGTTATAACAACGTTGCACATTCACGTTGTGAAAACGTTGTGCATTGGACATCACACAACGTTTTGTAGCTACGTTTTTGAAACGTCGGTGAAACGTTATAGAGTTTGCTTCTCGATAGTCATAAAGGAATAGAACTGCTTTATCAAAATCAGCATGAATTTTTCAGAATACCAAGGCATTAATGCATTACCTTTCTATTTATTCGGCATTTAAATTTTCATCTCTTAATACTAAAATTTTCAGAACGTAATTTTGTATCTCTATGATAACGTTATTCCAGAACGTAACAGCAACGTTGCAAATTAGCGTTGTGATAACATTGTGCTTTGGACATTACAACACTTTTTTGTAAATGATGTTGAGGAAACCACTTGTAGATCTACCATCTCTTAGTTTTATTTTTTTTGAACATATATATTTATAACGAAGTTATCTGTCTACTAAATGTTGTCACAAGCAATATTACAGTTAAAAACAGTTGCGCCCATTTTCTGCGGCGTGAGAGCGACTGCTGAAAAGATTTGTTGTCACCAGCCATCTTAGTTCAAGCTCACTCTAGACATATTAGAAGTCTACAACCAAGAGATTATGCAGCAACGGGAACTGGACAGATGATCTGTGAATTTGGATGAGGTAAGTTAATTTTTCAGAAGCAGCCTCCGTTTGTTGAAATGTTTCTGTACATGCAGATCGTCAAATGATTTAAATGTATCGTATTATTCAGCAGTGGCAGGGTTTAGAATGCAGTTTGCTGGTCACTTTCACTGAGCGTCAGTGTTGATATCAATATTTGATACACAGAACATGATGTATATAGAGGTGAAGGAGGCCCAAGACTTTTTTCCATATTATTATTTTATGCATACCAAGGGTAATTACCAAGGGCAAGCAGTATATGTTTGACCAGAATTCAGTCTGGCGGCGTTTTGTGGCCGTCATATTATGTTCGGGTTTTGATTGTAAACGTGTAGGTCTGTAATAGGCCTAACTTATGCATCGCCTACTGACCACTGACCGTTGTCGCCATTTATCATCCAAAACTGGTTCCCACAGGAGATATCGCTTGGATGAGATTACATCACAATGCTTTGCAGACCATTGTGATCTCACTGGTTACCATGACGTCACAATCAAATGACATCACTAATGGCTCTGCTACTGAAGCTGTTTGCAGTACTTTTTACACGGAAGACACTGCTAATTACTGTCTACAAATTGAAAAAGTTGGAAGAATGATGTTGGATGATAAATAAAATCTCACCCTCGTGTCTTTTGATATCAAATATATCAACACTCATTGATAAAAGTGGCAAAAATCCTCGGCAAGCCTCGGAATTTTTCCACTTTTATCAACTTGTGTTGATATATATGATATCAAAAGACACTCTGGTGAGATTCTCTATTTCTTCCGTGTTATTTCGGAAATCATTACTATTCAAAGTTTACTTGTGCTAATCTTCGGACTTTGATTTTTGTGAAACAATGTGGCTCATTCAGGCCATGGGAAAGGTTTAGTAGATTTCTCTTATAAAGCGAAGAGAGGGAATCAAAACAATGGAAGTATTTTCAGATCGACTCTCTGTAGGCTACTAGTTATAGCCTTAGTCTTAATGCGCTCAATGATGTTATGAATAATTGTTTTTTCGGGAAGAGATAGAAACATACCTGTTGTTTCCGAAAAGGCCTAATTAGCACTGACTGAAGTAGCCTAAATGTGGACCATCAGGTTGTTGGTGCTGTCTATACATTTTATTTTAGCAAGGCTCTTATCATGGTGTATTTTTATTATTTTCAAAAAAAGAATCAATTCATCATTTTCCGATAACTAGATCTATGCCCGACTCCCTTCTAATGAAAACGAGCAAAAGTAAAACGAGTCTCTCGTCGCGCGCTATAACGGGGTGTTTGCGGTATTGTCATATTGGTGATGAAAAGCTAGTCGATAGTCAAAAGTTAAATATCACCATATATTGTCAGTGAGTTGGTCATCGTTACTTCATTATTAAGGTGAGATAGGTGTAGCCAATGTGCACCAATGAAAAATACAATGGAATTGATAGCAACCCTATTCGTTCGGTTTTTGATCTCAATATGTTGCCAAGTACATGTAGGCTACCATACTAGGTCTACAGAATTATATTTAACGATATTGAACTGTATTATGTTAATAAACGTAGTAACAAATAAATTGCTATTTCAACTTCGTCTGGTATTGTATAAGCTATTGCATTTTGTTAATTTTCCCATGTTTCTATCTTTGTAAATATTAGAACATAGATTCTATATAAATATCCTGACATATTAACATGGAAAATATTAAGGTTAGGCCAGACCAATTTAATTGCTAGGATTACGGATTTTTTCGGGTAAAGTGGCTGAATGGAGGAGGGAATGTAAAAAAAAAAAAAGTACTTGAAAGAATTTTTTTTCGCAGGTATAACGGATTTTAGGAAACAAAAAAAAAAAAAAACAAAAAAAAAAAAAAATCCCTCACTTGTGCCACAGAAGCTACAAAAGTATTTCAGTATTACCCACCACGCATGTTGCAAGCAATGCACTATAGTCCCTTTATCTAATGACACTCCTTACTGATCAGGGTTTACAGGTATCTTTTGGCAGTTTTCCACAAGCAGGTAGACTTCAACAACAAGCTTTTAACTTATTAAAGTTTTATTGTATTTTAAAAATATAAAAACAATGTGAAATACACTGAAATTAAAACAGCACTTGACTTCAAAACAAATATACATTTGGCACATACAAGTACTTGAAATACTCTGTCCAGTATCACTTTATCGTGTTAAATGATCAGGTAACACTCATGGTTGATGTGTTTTGCTAACATGTGGAATGCACTTAAATTAAATAGCCCTTGACTTCAAAACAAAAGAAAACATTTGGTACATACAAGTACTTGAAATACTCTGTCCAGTATCACTTTATCGTGTTAAATGATCAGGTAACACTCATGACTGACGTGTTATGCTAACATGTGGAATGTACTAAAATGAAATGGCACTTATTAAATGGCTTCAAAACAAATAACCATTTAGCACCTACAAAAACTGTACCTGAAATGTTACAAAAAGTACTTTTTTCCACTTTCACTCAGTATCTCACAGCATTTTCCTCATGGAATTATGAGGTACACACCTATTAAAAGCAGTCATAAAACAACAAAAGGATAACATACATGAGCAGAGACATTCTGCACAAATTCGGGTCAAGACTTTCCCCACATCACATCAAAATTGGAAGATGTATTTAAAAAATAAAAGGTACCATTTCTGATTTCACACAAAACACAGGAGGTAACATATCTTCCATCATCTGACTAGTACCTGCATGATTTACAGGTCAGTTAATGCAAAATGATTTATGATGTTCTCAGTTTTTTAACATTACGTTTCCCCCTCACTGCAGCTTCTTTTCCTGATTGTTTACAAGATCGACAGATAGGCCTCACAGTGCTGTACATAGCCTGAAGTTCATGGATTACACTGTCATCAGCAAAATCTTCTGACCTGGCAATTCCACAGTGAAAGCAAACACTTGGCAAAGAACATGTATTACTGGCATAGTATGTAGTCTCCATTGTGGACGAACATCTGAGACTCTCTTTCACAACTAGCGTTTCAAAGTATGGAGATGCTGGAGGAAACAGTGGTGACCCACAAGTGTAAGATCGTCCCTCTCTCATGCGGAGCAAGGCTGTTTTGTCTTTGTAGGAAAGTCTGGTGTCTGAATAAACACATCTCGGTTTACGACATTCAACACGTTACTGACTCGAAAACTTTGTTTGCAGTGAGAATTTTCCTGTTTTGCTTGTCTCTTATTGAAAACATGGTGACAGAACTCAAGGAGGGTTTAGCTGAATCAGTAGTGTCTGTACCATAGACAGAATGAAACTCTTCAAACTTATCTCCACTTTCAGGAGATACAACAGGATCTGGAATGAAATTCAATTGTTCAAACTCATCATCAGGCAGTCTTGGAGGATTGATGACACAATACCAACAATCGTCAACTCTGTGAGGATCACATTTCTTGATTTGAAAGATGTACTGCCGACAGCGACAATGGCGATCCATGAAGTCATTTAGTTTATCTGATTTCTCCAGATCTTCGTCAACTTGTTCATATCAAGTTTATCATTTATGTGATCTTTCAAAATTCCGAAGAAATTTTCAACACTCTCATTGCTTGCAGCACTGTTTATTAACACCGCATCCCCCTTGACTTTCAGGTGAGAAAACCTTTCCTCCAGTAACTTCAGAACTGGCAAGACGGCAGCTGTAAGGCCTTCTTTAAAAGCTGGATACCTAGAAGCAATGTCTCTTGCAGTTTTCAGGGTTGACACTCTCTTCATTTTCATTTCCAGTTCCTCTGTCATCCGTTCCCTCTCTAAGGAGACATTTTGTAGTGCAAGGTTCAGAACAGAGTTCACTCTTTCGGCCAGGTTTGCCCAACTGCCCATTGGTGCTGTCCTTGCCGTGATCAACATGTCCAAATCGAGCCATGCAAACATGGCTATCATAGCCAATTGCACAGATCCGAAAGTAGTGCGGTGATCAGGGCCACCATCCGTGTACATTATGAGTATAGCTTTCTCTGAATTTCCATCATCAGTACTGAAATGGGATTTGATGATGTTTGTTGTTTCAGCACCATGACGAATAGCATTGGACGGACTGAACACTTTGTCCTTTACAGTCACAAAGGCTGTTCCATTGAAGAAAGAATCACTGGCATCCTGTGGAATGTCACAGTGCAGAGCAACAGAGGGGATGGCCCCGCACACATTATAATCATGATCTAATGCCGTAAGAGAGCTGGTAGTAGTACTGGAAAGAGAAGCATTATGTGGACGAACACCAGTACCAACAGGTAATCCAGGCTCTCCAATAGGAACAATGGCTTTGTCATCAAGCCAAAAGAAATCGACATGCTCTCTCAATGTCACAGCAAATTTCTTCAAGTAGACCAACTGTGCAGCCACATAGTGACTATCCTCATGTTTTCCACGTATCTGTCTTGTTTGAAGTGAAAACTTTACATTGAAACGACCAGTGTAGTGGAATGCAGTCCTCGTCGTTGGATTGGCTGGCCAGAACTGCAGTCTCACCCATTCATTGGAGGGAATGAGTACTTCTGGATCTACACGACCTCTCACCGTTGACACAAGATCGTCAATTGATATTGCATATGGAAGGTACAGTTGTGATCCATGTCTCCGCGCGTGGACGGCATGGTCCCTTTCATGGAAGTATTTTTCAACTTCATCCCAGAAGGTATCAAACTTTGTACTGTCTGGGTTGCCATTTAGTCTCCGTAAATCCCATGCCACATCAGGATCATTTAACTCGAACACATCTTCAACACGTTGATCAATCGCAGCTTGTGCAGTGTTTTCAGCACCACTACTGTCATTGGTCAAGAATTTGTACATGTTTCTGAGAAGAGCTGGAGACACTCCTGTAGACTGTTGGTATTTAGCATAGAACTCTTTCTTCATCTGTCTAGTTGAATATTCTGGCAATGACTTGTGGACTACCCGCACAGTTTTAACTGTATTTTCATCTGACCTCTCGCTCTTATCACCTGGCAAACGCCATACAAAATGTATATTTCCGAGATAATTGCCCTGAAAGTAACTGTAATGTGCCACTGGTACAGACAAACTTAGATTGTCAATCCATGTTCTTCTCTTGTATCTACAGGTTGGGGGATAGTTGCTGATTTCCACAGGAGTGTATTCATCCTCAGAAGCCAATGTATTGTCATGATCCAAATAATTCTCCCCCACAGGACCAACAGTTGCCTCAATAACTGCAAGAGAAAAATTCACAGAAGGATTTCGCAAAGGTGCACTAGCATTGTGTCGTTCTTTGGACCGCTGGGACTGTTGTCTCAGGAAGTCAATGTACTTTCTCATACACTGGACCAGTTGCTGAATATCTTGATAGAGTGTCTTAAATTTGTAGGTCCATGGCAGCATGAGGAGCTCAGACAGGGCATCAATATGCTCTTGAAGTTTTGCGACTTCCATCTGAAAATACAAGTCATCAGATGTTTAAAAATCATTTTTTGAAGTTTGTATTACAATCTTGTAACACTGCAGTTTCATTAAAAGTAGACAATTGTTCTCTATTAAAAATTTAATAAATGCTAAATTTATTAACCTGTATTTATTCTCATGTCAACATATGACTTTATTCAATAATAGTTCCCTTGACCATTTGGCAAAACACATGCACACACACTGACAGAGTACTAGTTTAAAAGTCTGGGTTTGTCTAAAACAATCCAAGTTTTATACTAGCTTCAACAATCAACATAGTATTATTAAAGGTTTTCAGGTGTCAAATTATTTTTCAAAATTGTCCCTAAGAAATTGACGTTTACAGATTTTGTTATACATACCTTTGGTGGTGGCTTATGTGCTTGTACATGATCGAAGTAGCCTTCGAACTGTTGGAACATGTTATGAATTTTTCCCCCCTCTCCTTCAGTTTACTGTGCTGTGCTGTGCTGTGATGTACCATAATATTCTCTGAAGAGTCTTGCACACAGTTTTTCCTACTGATTCAACATTATTTGTTGTAAAACCAATGCCATGTTTGTAAAACATGTCGAGAATGTCATTGAAAAGTTTTCGATCGCCAGTTAGTTTGTCACCAGAATATTTCGCCGGCAGCTTGTCGAACTTTTGAGAACTCATCATAACATCAAACGCTGATGTTTTCTGCCCATCGGCGCTGTTTATTCTCGATTTTGACACCACTGTCACATAATTTAGTCCAAAGTCTGCTAAAACTTGCATAGGTGTTGTAAGTTCCACAATATTCCCGTAGGAACCAGCCTTGGATTCTGTTGCATGCACCTCTTGTATAGAAAGTCCATCTCCATCGGCGATTGACGATACAGCTTTCGTCGCCAAATCACCAACTGTGTCATCCAGTGGACTTTCCATGATTCGCTTTGATAAGCACACGCTACCCTTCAGAACGCTTACGCTGAAATACTTTGCTGACATTGTCGAAAGACAGCAGATAATAATAGGCATTAAAATACCAAAACTGACACCCCATGTCCACATGGTCCTGGCATATTCAATACACGTTGTGCGCATGCGGGAAACGCTTGTAATTGAGAGTACGCATTCGATTGGCTATGTTCGCGTGGAACGACCAATGGAATCTGCCGACACTTGTGCGTAAGGAATTTTAGTTAAAAACTAGAGTTACTTCCCGTAACATGTATTTCTCTCACAACAAGGCTTATCGATCGATGTCGGATGTCGGGTAGAATATTTTTTAAAAAAATGATAGAATTTCATTTATTTTTTTTTCCCATTTGTCGGCGGATGGCGGATCCGTAATCCTAGCAATTAAATTGGTCTTGCCTTAGTATTAAAAAAAAATAATCACAATTTTAATTAGGATAAATACCCCAAAGCGTAAACACTTCTATTCATAATTCATATTCAACATTAATGCTTCAAATATGGGAACTATTTATTTTATTTGGCAATATATACTTTTCATTTATGTATATATTTTTCAAATAAGGTTTTAGAAACTTGGCCAACATATTCACTTGAATCACTAGTTTGTGATGTACAGCAGAAAGAAAATTTTCTGCTTTTGAATAACTACAGTTGATATATTGACTGATAAAACTATTTGCCAATACTACCACCAGTTACATCATACTCTAAGTAAATGTGATTTATCTATACAGTACTGGTTTATTTAAAAATGTGATACTTTGTGGTTTCTGTTTTTCTTTCAGGTGGAGAAAACAGTATTGTGGGAGCATATTTGTTTAAAGTACATCACTGACAGAAAGGTATGTATGATACAATAATATATACAAACATCTTCAAGAATTAAAATTTAGATGATTCTTATTTAATTATACCCACAATCTAAAACTAGTATAAGGGCGGCGGTATAAATTTACACCAATGATTCAGTGCTAAAAGCTTTTCTGCCTATGTATGATCCAAGAGCATCATGGTATTACTGTCAGCGCCTTCTTTGCACTTTCAGCAGTTTTTAACTGTTTAAAGACTGACATCAGACATCAAAATATTATTTTGGGGAATGCAACCATTATTTTGTTATGTCAGAAATATGTCCCTTGCCTTGTCATTTTATAACATTTGTGTCATTTTTTATTCAGTTACCAAGGCTTAAGGAGAGACTATGGATACTCTTGAAGATCATCCCTGTGACTTTTCATTTGAGGACTGAAAAGGCTCCTCAGCCACTCAGCCCAAGTTCTGACTTGTCATTTAATAAATAAATAAAGGTCACCTCAACCAGAATTCTATTGTCATTTCGTTGCTGGGAAATGGATCTTAGGACATCAGATGCATAGACTATTCAGTTTGTCACAGTGTTGCTCTCAATGCTGAATGTATGGGGTAAGGCCAAGACAATTTAAATGTTTCAATTTGTGCAGGGCTTATTGTTTGATGGTTTTTAATTTGCAAATTCGTGGGAAAATCAAATATCTTTTAATTGTGTTGAAACATTTGTGAACAATTTGCACATAGCCTTGAAAACAGATTGGGAAAATAAATATTATATAACCAAATTGTACATGTAATTTAAAACATTTAGATTTTTATCTGAGCCGTATTTCAAACTCTGCCAAAAGAGAGTGCATTTGATTGACTTGCATTTTCACGGATAGGGTTAAAGTGAATTCAGTTTGCAGAATGTATTGCCTGGTACCTGATGTCTCAACTAGATTGATGCCTGATGTCTTAACTATATGCTAGATTGGTACAAACTTTTCTGGCTTTAATCTACATGGACATTGCAACAACTGTAGTGTCGCCATATGTATGCGATACCTACGTTGTCGCAACGTTTTGGATAAACGTCTTTGCAACGTAAAAATGGATGTTGTGACAACGTCTTGAATTGGTTGTATTTTGGTTTACGCACAACGTTGTAGCAACCAATCTGGGAGTCTACAGATTTACGTTGTGACAACGTTACATCACAACCTTGTAGCAACGAAAAGTCAACGTTGTCACAAAGTAGAATTGTTTCCTGGGGGCCGGGGTGGTGAAAATTTACAATTCTGGCAAGAATTTGCACACTTCTTAAGATTCCAAATTTTGAGGCTCAAAATAGACTTTTGAACATCTGTAGACATTGTAGGAATGATATGGGGACTAAAAACAATTTGTCCGATTTTGATGATTTTGACCACCCCGGTGTGGTGAAAATTTACAATTCTGGGAAGTATTTGCACGCTTCTTAAAATTCCAAATTTAAGGCTCAAAATAGACTTTTGAACATCTGTGGACACAGTGTAAATGATATGGGGACTAACATTTTTGTTGTCTTTTGATAAATTCTCGTAAGAAATTGCTCACTTCTTAAGCTGACTCCTTAAAATTCCAAATTTTAGGCTCAAAATAGACTTTCGAACATCTTTAGACATTGCAGGAATGATACTGGGACTAAAAAAATTTTGTCCGATTTTGATGATTTTGACCACCCCTTTTTGTGAAAATTTACAATTCTGTCAAGAATTTGCTCACTTCTTAAAATTCCAAATTTTAAGCTCAAAATAGACTTTTGAACATCTGTAGACATTGCAGGAATGATATTGGGACTAAAAAAAAATTGTCTGATTTTGATGGTTTTGACCAACCCGGTTTGTGAAAATTTACAATTCTGGCAAGATTTTGCTCACTTCTTAAAATTCCAAATTTTTTAGGCTCAAAATAGACTTTTGAACATCTGTGGACACTGCCCAAATGATATGGGGACTAAAAACAATTTGTCTGATTTTGACCACCCCTTTTGTGAAAATTTACAATTCTCGGAAGAATTTGCTTACTCCTTAAAATTCCAAATTTTAGACTCAAAATAGACTTTTGAACATCTGAGGACACTACACAAATGATATTGGGACTAAAAAATATTTTTCTCCGATTTTGATGATTTTGACCACCCCGGGGTGGTGAAACTTTACAATTCTAGCAAGATTTTCCTCACTTCTTAAAATTCCAAATTTTAGGCTCAAAATAGACTTTTGAACATCTGTAGACACTGCAGGAATGATATGGGGACTAAATTTTTTCATCGACTTTGAACATTTTGACCACCCACGGGTGGTGAAACTTTACAATTCTAGCAAGATTTTCCTTACTTCTTAAAATTCCAAATTTTAGGCTCAAAATAGACTTTTGAACATCTGTTGACACTGCACAAATAATATGGGGACTAAATTTTTTTTATCTGATTTCGATGATTTTGACCACCCACGGGTGGTGAAAATTTACAATTCTGGCAAGAATTTGCTCACTTCTTAAAATTCCAAATTTTTAAGCTAATAATAGACTTTTGAACATTTCTAGACACTGCAGGAATGATATGGTGAGTAAACAAAATTTCTCCGATTTTGATGATTTTGACCACCTCGGGGTGTTGAAAATTTACAATTCTGACAAGAATTTGCTCACTTCTTAAAATTCCAAATTTTTTATGCTCAAAATAGACTTTTGAACATCTGTGGACACTGCACAAATGATATGGGAAGTAAACAAAATTTGTCCGATTTTGATGATTTTGACCACCCCTGTGGTTTTTGAATTTTACAATTCTGACAAGAATTTGCTCACTTCTTAAAATTCCAAATTTTTGGCTCCAAATAGACTTTTGAACATCTGTGGACACTACACAAATGATATGGGGACTTAATTTTTTTGTGTCCAATTTTGATGATTTTGACCACCCCGGGGTGGTGAAAATTTACAATTCTGACAAGAATTTGCTCACTTCTTAAAATTCCAAATTTTAGGCTCCAAATAGACTTTTGAACATCTGTGGACACTGCACAAATGACATGGGGACTAAACAGAATTTGTCCGATTTTCATGATTTTGACCACCCAGGGGTGGTGAAAATTTACAATTCTGACAAGAATTTGCTCACTTCATGAAATTCCAAATTTTAGGCTGAAAATAGACTTTTGAACATCTGTGGACACTACACAAATGATATGGGGAGTAAACAGAATTTGTCCGATTTTGATGATTTTGACCACCCCGGGGTGGTGTAAATTTACAATTCTGACAAGAATTTGCTCACTTCTTAAAATTCCAAATTTTAGGCTCCAAATAGACTTTTGAACATCTGTGGACACTACACAAATGAAATGGGGACTACATTTTCTTTATCCAATTTTGATGATTTTGAGCACCCCGGGGTGGTGAAAATTTACAATTCTGACAAGAATTTGCTCACTTCTTAAAATTCCAAATTTTTTAGGCTCAAAATAGACTTTTGAACATCTGTGGACACTGCACAAATGATATGGGGAGTAAATTTTTTTGGTCCGATTTTGATGATTTTGACCACCCCGGCTTTGGTGAAAATTTACAATTCTCAGAAGAATTTGCACACTTCTTAAAATTCCAAATTTTAGTCTCAAAATAGACTTTCGAACATCTGTGGAAACTGCGCAAATGATATGGGGAGTTAAAATTTTACATCCGATTTTGATGATTTTGACCACCCAGAGGTGGTGAAAATTTACAATTCTGGCAAGACTTTGCTCACTTCTTAAAATTCCAAATTTTTAAGCTAATAATAGACTTTTGAACATTTCTAGACACTGCAGGAATGATATGGTGAGTAAACAAAATTTCTCCGATTTTGATGATTTTGACCACCTCGGGGTGTTGAAAATTTACAATTCTGACAAGAATTTGCTCACTTCTTAAAATTCCAAATTTTTTATGCTCAAAATAGACTTTTGAACATCTGTGGACACTGCACAAATGATATGGGAAGTAAACAAAATTTGTCCGATTTTGATGATTTTGACCACCCCTGTGGTTTTTGAATTTTACAATTCTGACAAGAATTTGCTCACTTCTTAAAATTCCAAATTTTTGGCTCCAAATAGACTTTTGAACATCTGTGGACACTACACAAATGATATGGGGACTTAATTTTTTTGTGTCCGATTTTCATGATTTTGACCACCCAGGGGTGGTGAAAATTTACAATTCTGACAAGAATTTGCTCACTTCATGAAATTCCAAATTTTAGGCTGAAAATAGACTTTTGAACATCTGTGGACACTACACAAATGATATGGGGAGTAAACAGAATTTGTCCGATTTTGATGATTTTGACCACCCCGGGGTGGTGTAAATTTACAATTCTGACAAGAATTTGCTCACTTCTTAAAATTCCAAATTTTAGGCTCCAAATAGACTTTTGAACATCTGTGGACACTACACAAATGAAATGGGGACTACATTTTCTTTATCCAATTTTGATGATTTTGAGCACCCCGGGGTGGTGAAAATTTACAATTCTGACAAGAATTTGCTCACTTCTTAAAATTCCAAATTTTTTAGGCTCAAAATAGACTTTTGAACATCTGTGGACACTGCACAAATGATATGGGGAGTAAACAAAATTTGTCCGATTTTGATGATTTTGACCACCGCTGGGGTGGTGAAAATTTACAATTCTGACAAGAATTTGCTCACTTCTTAAAATTCCAAATTTTTGGCTCCAAATAGACTTTTGAACATCTGTGGACACTACACAAATGAAATGGGGACTAAATATTCTTTATCCGATTTTGATGGTTTTGACCACCCCGGGGTGGTGAAATTTTACAATTCTGACAAGAATTTGCTCACTTCTTAAAATTCCAAATTTTTTAGGCTCTAAAAAGACTTTTGAACATCTGTGGACACTGCACAAATGATATGGGGACTTAATTTTTTTGTGTCCGATTTTGATGATTTTTACCACCCCGGGGTGGTGAAAATTTACAATTCTGTCAAGAATTTGCTCACTTCTTAAAATTCCAAATTTTAAGCTCAAAATAGACTTTTGAACATCTGTAGACATTGCAGGAATGATTTTGGGACTAAAAAAAAATTGTCCGATTTTGATGGTTTTGACCAACCCGGTTTGTGAAAATTTACAATTCTGGCAAGATTTTGCTCACTTCTTAAAATTCCAAATTTTAAGCTCAAAATAGACTTTTGAACATCTGTGGACACTGCCCAAATGATATGGGGACTAAAAACAATTTGTCCGATTTTGATGATTTTGACCACCCCGGGGTGGTGAAAATTTACAATTCTGACAAGAATTTGCTCACTTCATGAAATTCCAAATTTTAGGCTGAAAATAGACTTTTGAACATCTGTGGACACTACACAAATGATATGGGGAGTAAACAAAATTTGTCCGATTTTGATGATTTTGACCACCGCTGGGGTGTTGAAAATTTACAATTCTGACAAGAATTTGCTCACTTCTGAAAATTCCAAATTTTTGGCTCCAAATAGACTTTTGAACATCTGTGGACACTACACAAATGTAATGGGGACTAAACAGAATTTGTCCGATTTTGATGGTTTTGACCACCCCGGGGTGGTGAAATTTTACAATTCTGACAAGAATTTGCTCACTTCTTAAAATTCCAAATTTTTTAGGCCCAAATAGACTTTTGAACATCTGTGGACACTACACAGATGAAATGGGGACTAAATTTTCTTTATCCGATTTTGATGGTTTTGAGCACCCCGGGGTGGTGAAAATTTACAATTCTGACAAGAATTTGCACACTTCTTAAAATTCCAAATTTTAGGTTCCAAATAGACTTTTGAACATCTGTGGACACTGCACAAATGATTTGGGGACTTAATTTTTTTGTGTACGATTTTGATGATTTTGACCACCCCGGGGTGGTGAAAATTTACAATTCTGACAAGTATTTGCTCACTTCTTAAAATTCCAAATTTTAAGCTCCAAATACACTTTTGAACATCTGTGGACACTACACAAATGAAATGGGGACTACATTTTCTTTATCCGATTTTGATGATTTTGAGCACCCCGGGGTGGTGAAAATTTTCAATTCTGACAAGAATTTGCTCTCTTCATGAAATTCCAAATTTTAGGCTGAAAATAGACTTTTGAACATCTGTGGACACTACACAAATGATATGGGGAGTAAACAGAATTTGTCCGATTTTGATGATTTTGACCACCCCGGGGTGGTGAAAAAATACAATTCTGACAAGAATTTGCTCACTTCTTAAAATTCCAAATTTTAGGCTCCAAATAGACTTTTGAACATCTGTGGACACTACACAAATGAAATGGGGACTACATTTTCTTTATCCAATTTTGATGATTTTGAGCACCCCAGGGTGGTGAAAATTTACAATTCTGACAAGAATTTGCTCACTTCTTAAAATTCCAAATTTTTTAGGCTCAAAATAGACTTTTGAACATCTGTGGACACTACACAAATGAAATGGGGACTAAATATTCTTTATCCGATTTTGATGATTTTGACCACCCCGGGGTGGTGAAATTTTACAATTCTGACAAGAATTTGCTCACTTCTTAAAATTCCAAATTTTTTAGGCTCTAAATAGACTTTTGAACATCTGTGGACACTGCACAAATGATATGGGGAGTAAACAAAATTTGTCCGATTTTGATGATTTTGAGCACCCCGGGGTGGTGAAAATTTACAATTCTGGCAAGAATTTGCACACTTCTTAAAATTCCAAATTTTTGGCTCCAAATAGACTTTTGAACATCTGTGGACACTACACAGATGAAATGGGGACTAAATTTTCTTTATCCGATTTTGATGGTTTTGACCACCCCGGGGTGGTGAAAATTTACAATTCTGACAAGAATTTGCTCACTTCTTAAAATTCCAAATTTTTTAGGCTCTAAATAGACTTTTGAACATCTGTGGACACTGCATAAATGATATGGGGAGTAAACAAAATTTGTCCGATTTTGATGATTTTGAGCACCCCGGGGTGGTGAAAATTTACAATTCTGACAAGTATTTGCTCACTTCTTAAAATTCCAAATTTTAGGCTCCAAATAGACTTTTGAACATCTGTGGACACTACACAAATGAAATGGGGACTACATTTTCTTTATCCGATTTTGATGATTTTGAGCACCCCGGGGTGGTGAAAATTTACAATTCTGACAATAATTTGCTCTCTTCATGAAATTCCAAATTTTAGGCTGAAAATAGACTTTTGAACATCTGTGGACACTACACAAATGATATGGGGAGTAAACAGAATTTGTCCGAATTTGATGATTTTGACCACCCCGGGGTGGTGAAAATTTACAATTCTGACAAGTATTTGCTCACTTCTTAAAATTCCAAATTTTAGGCTCCAAATAGACTTTTGAACATCTGTGGACACTACACAAATGAAATGTGGACTACATTTTCTTTATCCGATTTTGATGATTTTGAGCACCCCGGGGTGGTGAAAATTTACAATTCTGACAAGAATTTGCTCTCTTCATGAAATTCCAAATTTTAGGCTGAAAATAGACTTTTGAACATCTGTGGACACTACACAAATGATATGGGGAGTAAACAGAATTTGTCCGATTTTGATGATTTTGACCACCCCGGGGTGGTGAAAAAATACAATTCTGACAAGAACTTGCTCACTTCTTAAAATTCCAAATTTTAGGCTCCAAATAGACTTTTGAACATCTGTGGACACTACACAAATGAAATGGGGACTACATTTTCTTTATCCGATTTTGATGATTTTGACCACCCCGGGGTGGTGAAAAAATACAATTCTGACAAGAACTTGCTCACTTCTTAAAATTCCAAATTTTAGGCTCCAAATAGACTTTTGAACATCTGTGGACACTGCACAAATGATATGGGGAGTAAACAAAATTTGTCCGATTTTGATGATTTTGACCACCGCTGGGGTGTTGAAAATTTACAATTCTGACAAGAATTTGCTCACTTCTTAAAATTCCAAATTTTTGGCTCCAAATAGACTTTTGAACATCTGTGGACACTACACAAATGAAATGGGGACTAAACAGAATTTGTCCGATTTTGATGGTTTTGACCACCCCGGGGTGGTGAAATTTTACAATTCTGACAAGAATTTGCTCACTTCTTAAAATTCCAAATCTTTTAGGCTCTAAATAGACTTTTGAACATCTGTGGACACTGCACAAATGATATGGGGAGTAAACAGAATTTGTCCGATTTTGATGATTTTGACCACCCCGGTGTGGTGAAAAAATATAATTCTGACAAGAATTTGCTCACTTCTTAAAATTCCAAATTTTAGGCTCCAAATAGACTTTTGAACATCTGTGGACACTACACAAATGAAATGGGGACTACATTTTCTTTATCCAATTTTGATGATTTTGAGCACCCCAGGGTGGTGAAAATTTACAATTCTGACAAGAATTTGCTCACTTCTTAAAATTCCAAATTTTTTAGGCTCAAAATAGACTTTTGAACATCTGTGGACACTACACAAATGAAATGGGGACTAAATATTCTTTATCCGATTTTGATGGTTTTGACCACCCCGGGGTGGTGAAATTTTACAATTCTGACAAGAATTTGCTCACTTCTTAAAATTCCAAATTTTTTAGGCTCTAAATAGACTTTTGAACATCTGTGGACACTGCACAAATGATATGGGGAGTAAACAAAATTTGTCCGATTTTGATGATTTTGAGCACCCCGGGGTGGTGAAAATTTACAATTCTGGCAAGAATTTGCACACTTCTTAAAATTCCAAATTTTTGGCTCCAAATAGACTTTTGAACATCTGTGGACACTACACAGATGAAATGGGGACTAAATTTTCTTTATCCGATTTTGATGGTTTTGACCACCCCGGGGTGGTGAAAATTTACAATTCTGACAAGAATTTGCTCACTTCT